>NC_142085.1:83497224-84101152 GCF_054644295.1 Miniopterus natalensis | reverse complement strand
TTAAAAAACTCCATATTTTATTAATAAATGATCCATTAGAATAAATTTCTCAAATTTGAAACTGCATCAATAGTGGGTGTCACATAAAAAGTAAACAATTGTATCTGATGCTAAGTCACAAATTTAATATGCTTTGTTTTATTTAAAAAATATTGAGCACCTACGACATCCAAGCCCTAGGCTAGCACATGCAAAGTGAGAGGGCAGGCACGATTTGACCCTCCAGGATGTAGGATCCCAGTGGTCATTACTGGTGTGGGTCCTGAATTCGGCATTCTACAAAGTAAATGCGACGAGCTTGGTTTCCATGCCTCCGCTGAGGTTCAGGGAGGAGAGCCCCCCCCTGGGTGTGCTGAGGATGCTTTGAAATTTGGAAAGCCTTCACAGAGCGGGTATTTCAGATGGATCTTGAGGGGTGCAATTTATATACAGGGAGAACTATGTAAAATTTTTAACTGATCTATTTAGGTGTTCATCTTATATCCTATATCAGTGGATTTGTCATAATTAGGGAAAACTTCTAGGTTATTCCTGTATTATTTATAAATAAATAATAATATCTTGCTACTTGATGTGGAATAAAATATACCATAATAATAGAGGCATTGTTCTCAAATTTTCTTCAGATCATCTATCTGAAGCCAACTGTTTACCCAACTTTAATATAATTCCAATTAAATAAGTTATTTCTCATGAAAGGCCAGGCCATCCCCATCCTTGCATGCTAATGGGCAGATGGCATCCAGAAAAGGGCACCGTAATTAACAATGGAGGGAAAATAGTAATTATGGAAAGGCAATCTTGAAGTAGCCTTTTGAGTGGAGTGCAATGTATCATGTGAATCTTCGTTTTGAGTGGCAAAAAGTATAATAGATTTTGGAAACTAATCTTTTTTTATACCAGCACTTTCTCACTGTGTTGTGGTAATAATGCAGAGCTACTAAATAGAAATTGGCCCTGGGAACAGCTTGATCACCCTTATCTTATGTTTTAAAATAACCTTTTAAACTCTGTATTTTCTTTTTTTTCTAATTCCTTTTTTTTAACTCTTCAAAATGTACTTCAAGGAGTCTCGTTAGTCTAATTGCCAATTTTACATATTGGTTTACATGCTCTAGAAAGTCTTTTCTAATTCTTCTTCCAACATGAAAAATATTTAACTACATTTTAATCTTCCTCTCTAAACTAGATACATTGAGTAGATACTGAAAATCATTGAACCTCTAACATTTAACACCCCCTGGAATGTGAACAAATGACTGAGCAAACTGCGTAACCATTTTTTTAGGTGACTTGTTCACCTGACTTGTATTCAAACTTCTATATCATATTTTTTAAACATACTTACATAACTTCCTCTCTCACTTCTTCTGTTCTCAGCAGTTATTATATGCTATAAATATAACACATAGGATATATATGATATAGTTTTGTTAATATATATATGCAAAAGGAAATTCAGAGAGCTGTACTCAATATAAATATTTTATTGAATGAGAAACTGTTCATGAACAGAGAGACTTATTTAGGATGATCAGAGATATTTACAAGAAATAACCTAGCCCTGCTGACATGGTTCAGTGCTTGAGCATCAACTTAGATCCAGGAGATAGAGGTTCGATTCCCGGTCAGGACACATGCCCGGATTTCGGGCTCGATCCCCAGAAGGGGGCTTGCAGGAGGCAGTCGATCAATGACTCTCATCACTGATATTTCTATCTCTCTCCCTCTCCCTTCCTCTCTCTGAAATCAATAAAAATGTATTTAAAAAGAAAAAAGAAATAACCTAAGTTAATTTTCTCTTATGTTCATGAAATAAGCTAGATTTAGTTTTCCTTACATGGCTTAAATGGTTTTGCCTGCTTGGGAGATTTTCACGTCTGATCTCCATTTTATTTTATTTTAACGCTATATATCTATGTCATATGCCACATGCTTGGATTCAGACTGCATGTCCAATTACCTTTGTCATCTTCATTAGTCATGTTTCTTTTCTTTGATGCTGTTCTTCGGAGTGGAGCCACGGCCGACAAGTACCATAAGGGGCATGTGGTCAGGGTTGGCTGTGGCTTACTTATGTTTCTTTCCCCACCAGTGCATTAAGTAGGGATGCTGCGCCCATATTGCACATCAATATCTTTAGATATCTTTGCAGTGTTGTTACTGGCACCCACTAACTGCATGGTCTTGAAGAGGAAGTAATAGCTTTAGTAAACATTTTCTTTTCTTAAAAAACAGCTAAATATAAATATTCTTTTCAATCTTTAGTGCACTTTAGTATTTCTCTTAAGTTTATCAAACATATATTTTCTGCCTAGCTTGACTCTATTTTGTGTCTAAATCCTTTGCTGTTATTTCTACGTTTGCAAACTCACTATATTTTAAACATAATAATTCACTGCTACTTCAAACTCATATCATTTCACCTTTCTCTCAAGAGCCATAAAGAACTTGTGTTAAAGGTTGCTCAAGAAAAAGAAATCACAGTCAGAGCTGGAAGTTCTAAAGCACAATTAAAAAGACCAAAAAAAAGGTATGAAATGATGAAAATTGCCAAATAGAGGTGTGGAGTCACTAGCTCTGCATCTAAATCTTGAATCTGCCACTCAGTGTGTAAGGTACTAAGCCAGTGAGTCTAAGTTTCCTCGCCTTTCTTTAGGATAATAAGAACCATTATTTCCATGGTGAGCTAACCTTGCAAAACTTCTTGCACTGTGCTTGACACTTTACAAGATTCTTCAATACAAGTCAACATACAATTTTTTTTTTTTTTTTTTTTTTTGGTCAGACATAGTGCCTGACCCTTGCAAGATGAAAATGTAGTTCACGACCTTGCTAGGTTCCCACCATACCCTGGACCCCCTTCCCTTCAAATCACAGTAACCTCCTAATGAAACAAGAAATACCAATGAGTGATGTTCTCCAAATCCCCTGTTGGAGAAAGTCTTGATGTGAGCTTACTGGATGGAAGGTCTATGATTTGGAGAACATTTTAATAATAGAACTGCAAGCACAGATGGCCCAGAGTTCTTTTCAGGGACAGCTTTCTGAACCACATCCATGGCAGCTGGTGCGTACGGCATGGTCTTCACCAGTGGAGAAGGAATCAGGTGGCCTGGCTCATCTTCAACTGGGAGGCACCCATGGAATTAGACCGTATTTAGCATCAATTTACTGATTTTTGAAATAGTCTATCTTGTGATTCTCCTGATTTTCCTTTATAAAGGGAGGTTTCATCTGCTATAAAGTGTAGCTTGGTTGCTCTCTTTTGAGATCATACTTTGCTCCGGTGTGGTTTATCAATGCCATTTGTGTTTCAGATAGGGATGAAATGAAAAGTAAAATTAAAGGCAACATTTGTTTGAAAAAATAGCATAATGTGACATGAAACCATGGAACAAGCAAATATTCTAAAGTTGCTAATATTGTTTGGTTTAAATTAACATTCTATTCAACACCGCTGTTTGTCAATAGTCACTCCAGGAAAAAAAAAAAAAATCTCAAACAGGGAGAAGTCTCAGTAATAAGTGCAAATCATATTTATTTTTTGAGATGGAGCAAGAGAACAGTTCAAAAGGATTTTTACTGCTTTAAGTATTGGTATGCCAGACAACTATTTTAAATAGTGTTACAAAGCAAAACAACAAACCTTGAGGACTCTGAGTGCTGGAAATCTCTTATTGGCTGCAAGACACACCGAAACTTTCAAGGTGAAATTTGCTCTGCTGTGAAGTCATTATGTCAGCCAGCTTCTTGTATTCCCAGAATCTTCCCCTGGATTCCAACGATTGGCTCAGTTATGACTTTGGGAGGAGTTGTCGTGATAGCTATGGTCAAAGAAGAGAAGCAGAAGGATTCCTTGCTTAGTGCTTCTTAAACCTGAATAATATCAGAATTACCTAGAAGAGCTTTTAATAAGTTCACATCTCTGGGCTCTATGCTCAGAGGTTCTGATTTTGCAGGTCCAGTGTGGGGCTTAGGAGTATGTGTTAGTATAAAATTCCTTAGGTGACCCTGAAAATGAACCAGAACTAAAAACTTACTAAAGGAAAATGTGCTCCTGGTCTTACTTCTAGTAACTAGGCTTCTGCCTTTCTTACCTTGTCCCCCATTTCCAGTAACTAGGTCCTGGGTATGTTTTCCAGTTCCCAGGATACAACTGCATACAATACTTGAAAACTTTGGGCTTTACTTTGTTCTTTCCCATTGGCTTTCTCCCTATTTCTGTCTCCCCAACATTATTTTGGTCTTCTTTCTTCTATTAGGTAGGATCCAGTCAAGAAAGAGAAACCACACCAGTTAATTTGATAAGATTTGATATGAAGAAATGTCAATCAAGCACTAGAGACCTGAAAATTCAGAGTTACAACTAATGATCCACAGAGGTCATAACTGCAGGAAGTAACTTCACGCCTACAAATGGGGAAAAAGAGAATAGTCTGGGATTATTAAATTCAGAGGTTAATGGGAAAGCTTTGTAGAGTTGGGAGCCACACTTATGAGGAAGGGGCTTCCTGGCTACAGTTGGTACCTCAGGAACTTATGAGAAGGCACCAGTGAAACCTGTGAGGCCTGAAGGTGACATGAATGAACTAAAATCTCTGCTCTTGAGATGTCAACAAGTAGTGAGGAAAGTTATAATATATGTGAAAGCAACTTGCAAAGTGCTGCACAAAAGTAAATTTCTCTTATAGTTATTAAAATACATTTTAGGTTTATATTTATCATGATCATTCAAATAAAGTACTCTGGGCAGAATATTTAATATCTTCTGTCTCATTGTCAAACTATGTGCTAGACTACAGGACTTGATTTTTGGTTTGGAATATACAATAATCATGTATAATCCTACACAGCATAGTCAACTTTTAAATCTACTTGTGTAGGACCCACTTATTAGAAGTAATATAAAAATGTCAGAGTCCCCCTCATTGGTATTCAGTATCTATTTCTTCAGTCTAACTTTCCTGAGCTGACTTCAGATGGTCCTGGAGGCTACATTAGCTTCTTGGAGATTGGATGAGGGAGAGTTGGGAGGGGGTAGAGGGTGTTGTTGCTGTTATACCTTTTGAGGTATCTTAGACACACTGAGCAGAAATTGAGTTATGAAATACAGGGAAGAAGATAAAGCTGTTTTACTCAGTCATGAGTCTACCTTTTTGCCTCATGGGCAAGAAATTGCTTAATTACAAACTTTAAGAGTCGGAAAACTGTTCATTAAGTGTCCGCAAATGACGTACACTTTCAGGTGGAAAATAATTGTGTATCAATCTCTCTCAGCTCTACTTACACACAAAGGAGGCAAAATCAACATTTGCATTTTGGTTGATTATGAAAGAATATGACATTTAAGTATGAAATAATGGGCACAGAGAATACGTCCTTTTGATTTAGGATAATAGTTTTTTGGCTGCACCATTTCAACCCAGAAATTAGCTGATTCACGTAAATGTCACACAACTATTCTGCATATTGTCAGAAAAGAAACATTCTACAAATATCTGCAGCCAGGATTTCTCCCTGTAATTAGCTTCTCATTATGGAGCTCACCCTTCAATCCACTCTAATAGTCCTTTATGCTAATTGCGTAATATTTCATTGTTAGCAGGATGCGTAATAGTGCCCTCACCATTTAACAGGAGTTGGATCCTTAATCCAGACCTTTTGTAAAGTAAAGTACATTGCCTGGCACATACTACTTATAAAGTTTTGGGTTATTTACTGAATATTGTTATACTTAGAACGTGGGTAGGTACATTTTAAGTGGCACGTTTTCTAAGTGTGACATATTACTTAACAATTCATCTCCTAAATAGCTCAGTGTTCCCCTGGATTTCTCATTCTTACCTCTAAAATGATAAATAAATGACCCTAAAATTACTTGTGTAATTTAATGATATGATTCATCAGGAGTCATGAATTATAAACACAGTTTATATTTAAAATATTTATGGTCTTTTTGCAATTATTTCCATCTTCCCAAGAGCAACTCTTATGGTTAATAATAGTACTACTTAGTAGTAAACCTTTTTAAGACTTTCCTATGTGACAAATAATGTACTAAAATCTTTACATGATTATTCCTCTTAATATAACATGTTTATTAGTAAGATTCTATTATTCTTATTCTACAGATTAGCAAAACTAAGGATTAGAGGCATTAAGTAAGTTGCTAGAAGATGCCCAGTTAGTACCTGGTGGAGCCACAATTCAAAGCCGATCATCCTGACAGCAATACCCATTTTGTAAATCACTGTATGTGGTAGAATATAAGGTCAGGAAAAAAGGGCCCCTTCTAATTGTAATAAAAGACCAAATGTTTTCAGAAGTAAACTTGAGTTGGAAGTGAAACAAAATAACATTTATACAAAACCAATTAGAGGCTGGGATGTGAAATTCTGAGAAGGAATAAATGAGTAGCCCATCGAGTCAGAATTAGAAACAGAAAAATTGTCAGTTCTTTGTAGTGTGAGTAGTGCTTAAAAACTCGATATCAAGAAACTTCACTTTGCAAAGTTTTTGGCTGCCCAGCATCCCTTCTGCTGGGCAAGCTCCCCTTCCGACCTGCCTGGTCCCTGGGGCTCAGTGGGGGTGCCCTGCCTCGCTTCCCGGCCCGTCGTCACGGGGTGGAGAGACGGTGGCCCATGTTGGGCCAGATCGCTCTCTCCTTGCATTAGCACAGACTCCTGTGTGCACACGCACACACACACACACACACACACGCACACACACAGAGCAATGGTGATCCACGGGAGAACTGGTGCCTGATTGATATCCAGTTTTGAACAGTGATTTTCAGTTTCATCGCCACAACTTCTCAGGAGTGTGTCGCGGACACGGTTGTGTGCTGCTAGATGTCCCTTCCGGCGGGGAGGGTGCATTAGGAGGCTCCCGGCTGGGCTGCCAGTCACAGTTCTTGTCTGCCAGCTCTCTCCAGGGCTGTCTCTGCTCATGAGAACCACCTTGTCCCAGGGCCCCCCCTTTTCCCAGGACAGCCCGCTTCCAACAACTGCTTGATGCTGGGAGGCAAAGGCCCAGCGCGCTCCACAGGGGAAGGCCCTTGGCTTCCAAGTGGCCCGCGGGCCGGCTGGGGCCTCCCGAGAATGCGTCGCAGGCCAGCCTGCCCCTCACTCGGCCCAGTTTGGGTTGCTTTCCGCCCCTTCTCTGCTGCTGAGCCTAAGGCCACGCTAATCCCCATCTTAGAGCTGGGTCCCTGGGGCACCCAACCCACATTAGGGTGCTTCTGGTGTGTAGTGAGAGGGGCCAGGTCTGCCCGATACGCTGCAAAAAGGACTGCCTTGCCCAGCAAACAATTTTTTTTAACTTTGTTTGTTGTTGTTTGGTTTTTGCCATGTACTTTTACGTTTCAGTTTGGCCCTCAAATTCTTTCTTTTTTTTTTTTTTTAATTTTTATTTATTTTATATCTTTATTGCTTTCAGAGAGAGGAAAGGAGAGGGAGAGAGAGAGAGATAGAAACATCAATGATGAGAGAGTCACTGATCGAGCCCACAACCCGGGCACGTGCTCTGACCGGGAATCGAACCCTGATCGCCTGGATCCCAGGTCGACGCTCAACCGCTGAGCCACGCCCGGCCGGGCGGCCCTCAAATTCTTTCAAGAATTATTCCCCAATAAACATACATGACTGTGTCTAAAGGAGACATGTAATCAAGGCACTCTAGCATTTTATTTCCCTTCCTTGTTACCTTTCTGGAGCCTTCCTTTGTATATTGCGATTGGTATAGCGGCCTTCACTCACTACGTCTGGATTGCCGTGGACACCTCAGAGAAGGATTTTTGAAATCTGTGCAGAGAACATACCAGGCGGGAAATAGGTGTGGTGGACTAAAGCAATTTCCGAGTTCTTAGTTAATTCATTCAAGTAGTTACATGTTTTATAAAGATTATTAAGTTGTCATACTGAATTTTTGTAGCAAACACAGGCATGTTCTACTATTACATAATTTATTTCTTATTAAGGAAGCACTTTAAGAATATGATTAAGTCCTTAGAACTACACAATGCATTGGATATTTGTACTTCCAAGTATTGAAGGGCCATCTCTTTGAACAGAGGTGCGGAGAACGCAGTTCTCAGAATGGTTCAGGATTATCTCAGTGCTTTGGGTGTCCTCAAGTGGTCATTTGAAACTACTCATTTAAGGTATATTGATTATTCATGTAGCGTGCTTATTTGCAATTACTTACCATCCTGGCATTAATTATATGTTTACAAAATATGTCAATAATAAATTGCCCCTTTGCAAATGAATACTTTGGTAAGTTTTGTAGAGAATTTTTCTTTCTAAATAAATAGAGGAAACTACCAACTTGTGAGTGAATGTTTGTTCATTTTGGATTTTATGAGGCTTAGAAAAAGTGGTTAAGTGCTGGCCTTGGGTGTTTTGAGGGAAAGAAATGAACCATTACTATTTTGAAAATTCTCTACAAATGTTTCTGTGCCAAAAGAAAAGATGTGGAACTTTCCAGTACTCAAAGAGTGGATTTTATATGGTCAAAGTTGACTGATAGGACAAGTGGCCATCTTTTGTATCTTTATTTACATACACTAGTTCTTTAATTTGCCCTGGGTTGTAGACTTGAACATCATGGGTCATTGGTAAAATCTGTCCAATAGCCAACTTTAGACGTGGGCAACTTGTTTTTGAATACATCTAATCACATATGCTTAGAATGTCCCTATTATGACAAATGCTAGTATATTATGTCACCAAGTGAAAATTCTCAGTTGATAAAACTCACAGTACATGAGTACATTCCAGTCATAAAAAATGAATTCAATAGTCATTCTTTTAGGAGCAATCAGCTGTATTTCATGGGAAATTTTTATACCACATTTTTATTGCTGACAAAGTATAAAATGATGCCACATTAACTCGATGAATAACACTTTGCATTTATGGTAGTGCCTTTCTTGTGAACGTTCAAAACATTTCATAGTCTGTTCTTTCATTCATCTTGACACAGTTCCTCTAAGGTGGCCATTATAATTCCTTTGGTCAGTTCTTTGATTCTTCAGTTTAATAGAAGAGCTTCCAGGCCTGGGAAATAAAAAAAAACTTGGTAATTGATATTTGGCAGAAAGAGAAAGAATCCTAAATAACCAACTGGGAATTAACAGAAGCTGACGCTTAGAATGAAAATACTAGAAGATCGGCTATAGAGCCAAGTGATATTCATTATGTAAAAATATACCATAATTACTACTACATGTTTTAGATAATAACTTCTTATTTACAACACATATTATATAGGATCAATCTAAATTCTCTATAAATCTAAATTCAACATCCTCTACAACATACCCCAAGTAGGTATTTCCAAGTAACTCATTTCCCAACATTTATTCCCAATCGGCCATATTATTCTGTCATGCAGAACTAGCTTAAAATTTAACAGCTTTGATCAAAGTTTTCTCCTCTCTCCCCAAAACAACACAACAAATTCAAACAAACAAACAACAGCGACCGGGTCAAACACACAGCACACGCGACCCAAGTTCCTTGACACTTGACATTCTGATTTATGGTCGCACCTGTGCTGTTGGTTCCCACTTTTACTTACGAGGGATAACACCTGGGCAAAAGCCTTTCAACCACATACTTTATTTTAGAGCCACAGAATTTCATTTGTAGGCATTTGTCCTCATAAGCATAGCACGATGAGATGGTAGTGTAGACCATAAACATCATGATTTCATCTCTAGGAATTTTCACAAGGTTTGTCTTATTATGGAGAGGTGATCTATTTTTATAAAAATTGTATTTATATTCTTTGACTGGATAAATTAAGGAGACATAAGAAAACATGCCCAAACTGAAGAGGGAGAAATAATAGACTGAACTGTTCTCATGACCATTGTGGCTAAGGGTTCCTTTATAGGAGGCAGAATAATTTTGGTATAGCAGGGAAGTTAATCTTTGCTGCAAAGGGTAAACTATGTCATGTGAGAACCACATGGGGATGGTGAGGCAGATTTCCCCACCAGAGCACAGAGGACGCAAGAGGAGATGAGAGCAGTAAAATTCTGGAAGCTGGAAGGCGGGTGGACATGTGGTTATCAACTTTGCAGCACCACGAACACTCAAAGCCAAGCTGGTAGTGTGTTCCTCAGAGGAAGCTGATTGCACTGCGAAAGCCCAGAACCTCGGGAACTGGAAACATCTGGTAACTGTCACAGGGACATTCATGGGGGGCTGAAATAGGAGGGTTGGTCAGTTTCCTACGTAAGAAAAATTATATTTCTGTTTCTGAGATTCCATGGAATATGGAAAGATTCGGGCATATAGAAGATTACCTAAGAAAGTTTCTGCATAGTAGATTTCTAAAAGAAGTTTTGACTTTTGACCAGACTAAGAAAAACTGTCCCTTCAGATCTTTGGAAGTTTGCAAGCGTGCCCATTACACATCCAAACCCAGCACTATTTCCCCCAATGAAGGTTTATGTATTGGCAATCTTTCATTGTAAAATAGGAGCTAGAGTTTTTAGCTTGAGTCCTCCTTCTAAACAGGCAGCTGGTGTTTTTTACCAGCTGATATTGCACATGAAATTGTCCCCCAGATATTTCATCAGAATGGCCCGCGGCGTCAACCCTGCATTTACCTCCTGTCCCTTTCGTGGCTCATTGTCAGCTCACACAATGGAGCCTGGGAGACAGCTGCAAAGTTTCGGGCTTTCAGCGCGCACAGCATACTTGTCAGCAATTCCGTCCCAGCGTCTTTCTGCGTGGGCACAGAGGACATGGCAAGTTAATTACCCAGCGAGCGGCCCGGGCGCCCCGTCCCTGTAGCGCCAGCTGAAGCCCTTCCAGCTCCTGGGTTATTTTAACCACCAAGGAGCAGAGAGAACGAAACTATGGCCTCCGTGTTTTGAAATTGTTTGTGGCTCCTCAACTTGTCTTCCTAATGGTGACGTTATTTTATCCTTAAATCCTAGATGAATTTGCTATGCATACCTACTGCCCTGGCTGGTGTGGCTCAGTGGTTAGAGCGTCGGCCCTCAGACTGAAGGGTCCCGGGTTCGATTCCAGTCAAGGGCATGTGCCTCGGTTGCAGGCTCGATCCCAGGCCCAGCTGGGGCGAGTGTGGGAGGCAACCAACCAATGTATGTGTCTCTCTCACATCGATGTCTCTCTCTCTCCCACTCTCTCTGAAAAGCAGTAGGGAAAAAATATCCTCAGGTGAGGATTAAAAAAGATAATTTTTTCATATTATCATAACACTAAAATTACTGTCGGGGGGAAAATGGTGCGACAAACTCTTGTGCTGGCCCTTTTTTCTCGGGCGTCTGCCCGGTGAGTTGCCCACAGCAGCTTTTCCAAACCCGCCTTTTTCAAACCCTCAGCTCCGCTACGCCTTTTGCTCCCGGCCAGTGACCATCAGATTTCACGTGGCTCAAGGTTACTTGCGGTCGAGCTGCCCCACTGTCCCCTCCTCAAAGCTGAGTGTGTGTGGCCCGCCATCACCCCTTTCACCTTCCCTGGAGAGGCAGACACCTCCCTTTGCGAAGGCTAATCCTTTTACCCTAAATCCTTGGTCCCACTCAACTCCTTTGTGTCACCAATGACTATGGTCTCCTTTCCTGGTTCGTTTCTTGGGACAACCAGGTGGCACCTTCTGCTCACTTCCCGCCGGTCACTAAACTCCCTTGTTATTAGCATCTCAGTCGGGGTTCCCTCTTTCAACATAACCGTGCATTTTCCACCAAAAGATCTAATATCCACAAGTAAAAGAAATTAGAATTATTTTCAAAACAGATTTAGCTAATAATTTAGTTGTACATTATGAGTATATAATTTAGATTATTTACTCATAATTAGATTTAGTTGCATGTAGATTCATTTGAACATTACGAGTCAATAAAATGTTCTGACTGTAAAATAATCTCAAAAATCATACAATGTTTTAAGTAGGTAATGCACATAGAAAATAAAGACTAGCTTATAAAGAAGTTTTCCTGTTAATCTATTTCCTGTGGACTTTCCAGGGATTTGTGTGTGCTAGACTTGTAAAGGAGCCACTTCTGTCCTTGGAGAGTTGACCTTCCAAAGATGTGATCAGTTGTTCAATGAACCAGCATGAAGGGTGTACAGGAAATGAGGTTGCATTATTGACTTATGTTATAATCATCCAATATTTTAGGCAGAAGAAGAAAAGGTATTAGACTCTTCCAGTACCTCAGGCTGGGGAAAATACTGGTATAGAGATGCTGAAGTTACCTGCTTGAAAAATGTATTTACTGAAACCTCGAGGGGATGTTAAATGATTCATTAAGGTTTATTTGTGTCACTTACATTGTGATGATTAGATTTCCAAGTCTCTGAACAGCAACTACAGATTCGTATTTCTCTCCTTCTATTTCATTACTCGCTGATAATTTTATTTTATCCTCCTTTGGAATTCATCTCATAAAATGCTAGACGTGCTCACAGTGTGTTGTGCTCCTGTTGCCTGATTCTAGATGACAGAGAAATAAAGGTGTGTAGGAAAAAATAACCTGCTCTCTCTTTAGAAATATTTAAAATCAACTGACATTTGAGATTGAAGCAAAGGGAGAAAATTATGATGTTTTAGTAAAGCTATATCTAGAAGAGTTTGCCCTTTAATTACAAAATCCTTTATAATATAAAGGTGTAGAAAATAACTCTTTGTTACCTAAAATGTTTATTTACAATAAAGATATTTTAAATTTAAGTTAAAGCAATTTTAGATTGAAAAATTTATTTGTCTATATCTATATGTATACAGATAGATAGTTATAAAATCTAACATCTTTTTCCATACTGACATGAAGAGGTCACCAAAGGTGACATGGTTCTATGTTTGTGGAGCATGGAGCACTCTGCCTGCCATTATAACCCTCTCCTGTTAATAGTCACACCACTTGCAAACAGCAGTCTACATTTAGTGCCCTCTCTAATTTAATATGATGCATTTACTCCTGAACCCACTGCAGTTTGGTTTCTGCCCAAAACCTTTTATATAAGCTTTTCTCTAAGATCGAGAATCGTTTCTGTATTGTCAAATCCAATGAATGTCATTTAATTATAATTTTATTTGACTCTCAGTATCATTAAAACCATTCTCCACTTCTGTTTTTTGAAACTCTCTCAGCTGTTGAGATTCCATTCTTCTGATTTTACCTCCTTTTTAATTTTTTTCTGGCTCCTTTTTAGTTATCTCCTGGTTCCTTTCTTCTATTTGGTTCTTGGAATGTCTTGGACTCCAGAAAGAATATACTTAGATATGACTTGGGACCCCAGTTGTGAATAAAGGAATGAACCAAGGATAAGTGGATAAGCCATTTAATAATTGTTTTGAATTCAGAGCACTGAGGAAGACCCTCTGTACCTACGAAATGACTCCCCTTCCTGCCCCATCTACTAAATGATGCCTAAAATACCATTAGCGGGAAACAAAGCTTTGCAGGCTGATTTCACACACAGAACAAGCTAGGAGTCAGAAGGTCTGCATAATTCTCTAACATATATTTTGTGTGACCTTGGTCAGTTCATCAGTTTCATTAGTTTCATCATAATGTTTTAAAAAGGTTATTATAATTGGCACTACATGGAACCCAACTTTGCTATCATCTATAATTTACCATTTAGCTTCTGATTTACAGGTATATTTTCAGGCTAATGCCCTGCTAATCAGCTGCTTAACCCTAAAATGGTTATTTTCTCAATTCTATTCCATTAATCTTACCTTCACTACCTGCACACAATTTCAGACCTACCCTTTTTTTTTTTTAATTCTCTTTGTGACATATGCCTGCTACTCCAAACCTCTGTCTCACTAATTTCTACTCATGTGTGCAAGGCTATATCCAAAATTTCTTTATCTGTATAAAGAAAGTATCAAGGTAAGGTAAAAATGTCCTTGTAGTAAAAACTCAGAATAATGGCATAGTTATTTCCCTGGTAGTAAATTATAGCCTGACATTCAGTGACAACTTCTAGCTCAAAGAATCTAGGTTTTTTTTAACCAGAAAGATTAATAAAATGTAAATTAACAGATATAACTTAACAAGCATCACCTGTGTGTCTAAAGCCTTATGGAAAGAAAATCTAAGAGACAAAAGGAACTCTTGGGAGATCTATATGAATATTCTGTCGCTGGAACAAATGAGGTCAACATGTGGGTAAGACAAGCTGCGGAGCCAGAGGCCCAAGGGCATGAAGGCACAGCTCTGCAGAGAACAGAAGAGCCAACGAGAAAAGCAAAATTCTGAAACCAGGGCGAGTTCCAAGGAAGAGAAACAGAAAGAGGACAATTGTGTGGGGAAAAATGAGAAAAGTTAAAGTGTGAAAGGAGATGCATCTTTCAGGGGACTTGCAATTACGTGAGGCAAAGAGAAGGGCCAAGTGAATGCTTTCTCCCAATAGTCGGGGAGAGAGCTGTCGACAGAGGATTGTGAAGAGGCAGATGCTCTGAATGCGTCTTCTCCCCTCTCCTTTCAGACGAGGGCGGCTGCTGCCAGTTAACCAGAGAGTTTAGAGCACCACACAAGCATAGGCAAATAAAAAATTGAAGTGTGTCTTTCTAATATCTCGATCTAATAAAATGTTCATCTCCAAGGGTTCTCAGTTACTCATAGACATTATTCGAGAAGTCCTCGTTTCTGTCTTTGAGATAGCCTGAAGATTGGATTCTGTATCTGAAACCCAGAAGCTGTGCATGGTGTATGTTAGTTTAATATGGATAGTATTTGGCAATATATTCATAGTAATATATAATTTTTTTTTCAAAATAAACCAAAAGAATAGTTTTTTTGCTAATAATTTTGGTACATATGCCTTAAAAATAATTCCGTTGCAAAGAGATATTGTATTGCTAATTGTGCACGGGGTATGGTGAGCTTTACTCAGTGAGCAAAGCACTGAGAGGAATGCTGTCTAATACATTAAAACCAATCCTTTCTAATTCAAGTCATTGGTCTATCAAGAGGCAACTTCTTTAGAGATTGTCACTTTAGAAATTATTGCTGAAAAGCCATTCAGATCATTTTAGGCATAATAAGCTGAACATTTGAAAGGCTGCAATTTGGTATAAGTGCTAAAGCATGGAGGACTGGACAGGCGAAGAGAAGTGGAATACTCTGTCTGGCCAGGCCCGACTGGTGAGGGGAGAGCTCTGGCCTCCTAACTGGCTCGCCTCTGATGCTAGGAGGGCAGGGACTCTGCAGAGATGGGACTAGCCCTGGGTAGGCTTCAGGGGAATCCAGGTAGAATGCACTGAATTGTGCCAATTTCAATGCTGGGAATGACAGAGAGAAAGATAATGAAAGCATCTGAGCCCTACCTGCTGCTCTGCCACTACATAATTGTTATTTTGGGAAACTCAGTCTTTCTATGGGCTTAAATAAGACTCATCAGGGAAATATTTCTACAGGAGTTTCCATGGTTAGGATTGTGCTATCAGTACGTTGTGCTTCAGTTTCCTCATCTGAAAAATGGGTTGAAAATGGTACAAATGTCGTAGGCGTGATATGATTTAAGAATGATTTCTAATTTTCTGTAGAAAAGTGCCGGCTAGATGACGTGTTAACTATTACTAAAATGACTTTTCTCATTGCCACCAGTTTAGTCCAAATCCTTACTATCACTCCCTTGGATGATTTTAATGGTCTACATACCATTTTCCTGTTGCAGGGTCTCTCTCACATGACGCCAACCACTACATGACCACTAGGTAGTGATTCTACATTTGATCTCTTACACTCATTTTCAAAAAATAGTTGGTTCATCAAGTGTACTTTCACTGATGGAACCTGGGATGACTAAAGCATTATTTAAGTTATTACAGAAAAAAATATTTAGCACTGAAAAACAAATGTTCCCCTTAGTTTACATTCTAAATATACTAACACAAGCATAATGGGAGGCCCAATTTCAAAAGCAGAGGCTATTCTCTCTCATTGAAACACCACTTTGAAAGAGAGCCTTTGGCATATAGAGACCCAAATTTGAGAGATTTTAAAACCCATTGAAATAAAGGTTGCCTATAAAGGTGGAAATGCTTCATATTAGAAAATATTTTTTGTAAGATGACTTTTTATCTTTGATGGTGTTATCTTAGGCCCTTTGAGCTTTATTTAGCATAGCATTCTATCTGCTTAACATTGAAATATGGACACACTGATTATCTGCTCTACTATCTGAATAGGTAAGGAAGCTCTGTAAATAAACAAATCAATTTTCCTCAATTACTTCACTTCCAAAAAGCCTCATATAATTGGAATTAGCTTAGTATTTTTTATCATTAAGTATATTTTTGACAGAAAATGTACACAGCATGTGAAACTCTATGATTTCTATGAGTAAAAGGCAAACTTTAGAATTCAGAAATGTTATTCTCAGTGTAAGCATAATGGTCAATATATTAGAATAAAATAAATCACAACATGCACAACTGAGCATTTTATTTGGTTTTCATTTATTTATTTCATTTGAAAATGTTTTCTTGAATTACTTCTATAGAAATCGAACTAGAATGACTTCACCTAATCATTATTCTTCAAGAATCTGAAAAAGAAAGAATTGGTGTATAAGCATAAAAATGTTTTAGTTGACAGCATCCTAATTTTATTCACTATCCACTCCTTTGATAAGCATCTGTTTCTCTTTGCCCCTTGTCAAGGGCCTGTGACAGGAGATCACGCTGTGGGGTATCAGGAGGGTACCTTCCAAAGGACTGGCGGGGGGGCACCGGGCTGTGAAGGGGCTCTCTGGTCGGTCATTAATAATTACCCATTTGCAATTTTCCAAATGGTTGACCCACAAGATTTCTTGTGAAAAAGAATTTGCCCAAAATTACACATTTAAAAAACAAGTGAGCCCAGCCGGGCGTGGCTCAGCAGTTGAGCATCGACCTAGGATCCAGGAGATCGGGGTTCGATTCCCGGTCAGGGCACATGCCCGGGTTTTGGGCTCAATCCCCAGCGGGGGGGCGTGCAGGAGGCAGCCGATCAATGACTCGTCATTGATGTTTTTCTCTCTCTCTCCCTCTCCCTTCCTCTCTCTGAAATCAATAAAGATATATTTAAAAACAAAACAAAAAACAAACAAGTGAATGGAAGGTGAAACCTCATAAATAATGTTACAATTTAGAAAAGGCAGAGCGATTCCTCTGTTTCAGTGTCTGCTCTGCTGTGTAATTTAACGGGGGGCTTTCTTCTTAGAAACGCTTTTTCATAAGCTTCATGGGATTAGCTTTCTCTTTTGAGCAAAGGGACTCATTTCTCTAAAATACCTATTTATGACCATGAAAGGGATGCACCGCACCCCTGCCCAGGCATGTCTCTTAGAAGTGAAGGGTGATCAGTGGACACAGTAACCAATCGTGCAGGGTCTTCTCAGCCGCCCTGCCCACCACTGAGGACTCATGAAAACGAGGCCTGAACTAAGACAATGGATTATACTCATTCTGAGCTTGGGTCTCCTTTAATCTCCTTAACCCTTCAGGGTTGTAGTCTAGTCTAGTCTACCTTCATGTCTTATAAATAAAGTTTTATTGTCACATAGCTACTCCCATTCATTTTATACATTATCTGTGGCTGCTTTCATATTACGACAGCAGATTTGAGTATTTTTAATAGAAACCATATAGACCACAAAACCAAAATTATTTACTCCACAGCTTTTAGAGAAAAAATTTGCCAACCTCTGATATAGTGATAACATAGAATTTGACTAAGCCAAGTATTATAAATGTATTTTATGAGCTAATGTAAACATTAATGTACTCAGAAAAGAAATATGGATTGTATATATAAAAGCAATTGTGAAAACAAGTTTATCACTTAACAAAAGAAAGAAAAACCTGTTTGTGTTTTCTGTACTCAAAAAATATTTTGTAGTGGATATTATTGGAGTCATAGTGCCTACACTCACTTTATAGGTAAAAGAAGCTGAATTTGCCTTTTGCTGCATGGAATTGCTATCCTTCACGGAATACAATTTGACCCAGCGTGCGTTGCATTTTCACAATAACAAGCGTGGTGTAATTTGGTGGCATTTCCCTGTACTTAGATCAAATGAGATGCTAGCAGTCAATCCTGGGACGAATCCTTAAATTAATAAGAGCAGCCTGGCTTGCTTCTCAATGGAAAGCCAGCTTTTCTCATTAGTGTGAGTCAGCCTCCTCCGTTTTATATCTGGACAGAGGGGTAGGAATATGTCTGGGCAAACGAGGAGATTCAAAGCTGTCCCCTCATGGTGGCTTCCCTTTTATGCAGTCAGAACCCCCCGGGAATCATCTGAAGCTGTTTTCTGGCTCACAGTTCACTTCGGGTAGGAGTGTCGTTGTGACCTGAGGCCTCACTTGAGGCGTCTAAGATATTTCTCACCAAGCGGCTCTCAGCCACTAACGCGATGGGGCGATTGCTATAAGGATACGGTAAGAATGCACAGATTTACCCACCACTGAAAACTTGTCATCGGCTTTGTTCCAAAGTGTTTTGAGTCATCTCTCCCTCTTCTAAGGCTCCTTGTACTTACTACAGACCAGACCAGGGAGAGAAAATTGCACATGTTAGGCTCTTAGATGAGAAGGATCTAGAGAAACGCTGTGCCACCGATGCCATTCCCCGTGCTCCGGGACGCTCTCGGGGGTAAATAATCATCCTCGACATTGGTCATTGTCTATGAGTACGTTGTAAACCTTAGAGTGGTTTGAATTATCCGCATAGAATTACAGTCTGGTGGGCAGAGAGAGTCATTTTATCTGTTCCTATCCAACCAGAATTGTCCCTAACACTCATGAGCTAAACAAAAATAATTGGAATAAAGAGTGGGATCACCCCACTTCCTATTTATTGCGCCCCAATATCTGCACACCCAGACAGAATCAGGTTTTACTGAATCTCAGGAGACAAAATAACTCACAGCTTAATTTGGCAAAATAAAGGAGTTGAAATGCTCATACATGGAGCTCCAGGTGATATAAAGTTGCTGGTTGCCTGCCCTCTACATGGTTAAAAACCAGCACTTTTGGTAAAACTTGCTTCCAGATTCAGAGTAGATGCCTCTCTAATCGTCGTCGTTAACCTTGGAGACGCGATAGAATCAACCGGGAAGCCCTTGAGAAATGCCAAAGGCCCAGCGATCAGTATATTTAAAGTTCTCCAGGGTCGTCCGCTGGCAGCGGAGGCTGAGTTCCTGCTTCAGAGTGCAGGCAGTGAGAGGGAGAGATGGGCAGGGCTCAACATGTAGCTTCTATTTTGAAAGTCATTTATAATTTCTCATTTTAGCAAGCTTCCTGGTTCTGTTTTTTAAATATATTTTTATTGATTTCAGAGAGAGGAAGGGAGAGAGAGAGAGAGAAACATCAATGATGAGAGTCATTGATCGGCTGCCTCCTGCATGTCCCTGACTGGGGATCGAGCCCGCAACCCGGGCCTGTGCCCTGACCGGGAATCGAACCCCGATCGCCTGGATCCCAGGCCGATGCTCCAGCGCTGAGCCACGCCGGCCGGCGCGTCCGTGCCTCACCTGAAGGTGGCCAGCGCCTTGCGCAGGTTCTCGTTCACGGACTTCTGCGTCAGGAAGTGGGTGTACTGCACCGTGAGAATCGCATCCGGCCGCTCGCCCACTGCCTCGTGGACCATTGTGATGTTTTTGCTGAGAAATGTGAGGAACAGCAAAGCAGAGCGTTTTATCAAAAAGTGATATATATGCCAAAAAAGTTCTAGATTTCTTGATGCCAGCTAAAAAGAAATTGCAATACACGACTCATTTTCCAACACAAATATCCTAAAAGAAAAATACTCTTAAGCCTAAAATTGGGAAGCGACACATAATCCAACACATGAGGCATTTTCAGGGAGGTTTAAGACACAGTCTGCACTTGCTGAACAAATGCTTTATAAATATAAATAAACATTATATATGGGGAAATATTTGAAGTTGTATTCTGCCACGACTGGGAGGAAATATTCTTTAAAAATCAGTGGTATTGAAAAGCCATGTATTGAAAGAATCTTCCAATGCTTGGTTTGAGCAGGAAAGTTAAAAATAAGTATTATGGTTAACCTTAAAATTTACTTCAGTGTATACGTCTTCTCTGTTTTTTACTGTGCCTACTTCAATTTGGTGGTAGATTTACAAATAATTGCTACTAAGAAAACATAAATTTGTCAGAAACCAGTGAGTATTTTATTACTAGAAAGTCTCATTTTCTAATCCATGGGCCTGGTGTATCTAACTAAATTGAACCTTATCAAGAATTATCAATTTGCAACAAAGTAAGTAAATTATTAACAGTGAAAATATAATTTTCAAATTAATCAATCATAATGTGTTTTATAAAAGTAATGAATTCTGTTTACCTATCACGTTTTTCGAAAATAGGCACAGGGTCGTTTGGGAGAGAGCTTTGATCCAAGGGACTACTAAGGTCACTGCTGGAAACTTCCACAAGTTGTCTGCCAATCCTAAATCAGGAAGAAAGAATAAGAAAAACCATTTTTTATAAATGGTTTTCTAAAATGTTATTTTGAAAAAATAAATAAGAAAGAAATTCATCAGCTTATTATGGAAGCCTTTCATGCAAAGTAAATCCAAAAGGAGATCCCCTAATAACCCAATAAAAGATATTTTGTCACTTACATCAAAATGTAGAACAAAATTTTGCAAAATTAAAAAGTTATCTTTTTTCACAGTGTATCTCAATGTTAAATAATGCTCCCTGACAGAATATGTAAAACTAATTCTTCTCTGAGATATATTAGTGGGGGAAAATATACTATTTTAAAATTAGTTTCCAACTTATTAATTAATTCATCAATCTATGGTGCTTTATTCGTCTACTTGGAATGAAAACTGTACGGAAAAAAAACACTATCCTGATTATAGCAAAATCTTTCTTATGCCTTTTACTATTTCTTCTCCAAATGTATTTGGAATGGATGTCTCTTAACCTAGAGAGGACCCCAGTGTGTGTCACCCCAATGAGGAAGCTTTTATTCTTGTCTTCGGTAGAGGGCGCCTCTCTCTACGCATCAGCGCAGCTCTTGACCAGTGCTTCCCTGAATGAATAGCTTTTATTATTCAGACAGCTTTTCTTTACATAGACACGAAACTCTGCCCCGGATCTTCTTCTAACTGAGAGTCCTAAATGCTAAAGTTTTACTAGAACTGGTGCCATTTCTGATGCTGGCATTTTGTGCAACAGAACGCAAGTGATGATTAGTTCACCCTGGCTTGTTCCAAGCTCCAGCCGCGACCTGAACGTCACGCAGTAGGTCACGCGGCGGTGAGTCGGGCTGGAGGAAGCCGGGACGCATGGAAACCTTAGTGTTATGCCACGGAGATAGCTTCACGGAGACACAAAAATAAAATATTTGTATTTCAAAAGTTCATTTTCTAAAACACTACTCCATAAAAATGAACTCACCTGCCGTTTTCAGCTAATGGATTTTGCAGCATGTCAGGGTCCCTTTTAATCAAGCTTGATCAAGTTCAAGTTCTCATTCAAATAGTATTCTGTCACCCAAGTATAATAAATTTCTTTCTCAGAATATAACACATATTTTTACAATCATTTGAAATAAGATATACTCAAGATCCTGGGAACTATCAACCATTTAAAAAATATGAGTAGCATAATTGACACTGGCTTCTATGGTTTATGAGAGTATAAATAGTGACATTTTGTTTATCCCATAAAACAAATGCCATACAACTTTTATAAGTTGTACGTACCAAGCGTAAGAGCTATCAGTCCAGTTCAATTAGAGCATTAAGCAATGTACAACTGCTTGGTAATTCCTTCACCTTGCAAAGTCAAATTTCACAGGAAGAAAGACTTTATATAAAACAGAAACTTTGAAAAATTTTTAATATTCAGTATGAGAACTGGGAGCCCTTTGAATAGTGGTTGATGTTTAGTATCATTTAGTTGAAACATTCCTCAAGTACTTTTCTTTCTCCAAGTCCCAAAACTCAACTTCAAAGATTCACCTGGGTGTGATATGTTTCTCTATATTGATCAAATCCAAAGATTCCCCCCATCACTGAATAGTTCCAAATTCCATGAATTTCGCGGGTCCTTCTGGTTTCCAACCTTATGTCTGAGTACAATCCTGGTAAGGGATGTACAAAGGAATAATCATGTTCCCTGATGTTTAAAAATCTTGGTCCTCACATCAACCTAATAGTTCAATAAATAATACGTAATTTAAAAAAATGAGTTGTCCAAAATAATAGGAAGGACATCGTTTTTAAATTTCATTTTTAAATCTCAGTCAAAGAACACAAACACCACGTGCTTTCGCCTACACGTGGAATCTAAGGGACAAAATAACTGAACAAACAGAATAGAAAGAGACACAGACACGAGGGACTGCCCGCCAGCTGCCGGAGGGGGCGGTTCCCCCGTCGAGGGGGACAGTGGCCCCCGTCTGAGTGGAGCCACTCACCTCACACCTTCTTCCTCCAAAAGAGGCATGGCCAGGGTTTGCGAGAAGAGCGCCCCGCTGAGGACCAGGGCCACGAGCAGCTGGGGGTTCCTCTTGGCGCCCATCTCCCTGCGCTGCGAGGGAAAGTCACGTCGGTTTTCTGCCCACAGGCCTCCCCCGCCGGGGCACCTTTCGGAGCGTGGAGGGAGGTGACACTCGCTGGGTCACGGTGAGCCTCGGGGGTGCAGGGCCGGGCCGTCCCCCGCGTGCTGCGCTGTGCGCTCGGCACCCAGAGTCCAGCCTCCCTCCGTCGCCTCGCGCTTCACCCCCTGACCCCGGCCGTCGGCCCCCCACCCATCTGCCCCCCGGTGCCGCCATCCTGCCGCCTCCCTGAGGCGTTTGCTTGGTTTCCTTTGCCGCTTTCTGTTTTATATGCCACGTAGGAGTGAGATCATCTGGCTCTGGGCTTTTCTGTCTGACTTATGTCGCTTAGCATGATACCGTCAGGATCTTTCCATGGTGGCAAAACTGGCAACCTTTCGTTATGTTTTACGGCTGAGCAGTTTTCCACGTTCGCGTGTGCCCCTGCTTCTTTGTCCCGTGCCCCCTCAGAGGGCGTCTCGGCTGTCCCCATGTCCTGACCCCTGCGAGCGGCGCTGCAGTGAACACAGAGGCACTTGTCTCCTTACGGACAAGGGTTTGCGTGGTTTTCAGACAGAAACGTAGGAACTCTGAGCGTGGAGCAGAGGCTTCTGAAGGTTGTGGCAGAATTTGGAAAATAATTTTCATCTTATAAAGAAAGTTAAACTGCAGTGTGATTCCTCTGTGAATCGAGAGGATTGCTCTCAGTGACAGGGATAAAAATTGGGGTCCCTTTCACCTGCTGTCCGCCTCTCACCGGGCACATGTTCGGCCCAAGTGCATACTGAAGGCCACACTCTCACCCTGCTGGAAATAACCCGGGGACCAGCTGCTTATAGCAGGGTTGTGACATCCGAGTTTAGGATCTTTTCTAACAGTTTCAAAAACCCGATTGCTTCTTCTATGTTTAGTTTTGCCATGTGAGTATTATCAAACTGGGGTATCAACTATTTAATAATGGGTGTGTGTATTTGTATGTATATATACATCCATATATATATACAAAAATGTATACAAAATTGTATGTATTATATATACACACACACACACACACAACAATTATATATATACAAAAGCTGTTTTGTATACACATTTTTTGGATTTTAATTGTAGATATTTCTGAAACCTTATTTCCTTATGCCTGGATTCAAACAACTTAACTCAATTAACAGTCAAAACTAATACCACAAAATCATTAAATCACGTTCTCTTTGAAATAATTTTTGCCATAGGACAAAAAATATATTAAAAACAAAGCTTGTGTTTTTTTTACATCTAATCCACATAAAGATTATATTTCTAAATCGTTTCTAGATAGAAACTTAGGAATGCAAGTTGTATTTCTCTTTCTGCCCATAAAAATGAAGACATTTAAACTTAAAATAAAAAGGAAAATATATGCTTTCTAGGTTTATGTAACTGACATATGCCAAGAAAAAACATCACTTAAAAAACAAGTTTAAAATGTCAAAAACAAATGTACCCACTGAACCCTTCAGTCAAAAATTTATATACAAGCAAAAATAAATAACCCAACTTGTATGTATAATTTAAAAAAAACATTATTGAGTAAAAGAGCAAGCAGGGAAACTATCTTTCAACGGAAAGAATTCAGAAAATGCATTCATATATGAGAAGTTGAAGCATTTCTTTACTTACCAGGAGACTTAGAAGCTATCTGTTGGCTCCACAAGTTCTTGCCCTTCGAGCTGAACCAGAACTTATACTGGCTCAGGGTGATGCCAGCAGCTGCTTTCACTCTGCTCTGACCAGCATTTCAAAGCCCATCGTTTTATAGGACTTTTGCTTAGGGCTGAGCAATCACCAAAATCTGAAAGACATCACGGCCGTTCTCCCACAGGGTGAATGGGACTTGATGTTCTTACTTAATTGTCATTATATCTGATTTATATAAATTTATAGTGAGTGACTTCAAGACGCAAAACATAAAGAGGAAATGTACTCTTCTCTGCATAAAAAGGGTACCAAGTTTAATGTGAAATATTGTAACCTTTAATTAGCATGAAAGATATAAGCGAATGATTAGTGTTATAGCCAGAACCACTGAGTTTTCTTCAGAAAATAGAAATCTTATGTGCAGGAATAGATTCAAAATGCAACAAACACTTATGTCCACTATGCTTACAAAGCACCAATTCTAAAGCCTTTATTTTATTTGTATGCTATCCATGTAGATCCTGATTCATGGAATCTGTCTTGATATCGATCCTAATTTAAAAGGAATGATTACAATTCCTTTATGTCCAGGTGACCCCACTGTGAAAGCTGCAGAAGGGCCCCGAGCTGGTGTGAAGCGCGCCCCGTGGTAACAGGTCGCAGCAGCCCTGCTGTCCGGCGTGTCTGTAGAGTAAGGCCCTTCCCAGGGCTTCACACACACAACCTCGGATTCAGGACGAAGGGATCAGACTGCCCACCTCCAGGGCTTCAGTTTTTCTTCATTTTCAAAAGTTATCCTCGTCATTTTTATAAATGTTTACACTACGCAGAATTACCATGTTTCTCCCCTTTCCGGACCCCCCACAACCGCACCAACTTTTGAACACCCCCTCAGTCACTGGACAGGTGCTTGCAAAGCACTAGCTGGAAAGCATGGAGAGGGCATTGTAATTTCTCTTCGTGGGGTTTTAATTCAAAGTAGATTAGCATACATTTAACCAGAGTTTAAGGTAAAAATACAGCCATACGAGCCCAGCTAGTGTGGCTCAGTGGTTGAGGATCGACCTAGGATCCAGGAGATCGAGGTTCAATTCCTGACCAGGGCACAGGCCTGGGTTTCGGGCTCGATCCCCAGTAGGGGGCATGCAGGAGGCAGCCTTTCAGTGACTCTCATCATTGATGTTTCTATATCTGTCTCCCTCTCCATCAATAAAAACACATATTTTAAAAAATACAGCCACATGAACAACCTTATGAACAAAAAAGTAAAATGCTATCTTTATTTTTTAAAATTTCCAGTGCATGTATGTTTCCAGTTTTGTTCTTAAGTTCCTCGAGGGGAAACGACTCTAAGCCCCTTTCTTTCTTGCACTACAAGATTTTAGTATCTATTTGCTTTGTTCAAAGTCGGACTGATCCAGTAAAAGAAAATCCTACTATGTTAATCATACTTGCTAATCCAGTTACCAGAAAAATTAAATAAATTAAATTTCAAAATGTCTGGACATTTGTTTCCCAGTTGACAGCTCTGACTTAAGCCTGAGTTCCTGTAGCTTAATTCCAGGATTTCTTTTTTTACCTGATCATTACAAATGGGACATTGGAATGATTCTCATATGGATTGTTTACCCTCAGCTCTCTGTCACCCCATTCTTAGGTTAGCAATTTTATCTCAGAGCAGCAACAGCAAAGTGAGTTGGTTGAGAGTCACAGAAAAATTGATGCTAAATGAGAAGCAGAAAAAATTTAAAAGAGAAAAAGACATAAAAGTGATTATCATTTCATCTAAGGAAGCAATAGCACTCACTGCAGTAGACTTTTCCAGGGACAAGGGCAGTTTCTCCCATTACAATAATAAAACACAAAGGTAAAGTGAAGTGGTTCAATTTTTTTACCTCTGGATTAAAAGAAACTAAATAAAGGAACCATATAATTTCCAAAGAACTTAAACTAAAAAGAACACTGAAATTTAAAATGGGGTCATAGCACTGTCTCCAGGTTGAATCTTAATTCACAGATTTTTTTAAAAAATTGCATTTCTTCATTTTTCAAGGAAATGGATACAAATAGAAATCCTTCAGCCAAATAAATTATGGGTGCTCCCAGAAAGATAAACATAAAAGTACATAGTTAAATTTATCCTGAATACTTTGCTATAAAACGCACGAAACACAAAAATACAAATGTGAATTTACTTTTAAATTTGTTTTTTCTGAACTTTGACATATCTTTCAATAATTTCCCCACATCATTATCTAAGCTTATTTTCTATCTTAAGGCTTCCTAGTAAAATGATGTTTATGAAAAGAAGAACTGTTGTTCATTCATAGAGTTAGAACAAATTCCGTGATCCTTCTTGTCCAGATAAGTAGACTGATGCCCAGAGACTTTCAGTAAGGTTTGCTGGGTCAGGCTGGTGGTTAATTACAAATTGGGATCAAAAGCCAGATCTTCTGATCTTCATTTAGCTCATTTTCTGTTAAGAACTGGTGGTTTTCTGTAACTGTTGTTATCACCATTGTTAATGCTAACGGGTCAGATAGGGAAACAAGAAGCACATAAGACATACTGGCATCTCCCCTCTCCCATTCTCACCAACAGGTCCAAGCACAGAGAAACAGGACTTTTATTCTAAACCAAAACACACCGAATGTAGGGAAATGGGATGGAAGGGATTTTCAAGCTCAGGAGGCAGGCAGAACCCAGATTCACCCGCTTTTCCTCCATGCGAAGACTTAATAGAGGGTCCTTGTTGGTATTATACATGAAATGCCTCGGAGGTGCTCTTTGGCCTCTTTGGGTGACAGCTCTGTCTGCCTAACTCACCCTAATTCACACTCAGCCTGAGGTCTGTCCACTCTCTCAGGTCCATCCTGAGAGGTTGGTTCTAGACAGAGGTCTGCACACTGTCGGCCATGTACCACATGTGGGTCAGCTCTCTGGTTTTTACATCTCTCAAGCTATGAATGATGTTTATATTTCTTAAAGACTGAAAAAATAAAAAATATTTTATGGCATAGGAAAATGATAAAGAAGTTAAATTTCAGTGTCCATAAATAAATTTTTATTGGACATGGAAATGCTTGCCACGTATGTGTCACTGTGGCTGCCTTTGTGCAACAACGGCCACGTCTGGTAGCTGCACAAGGACTGTAGCTCACATTGTGGAAACTTGGAGGACGGGCGGGCACTCTAGCCTTGGGCAGGTCTGAGCAACAGGTTGTGGAAGCTTGTGACTGAAACACAAACTAGAAGCCCATGCAGACCCTTGATGCTGCTCAAGTCCCTCCAGGAAAAGAGGCTGGACCCATGGCTAAGACATGTCAGGAGGAAAGGCCACCAAGCTGGCAGAAGCCAAATGTCAGGCCCTGGTCTGATCTTTGCAGGGAGCCGCAGAGTGGCCTGGGAAGGAGATCTGAGGCCAGTGCAGCCTCCACCTCCCCAGACCTCCCCAGGGCTCCTGGCGCCTGGGCCTCGGGGAGGAACACCTCCCTGTCTAGGAAGCAGGAGATGGGGCTATTTGATAAGCTCTGGTTTTTTCTTAATCTTTATTCTGATATCCTGTATCTGTGTTCATTTCTCTGTCCTTCCCAGCCTGGGAGACTGATGTTCTATCTGACTCATAAAGCCATGACATTTCGCTAGAAAGTATATAAGAAAACTCAGTCCTGCTACTTTGTCTGGAGAAATCATAGCCAGTCAATATCCAAACGAGGCAACTGCCTTCAAAGGAGCGGCAGAGCCGGGACTGGGCTCCTCTTTCTCTCTCCAAGTTCACTGCCTTTCTGCTGGATTGTGAAGCCAGCAGATTCGCCACCCACAGAATGGAGAATGTGTTGGCCAACCCAAGCGACAGGCCAGAGAGGGGAAGAGGGTGCCATTACCTTGCTGCTGGGATCCTGTGGGTTTCCCACTCCCGCTAATGTGTATTGATGGTATTAACATTGAATTAAGTCCAGTGGTTTACATTTGTTTGGAAATAGTTCTGACCCAAAATAATCTAATGAAGCTGTGCTGAGTGGGATCAGAACAGGGAATGCTTCTAGGTCTACGCTGGTCTCTCTGTGGCTCCGGGGCCTTCAGATTGCCCCAGAGAATCACCAGGCACAGAGAGAAATCCAATTCCTGCCAGTTCTTTTCTCATAACAGTTCTGAGCCTAAGTATTAGATAGAAAAGCACACAGTGCGTCTTTCTTCTCTCCATCCGCAAGAGGTGCTGTTCTTGTGGAGGGAATCAGAATTAGACACTTTTAGATTTATCTTTGTTTCAGCACTGATACTAAGAACCTCTGATAATTATATTCACGTGGGTATGCATGGGAGTTCCTATCATTTGAGGGGAAAATAGTCAAATGTGAGATTTCAGGTCTTTGGATAACACCCCGAGGATTCTCTGAAGCAGGCCAGGTCTCCGTTTACCATTTCCTGAGCGACTTTAACACTCTCCACATGGTCCCATTACCTCCAGCCTTTTTCCTTCCAATCTCCTCACAGTCCTGCCAAAGTGACCTTCCCACAACATATCCCTGTTCATCCCACCCCCTTGTTAGAACCTTTCTCTGTTTCCTCATTGCCCTTAAGCTAGAGTCCTGACCCAGCGACAGGCTGGCAAGCCTGGCCCCTGCTGCTCTCATCAGTGGCCTTTGCTGACCCCACCCATCCCCCATAATCTCTTCTCTCCATTGCCTCTGGTTTTATACACAACATTTCTTCCTATCAGGAGCATCCACTTCAATCTCTCATTTTCTGTCAAGTCTCAGCTGACAGGACCCTTTTCCAGAAAGATCTCAAACCAGTCTCTCATTCAGTCTGGGCTAGGTGCCCTGATTTGGGCCCCGCATTTCCCCTAGCATAACACTGAAATATAACACATTATATTTCATACATCCTCAGTTATAACATGTGCAAGTACAATGCCTGGCATATAACAGGTGCTCAGAAACTATTTTAAAGAGCAAGTGGATGAATGAGGCTGAAATTGTACTCATTTCAGGAAAACACAAGCATCTTAATGCTGCCTCCCAATAAGCAGTAGCAAAAGTGGAGATGCATTTGTTAAAAGGAGATTAAGTTCCAGGCTAAGTCAATAAGGGGGCAAGGGGATAATACAGTGACTGGGCAGAGATGAGGGGAGCCTGCTCTTAACGCCCACTGTTCCTCAGGAAGCTAGGTGCTTCGTCTGGTAAAGAACATTTTTAAAGGTTCCGACAGAAGCTGCCCAGGCCTAGCGTGTGTGCAGGAGGGTCAGCCCTTCTCCACTCCTCTTGGAACAGCCAGCTGGACAGATTCTTACTCTTTCCCATTGTCGAGGTGTGCGGGGGCCGGGAAGTTGATTGATTGGACATTCAGTGGTTGGACTGGCCAGATGGTCAGTGTCTAGAGCACCCTAGGCAAGAAAAACTAAGTCACCAGCCCTGGAAAGCTCATATCTGGCATGCCAGTCACACCTTTAATATATATTTAAAAGCCATGGTACAGGCGCCTAAATTCACATTGCACCATTTCAGTCAAACTACATTGGCAACTTTTACAGCTAATGGTTGTTGGATTTAAACACATTATTCAATAACCTTGTAAAACAGTGAAAGAAAATTCCAAGACAATTTTATTTGGTGGTAGTGAGTATGTGTGGATGGGGGCTGCTTTAACCTAGGCCCCTGGGCGGGTTTCCAGCTATCCCTATCAGAGCAACCAGTTAGGAGGTGGTACAGGTGACAGTGGAATGGTGGCTTAATTCGTCAGTGGAAGGGGGTGTGTGTTTGGATATGGAAGATGAAACCAAGAAGTGCAGGTGGTTTCTCAGAGTTCAGCCTGACCTGGGTGGGAGGCGGGAGCACCCAATAGAATAGTGGATACAGGGGAAAGAGCTGATTGATTCTTGGTGAGGTTAGGCGAAGAGGGTAAGTCATGGCCATATTGAATTTAAGGAGGCACAAGTTATCTAGTGTACAGTAGATAGTGGCACGTATAAATTGAGAGAGATAAATGAATACTTTTTGTGGGGGCTGGGTTTTCAGTGAGATTAAGGACACAGGCCCTAGCCCTCGCCCTAGAGCCCCCGAGTAGGAGATACATCAGATCAACTTGAGTAAGGCAAAGGAACCTCAGGACTAGGTTGTATTAAGGAGAAATTGCAGAGAGAGATGAGTAGAGGGGTGGGAACAGAGCCCCGAGGCACTCTGTGATTTCCAGGTGAGTGGTAGAGAAAAGACAGAAGCAGAGACAGAGACAAAACTGAAGATGTGATGTGCAGGAGACTGTGAAGATTTTTCTCCATATCTGCATGCTTGTATGATTAAAATCTCCACTTGCTCTATGAATGTTTGTTTCTCTATATAATTAAACGACGTAGTGAATGTCATAGCCCAGAGCCCTGTGACTGGCTTCATCCAAACTGTTTAATTGTATTTGCTGGCTCCTGGAAGTTCAGATTAGAAAGATCACATCCCCAATCTTGGGCAGATCAAATGACAATGCAATCCTTCCAGAAGGAAAAATGGCCATCCCCATCATGCTGGGTGCAGGCCGACTGTGACAATAGAGCTGTTTGCCTCTTTTCAGAGAGAAAGGGAACACCTTCAAGGGCTGTAAGGCTGAAAAGCAGGTAGATAGTAACGGTTCATAATAGACTCTGAAAGGGCCAGAAAGAGAATTCCAATTGCCTTGGTGATTAGAAGTGCGACTTGAAATCGTGAAATTCAGAGCCTCTTTACAAATCCATGCCCCTCGCATGTCCTTCAGGATGTACGCGATCCCCGGCACACAATCGTACAAGTCCAGCCCTGTTTTGCTCATCAAAGGGAAGCACAGCCCACCCGGTGCGATGACTTTGATTAATACCCCGAAATCAGAAAGGGCCCCCCCGGCGGGAACAGAGGCCAACGGGCGCGGGATCACACACAGCTTCGTTTCTTTCCCAGGAAGAGGGAAGAAACAGGGCTCCTCCTTATGTGTACGTCGGGTTTTGATGAGAAAGTCAACAAAGTATTTGTCAACAAGCAAAAGCACATACGTAACCTCCGTGGTTTGGGCCGGAGGTACAAGCTATACCTAAAAAATAAATTTTAATCTACAAATGATTGGCAAGCAAAGCTTTTCTTTTAGTGAACCTCGGTTGATCTTTTCCTTCTGGGTTTAAGGAATTCGTCTTCCACGTCGGACTGTAGCTTGTGGAAAGTTCGGAAGGTCTGCTTGTAAATTGACGGTACCACAATGTTCCTTCTGCAGTATTTTTTCTGTCTCTCACCTGTGCTTGGCCAGGAAATGTTGACCTTCCTCCTAGTCACTCCTTTCATTAGCAGAATCCTGGCTTCTGGAGCTCAGCTCTCGATGCTTGTGGGGTCATGCCCAAGGGGGAGTTCTGGTTCCTACCCTCGGGGGACTTAGCGAAAAGCTGTGGGAACTTCCAAAGGTGACAAAAGGGGGCAGAGTGGCAGGTGTGTTCCACGAGTGGCGCCCCAGAGAGGACACCAGCTGAGGGAAGAGGGGTCACTGGCCCCTCCTTGGACTGCGGTTTCATGTGAGCTTTGTAGAATTACTGGGATTTTGATGGTCACAGAAATGCAAGGTACAAGATGGAAAAGATAGTTCCAAAAAGGTGTAGACCCTGGTTTCCTGGTTTGTTTAGTTACAGAGTCAGTCTGGCTGGAACGGAGTGGATGAGAGGGGTTGGGGAGGTAAGAGTGACTTTTAAGAATGAAGATCATGAATGCAATGAGCAGGTAGACAGCGTTATGATAAAGGCTTCTTCAACCACCACAGATACCTTCGTTTTCCGCGTGTTCAGTTTTCCCATGATCTCTGATATTGTGGGGACCGATGCTTTGCAATCTCGGATACTCTTAAATTCAGCGATTCATCTGATCTGGGAAAAGGCAGATCATCACCAAGGCTGTCTCGAGTTCAGAAGAAAACTCTAATAACTGTGCCCATCTTAGTGGCAAGCCTTTCTTCTCCAATGGGAAATTGTGTTTGTAGTGAAGTATCATTTTTAGTATCTGCAAATGTCACACCAACTTCTGTTTTTATTTCTAAAAACTGCACACAGTTTATATTGAGTTAGGAGCCCTTCCAGCTTTAAGAGATCTATTTACCCTGGTGCAAAAATATCTTGAGTCAATAGGTGGATTATATCGACTCACAGATATTTTCCTGTCTTCTAATGTAGAGGTACAATAAGACAGAGGGTTAATAATTCTTTCAATATTGATCAAGAAGCCACTGTTTGTCTCTGTAGCCAAATTAGTCTATCAGGGATCAAAATGTGGCCGTTCCCACACATCTATTTAGTATCTACCTACTGAAATGAAATGCTGCCTTCATTATGTATTTAATGTGTGCCTATTTATCTTACTTTCTGAACTTAATCCTTCTGTTCTGTAATTAGTACATCACCATTTCGAGTTCTGCTGCTCTGGTACATTTTTATGTTCTCTTGGAAAATCTTGGATCCGTCAAAGTTTTCATAAAAACATTAGCCTTTTTAAATAGCAGTTTTATTGTGTGTTGGAGAGCATATTTATTTTATTTGGGAATCCACTTGTAAAATTATTGTATAGTTTACCTTGAAAACAAGAGTCAAATATGGGTAATTGATTTGAAAGTGAATCTAATATAAAAGAAAAAATTTAATTTAAAAGACTTTTATGGGGGATTTTGTGGGACTTGTTTTTATGACGTGTTACTTAACAAGTAATGTACCTTTGCAATTAAACAGTAACAAGGAGAGAGAATAAATCTGGACATGATTTGAATGAACAGTTGGCAATAGCGTCATGAAAAGTTGGATCACCATCCAGCTCTTTGTTGAGAGGTCTGCTTAGTGGCAACGCCTGGCTGGCATGCAGCTCTTGCCAATTAATGGCAATGTTTCTTATCTGAGCTCATTTATAGCACTTTTAAGAGTCCAGACAATGAAAAATATGTTTCCCTAGATGATACCTCTGTGGTACACAGGCATGAGTCACCCTGAATGATTTCACCTTAAAAAAACAAGAACATCAGATTATAACTCAGCCTAGAATCCCAAATATTCAATACTTGATTCACTCACAGTAATGTGTCTACTCTTTTTTTTTTTTCTGGGTACTTATGATATGCAGTTGGATTTAAAGTGCACACAGGGGTGGAAATGCCCAATGGGGCATTAAATATATGGATATAAAGCTCCACAGAGAAGTATAGACCAAAGAATTACATTTAGGAGTCATTGGTTAAATAAATGCTAGTTTATAGTATAGGAGTGGTTGACATCAATCGGAGACAGTATATAGAATTAAAATGGAAGAGTACAGATGCAACCCTTACGGAATACCAAAATCTAAGCAGTGAGTAGTAAAACAGAAGCCGATAAATTAAACTAAGGAAACATTTTCAGACAGAGAAAGATATTACGGAACCAAGAGAAATGAATGCCAGCTTTCAAAATACAAAGAGTGTTGATTGTAAAGCATCCATTGGATTTGAAAATTAGTTGGTCATTTGTGAAGTTACCACAAGACATCTCAGTGTGTGTGTGTGGGGGGGAATAGCCAGCTTGAAGAGGGTAGAGGGTGGGAGGGAAAGTGAGGAAATGAAGATGTTGCTTTGCTCTGGGTGGGAGGAGGGGGATATAAAATATAATTATGCAGGAGGAGAATGTGGAGGGAAGAGGCATTTTTAAGAGGGAAGAGTCTTGAATAAACATATAAATAGAGTCAGATCCAGTATAGAGAGAGCATGCTAATAATTAACGGGATAATATAGGGATGCTTCTAAGGCAATGGGAGGCAGGATGGTCAACAGCACAGATAGGTTCAACCATGAGCAGGAAGGACACCCCTTCTGCCGAGAATGATTGCTGTGACTTTAATTACGTTAGTGGGAAGAGCTGGATGTGGGGACATTTCCCTGAAAAATACTAGATGAAGTTGTCTCTGAGAAAAACAAGGGCAGAGGTAGAATTGATGGCTGGAGAGTGGTTGTGTAGATATTACTTGTTACTGAGGGCTCTGTGAAAGGAGTTGGGAAGTAATTCAATCTGAGCCTGTGATTGGAAACCATCGCACCCCATTTTGTACAATCTCCTCGTGTTGTCCTGTCATTTTCATCAGTCTGAGTGCAGAAGCAGATCTGATGGACAGCAGGACTGGCCCAGAGACTGAGGTCCGGAAAGCAGGCAAAATGGGAGATGACATATTGATCGGAAATTGTCCAGGAGACTCAATATAGGTCAAGTTCTAGGAGGGAGGGTATGAAATGGGCAAAGATGTGATGAACTGCAGGGAAACAGAGAAATTGACAGATAGTAAGTGTCCTTGAAATTGAAGTAGAGGAGAAATGGAAAGACAGTAAGTTTGCATTAAGAAAATTGTATGTTGGAATCTAAATTTTTAAGTGCATGGGATTAGGTGATAACATTATATAGTCATGTAAGAGATTGTTTGAGTTTACTGGACATAAAAATATTTACAGTTAAAGAAATCAAGAATTAAATCATGCTTCTATTTCTAGCAGCTTATTATACTGTATTTCATGAATTCTTCCACTAAAAGAAAAACAAAAACTAAACTAAAATAGAGAAATCACCAAAGGCCAAAAACTTAAGTTACAAAAAGAAAGTCATGGAAGTTAAAGGAAGCAATGAAGTAAGCTTCGGCCTTGAGGACTTTTGCTAACCTGGGTGAACACCAACTTGGGATTTTGTGGGTTATAGATACATGGGTTATGGTAGATATACAACTAAAATTTGTGAAACTATAAGGAGAATCAGTGAAAAATAGTAATGACTCAACTCCAAGGACAGCAAATATTTTGTGATGGTGAACAAGAAATTGACCCGCTGCGCTGAAGGGGTCTGGGAGAAAACACGTGCTCCCGGGGCCTCGGCGTAGCGGGAAGAGGTCAGCTCTCGCGGAGAGCAACACACGGCCGAGCACGCGGCTAAGGGAGGCCCGGGTGCTTCTTGCCCCTTCGCTCAGCCAAAAGCAAACGCAGGTGCTCTCAGGTTGAGCCCAACCCCATCCCAAGCCTGTAATAGTTGTCATATAGAGCATTTCAAGGAACAAAATCTTACAGTAAAAAAAAAAAAAAAGGCAAGAAAGCAAGGCAACATGAGTGAGAACCTATGGAAATAAAGGACCCGAAAGGACAAATTACCTTCCAACGCATAACAGAAAATCAATGAAAAAAAAAGAAAAAAAAGAAAATCAATGAATGATCTCCCAGTCGGACAACGGAAACCAGACGACAGTGAAATGCCAAACTCTAAAACCTCAGTTATTCAATAGGCGCTTCCAGGTTTCACAGGAGTTAATCTACCTTTTAAGCTCTTAAATGCTTAGAAAAAAAAATCTAGTGAAATACATAATGTGCTGACTCTATTCAGGATCGTGATGTTAGCTTTTTATTAATAAAGAAGTGAAAAACTACAGGAAAGATCTTTATCAGCAATTTCATAAACCTGAATCACTGGCAGCAGCCCTGAGAGCAACAGAAACTCAGTTTCTCTTGGCTGTAATGAAATTTTGAATTCGCACAGACAAATCGACGTATGATGTCTTCCTTTATAAAGTTAACTTCTGGGTTTTCAGTGGTTCTCTGTGCAAGGGCCACGTTAACCTCTAAGTAAGACTCTTCGCCTTGATGTTTTCTTATATTTATGAAATAATTCAAGGATGATACCTAACCCTTTATTTATTTTTTAGAAACATACTAAATAGTGGCCCTTTTTTTTGGATATGGTTTTACTAAGTATTTCTTTGTTTGGGGGGTTTAAAAATAGCTGACTTATTCTAAGAACTAACCAGTGAAGCACTCAGCACTCCGTGACTTTGAGCGTTTAGCTTTACGTCCGCACTGTTCAGATTCATGGCAAGCGTTTCTGCTAAACTGATGGGCCAGAATTTCCAAGTTCTTAGTGCAGATCTATAACCAATTCTCCAATTCCCACAGCTGTCAAATAGGTATGAGCAGCTCAATAGGAAGGAACAATCTAGAATTATTTTGTTCCCTCTGACTCAAGCCAAAACTAGGATCAAAAGAAACAGCTCCCTAGCAGGGTAGGTCTATTTAGATGAAATAACATGTAATTTTTCAGGGGGGAAATTATGCAATATAAGCAGTAAAAAGTGTTAAGACAATGGTGACTATGCTTATTCAGAAAACAATCTCAAGATTCTGCCAGCAAATTAAGATGTAATATTTATAAACCCTAAAAAAATGAACAGTAATTTCCATTGCAAATATACTCAATATAACCTAAAGAGATTAGAAAATAGCAGAAATTGAATTCTTAAAAAGTCTATTATAGTTTAAAATGATTTCAAGTGTTATTATTGAATAGAAAAAATTAAAAGTGGTAATCATCAAGTTAATGGGCAATAATGACTGACTCTATTTAAAAGTAAACTGGGGAGAAAATATTACCTGTCCTACCTCATGAGAATCAAGTGTTATGTGATATTGAACTTCGTAATGATCTTACACAAAGTTTTTCTTTTTATATTTCCTTTAGGATTATATGACAAGCAGTTTTCCAAGTCACTGCAAAGCCCTCAATATGATTCCACATATGATTCTACCTGGTAGATACACAGCGTTTAGGTTGTTTCAGTTTATCATTGTAAATACTATGGGTTTCTTGGTGATTTTGACATTTCCCTTTTCTTGATTTGTTTCCTTAGACTAGATTCCCAGGAGTGATATCCCTGAGCTAAAGATCATGGGAACGGTCTCTTTTATTTCCAAATTTTGCTTAGGAAAATAGGCACAGGAGAGTAGAAACACATGGGCTAGGGAAGGAGGCGGCGGAAGAGTGCTCACTGAGTTCAGATGAACTGGGAAGGGAGCGAAAAAGGGACAGGCCACACGCAGGCAGTTCAGAGGGAAGCGAAAGACCTCACAGCTTAGCTCTGGGCTGGCCTTGAGCTCTCTTGCTCCAATGTATTAATTCATAACTTAAACACCTACCGGTAATAACACGGGGTGACAACACTTTGGGTGGTAAGAAACAAACTTTTAGTTGAAAAAAAATGAGCAACGATGAAAGACCTTCACAAAGCTTTGGAACATTCAGGAATCAAAGCAGATGTAGAATACCTAAGCATCGATGGATTAACTGTGAACAAAGAATGCAGCGCAAGGAAAGCACATCGGGTGATAGGCTGTAATTAGAAGGAATAGGTTAGACGGGTGAGCCATTGTAAGAAGAGTTTATTGATGAGTAAGCCCTTTCAGTTGAACTTTCAGCCCCTTGGGAAAGACTCTAAAGGAGCAATATTTCTGCCTGGGCTGACGGGGTGATAGGCACCTGCTGCTGTGTTTTCCAAAGCAGTCTGGTCTTGACAGCTGACCATTAGCAGGAAGGACCACGGAACGAGAGCAATCTACCAGATTTAAGAATAAAAACTTTGAGGCTCCTTCACATAATCAGAGCCCTCATGAACATTTTTCCATGTGGAATTTTTAAGGGGAATCATAAGGGAATTGGTTTGATTTGAGGCCCAGGAAGTGTGAAGTATGAGTACAAGGAAGCCTTCCTGTGCCCTCTGGGGAACGAGCTTTATTTGTCTTTGTGTCTGAGATGAGATGTGACCTACACTTGGAAGCTGGTGAACCTCCGAGTAGGAAACATCAAAAGGCTTCCAAAAGCTCCTCTGTGCTCATGCTTGTTGGAAAGAGTGGAAACTCTGTAGAGAGAAGAAATGAACCCAAAGGAAGGCAGGGAATCACAACCAGCTTCAAGAAAGTGCCAGCTGTAGGACATGAGAGAGGAGAGAGAACTTTCCATTATTTACTGTACAGTGATGATTTTGATAGTTGCTCCTTATGAATGTGTCTCACTGGGCCTCCTCTCCTTTTCTTATGTGATTAAGCATCTCTGTTTCAGAAATGAGAAAATTAAGATTCAGGGGTATTAGTTCATACAAGATCACATGGCTATTAAGTGACCAAGAAAAGATTTGAACTGAGACTGTTTTGATCTAAAGAGCCTATTTATCCCATGAAATATTGAAACTTTTGAGGAAAAAGGTATATTCCATGCAGGATGTAAAAAATTTATAATGACTATTAGAAAGTCAGGAACCCTTCATCAATGAAAGCAGATACGTGATGATGTATTTTTTATCTGACATCTGGTAGAAAGACAGGAAATAATATCAATCTCACCATTGTCTAAACATAGTTTCAGAACTATGTCCTGGTACAGAGTAAAAAGCCATCAGTGAGGAATTAATTACTGCGTTAGGGAAATTTCAGAGTAGCTGACCTCTCCAGTTCCTTCCGCTCAGAAGATTTTAAGATTCTAATATTCATTAGACATGATCCTTTAGGGTGACTCCATGGCTCAAGGGACAAACATCACTATCTTAGTCATTGTAACCCTTGAACTGTTTAGCAAACTGGCTAAGCAATTTGTGGCTTATTTATAAAACGAAGACAGTGCAATTAACAAAATGTAGATTTATTTTGGAAAGGATTCTAAGAAAATAAGGGGAAAAGCATTTGGAGGAATAGTTAAAAAGACTTCAATCATAGTGGCATTACGAACTAGGCATGTTAGCGGTATATTCTTATTGTGTATATTTATATAAATATACCTAATGTAGATGGTGTGGCCCCTCTAGATTCTTTCCTTTCCCGGGCTTCTATGGGATTTCAGATAAAATAGCTATGACTTTCACTCTGTCGATGCTCATGAGGGAAGAATCATTTAGCACATGGTATAAAGAAGAAAATGCAGGACTTCCCTGTTGGAGACCTTGCTTTCTGTTCCAGTTCTGCCACTAACTGTGACCATGGACAAGTCACTAAACTTCCATCGATCTCAGTTTCCATATCTCAAGAATGGCCTCAGTAATGTTATCGTTTTCATTTCCAATATTAATCCACTTTTAAAAATCCATTTATTTCAAGAATATCAGACACCTCTTTTGCTGGACACAGTACTAGATATGGTAGGTTATACTGTGGTTAATAAGATGTTGTTTCTGCCCCACCTGGCTTAAATTCAAGAGCAAGGGCTCTCAGAAAAGCCTAAGAACTAATAATTCTAGGAGCCTGAAGGGGACATGGGGGGACGGCCCTCGGTCCCTGTGGAAGAGGAGGCCTTTGGGTGCCACGCGCTGAAGACCGGCCGTGGGGGGCGGGAGGCGGCCCTGCACCCAGGGCTCGGGTTGCACTTCACATTGGGGCTGTCCCTGGAAAATGAGAACGGGAGCAGTTTTCTTTGGGATGAAGGGGTAGAAGCAATGCTTAAAAGACCTGAAGAATAAATGTGTCCAAAGAAGAGAGGAGAGGAGTAGAGATTCAGCCATGAAGGGAGGGAGGAAGGTCAGATTGCTCACAGAGGACTTGGGGCTTCTTAAAAGATGCTTTCATTTTACTTACTATTACTTACTATTTACTTACAAGCTCTCTGAGATTTGCAGTGGTTTTTACTCATGGCTTAATGAAACAGAGGCGTTTTTGGTTTTGCAGAGCACTGTGGGCAGACGGCTTTAGCGGCCTTGCGGGGGGAAGGCTGGTTTCCAAAGGACCCTCTGGCGAAAGCGCTCGAAGGAGTGGGGTGCAATTTGGGGAGGGGAGCTCTACCCCACCTGCCACGAGCCTGACACTCCCCGCACTTGTCTAGCCCCTTTTCCCTTATTTGCATTCCCACATTTGTTATTGTTCCTCAGAATACACATAAATGTCTAAGAGCTGAATAGCGAGAGTGTCGTCTGTGTTAAGGATTATGCTGGACGCCAGTGGGGAGGAGGCAGGCTGGCAGAATCATCGAAGTTCAAGGTGCTATTGTCTGCCTCAGAAAATACACCAAAAAAGCCTTCAGGGTTTGGAATTTTAAAACAGGTAAAGCCACAGTGTTCAATGGAAAGCATTTTATTATTTATCCATAAACAGATTTCATTAGCTGCAAGTGTTCAGAAAAAGACAAGAATAAAGGCTGCAGCAATTATGCAACTGAGAGACTAAGCACAGCAGCCCCTAGGAAGTCAATCTCATGGCAGAAACAACGTCAGAGAGACAGAAGAGAAAGGCAGAGCACAGAATATTCTATATTGCTTAAATTTCAAGTACGTCTTTGAGTATGTGTAAGTGAAAAGAAACACACGCTGCATGGAAATGCATATATGTTAATGTATGATATCAAATAAAATATGTTGTTAACTTTCTAAGATCATTGCGTGACAATCTGGTCCTTGACTGGAGGCAGAGCAAGATGATAAATTGGTTTTCTCTAGGGATTAAACAGATACATACCAAACACAGAGTCATCTAAGGACAAAAACCCATCTTTCATATGCAAATGACAATGGCATCTTTTGACCTAGGATGTGTGGTGTAGGCTACCACCTGCCAGATCTCTCTTTAAATTTAAACTTCACCTTCTGAGTACAACATTCCTCTGGGCTGAGGGGAGGGGATGTCTCCTCCCCATGGAGCAGGACAGAACCAGTACATCTCTTCTGCACACTGAGGAGCATGTTCCTAGCTGCGTGGGCAAAGGTGAGCTCCTCACAGAGACCATCATGTTTCTCCAATTAATTCGTTTCACATTTTCTATCCTAAATTCTTAAGAAAGACAAATATATACCATGTGTTCTTTAAACCACATTTCTTAACATAATTTGCCAAATCTCCCACTCTCAGTTTGCTTGTGTCCTGTTCTGATTTTTAATTTAGATTTATAGATCCAAGATGCTGGTCTCAGGTGGTGGCATGGGTGGGGTGACACGATGGTTTCATGTCCGGCTTGAGGAATGACGCATAGAAAAGAAAGCTCCTTAAGACCCCTTAAATCCAGAGTGAATGAGAAATATAAATGCTTATCCTTTTTGGATCCCCTGGAGAACTTGAGAAATACAGACATAAGATTTGCTGTCGTTTCTGAATCATCAAAGCCTGAAACCAAACAATGCCCTTTATCTTGAGAATTCTTTTGAACATGAACCCATTTGGCACCTACAAAGTCTGCATCTCTGACTCCTGCTATCATGCTTCTCAGACAAGAGTAAAAATTGTTGGAAGGGAGAGAATTCTTTGAAGAAATAACCTTCTTTCTTGCCAGCGGAAACAAGCCCTTGTTAGAGGATTACAACATTTGGTGTGAGAAGTCCTTTGGATGAAACAGACTCTAGGTTCAAACAAGACCCAGGCTCAAGCTAGGAGAAGATCTCAGAGAAGAGATTCTCTGGGCCAGGGGAAGGCAAATGCACTGTGAACTCAACATTTTCTACAAGGCAATGTGTCTCCCACAATGAGACCTGAAAGACAAAACAGGGAGAAACAAGACCACTGGTGCTATTAAAATGTAACAGATCACCCCAGAAAGTTTTCAAGAAATATCCTTTGTCTTGCTGAAAATGTCTAATTCTGAGTAGAAATCTGAAAACACGTTGGCCCTTTCAACGCCGGTTGCTTTCGTAGCAGGGCCAAGGGTCTGCAGCAAGAATTCACTCCTTCACTCATCCAACAGCCATCTCTAAGAAAGCCTGATGAGAAACAGAAACGAAAGCTCAGAAACTGTCCCTAGCTCCACACCGGCCTCCAGCTACCATCCTATGACTTGGGTGGTGTGGCTCACACCTTGCGTCTTGAAGGCGCAGTTTGCCCCCACTGGCTGGCATGTGCTCACAGCATGAGCAGCTCTGAGCAATAACTTCATTACTCTTATCACCTACCTTAACTCTAGATTTTGAAACCAACTAGGAATTCTTAGAGATATTTCTTCTTTAGCAAAAAATGATATATGCCAAATGCTACTAATAGATAATGCATTTTAAGGTCAAAGACCAAAAGATGATATGAATTAAAACTTTATTTTTTTAGAGCAACAGAAATCCTCTACTTTGAGGTTATCAATTGTTCTGCCTTTATTTTGCACTATGAACTGAAGAGCCACACGAAGGTGCTGCTCTGGCCCTGTGTGTGTGGAGCCAGGAGGTAGCACCCATCCGTGAGAGAAGCCAGGTGCTGCCCAGTTAGCTCACTGACACTTGGGACAGGGCTGGGGAACTAAAAACGGTTGACCTAACGCACTACCGACTGAATCTGTGGAATGAGCCTCAGATAGCGGAAATTTCATGGTGTTGGGTCAGAAAATCTGAGTTTTGAAAAGATAAAATTGAAGTAACACCATATGAAATCCTTTTCTTCTTACAACTTTTCTATAGTAATTGTGTTGAAAAATCCTCACTCTTAACTCAAAGCCCCTTCCACTTTTCTATGGTTAAGTGATTGGGATAATCACTACTTATACTTTTACTTATACTTATACTTTTCTTTCCAACTTGTTCATTACCCCAGGATTCTTTCACCAGGAAAAAAACATGTCTTAAGCAATTTAAAAATTTATATATATACATGTAAATATATATATACATATATATATATTATTGAGCATTTAACTTCTCTTACACAATTTCAATTATATATATTCTCTCCCTTTTTGGCAATTAAAAATATTGTAGAATATATTTAACATGTATTCTATGTTATAAAAAATACTGTGATAAATCCATATTTAAATATAGGTTTTATATATATAGATATAAATATAGATAACAATGAATAATGGACATTATGAGCAGCTTAAGGCATTTTTTTGAGGTGAATTTTGACTTAATACTCATTTATCTTATTTGCTATCTTTAAAAAGTAATCCTTAATAAGATATAATACTACTACAAATATATCCTTGCAATCAGTTTCTACAGCTTCTACCACAATGCTACATCCATAGGAGATTTTACTCTCTGCACCTATGTATTCCATTTTTCAGATCCACGTGTAAGTGAGATCGTGTAGTTTTGGTTTTTTTCTTTCTGTATCTGGCATGGTGTCCTCCAGGCTTATCCGTGTTGTTGCAAATGGCAGCATCTCCTTCTTTTTCAAGGCTGGATAATATTTCATTGGATATATCGACTTTAATTTCCTTACCCAGTCATCTGTTGACAGCCACTTAGGTGGAATGATACTTGTCCCTTCGAGAAGTCAGCATCATTGAAAAGGAAAAACTTCATTTTAATAGTACATGAATGTCAGTGTTGAGAGTAGTGAGGGTGATATTGGGGCTGTGGAGTCTATTAAAAAGGATCCAGCCCAACCAGCATGGCTCAGCAGTTGAGTATCGACCTAAGATCTAGGAGATCGAGGTTCGATTCCTGATCAGGGCACATGCGCTGGTTGAAGGCTCGATCTCCCGTTAGGAGGAGTGCAGGAGGCAGCCAGTCAATGACTCTCTCATCATTGATGTTTCTCTCTCTCTCCCTCTCCCTTCCTTTCTCTGAAATCAATAAAAATATATATTTTTTAAAAGTTTAAAAAAAAAACTTAAAAAAAGACCCAATAGTAGAAGAGTGATGTCAACTTTATTTATTGTATGTTTACTCTAATCATTAGTCAAGTGACTGAAAATGAGCTAGCACATTGACCAGATTAGCATTTATTATTTTTCAATTAAACACATTTCCCCCCATCATGTCCATCTTCAGTATTCATTTAATGAGATATCAGTGGATGACTCCCTAATCTTTGAAATGCAGGAAAGGTTGCCTTGACGTCTCCTCCACCCCAATGTATGCCCTTTAAGAGCCCATAGCTTCTCTAAAATTTCTATGAATTCTACTAGTGTGAGAGAGTAACAGATAAAATATACATGTACTTTGGGCTTCAAACTCCTGCACTGGCCAAATTAACTGAAATCATGAGTCATCTCATTGTCTCAGAAGCTTTGTCTATGGGCAGCACATTGATTCAAACACAAAATTTATCTGGATATTGCTACCTAGGACTCTTCCCCCAAACTGTTCTCTGGACCGTCGGAATAGAAGAGGCATTGTGATATTTGAGAGGAGGTGGAGGAATGGTCAACATTACGACACAACTTCAATATAGTCGCTCCAGTTTTTAAAAGTCCTTTAACTGCCCCAGCTCTGAGATTTGTGTTCTGCCTGTTTCTCTTTAAATAGTGCCCAGATTAATGACTTCTTTCTCTCCCTTCTGCTCCTTTTTTTTTTTTCTTTCTAATTTTCTCCCTCTCTCAAAGTATAAAAACAAAAACAAGTCACTCTGTTGTAAAACAATTTGGTCATTTCTTATGTTACTTTAACTCCTGATAATATACGTGGGTCCTGGAGGACTCACCTTCTATCAGAGCTGCTTTGGGCATTTGCCTCTACAAAGATAATTCTTATGCCAAATATTAAAGTGGTAAAAATTTCACCAGTAAAGGCTCCTTACCCCTCCTGCTTCTTATATAAGGACCAACCCTCTGGATAGCATTAGAGGTTTTCAAAATGAGATGGTGAGCATACATTTTTCCCATATCTTTTAGTTTGCAAGCAAATGGATTGTTAGTAAGAGCCATTTCCTAACATTACCTGATAAGAAGTATGGCTGTTTTTTCCATTTGGATTTAACAATATATAGGGAATAATAATTATAGATGAAGAATTAGTTAAAAGGTAAAATATCTTACCACACATCTCTCACAAAGTGCATTACACAGAATTTATTTTGTGCTTGATGTAGATAAGCAATATTTACCAAGCCTATTTTCAATTATGACTCTGCCTCATGGAGGGAAATGATTCCTTATGTACTCCTATTATTTCCCCACAGTCCATAACTATTGTTTAAGTTAGATGTCAGCACACAGTTTGCACTCGAGCATTCATACAGACAGGCCTGCAAGAAACTGTCTTATCTAGATACATAGGAAATGGTATTTTAATGTGTCTCTTTTATCATCATCAACAAGCACTTAAGACGTAGCCACTAGTGTTTTTCTGTCAGATATAATAGAGACTTGGCTGATGGGTAAAGATCTATGAATGAGGAACCAAAGAGTCTGAGAGCAAGACTATACTGGGCCTGGGCTGTAAAGAGGGGCAATAAAAAGAGGGTGTGGCTTTAAAGCAGAAATGATGTCCGAGTTGGTTCAGCCTCCACACAGAGGAGCTGGCTTTTTGTCCTCTTGGATCAATCAGTTATTAACCTCTGACTCTCCTCTGAGAGTGGGGGGAGTAACGAATGACCTGTCAGACTGGGCAGCGCCCATTCAGCCAAGGGCAGTTCTCAGGCAAAGGGGGCAACTGTGAGGTAGGTAGCCGGCCTCCCAGCAACTGGGCGACTGGGCTGGTGAAGGTCATCTGGGAGGGTCCTAATGGCATCACTACAGATCTTCATGGATTCTCCCCAGCCAACAACTCCTCCAGCCGTATAGTCCACCCTTCACAGGGTATTTAAATCGGCGCATTTAGCTATCCATATCAATAATTTTATTTGCTATACTTTATTTACCCCACTCTATTTCTTGACACTTAAGATTAAGAATTGGGTGACACATTTGATGTTTCTCACAGTTTAAGTCACAGTGTTGAACTAAGGGGTTGAAATGTAACCCACTCAGTAATTAGTGAAGTTAACGAAGAACCTATGGTATTGGCTAACTATTAATATGATGCTTCTTTTAATCTTATGATATATACTTTACTGATGATAGACCAAAAGAACTGGGTGAAATAGAAAGAAATTGAAAATTCAAATTCAGTAGAAAAACATGAATGACTAATATAGATTTTATATTGATAAAGATCAATCGTTTCATGCAAAGTAAATTCATTTGTGCAAGGGACACAGAAATCTACCTACTATTCCCTATTAGGTAAAGTGAGAGATAAAGAATAAAAGATGTCACATTTTTTAAAAATCTGAAAACACTAAGTTTTATAATTGCTTGTGTTTGCTTAATACAACATCCATAGGATGGATTTTTTTCTTGTGTTGAACAAAAGACAGGAAAGGAATCCGAAGTGATAACTAAATTTTTAAAGGAAGCAAATAGAAATGGATGGTCATCAGAATGTAAGAGGCAATTCAGATAGAAATTGGCACCCCTGTACACTAGGAGGAATAGGCATTTGTTCAATGAAATAGAATGGAAAATTGCAAATACAATCATGTGATGCGTAAGTGCTTCCCACTCGACCTTTTAAACAGTTAAATACTTTAGACATTGAGGCAAAGCTTCAGTGCGACTCAGGTGCATAATTTAGGCGAGCAGGTGGCGCTTCTGGAGAGTCACTCAAAGCCTCTCGGCGCAAAATCAAAGGAAATGTTCCGCTCACAAAGAGCAGTTTAACCGCCCCACTAGAGTGGCATCACACACAAGTTTTGTTTAATTGTTATCTTTCCAAGGCCCGGCTCCCATGGGTTTCTGTGCTGGTCCTCAAGGTAGGAAATTTAAGTGCAAGTAGAAAGTGTATTTCTCCTGTGTTTCAGTATCTGTCTCTAAACCCTGGGGAAAGGGTGGCACAACTCTTACGCCCACAGTGGGACAGTACTATCAGTATTCACGCATGTCGGCAAAAAATCCCCAGGGGGCTTCAATATGTGAGTGACAGCCCTGCGAGGCCCCCAGGCCCCCAGCATTTCCTCCTGGGCTCCGACGGCCCGTGTGCCCGGCAGCCACCCCCGCTCTTAGTCCCTGTTTACTCTCCCAGCCTTTCTCTGCCCCATTCTCGGAGCCTTTCCCTTGTTCACCCCTCATCTCAGAAGTTCCCCTCCCGTCTTTGCTTAGTTCTGCTAAAGAGCAAGACCCAGCTGAGTAAACTTGAAGATACAATTGGGCGTCACTGACATTTGCATTTCTCTCCTGTCTTCCCTTCTCTCCCTTTCCTCTTACTTTCCCCCCACAAATATTTACTGAACAACTATGTGCCAGACCCTACTGCCGGCCCTGGGGATACACTAGCAAGCAAAGCGGGTTTTTCAGCATCCTGCTGGCCCAGAGCCTGCGTTCAGGGCAGCATCCCTCCCTTCTTCCCGGGCCTTTCCTAGACCCGGATTTCAGAAATAGGATCAAGCCTTCGGTGGGGATGACAGTTCAGTACCCTGGGTCCAGGGCAATGAAAACACAAGTGGCTTCTACATATCAGCTCAGGGCTGGGCCTGAAGGCTCCACCGCATCTCCCCAGATTCTAGCCGAGCAATCGTCATCACCTATAAAGACATGTGTCCCTAACTCTCAGGGATCAATTAAGAAACCGCGTTAAAGACTAGGATACCGGTTAAGATCACAATCACAGGAGTTTCAAATGCAATTCAGAATTAGCTTTCTCACACCCTCCTGTGGGACCCAGGGGAGACAACTAATAGGAAGGCCTAGCAGGGGGGCTCTAGGCTGTAGGCTCCAGGGTCTAGAGCTGGGGCTAAAAAACTGTGTGAGGTAAAGGACCTAACAACAGATTGTTTCACGATGTAAACTGTGGCCTCAGCTTGACTTATGCTGGCCACTGACGAGTAAAGAAACCAACCCAGGGCCTCATCTTCTGGGGGCCCTGACCCATATCTTAATCGCACACGAGCTACATTAGGCCTCCTGCATGAAAGTCAACTAGAATCACCTACGTTGCTGACAGCACTAGTGGTTATATTGGCAGCACTGTAACTGTTCATTAGCGTGAAGGGTATATTGGAAATTTGGGGGAGTGCCTTGCTAATCATGAATACAATAACAGTTCCATGACCCTGGAGAGTGTAATTATTTAACGCTCTGCATTATTTATGTCCCCCTTAGGCATCGTTATGTTTTCCTATGTGGGTAATTTTATAACCCCATACGTTGATAAAAGACCAAAGATAAAAGACCCAAGTATGTTTATACTTAATTTCATTTAAAATATTTATATTCATTCTAAAGTGTACAAAGATACAAATGAGGATTAGGTGAAAATAGCTGCCAGAACAAAAAGTATTAGGTAATATTTTAAAAAATAAAGTTGGTTTCATCGTTACATAATAATCTTACAAGCATACACTATAAAAACATATATGTGAGTTTACTTAAAATTTCAAAACATGACTTTTTCTATATCTAATTATTACCACCATTAATTTACTAATTTGACAATTATTTTTTTAAAACACTTTGAGGAATGTATTGATTTAGGTGCTATACAATGTGCATTCACAAAAAAAAATAATGTCCCCCCGTCAAGCAAGGAAAAGGTAATGTAATGTGTATGTAACCTGAACAGTAGATTAACCCGCACAAGGATCCTAAGGGGAAAAGGTAAGGAGTATGTGAATTCATTTTTATCACTGTTAGCTTTTCCTGTTTGAGAGTGTTACAAACAGAGCTACTAGGAATAGTTTATATATATATATGCTGGTGGACATGTTCAAGAGTTTATTTTTATTGACTTCCTGCTTTTATTAGAACCTATAGTACAAAGTTGAATAGAAACAATGATTTTGAGCATCTCTGATATGTTCTTAATTTTAAAATTGAAAATGCTGTACTGTAGTTTTTGATATATAACCTTTGACAAATAATATATTTCAATTTTGCTAATTTTTTATCATAAATGGCTACTGGAATTTATCAAATGTTTATGGACATATATTATCATATGGTTTTAGGGCTTTTAATCTTTTAATGTGGTGCATAGCATTTTTAAAAACTTTATCTTTGTTGTTGAAAGACTGACTTATCTAAGTGGGAGTACAGTGAGAGACTTGGTGAGCTGTGATCCCACAACTTCCCCTATTCCCACATCCTGACCCCTCAGTCTGAGCCCTGCCCCAGTCTCATTTCAACATGGCTATGGAGCCCCAGCAATTCAGTGTTGATTGCAGACTACATCTTCTCTGGTCAACAGATGTGGGAAATAGTGTATGGAATTCTATGTTCTTGAGTAGCCTCAGAGTAGTAGGGACAGACAGGAAGACTTGGCAGTGGTTGTGAGAATCCAATTATTGCCACCATTTTCCCAAACCCTTTTAATTTAAATGTTCTAATGTCCCTTCTTATAGGACCACAAGTTTTCTGTTTTTGTTGTTGTTGTTTTCTTAGGACTGTCATTATATATCTGAGAAGATCAACTAAAAACAGTTTTTACAGTAGCAATATCATCAGAAGTGTAATTCTAAACTTACAGGATAACAGTTCCTGCTTTATTTTATTGGAATAGGGGATGGGGAATTTGGAAAGGCTTAGGTACACTGTGATACTGATGAGAATACTGTTTTTTTACTATACTAAAGTATATCTTTAAAATAGTTTTAGCATTCTATTTACCACATACTTTCTATCACATTTATTTATTTTAATTTTGGCTCTAGTAATAATTTATGAACTAAATTGGGTTCATTATAATGAACGGAGGAGGGTGCACTCATGTTGACTAATCCAAAATGCCCAAGCAATGCTCTGTGTTCTGAATCACGGTTAGAATTTGAAATTGGAGTCCTTTTTATCTGAGCTGAATTATACGTTTCACACACAAACTACTTTCACTGATAATTTTATTTTCCACCAAATCCTATTCTGTGATTTCCTTGCCAGCACTTCTGGCATAATAAGTGAGAAATAGATTTAAAAGGTATGGGAAATCTAAGCGTGGAAGAGGGATCCATTTGTGTGAATCCATGTAGCTACATTTCAGGGGAAAAATAATTGCTGAGAGTCAACATTCTCTGTGTTTTAGTTAAACTGGAACCAAGAAGAGCAATTTCTGTCTATGAGTTGAGCTGCACTGGAAATAGAAAGCAAGTGATCTTTGCAGTTTGAGGGGGAGCAGGAGTGATTATTGACCAAGGTTGAGGCAGCCTCTTGACACCAGAGGTGCTGCTCCAAAGCTGGCGAATGGACCAGAGAAAGGTCACTGCCCAGAGGGACCACGGACGAGCCCTGACCCTGGCAGGTCCTGAGCTGCAGACCAGCCCTGGGGAAAGAGCCCTGATGCAAACAGGCTCCTGCTCTGACACCCTCAGTGTCTGATTCCTGGAAAGGTCATTCTTGCTTCTCGGCCTGCCCAGGGCTGTAGGTGTGCAGTGCAGTGTCTAAGGACTCATTGAATGTCCCAAAGCTGAAGTTATTCTTGAATATTCCTTAGAACCTCTCGATTCAGTGGGGGAAGCTGGCCCCCTGCTCTTTTTGTAGTGCTTCAAAGCCTTAAGCAGGTGAAAATAAAGTAGGCACTGAAATTGTGTCAGCCTGTGACTCACAGGTCAAATGATGTGCCCGAGCTTAGGTTGCTCTGCTTGAAGTTCTCTGTGGTCTGTTATAGGCCCTGGTAAAGGTTCTGTCCTCATAGTTCATTTTCACAGCCATAGACTGATGCTTCATTGTCAAACCCAAGGCTGAGTTCCTGGCTTTCAAAGAGGATATATAGTGACATCAGAAGCAAAGAGAGGTCCCTAATGCTTCACTTTGACACTCCAAAGCCATTCCATCCCGTGGCCTAGCACTTTCCCAGCACTGGGGAAGCTGAAGAACACGTGCATGTCCCTTGCTGGTCACCAGTCCTTTTAGAGTCATGTTTTCCAGCTCACAGTGGGGACTGTAAGGAAGAGGCAGCATGTAGTAATTTTGCTCATGATAAGCACACAGTGAGTAAGGAGTCTAATTTTCTCATTTATTCAGCTAACGTGCGGAAAGATTTGATCACTTGGACATTATGCATTGAGAAAAGATCTCTCCTGTTTAGCCTCTGCCATTAATGCTCTACTGAGATCCATGGAACATAGAACAAATATGCTATTTCTGCTGTATCGTTTGTTCCAATACCTTTTTAATTACTGATACATAGGCCTTGCTTCCCCCAAAACGTTGAACTTAGGCAAAAACTCAAATTTGCCTTCTCACCCACAATTCACTGAATTAATATAATCCATGTAATATTATTTTAACACAAACTACTCATATCATTATATAGTTTCCAAACATTTTTCTGGTTATAAACAACTTAGCAGTTATGTCCCAAAATTTGGTAAATAACATCCAAATTGGTAAATAAAATACTACTTATATTTTATTTTTTAAATAATTATGTAGTTTCTTCTTAATGTTTTACAATAACATTACTATAATAGCCCCTATATGGAACCCAAATTTGCTATCACCTTTTATTTACCATTTTTCTTCTACTTTGCAGGTATATTTTCAGGCTAACAGCCCTCTAATCAGCTACTGAACAAGAGCTGAGAACTTTAGATGGACCTTTTCTCAGTTCTGTTTCATTACTACCTGTACTCAGTTTCAGGCTTTCTCTTTTATAATATATTCTCTTTTTTGACATACGCTTGCTGCTCTAAACCTTTATCTCATTAAGGATAAATGAGATAGATCCAAGTCAACAAGGCTATGGCTAAAGTTTCTTTATGTGTGTTATACAGATTATCTGTATCAAGGTTAGGAGAAAATGTCTTTGGAGTAAAAACTAAGAACAATGATATAGTTATTTCCTGGTAGTATGTTAAACCTTACATGCAAAGGCAATTTCTAGCTCAAAGAGTCTAAGCATTTTAACCAAAAGATAAATAAAATGTAAATTAGAAAATACTACTTAGCAAGCATCACCTGTGTGTCTAAAGCCTTATGGAAAGAAAACCTAAGAGACAAAAGGAACTCTTGGGAGATCTATATGAATATTCTGTCGCTGGAACAAATGAGGTCAACATGTGGGTAAGACAAGCAGCAGAGCCAGAGGCCCAAGGGCATGAAGCCACAGCTCTGCAGAGAACAGAAGAGCCAACGAGAAAAGCAAACTTCTGAAACCAGGGCGAGTTTCCAAGGAAGAGAAACAGAAAGAGGACAATTGTGTGGGGAAAATGAGAAAAGTTAAAGTGTGAAAGGAGATGCATCTTTCAGGGGACTTGCAATTACGTGAGGCAAAGAGAAGGGCCAAGTGAATGCTTTCTCCCAATAGTGGGGGAGAGAGCTGTCGACAGAGGATTGTGAAGAGGCAGATGCTCTGAATGCGTCTTCTCCCCTCTCCTTTCAGACAAGGGCGGCTGCTGCCAGTTAACCAGAGAGTTTGGAGCACCACACAAGCATAGGCAAATAAAAAATTGAAGAGTATTTTCCTAAAATCTCGATCTAATAAAATGTTCATCTCCAAGGGTTCTCAGTTACTCATAGACATTATTCGAGAAGTCCTCGTTTCTGTCTTCGAGATAGCCTGAAGAATGGATTCTGTATCTGAAACCCAGAAGCTGTGCATGGTGTATGTTAGTTTAATATTAAGATAGTATTCATAGTAATATATATTTTTTACAGGGTAAACCAAAAATAAGTTTTTTTTTGCTAATGACTATTGTACTACAGGTGACTTAAAATAAAATTATGAGAGATTGTGTTGGTAATTGTACCTGAGATATTAATTTACAAATGTAAGCCAAATTAAAAATAAGAGTTTCTTTTTTCCTGAGTTAGTCAGAAGTGTCAAAGCCACAGAAAGTACTTACTCAATGAGCAAAGTACTGAGAGGAATGCTGTCTAGTACATTAAACCAAGATTTTTAAAATTCAAGTCACTTGTGAATCAAGAGGCAACTTCTTTAGAGATTGTCATTTTAGAAATTATTGCTAAAAAAAACTATTTGCCTTGTTTTAGGTACAATAAGCTGATCTGTTAAATAGTGTGCTTTTTCATAGCAACCTCCTCCCCTCACCAGAAATTTCTGCTTTACATAACTCACAGTAAAGCATTAAGTTACAATTGCAAAGAACATTCAGGGAGCAAAGAAAGGACAAATTGGAGGGAGAGACGACTGGGAACTGAGATGATCACGTGGGAAGGAAACAGCTTGGTCTGCTCAGAATGCTACCATCACAAATACAGTCTTTCTGACCCTTGGAAAATTCTGTCCAATTCCAAACAGAAATCAAGTTCCAAAGAGAAAGCTGGGATACAGAAGGGAAACAGGAGGTTTCAACACGTGGTCTTTGGTGCCAATTCAATTCCAAAAAGAATCCACATTTTGAGGTGCAGTGAAGAAGGACATGATCCAGCAGGGCTGTGAAAGCAGCAAGGCCTTGAGGCCAGGCCCCTCTCTAGACAGCGCTGCTCTGCTCCGAACTGTCCCTGAAAGACATCTTCTGTGCTTCATCTTCCATATTTCAGCTTTAGCCTGGGAAGTGCAACCTTCAGTCTCTGGTGGAAATGGAAAATGTGCTCCCTCAGCAAGAGGGGAGCTGGCTTATCTGGCCAGAAATCCCCACTTCTGGTTCCTGATGAGTCCATCCTCATGCACATGAAAACTCCAAAAACAGTTTGATCGGCCCAAAAGGCACTGTCTTGACTGTTTAGAATGGAGCCACTCTGATTGGTCAGTGAAGATGGTGATGGTGCTATAGCTGCACCACTCCAATTGCACAGGGATATAGGACTCCAAGAACTCCTTTGTAAGGTCTGGCTCTGATGGCTGGAACACAGTGCAGGCAGGCAGTTCAGTGCAGAGGCAGGTAGTTCAGTGCAGGCTTGACCCTGAAGTGCATTTTGTGTGACAGTCCCCTGTGTAGAAATGGCTGCTAGAGTGTGTCTTTTTGTGTATTGTTTGTTGTAGTTGTTGTTTTAACTTGAGCCACCAGGAGCCCTTCTTGGGAGGTATCTTCTTTTTCAGGGTCTACAGGGGCAAAGGTCATTTTTCACGGACAAGGTGAGGAAAAGCATAAGGCAGCTCTGGGAAAGGGTCAGTAGGATACTGCAAGAAGTATCAGCAGCGGCTGGGCCTCAGGGCTAGACTTTGGAAAGCTGAGAGACAAGGAGAATTTGAGTACTGAGGAGAGCCAGGCAGATGGGACCTATGACGATCTGTGTGGACTGCTTCTTCATAACCTCTCTGACTTTCTCTCTCATACTACTTCTTAATCATTCTTTGCACTTCAGCCAAATTGGCCTCTTCTCTGCTCCTCAAAATAAGAGGTAAATCTCAAACTAAGGGCTTCTGCATCTAAATTTATTCTGTCTTAAAATGATGTTTACATAGAGACTCACGGCTGATTTCTTTCAGGGCTTTCCTCAGACTCACCTTCCTGTGAGGTCTTTTCTAAGAACCTCATCTAAAATTTCAAACGTTCATCTGAACAGTTAATATCCTCTTTCCCTGAGTTAATTTTTCTTCTTAGCACTTACCACTTTCTAACACAGCATGTATCTTCCTTAACTATTGTGTTTATCATCTGTTTCCCTCAGTGGTATGTAAGATCCATGGGGATAGGAATATCTGTCTGTTTTCTTCATTGTTATATAATCAGAACCTAGAACAGTATTGGGCACATAGCAGGTTCCTAATGAATGCTAGTTTACGAAACCAATAAGTAAACATTGTTTTACATAGCAGCAGCTTATAAACATGTTAAAGATGCCTTCTTCCTTGAAAGAACTACACACTTTCCTATTTTTCTCCTATTTTGTTGGCATCTATTTTCACTTCTTTATACCCCATTTGTTCCTCAACATCAAAGGCTATTAGTGTTAGGGTGCCTTAACCACCACCACCCCCCCCAATTCATATGTTGTAGTTCTAACCTCTAGTGTCTCAAAATGTGGCCTTATTTATAGGGTCTTACAAAGGTAATAAAGTTAAAACAAGATTATTAGCATGGGCCTTAATCCAATACAGCTAGTGTCCTTCTAAAAAGGAATTTTGGAAACATACAGACACACACACATGTGCACACATACATAAACAGAGACAACACCATGTGAAGGTCAACACAGAAATGGAGGTGATTCTTCTACAAGCCAAACATGGCCAGGAAACTACCAGAAATCAGAGATCAGCTTCTTCCCCACAGTCCTCAGAAGGAGCCAACCCTGCACACACCCTGATCTCAGACTTCTACCTCCAGGACTCCGAGACAATTTGTTTCTGTTGTTTAAGCCCCAAGTCTGTAACGTGTTGTCATGGCAGCCTGAGTAAATGAACACACCCAGAGATCAGGTGTTGAGATCCTTTTATAGTTACATTAGGTTCCTTGGTGATCTCATGACTTGTGCCTTTAAATCTCATTTATATACTGAAATCTACCAACTGTTTACATTCAGTCCAGCATTGGCTCATAAATCCTCATATATATCTTCAACTCTATTCAACAGCAGCTTTAAAATGTACAGATGTACAAAGGTCCCATCTTGCTCTGGAACCTTTTTTCTCCCCTCTTTTCATCTTAGTTAATAGCAACACCATCCTTCAAGTTGCTCAGGTGATTTCCTTTGGAAACAGTCTGGACTTTTCTCTTTCATATCTCACACAAAACCAAACATAGTTCTATCTCTAGCATTACAAAACTATCTAGTGTCCGGAACTTTAGCACTAGGATGAGCTGTTATTGTATCATTTAAAGACTCAAAACAACAGAAATTGTTTGCAATGATAATTAAATATCTTTATTTTTTATGTTTAATTTCTTACAATCATTTTGGAAAAATAGTTGTGTCTCCAAATGCACTTTCACTGATAGAAGCTGGTATCACCAAAGCATTCTTTGAATGATTATGGAAAAAAAAATATTAGCACTAAAAAACAAATGTTCCCCTCAGTTTACATTCTACACATACTTTTCACAAGAATAAAGGCCAGGCCCAATGTAGGAAGCAGAGGCATTCTCCTTCATTGAATCAATAAATCAGGAGAGAGCCTTTGGCATTTAGAGATCCAAATTTGTAAGATTTTAATCCAGTTCAAAATAAAGGTTGCTTATAAATTTGAAAATGCATTACATTTTTAAACAATTTTTTTTTGAAGAATGACTTTATCTTGGTTAGTATTTTCTTAGACATTTTGAGGTTTATTCAACACAGCATTCTATCTGCTTAACATTCAAATTTGGACACACTGATTATCTGTTCCACTCTTCTGAATAGTTAAGGAAGCTCTATAAATAAACACATCAATTTTGCTCTATTTCTACCCTTCCAAAAAGCCTCATACAATTGGAATTAGTCTTGTATTTTCTTATCAGTAAATATATTTTTTTAGAAAGAATACACAGCACATGAAATTACAGTATTTTCACAAGTTAAAGACAAATTTAAGAACTCTCAAATAATATTTGCAACACAGTAAAGAGCAGTTATTACATTAGCTTAAAATAAATTGCAACATTCACAATACAGTATTTTATTTGGTTTTGATATTGAAGATTTTTTTTGAATGACTTATGTAGAACTCAAAATATAATTACTTCACCTATCATTTTTCTTCAAGAACCTGAAAAAGAAAGAATTGGTGTATAAGCATAAAAATATTTTCATTCACATCATCTTAATTTCTTTCACTTATCCACTCATTTGAAAAACATCTTTTCTCTTTGCCTCCTGTCAAGAGCCTGTGACAGGAGATCACGCTGTGGGGTATCAGGAGGGTACCTTCCAAAGGACTGGCAGTCAGAAAGGGCACCGGGCTGTGAAGGGGCTCTCTGGTCGGTCATTAATAATTACCCATTTGCAATTTTCACAAATTGTTGAGCCACAAATTTTCTATTAAAACAATTTGTCCAAAGCTACCCATTCAAAAAAGAAAAGAATCTCACAAATGAACTTAGAATTTAGGAAAGGCAGAGCGATTCCTCTGTTTCAGTGTCTGCTCTGCTGTGTAATTTAACGGGGGGCTTTCTTCTTAGAAACACTTTTTCATAAACTTCATGGGATTAGCTTTCTCTTTTGAGCAAAGGGACTCATTTCTCTAAAATATCCATTTATGACCGTGAAAGAGATGCACCGCACCCCTGCCCAGGCATGTCTCTTAGAAGTGAAGGGTGATCAGTGGACACAGTAACCAATCGTGCAGGGTCTTCTCAGCCGCCCTGCCCACCACTGAGGACTCATGAAAACGAGGCCTGAACTAAGACAATGGATTATACTCATTCTGAGCTTGGGTCTCCTTTAATCTCCTTAACCCTTCAGGGTTGTAGTCTAGTCTAGTCTACCTTCATGTCTTATAAATAAAGTTTTATTGTCACATAGCTACTCCCATTCATTTTATGCATTATCTGTGGCCAATTTCCTGCTACAATAGCAGACATACTTTTATCAGAAACCATATAGACCACAAAATCAAAAATACTTACTCCATAGCCTTTAGAGAAAAAATTTTCCAACCTCAAATACTGATGATGTAAAATTCCTTTAAACACTTGACAAGTACTATAAATATGTTTTATAAGCTAATGTAAGCAATAATGTACTCAGGAAAAAATATGCCTTGTATCTATGTATATATAAAAGCAATTATGTTAAGAAGCTTATTACTTAACAAAGAGAAATCGTATTCCTGTTTCTCTACTCAAAAAGTATTTTACAGTGAACACAGTTGGAGTCATAATGCCTACACTCACTTTATAGGTAAAAGAAGCAGAATTTGACTTTTGCTGCATGAAGCTTGCTGTGGTTCAAGGAATACAATTAGATGCAGAGTACACTGTATTTTCACAATATCAAGCCGTGCTGTAATTTGGTGGCATTTCCCTGTACTTAGATCAAATGAGATGCTAGCAGTCAATCCTGGGACGAATCCTTAAATTAATAAGAGCAGCCTGGCTTGCTTCTCAATGGAAAGCCAGCTTTTCTCATTAGTGTGAGTCAGTCTCCTCCGTTTTATATCTGGACAGAGGGGTAGGAATATGTCTGGGCAAACGAGGAGATTCAAAGCTGTCCCCTCATGGTGGCTTCCCTTTTATGCAGTCAGAACCCCCCGGGAATCATCTGAAGCTGTTTTCTGGCTCACAGTTCACTTCGGGTAGGAGTGTCGTTGTGACCTGAGGCCTCACTTGAGGCGTCTAAGATATTCCTCACCAAGCGGCTCTCAGCCACTAAAAAGATGGGGCGATTGCTATAAGGATACGGTAAGAATGCACAGATTTACCCACCACTGGGAAGTCACCACCAGTTTTTCTCGAAGACCTTTTCCATCATTTTTCTAGCTCTTCAAAAAAGTCAAGAGACTCTCCCTCAGCGCTGTAAAGACAAAAAGAAAATTGTGCATGTTAGGCTCTTAGATGAGACAGGATCTAAAAGAACGCTGATGTTGGCCTATGCTGTTCTTTGCCCTGTAAAGTGCTCTGAGGGGGTAAATAATTATCTTTTAGGTTAGCTCTTCCCTGTGAGTTATTTTTCAATTTTAAAGTATCTAAAATTATTCTTATACAGTTACAATCTGGTGGGCAAAGAAAGTTATCTTGTATGACCTCACCCAACCAGGGTTGTCTTAATACTCACTATCTAACCAAAAATAATTGGAATAAAAAGAGAGAGCCGCCCACTTCCTATTTATTGCGCCCCAATATCTGCACACCCAGACAGAATCAGGTTTTACTGAATCTCAGGAGACAAAATAACTCACAGCTTAATTTGGCAAAATAAAGGAGTTGAAATGCTCATACAAGGAGCTCCAGGTGATATAAAGTTGCTGGTTGCCTGCCCTCTACATGGTTAAAAAACAGCCCTTTTGATAAAACTTGCTTCCAGATTCAGAGTAGATGCCTCTCTAATCGTCTTTGTTAACCCTGAAGACACAACAGAATCAACTGGGAAGCCCTTGAGAAATGCCAGTGTCCAGATCCATACCTTAGAGGCACTAATTTCCTGGCAAAGTGTTTAGGGCCCAAGTTCAGTATGTTTCAAGTTGTCCAGGGCAGTCTCCTGGCAGCCGAGGCTGAGCATTCCCGCTCCGAGCACAGTGAGGGGGAGAGCTGGGCAGGGCTCCGTGCGGAGCGGCTGCTCTGGAAGCCATCTACAATTCCGCGTCTTAGCGGGCTTTCTGTCTCTTTACCTTCTCTTTCCATTGAGAATTGAGTTCAGGTATTTCTTCACAGCCATTTGTTTGCGGAGGCGGGTGTAGTTGTCGGTGAAGACTGCATCCGAATGGCGTTTGCTTGGTCCCTGGTTCTCTGAGAACTTATTGCTAAGAAATGTGAAGGAGATAAAATCAGAGATTCTTAACAAGAAAGTTCTAATTTTTCTTGGAGCCGGATAAAAATGTATTCTAGCACCCAACTCATTTTCTAGCACAAAAACACATAGAAAAATACACCTAAGCTCTGGCCAGTGCGGTTCAGTGGTTGGCGCACTGGCCTGCACACTGAAGGGTCACAGGTTCAGTTCCCGGTCAAAGGCACGTACCTGAGTTGCAGGTTTGATCCCTGGCCCTGGTTGGGGCACGTGACAGTGGCAACCAAATGATCTCTCTCTCTCTGTCCCTTTTGCTCTCTCTAAAAATCAATGGGAAAAAATATCCTCAGGTGAAGATTAACAAACAAAAAAAAAAAGAAAAGAAACAAAGAAAGAAACAAACAAACATCTAAGCCTAAAGATAGGAGAGTGAGAAATAATCCAATATATTTAGGCACTTACTGGGAGTGTATAATTCTCAGATTAAAAAATCATAATGTGTTTGATAATAATACTACTAATAATAACAGTAATAATAAATTCTCTTTACCCAAATCGTTTTCCAATAAAGGCCTCAAGGTATTTTCTGACAGCAATTTGACCCAAGAGTTTACTATATTCACTGGTGAAAATTGTATCAGCATGCCTGGCATTCCTAAAATGCAAAAGAAAGGATAGCCATTATTTTTAAAATGGTTTTCTAAAATATTATTTTGGCTCAATCAATAAGAAAGTCATCAGTTATGAAAGCTTCTCATAAAAACTTAAGTCCACAAGGAGATTTCCTAATAACCTAACACAAGATATTTTCTTCTCATTTATATCAATATATAACCTGTATTTTCAGCCCGAAATTTTTAAAAAACAAAGAAATTAGCTTTCATAGAAGTATATCTCAACGTTAAGTAATGTTCCCTGATAGAATCTATACAACTAATTCTTCTCTAAGAAACACTGGTGGAAAAATATAACATTTAAATTAGTTTCTATTTATTTATTTATGGTGCTTTATTTTTCCTTAATAGGTACGAGGAGAAAAAATCCTGATTTGTAACAAAACCCCTATTATACATTTTGCTGTTTCTTCTGCCAAAATACCTGTAACAAAATCTCTTAACATAGAGAGCTCTTTATGGTCTATCCACCAACTTTTCTGTCCAAATGAGGAAGCATTTACACTGGGGCTTCAGTAGAGATCTATCTGTCTATACTTGAACGCTGCTCTTGACGAATGCCTCTGTGACTGTAGCTTCTATTAGTGGACATCTTTTCTTTACATAGACACGAAACTTTTGCCTTAGAACTTCCTACATCCTGAAATCCTAAATGCTAAAGTTTTACTAGAATTGGTGCCATTTCTGATGCTGGCATTTTGCGCAACAGAGCGCAAGTGATGATTAGTTCACCCTGGCTTGTTCCAAGCTCCAGCCGCGACCTGAACGTCACGCAGTAGGTCACGCGGCGGTGAGTCGGGCTGGAGGAAGCCGGGACGCATGGAAACCTTAGTGTTATGCCACGGAGATAGCTTCACGGAGACACAAAAATAAAACACTTGTATTTCAAAATTATGTTTTCTAAAAGACTACTCCATAAAAATGAACTCACCTGGATACATCATTTTCAGCTAATGCATTTTGCAAGATGTCAGTGTCTACTTTTAATGACTCTTGATCAGGTTCATTTCCTCCATAGGGTGTTCTGTCACCCAACCTATTAGGGAAAAGTACAATAGAAATATAATACATTCTTTTCTCAGAAGGTTGTGCTTATGTTTACACAATTGTTTTTAAAAAGATACTCAGAATCTTAGGGAGTAAGTCCAAAGAATCTCTACATCTCTGAATAGTTGCTCAGATTCCTTGAATGTTGTGGGCCCTCTGGTTCCTAATCTTATGTGTTAATGTGTTTTGGTAAAGGATAGTCATGCCTGTACATGGAATATTACTATATATATAAATCCATGCACATTTTGAACACCCACGCACTATTAAAATTCTATGTATGTGTATTTTCCCTGTTAGGGTGAACCTCCGAGGAACATGTTGGCTCCTGGGCACTTGTGTATCTTTTGGTGATGTGGTAGTTGGTAGTCACTAACAAGCAGTCCTTTTTGAGTATGAAGCCTAGCAATCAATGCAAACTTCAGCATTCTTGTGATTGTTCTTTTATTGGTGATATAACCATTCAGCCAGCATCATTCTGTTTAGTTATCAAAGCAGCATAGACCTGGCTTTAAGCAGACTGCGTGAAGAACACCAGGAGTTACCCCTGTCTCTACTGAGCATAACTTTACCTTGAGCAAAGCACTAGAAATCAGGACATAAGGAAAAAAAGGACGGTTTTTGACCTTAGATATAATAGTGCCTATAAACTGGAAGGAAAGTTTAATGTAGTTTTTATTTACTGTACTTCTTTACATGTAAATTTATTTTATTTCAGATAAAGCTTTAAATGAGTTGTATTATGATTTATGAATTTGAAATATAAAATACCACATAGAGAACAGTAAAAACTAAGGATTTATGGTCAAAACCACGTACATCAAAATTCACTCATTGGACGAGGGTGTCTCAGTAGATGAATTATTGCACATTTTTAATATTGGCAAATTAATTTGCATGGATAGATCTCTCCAACATATGTAACATATATATTACAATCAACTACTAAACTTGTAATTATTTACTGACTGATCTTAAAAATGAACTAAAATGAGAGAACAACTAAATTTCTGTTTTCCCATCAGATACTGATCTGAACTGAGATGACGCTGCATAAAAGCTCATTCCTTATCTAAAGCAGTTTTGAATGGGTGGAAAGTCAAATTCTCCTTCCACCTTGTTTGGAAATGTGAACCAGCCATGGACACTGTCTCTCATGCCCTGAGAGTGAATGCGGGGCTCAGGATAATCACATGCACCTGATGTTGAAAAAAAACTTGCTTAACACATCAACCAAATATTTAAATAAATAATACAAAGTTTTTCAAAATTGAGTTGTCCAAAATGCCAGATAGGAAGTTCCCATCTAGATGAAGAGGGAATGCTAAAGTGTCTGAATTGAAGGGGAACTCACCTCAGAGCAGAAGATGCTCCAAAAAGAGGCCACGCCAGTGTTTGTGAGGAGAGCACACTGAAAAGGAGCAGGACCATGAGAAGCTGGGGCTTCCGTCTGGTTTCCATCTCTGTACCTGGGAAGAGACAGAGCTGGATCAGATTTGCCATCCACGGATCTCACCAGCAAGGCCATCCTGGGTGTCTGGCAAATTCTGAAGGCTTGTGCAGAGTTTGGAGACAGTCATCATCTTATCGAAACAGTTAAACTGCAATAATTTCCCTTGGTGACAGGTGCTTGAATAAAAATTAGGACATTTTTCATCTGCTGCCTTTCTTTCTCAGGCACATAGTTGGCCCAAGTGTATATTGAATGGCTTACTCTTATAGTGCTGGAAATAACCCTGGGGAACATCTTCTATGAAAAAGTTGTAACATTCAATTTTTTTAGTATCTTTTCTAACTAAGGAAACAACTGCAAAATAATGATTGTTTTTTTCTACTTTAAGTTTCAGCATCTGATTGACATAAAACTAGGTTAGTATTCATTTAATAATGTACATGTACATATAAATGTATAATAGTATAAAGTTATTTTGTATGTACATATTTTTTCTCTTTTAATGGTAGATATTACTGGTAATGTGCTTCTTTAAGCCTGAGTTTGAACAACTTAACACAATTAATGGTGAAAATTGATACCAAAAGATATCATTAAACTGCATATCACCATTGAAATAATTTTGCCACAAAAGAAAAATATATTAAAAACACTGTGTGTTTTTTAACATTTAGTCCACTTACACATTTTATTTCTGTGTAATTTCTAGATAGAAACTTAGGACTTCAAGCTCTGTTCTCTTGGCTGTCTATAAAAGTCACAGGATTTAAACTTAAAGAGGGAAATAAGTGCTTCCTAGACTCACATAACTAACATATGAGAAAGAACAGCACTGAAAAAACAAGTTGAAAACTTCCAAAACAAGTGTACCCACGGAACCCTTCCATCAAAAATTTATACACAAGCAAAAACAAACCAACAAAAACCCTACTTGAATGCATTATTTTAAACAACAGCATTGAGTAAAACAGCAAGCCTGAAAGACATCTTTCAACCAGAAGAATTGAGAAAATGTATTCATATGTGAGGAGCCGAGGCATTTCCATACTTACCCGGTGACTGAGAAACTTGGCTTTTTGTTGTTATAAAGAAAGAACACTGTAAAAAGAAGAAAAATTCCAGAGAGAAGAAAATTCAGTGTACCCTGAGAAAAGTTGCCAAGGGAAAGGTCAAAGGAAGAAAGCTCCCGTTTTCCCTTACCCTGCCAGGGAGTGCTCCTGGAGAGCCTCGCTGCGGGAGCGTGCGGGCCGGGAGGGCGCAGCTCGGCCTGGGGGCTGGACCGGAGCTGCCGCTCGGCTCCGTGCGGCTGCTGGACTCTGCCTGGCCCGCGGCTCGCAGCCGCCGCTTTATAGGGCTCGGGCTTGGGGCCGAGCACTCACCAGGCTCTGAAAGACGTCACGGCCGTTCTCCCGCGGGATGAGCAGGGCTGGGAGCCCTTGTCTAATTGCCATTATTGCTGATTTATAGAAATATATAGTGAGTCTTTTCAAGACATAAACTAGAGGAAATTTACTTTAAACAAAAACAGCTACCAAGTTTAACGTGAAACGCTTTCATCTTTAATTAGCAGGGATGACGTAAGCAAATGAATTTACGTTATAGCCACGGCCATTGAGGTTCCTTCAGAAAATAATAATTTTCTGAAGAGACTTAAAAAGCAACAAACACTTCTGTCCACTATGCGTACAAAGGCATGCTTCTCTTTTATTACAAAGCATCAATTCTAAAGCCTTTATTTTATTTGTATGCTATCCATGTAGATCCTGATTCATGGAATCTTTCTTGATATCGATCCTAATTTAAAAGGAATGATTACAATTCCTTTATGTCCAAGTGACCCCACTGTGAAAGCTGCAGAAGGGCCCCGAGCTGGTGTAAAGCGCGCCCCGTGGTAACAGGTCGCAGCAGCCCTGCTGTCCGGCGTGTCTGTAGAGTAAGGCCCTTCCCAGGGCTTCACACACACAACCTCGGGATTCAGGACGAAGGGATCAGACTGCCCACCTCCAGGGCTTCAGTTTTTCTTCATTTTCAAAAGTTATCCTCGTCATTTTTATAAATGTTTACACTATGCAGAATTACCATGTTTCTCCCCTTTCCAGACCCCCCACAACCGCACCAGCTTTTGAACACCCCCTCAGTCACTGGACAGGTGCTTGCAAAGCACGAGCTGGAAAGCATGGAGAGGGTATTGCAGTTCTCTTCGGGGGGTTTTAATTCAACATAGATTAGCATACATTTAACCAGAGTCTAAGGTAAAAATACAGCCACATGAACACCCTTCCCTTTATTTTTAAAATTTCCAGTGCATATGTTTTTCCAGTTTTGTTCTTAAGTTCCTCGAGGGAAAATGATTCTAAGCCCCTTTCTTTCTTGTACTACAAGATTTTAGTATCTGCTTTGTTCAAAGTTGGACTGATTCAGTAAAAGAATATCCTACTTTGCTAATCATACTTGCTAATCCAGTTACCAGAAAAATTAAATGAATTAAATTTCAAAATGTCTGGAAATTTGTTTCCCAATTGACAGCTCTGACTTAAGCCAGAGTTCCTGTGGCTTAATTCCAGGAAATATTTTTTTACCTGATTATTACAAACAAGAGTTTGAAATGATTCTCATATGGAATTTTTTACCCTCAGCTCTTTGTCACCCCATTCTCAGGGAAGCAATTTTATTTAAGAGCAGCAACAGGAAAGTGAGCTGGTTGAGAGTCACAGAAAAACTGATGCTGAATGAGAAGCAGAAAATTCTGAAATTGAAAAGACATAAAGTGGTATTTTTTATCAAAAGAAGTATTTTGCATCAGCAAAAAGTAACTACAATAGACTTTTCCTATGAATTTAAGTTAGAAAGCAAAATTGAAAATGGGATCACAGCACCATCTGCAGGATCAAAGCCTTAATCCACAGATTTTTTTAAAAAAATGTGTTGTTTCTATTTTTGTTCAAAGTAAAGGTTGCAAACCAGAGATCCTTTAACCAGATCCATTATGGATGCTTCCAGAAAAATAAACATAAGAAAAAATACATAGTCAAATTTATTCTAAATACTTTACTATAAAACTCATGAAGTACAAAAATACAAATGTGAATTTACTGTTTAAATCTGCTTTTTTCCAACTTTGACGTATCTTTCAATAATTTTATTCTTTATTAAAATTGCTTTCTACCTTAAGACTTCTCAGTGAAGTGATATTTATAAGAAGAAAAGCTATCATTCATTCATTTTGTTAGGACAAATTCCAAGATCCTTCTTGCGTAGATAAGTAAACCCATGTCCAGAGACTTTCAAGTAATCTTTACAAATTCAAGCTGGTGGGTAATTACAAATTGGGATTGGAAGCTAGGTCTTCTGACCTTCATTTATCTTTCTTTCCTTAAGAATTTGTGATTTTGTGCAACTGTCCTTATCACCATTGTTGATGCTAACAGGTCGAATAAAGAAAAGAAAAGCACATAAGTACACATATTGGCCTCTCCCCTCTCCCCTTCTCACCAAAAGACCAAAGGCAGAGAAACAAAACTGACATTCTGACCCTGTACTGCACGTATAGAAATCAGACGAAGGATTTTCAAGCGCAGGAGGAGGGCAGAAACCCAGATTCACCCTATTGTCTTTCAGTTGTCCCCAGATTTGGCATCTGGTTCCCTCCTTAGGCTTCCCCAGCCCGTTGCCCGGCCTTCGAGCTCTCAGCCTGTTCCTGGCGTTCGCCTCAGTCCTGTGTGACTTCGCACCACGCCTGGGTGCTCACTGGCTCTCAGGAGAGGTCTCACCCCACAGGTTGCAAATCCAGGTGCCCCCCTCTGTTGGATAGTTGCCCCTTTGATGTGCTCTCTGCTCTTTCACTCTGCCCATTTGAAAAGTTTAAAAATTTTTAATTCAAGTTGGGAGACTCTATCAAATAATCAACGTGGAAACTTGGAGGACGGGCACTCTAGCCTTGGGCAGGTCTCTCGGATTGGTGAGGAATTGTTTTTGGAAGCTTGTGACTGAAACACAAACTAGAAGCCCATGCAGACCCTTGATGCTGCTCAAGTCCCTCCAGGAAAAGAGGCTGGACCCATGGCTAAGACATGTCAGGAGGAAAGGCCACCAAGCTGGCAGAAGCCAAATGTCAGGCCCTGGTCTGATCTTTGCAGGGAGCCGCAGAGTGGCCTGGGAAGGAGATCTGAGGCCAGTGCAGCCTCCACCTCCCCAGACCTCCCCAGGGCTCCTGGTGCCTGGGCCTCGGGGAGGAACACCTCCCTGTCTAGGAAGCAGGAGATGGGGCTATTTGATAAGCTCTGGTTTTTTCTTAATCTTTATTCTGATATCCTGTATCTGTGTTCATTTCTCTGTCCTTCCCAGCCTGGGAGACTGATGTTCTATCTGACTCATAAAGCCATGACATTTCACTAGAAAGTATATAAGAAAATTTAGTTCTGCTACTTTGTCTGGAGAAATCATAGCCAGTCAATATCCAAACGAGGCAACTGCCTTCAAAGGAGCGGCAGAGCCGGGACTGGGCTCCTCTTTCTCTCTCCAAGTTCACTGCCTTTCTGCTGGATTGTGAAGCCAGCAGATTCGCCACCCACAGAATGGAGAATGTGTTGGCCAACCCAAGCGACAGGCCAGAGAGGGGAAGAGGGTGCCATTACCTTGCTGCTGGGATCCTGTGAGTTTCCCACTCCCGCTAATGTGTATTGATGGTATTAACATTGAATTAAGTCCAGTGGTTTACATCTGTTTGGAAATAGTTCTGACCCAAAATAATCTAATGAAGCTGTGCTGAGTGGGATCAGAACAGGGAATGCTTCTAGGTCTACACTGGTCTCTCTGTGGCTCCGGGGCCTTCAGATTGCCCCAGAGAATCACCAGGCACAGAGAGAAATCCAATTCCTGCCAGTTCTTTTCTCATAACAGTTCTGAGCCTAAGTATTAGATAGAAAAGCACACAGTGCGTCTTTCTTCTCTCCATCCGCAAGAGGTGCTGTTCTTGTGGAGGGAATCAGAATTAGACACTTTTAGATTTATCTTTGTGTTTCGGCGCTGATACCAAGAACCTCTGATAATTATATTCACGTGGGTATACATGGGAGTTCCTATCATTTGAGGGGAAAAGAGTCAAATGTGAGATTTCAGGTCTTTGGATAACATCCCGAGGATCCTCTGAAGCAGGCCAGGTCTCCGTTTACCATTTCCTGAGCGACTTTAACACTCTCCACATGGTCCCATTACCTCCAGCCTTTTTCCTTCCAATCTCCTCACAGTCCTGCCAAAGTGACCTTCCCACAACATATCCCTGTTCATCCCACCCCCTTGTTAGAACCTTTCTCTGTTTCCTCATTGCCCTTAAGCTAGAGTCCTGACCCAGCGACAGGCTGGCAAGCCTGGCCCCTGCTGCTCTCATCAGTGGCTCCTTGCTGACCCCACCCATCCCACCATAATTGGTTCTCAAGCCATGAGAAACAGCTTTTAATTGCTCAGAAATGCCACATTATCTGTTGCCTCTGGTTTTTCACATACACTATTTCCTCCCATTAGGGTCGCTCAGTCCAATCTCTCCTTTTTAAGTCTCAGAGAACAGAACCCTCTTCCAGAAAGATCTCTACCCATTATTTCATTCCATCTGGGCCAGGTGCCCTACTTTGGAGCTCCCATTTAGCTGTGCACATCCGCTAGGTAACACTGAACACACTGGGCTGTTACATCATGTTACATGTCATACATCCTCAGTTGAAACGTGTGCAAGCGCAGTACCTGACACATAGCAGGTGCTCGGTAACTATTTTAAGTCGCAAGTGGATGAGTGAGATTGAAATTGTACTTGTTTCAACTTTATTTGGTTTGGATCTCAAATTTATTTTTTTAATTTTTTGGTTGTCTTGTTCCAATGATCAGTGCTTCTTTCCCATCCTCAAATTCAACTTAGTACAGGATGCTTCTTGCCAAATCTTCCCAATTTTATCTTTTAAAATCTTCTCAGATGTGTTAATTTTTTGTCTAGAGTTAAGACTTACTAAATAGCAAATAGGTTGCTTTTTAGTTCTTAAGACAAATACTAGGTTAATGTTTGGTTAGTATATTGGTGAGTATTTTAGCCTGCATAAACACTGGTTCAAGCAAGTAAGATTCTTACAAAAATAACATATTTTTCACAAAGGAAAAGGAAATATTTTCTAAAACATGAATGGTTTGGTTCATAACTCCTTTAGAATGTCTTTTCTCACCCTCTAGACTTGCCTTTTAGCACTTTTACTGTATTTTTCCCTCATAGCATTTTCCGCACTGCAGTGAAATGACTGATTGCTTTAATTTAATTTAACCGAATCTTACGCATCACCTAGTACATTATAAGAGTCCCCCAAATTCTTGCTGATCAGAATGAAATGAACAATTTAAATGAAAAAAATGGAAAGGTTCTTAATTTTTTCTTCATCTGGTATTCTTTAATCTTAATATTGAATTTCCTCTATTTCTAAGGCTGAAGCAAAAAAGTGTAAAAAAAATCTGTGTAATTTTCTCCATCTTCAGCAAGAAAACAGTGAAATACAGAAAAGTTAATTAATTGGTACCATATTATCCCATTAACAAGTAGAGAATCCAGTATTTGAAGTCCATTAATGACTAGTGGAATTCTAAAGCCTCTAATGAAAACTTGGAAACTTGTGAAGGAATTTTCAAATATTCATTTGAAAGATAAAAATTACAAGATTAAGGAAAGTTAACAAAATGTTTGTAATTTCATTACAATAAGACTATTTCCATTTTTACATCTTCTGTTACAACTATATATTTTTAAATGTTGAAATTATAACAGATTTTAAATGTATATTTATAAATTAGTGTGTTGCTATCTTCTCTTGACATTTAGACATTTATCATGTTTTACAAATTTTTTATAATTATTTATAAGATTTTTATAATATTCCATTGTGTATTTTATTTTATTGATTTGATTTGATCCCTCCCCCCGGTCTTTTGCCTTTATTTATTTATTTTAAATTTATCTTTATTGTTGAAAGTATTACAGATGTCCCATTTTTTTCCCCCATTGACCCCCTCCACCTCATTCTCACACCTCCCCAGGCCTTCACCCCATTATTGTCTGTGCCCATGGGTTATACATATATGCGTATAACTTCTTTGGTTAATCTCTTCCCACCCCCCTCCCCACCCCTCTTCCCTCCGAGATATGATCGTCTCTTGCCTGCGTCAATGTCTCTGGGTCTATTTTGTTAAATTCTTCTGTTCATTATCTTCTTCTTGAAGAAGACCCTTCAACTTTTCCTGTAGTGCTGGTCTGGTGCTGATGAACTCCTTTAGCTTTTCCTTGTCTGTGAAGCTCTTTATCTGACCTTCATTCTAAATGATAGCTTTGCTGGGTAGAGTAATCTTGGTTGTAGTTCCTTGTTTTTCATCACTTTGAGTATTTCTTGCCATTCCCTTCTGGCCTGCAAGGTTTCTGTTGAGAAATCAGCTGTCAGTCATATGGGTGCTCCCTTGTAGGTAACTAATTGCTTTTCTCTTGCTGTTTTTAAGATTCTCTCTTTGTCTTTCACCTTTGGCATTTTAATTATGATGTGTCTTGCTGTGGGCCTCTCTGGGTTCCTCTTGTTTGGGACCCTCTGTGCTTCCTAGACTTGTAAGTCTATTTCTTTCTCCAGGTAGGGGAAGTTTTCTGTCATCATTTTTTCCAATAGGTTTTCAATTTCTTGGTCTCTTTCTTCCCCTTCTGGCACCCCAATAATACAAATGTTAGTCCACTTGAAGTTGTCCCAGAGGCTCCTTACACTATCTTCATATTTCTGGATTCTTTTTTCTTTTTGCTCTTCTGGTTGGGTGTTTTTTGTTTCCTCATGTTCCAAATTGCTGATTTGATTCTCAGGGTCCTGTACTCTACTGTTGATTCCCTGTAAATTATTCTTCATTTCAGTTTGTGTAGCCTTCATTTCAAATTGGTTCTTTATTATGTCATCGATTTTCTCAGTTGTTTTCGTGATACTCTTACTAATATGCTTGAGCATACTCATAACCATTATTCTGAACTCTGTGTCTGTTAGCTTGCTTGGTTCTATTTCATTTATTTCCTCTTCTAGAGATTTCTTTTGTTCTTTCCTTTGTGACATGTTTCTTTGCCTCCACATTTTGGCTGCTTCCAGGTGTTTGTTTCTATGTATTAGGCAGAGCTGCTATGTCTCCTGGAATTTGTAGAGTGTCTTTGTGTAGTAGGTGTCCTGTAGGGTCCAGTGGCTCAGCCTCCCCAGTCACCTGAGCAGGGCTTTCTAGGTGCTCCCCTGTGTGGGCTGTGTGCACTGTCCTGTTGTAGTTGAGCCTGCTGTTGGTGTCACTGGGAGGAATTGACCCCCAGACCAATCAGCTGTGAGGACCAGCTGCAACTACAACCAGAGAGCTGCTGTGCTGGAGACACTCCTATGGAGCAGGATTTACTTAAGTGGGGCTTTGGTGTTCACCAAGTGCGCCCCTCGAGTGTCCCTCATGGATGTGGTAGGGTTGTGATCCAGCGTGGTCGAGTCTGACCACCAGGTGCACTGTCTCTGGGGCCTCCTGGGAGGTGCAGTCAGCTTGTGCCAGTGCCAGTGCCAGTGCCTTGCCCAGGGCCACCCAGCATGAGCTACTCAGCAAACCATAGTTGGCTGCTACTTGTGTTGGGCTTAGAGGTGTCCAGGAGAGGCCCAGCTATGAGCCAATGCAGCTGCTGCTAGTGCCAGGCCTGGGGCCACTTATCAAGCAGTATAGGGCCTGCTGCTGCTTGTTTGAGAGATTTTAGGAAAGTCCTAAGCATGAGGCACAGAAAAGCCCCTGGAAATGGCCTGGATGAGCTGCAGGTGGGGAGGGGCGGGGCCTCCGGGAATCACGGGGCGGGGCCAAAGGTGTGAGTCAGGCGCTGGCGACTCAAACATGGCGCCTCCCGCCGGCTGTGTGCGGGGAGGACTCGCCACAGGAGCCGTGGCCTCCGCCAGCCCTTCTGCCTGGGAGGAAGCCGCCCTCCACCTCTCGCCCGGATCTCAGGCAGGTCAGTTCCTCCCCGAGTGTCCCGGGTCCTCTCAGGCTGCTCCCTGCGCTGGGCTCAGAGGGAGCGTCCGAGTGAGTCCGCGCCGGGCCCTTTAGAGGAGCTGCTGGGGCTCCCGCAGCCTCCGCGACCCTCAGGGACAGTCCCCGCTGGTTTCACAGCCCGGAGTTGTGGGGACGTCTCTTCAGGGCCCTGGAGCCCTGGGCTGGGGGCCTAATGTGGGGCTGAGACCCCTTGCTTTTCTGGGAAACCTCCATGGCTGAGATGCCCTCCTGGGTTTATTCCTCGGCCCCAGGGGTGGGCCCGCGGCCGCTCCTCGATTCAGCCCCAATCCGCCCGTGTCTCTGCCCCTCCTCCCGGTCTCGGTGCTTCTTCAGTCCCCTGGTTGTGGGGCTTCTGTGCAGCCGGGTCTCAGGAGGCTCTGAGTGATGGTGGCTCTGTATTTTAGTTGTCATTCTGATGTGGTTGCGGGGGCGGGTCCGAGGTTACCTGCGCCACCATCTGGTTGTCTGGCCCCAGTGTTCATATAGCTGTTTTTACCCGCCTTCATAGAAGACCTCTGGGGATTTTCTCCCTAATGTTTTCTTACATTTTTACAAATCAAGATACACCGTATATCTCCATGAATAACGCTTTATTGCTTTCCCTGAATAATGTCATTCGGATACATTCCTGCTCCATCCTGCTGGAAACAGTCATAAAGCTGGCTGGAGAATTTGAGAGTGAAGACTAATAAACCACTTAAGTGAACTCTCTTAATTATGTACAAATGAAACAATATTTCCTACACTTAGGAGCTAACTAAAAGGAGACATCTAGCTATGATATTAGCTGCTCTAAACTTCTCTCAGTTGTGAAACCTTAAATAAAATGTTCACTATACAAATGCTCTTGATCACTCAGTAATCAGAATAGATATTCTTCCTTTCATATTAACTTGCTTTTTAATGATTGAATAGTATTTTGACTGAAACGGATGCATTGCTTCTTTACTAGATACAAGCAGTAGAAAGGCAATGTTTTTTATAAGCAAATAGCATGATTGTATTAGTGTGTGTGGAGGGAGCCTAGCTTACTGGCTAAAATGTACACTGTGGAGCTCTACTGCCTTGGTTTGAATCCCAGCTCCACTGTTTACATATACTTAAGGCTTTAAGCAAGCTATTCAATTTTTACATGTATGTATTTTATATATATTAGTATATAGAGTATATATACATATGTATGTATATATATATTTATAAATTAATATTTTATATAGCTTACATATTAAGAAAAATATATTAAGAATTTAATATGTATATAATATACTTATGTATATATATTCTTAATATATTTTCTCAATATAGAAAATTTATTTTATGTAATATTATGAAATGTTAATTTGTGTATACATATACAAGATGCATAATACGTTTTTATAACTATGATCTAGCTGAGACCTTAAGAAACTTCTGGTCTGACAGTTTTCAGAAAGAAACCCTTTAATTTATTTATAATTAACAGCCCCATTCAGAAAGTTACCTCATTCAGTTTCAGAGGAATCCATTTTGCAAGCCATTTATCTTAGCTTGTTCCAGTAAATGGCATTGCTCATGGGTGATTTGTTCAGCTTTTTTGTTGTAAAGTTCAAGGTAAGTTTTTGATTACACCTGCCTTAAAAATACATATGTTAAGCTTATTAACACACTATGTAAAGTTTTTATTTTATTTCTCTTACAATATATTCAAAATTATTTTTTATAAAAATTGTTATCCTTCCTGGAAATACTCTCTGGGCTTACCTGCAGACATATATGAAATAGGTTTCCTACAAATTATTCCTAAATCAGCGCTCAACTTTCCTAAGAGGAGGCCAGGCCTGCCCTGGGGAACAGACTCTTAGAGCATGTGTTTCTTTTGTTAGTGGACATACAGAATATTTTCATTCTGAGAAGTAGGCAGAGTACAATCCCAAAACTCAGCATATATGCTTTTGAAAAGCTCATTAAGAAAAAGTTTTTCTTAATGGATGTGAAGCCTCTTTATTTCTACAGATCAGTGCTTCTCAGTCTTTCCTGAGTCAAAAGGTCCTTCTGATACAAATTATAAACCCTGTCCTCAAAAAAAATGCACCCATGCCCATACATGTCCACTAATGTCCACATGTCCACTAGAGCTCTTCTCTCAAAGTTTATCAGTTCCATTTGGGTTCTTGAAACTGGTGACGAAGGTTTGTTCAAGATACTCCAAAAATCTCCCAAGGACACTGAGGTGCTGCTGACCTCAATGATACTGTGGCATTTGCCCCAGGAGGTTTATTTTTCACTAATTATTTTTTGATGATGGGAAAACTGACTAAATTCCCATAATACTCCTTGCCTTAATTATCCTAAGCCTACTGTTTAGTGTTTTGCTCATTACATCACACAGGATCCTGTTTAGTATAAACTTCAAGTCGGAAATGACTGTGCTTCTCCTGGATAAATGATTTGCCTTTATTTTATGAGCACTTGAATGATCTATCTGTTCATAGTCCTTTCTTTAAATTTACAATTAGAACACTGAGAGACGAATCTTGGCCCTTTGCTGGTGAGTGTTTAGAATGTAAGACTGTTTTTTGAGCACTAACCTCATTACTGACTCCACTTTGCTTCCTCTGGGCGGTAACTTTATCATCTGCTTCTTATTTATGTCATCTCCTTTAGAAGCCCTTTTATAAATACTAAATAACAAGGCACAGAAGAAAGAAAAGGTGGGATAAAGGAATGCAAAAAAGAAAAAAAGTTTATTTAGTTATATTCCTTTATATTCAATTTCTTTCAAAGCAAGCAATCAGTTAAATATTTAATTCTAATTTTTATTTTAAGGACTTTAAAAATGAAAACTAAAACTGATAAAAGCAATAGAAATTATTTTGTTAATCCATGTGTTCCATTGGTAGTTGCAAAATCTCAACTGCCAAAGCTTTTTTTTTTAGATACAATACATTTTAAAATTGTTTATCATTGAAACTTTCAAATATAGAAAAGAAAATGGCATCATGAACACTCATAAACCCATCACCTAGATATTAAAATGGTTAGTATTTTGCCATATTTGCTTCTTTCAGTTTTCATCTGTTAAAGTGTTTTAGAGTAAGTAACAGACACAAAAGACACAAAGACTCCTCCCTCTACACAAAGTCAGTATGAAAGGGCACACAGACCAGTTTTCATAAGACAAAAAACAGAGAAATCCACGTACTAAGTAACGTGTTCACTATGGCTATTGCACTTGCCTTAAGGGAAAAGCATGCATTTGTAGGAGGCAAAACTGAGCTTTCCATAGGGGAACCACTTCATGAGATGGTTAGATGGACTTTGGTTTTGTTTCTGCACCTGTCACGTGGGAAATGAAGCCACCATCTTCAGGATGCTCCATGCCACACGCTTCATACACATATGATGGCGCTGTGGCAAGTAGAAGGCCATCATTTCTGAAGGCAGGTGCTGCAACGCTGGTGAGGTAGAATGGATCCGGCACAGTCGCTGTTGGTTAAACAGATCCCAAATATTTACAAATCCACCAGAACCACCTGTGGCAAATGTATTGCCGGTGTTGGGAAAGAAAATGACATTGACTGGGTAAATCTGCTCCTTTACTTTTAGTCTGGAAGGCTTCCTCTTCTGTCCCTCTGGGCTGGGGTCCGAGCACTCCAATGCCACTTGGCCTTCAGGAGCGCTTCACACACACCCTGCCTGTTTGAAAATGCTCGTACCCAGCCAGTCTTCAGCTTGGAGCCCCAGCACTGTGGCGAGCAGCCCATGTTCCCTCGGTCCTGCATTAAAGCTGCAGCCTGCCAGACCCTGAGAGGCTCGGGCGAGGTCCCAGCATTACTGGCGTTCCAGGGACCCACAATTTACCTGTTGGATCCCAACTCCCAGGAACCGTCACATTCACTTTTGGACCGTGTTCAACACATCTGACAGGGGTAACATGGGTTTCAACAGGATTCTTTTTTAAAACTTTTATTGAATTTATTGACGTGACATTGGTTAATAAATGTATATCGGTTTCAGGTGTATGATTCTATAATACAACATCTGGATATTGTATTGTGTGTTCACCACCCTAAGTGAAGTCACCCTCCATCACCATTTATCCCCCTGTACCCTCTTCTACCTCCTCCACCCCCTTCCCTATGGTAGTAACCATCCTGTTGTCTGTGTGTGAGTTTTTCTTTTCTTAATCCCTTCACCTCTCTCACCCAGTCCCACGGATTCTTGATCTGCGTTCAACCATGGATTTTCAGTGGGTGGTCTAATCCCCCCCCAGGCCTGTGCTCAGTATTAGAATGCACAGTCCAGGATGTGCTGGCCCTTGAGCCACGTGGAATTGGCCAGGACGCCGTGGTGTCCATGGCTGCGCCCTGGAGAACACCAGCAGGCCCTGGTGTTGGGGTGGAATTTCACTGAAGAGATGCCATCCTCTGGTGGCTCGCTCATCTTGAACTCATTGAAACCGCTCACCTTGGACTCCGCTCAGAAGCAGCTGTGCCAGGCTGGCTGCCTCCTTGCTGTCCTCAGAAATTACAACACCTCACCTCTGTATGTTGTAGTGTGCATCTCTGAAAAGCAAACACCTGTTATTACACAATCACAATATTTTTCACACCTAACAAAATTCATAATACTCTCCTAGTAGTTCATTCCTAGTCTACCTTCACATTTCCCAGTCATCCTATTCCCCCACCAAAATATTTTTTGTAACTGTCAGAACTTCCTAACCTTAGAGTGTATGCGGCCAGCACACTCGGCTCCTCCTCGCCTCCATCTCGCCGGCTTGCTTGCCTCTAAATGCCGACAGGGGTGGGTATAGCTAAGTGGTTAGTAAGGCCCAGGCGATGGACTGTATCATCCTGGGATCCCGTTCAGCAGCAAGAGTTAACTGTAGACTTTTTAACTCATTAGAAAAATTATACTCTAGGAAAACTTCAACTTTCAGTGTTTCTATAAAATAAGACATCATTTATTATGAAATATCCAAAGGTTCTATTAACAAAAATAATATGTATTGGTTTTTAAATATGGCTCACTGTACACAAAAGCTTACTTATTTACAATATTTATACCTTTGAAATAAATAAAAGCTTTTCCTCCAGTTGTTTCAACAACGATAAACATTGCTTTTTTTTTGCTTTTGTGTTCTTTGCCTCCCTTTAAAAAAATTGGATTCTAAGCTACTAACTTACACTATTCTTTGTATAATTTTCTGTTCCTATTGAACACAGTCTTATTCTTTTATGAGCTTCAGAAATATTAGAGATAAATTTCTTTTTGAACATTTTCTTTCAGCAGCATTACCTCATCAGCATTGCCTAATGTTATAAAGCAACTGTAGATCAGGGATCTGGCAAATGTTGTTTTATTTTTAAAAACAAATTTCCAGTAAATCCAGTTTTCAGCTTACACTTATGAAGTCAAAATGTCAAGATGACTCAAAAACAATACATTAAATTGCAAGTGAACTTTGCAGATTTGATTTGGTAAAGATAGCACAAGACTCATTGCGACTGTGTGTCTACAGCATGCCTGAGAGCAATCAGAGATCGCTCAGGAAGACGACATCAAGGGCCAGACCCACACCACTTATGCAAATACCTTGGGGTGGAAGTGACCTAATAAAACGGAACCTTCTTTCCCCCCAAAATGTCAAAGCATGTGGGCAATGTTACGGATGTGTCTCCTCTAATGAGAATTTCAGTGAGGAATAAACTGGGAAAGCATATACTTAGGGGTGAGACAGGGGACAAACAAGTCAACACACACGGGATCAGTGTCCAGTTTCTACAGGTGAGTGGAACTGTCTAAATAAAGACTGAACTTATGCCAAGTGACACATGTAATCTTAATGTGTATCACACATGAGCATCTCTCCACTTCAAGACCATTTTGGAAGGGATTTGAACAATAAATTACACTTGTCCAGAAGAAATGGATTTAATGAAGCTGGAAATTTATTCTGGAGAGTTTGAGGAATGAAAGCCTTGGAATATGTGATCCAGATTTTAAACTGAGACACAAGTTGGCCATCTTTTAACCATCCGTAGGCATTACACATTCTTTTCTCAAAGGGCTGCGTGGTTGAAGAGTATGCCATTAAAATCAGTTAACTCCTTCCAGAGGAGGGTCTTGACTCCTGCCTGTCATTTCACATCACAGGAAAAGCACAGCCAGGAGAAATCACTACAGGGTTCTATTGAAGAACCGGTGGACTTTGATTCAAATTTTTAGGAACTATGCACCTTATGCCTGTAGATTTTTACAGCAAGATTGTCTAAGTACCAAGATGTCGATAAGCAGAAGCCCTGCTGGAGAGATGGAATGAGGACCTCTGAACATCTTCTCCTTCATGAACACGGTGAGAACACTGGCAGAAAATTGTCACATTTTCAGTACTCTGGAAATTAACCGAAGACTTGTAACAACCAAGGGAACATTTGTTCAAGAAAAACAGCTGAATCTTGATAAGGACAATGGGCCATGTGGCATTTCAGCTTGCCTATTCTTAGCTCCTTCTTGGCAGCTCCCTGGTAGTCTTGAAAATCAGCAGCCTGACAGTCACTGGAGAAGTCAAAATGTATGGGGTTCTTTTTTGTATATATATATTTTTTTTTATAGTGAAAAAAACAAAAACAGCTGGACAATAATTAGAGTGGTAAAAGCATAATTTGTTGAGAAAAACAATTGCAGTAGAGAGAAACAGACCTCATAGAAATTGGTTCAATTCTGATACAATAAGGAGAAGTGAGAGTTTATAGCGAAGGACTAGAGTGAGGGTCAATAAAGGGACAATAACAAAGAAACATCAGGGGTGAGGAGGGATTCTAAGTGGCCTAACAGGATTCTAATGCTGACCCTGGCTCTAACCCAAACCCAACCCTAACCCCAACCCCAACCCCAGCCCTAACCCCAAACCTAACCCTAACTCTAATGCTAACCCCAACCCCAACCCCAACCCCAACCCTAACCCTAACCCCAACCCCAACCCCAACCCTAACTGTTGTCTGGTCCTTTGTTTCAATTAGGGACAGCTTTGAGGGGCCATCCAGCATTCTCTGTAAGATTGGCTGATGCCTCTTTTGGAAATGCCATTCTTTTTAACCGCTTCTTCTGCCCAATCCTGTTCCTTCATTCATTCATAGATATTCATTGCTGAGAACTCCCCACCCCATCAAAATTTCTGTGCACAAATTACCATTTCAGGGTTTCTTTTCAAGGGCCCCAATTTAAGATAGAAGCAGTGATAACACCTTAGACATCAGGGATATTTGAAGCAGTAAAATCATTAAATAGGTAAAAAGGGAACTGCAAGCACAACATGGAGTACTGATTGAAAAGGGGGGATTTTCTCCACTTTGATAACAGGGAGGGGAAGGAGACAGATGGGGGAACTTTGAGAGTCACAATAAAACTGTGACAAGTGGAAGAATTGTTCCCCTAAGAAAATTAAAATGTTAGGTAATCAAATATGAAAATATGTGTTGGCCAAACAAGACAAATACTTGTTCCTACAAGTGGAATTTAGGAACTCAAAAATAAATCAGAAAGCTAGAAACTAATGCTAATGGAAAAACGTAAGATTCTGTCTTTCCACTCCAATAATATGTTTTTTCTGGTAATCTGCTTTCCTTTCTTTCCTCCCATTTTGTTTCTTTACCCTGGCCAAATTTATACTACCCATTTCACCTTTTATTTCAATATAACCTCTGGTTCTAGGTCCTGTTTTATAATTTATATTTCCTGGTTTTTACTTGCTTTGTTGTAGATTGCCAGACTTCCCTGTATGAGCATTTTCAGAATAGCACCAATGTCAGCGTTCAGAGATTTTGTTTGATTTTGCTGGGAGTACAGTGAGCACTTTAAATTTGTATGCAGCTTCCTCTGACTGTAAGTTAAAATCCCAGTTCATCGCATCAGTCAAGAAATGACTGGAAAACCTCTAGGCCAAGAATAGTCTTAGTCCAATGACATTCTAACTAGGTTTGGGTTTAGGGGTAGGGATGCTGTTCTGTACACTGTCTATTCAGTGAAGGCTTTGGTTTAATAATCATCAGGGACCTGAGGAAGGAAGTCAGTTATAACATGAAATTTTATAACAGCTAGAATTACTTTCCCAGAGTAAATAATTATAATCCTCGAAAAAAATCCACATTTTGCATGTATATGTTGCTAGGGATTTTGTTTTCTTTTAATTCCTGATTGTTTGAAGACATGAATGTGTTAGGAAAAATCCCAAAGGAACCAATAAGACTTCCTACTAATCCCATTCCATCTAAAAGATAATTGACATCCAAGAAAGATGTTTTGTAGCAGAACAAATTTATATATATATATAAATATATATATATATATATATATTCTCTCTGAAGGTATAAAAAAGTTTGTCATCAAACTTCAACACTCTCTGATAGAAAACTTGTTAGAGGTAAAAATGGCACTATTGGGCAAAGTAATTTTCCTTGAGCTCTCAAATCTGTTGATTGGTGACTGAAGTAAGATAGATTTAATCCTTCCAGGAGCCGATTCATGTCTCCAGTGCTTGTCTCTCCACACTTGGTGTTCACATTACCTGTTAGAGTTCTTTCCTTTTAACTGATTGGCTGCAGTATCACACTGTGACCCTGAGCTGGGAAGTGGGTGCTGTTCCGGGTGTCCCTTGAAAATCTTACCAGAAGTTTACTATATCTTGTTGCTATTCTTTGTGGATTCTCAGTAGGAGCTTTTAGTTTACCTTACTTTCAGTGTGGATTGAGTGTTCTTTTCTATTTCAGATTTTTTATGTTCATTTTCACCAGTGAATTTCCTAATTTTCCTCTCTTATGAGTTTTTCCATTTATCATAATGAGGACTTTATGTAAAGATCATTAACGCTTTGTCATGCATTTTGTCAATATTTTCTCTCAATTTGTCCTTCATCTTTGGACAGATGTCTTGGGCTGCTCCCATAATACCTGAATACCTTTACTCTGAGATTCCCATGACCATTTGGTCATTTATTACCAGCTGCCAGCTCTACTCCTCCTATCCTCAACTGCAGTCAATACCATTTCCGTTTCAGCCCTCCCACCCTCTGCTCTTACCTAAGCTGGAGCTTACCTATAAAACATTTTTTTGTTGTATGCCTGAAACTAATATAATTTTACATGTCAATTATATCTTAATAAAAAAGTTTATTCTCTAAAAAAGTTAAGTAATTCTAGAATTACTTTGTTTATCTAGTGAGGTAAGAATCTAAATTAATGTTTTTTAATAAACAACATTTTCCATACGCATTAATTCATTGAAACATCCTGTTCCATTTATTGGTGATGTCACCCTTTTTTTAATACATTTTTTATATAAAATAATGTTTATGTCTTAGGAATAGATAGAGGATGGTCTAGATTGGGTTAAAATGCCAAAGTAAATAGGAGATATTCACAAGTTATTCAACAAATAATCTGTGAATCAAAATTAACATCAGTTTAATTTTATTTCATAATTAATTAAACATTTCAAATAAAAAATACAACTAAAATGGTCTCCAGGTTTTGCTTTAATTTCACATTTCATACATTGCACAATATTTACAAGGCTCTCATTTTGATTGTTTCATAACTTGGGGAGGGAGGAGACAATTCTCCCAGATGGTTAAATACATCAGAGGATGTCTTTCATTTTCTAATTTATGAGATATAAAACAGCTTTTACACCCAATATAAAATCTGTTTACCTTCTCATGTTAAACAATAAGGATGGCATTTGATAAGCAAGATAGCTTTTTTACTAACTTAATGATCTCTTGAAAACTTATGTGGCTATGTGACCACTGCTAAATTTGTTTAAAAAACAACATAGAACAAATTGGTTATCCTATGAGTTCTTTCTTTCTCTCTTTCTGGTATATTGCATTAAAGAGCACCTATCTGTAGACATCATTAAGAATAATTATCCTTGAGGAACAGTAAAAATATAAGCTAAATGCAAATAATAAAGAAAATACTATATACAATATCTTATTATATAAAAATTATTACAGTCTTGAGCCACATTTAGACACTCTTAGCTGGGACCATTGCAGAAACTATAATGAGAGTACATTTATCTTCACCAAAAATCTCAATGTTCGTATGAACAAACAGCAACATAAGCTAAATATTCACTGAATCAGAAATAAACCACAGGCCTTTGGGGTAATTATCCAGTGAACTTGTGCTCTTACATGAAAAAAGGACAGCCACAGGCATCTGGTCACTGAAGCTCTTTGGTACCCACATTTGGGGATGTACCTTTCTTTAAGAGAATGGCCGTCCATGGAAATGAACACCTTAAATAACTGGTTGCACCAAGGACTTACGGCATGGTTTAATCCTTGTATAAAGACTCTTTGCAGAGTCTGAGGCTGAAATTCATAGAGATCCAAACAACCCATAATGCCTGACGAATCAGCCCAGGAAGGAGAATTCTTCATGGGTATAATATCTGTTTCAATGAGAGACTTTGTCCCCACTGACCCTACTTATTTGTCTGTGAAGGTACAGGAGAAGGTGCCTACATAAAGTGCTTTTCCAATGACTAGATTTAAACCTAAGAAATAAAATGTATCCCTTAAGAAAAATGTAAGTTCAGTGTTAAAGTTTGTTTTTAGGTTAAATCAATTGTATTTGTGGTGGTTGTTTTTCTAAAAACGTAACTACAACAGTGAAGAAAGTTATCCAAGGATTCTGCCTCAATAATGTGGATAACTATTCTTAGGAAAAGCACAAAAATAAGTGTCCAGATTGAAGTATCCTCTAATACCCACAGCGTTCAGCTTCCTTTGCTTGGTTCCCATACTTTTCATAAGTGAGAGGAATCAAGGAACTTTAGAATCGTCTATGTTCTGCCATCTTGTGCCCATATAATTCATTAAAAATCCAAGATTGTAAAACTGTTCACTTGTTATTCCAAAGAAAATAAAATTAAAATTCCTTAGGCTAGAAAAAATGTTAAGGCACACTGATTTTTTTCCCCTGTGTAATCACATTGGACAGTGAATGGGGATCGTAAACCACAAATACCTTGTTTTTATTTGTGGTTCTTTGGTTAGAATCACTACCTTTAATAATCCTCACATTGAATACAAAATACATAAATATAGAACTATTCGGGAAAATATTACTTCTTTGTGAGGCAAGGAAAAACGGCTTCCAAGGAAATGTGCATTGTAATGTCCAACTTGCAAGAGCATTTTTAAGTTTGGGAGTTCACTGGTGGTTGGGGCCCTGTCCTCAAAATTCTGGTTAATCTATTTATGACTTCCTTTCAAGAAAAGGCGAGGAAAGAAAGAAACACGTTAAAAGTAGAAGCCCCCTTCAGAAGTCTGGGAACGCCTTTATGATGGACTCGTAGGTGGGCGGGGGCGGTGGCGACAGGCCCACTGGCAGGCTGCTGCTGGACCAGTGGAAGTCGGGGCGGCCCGGGCTGTGAGAAGCGTGGACGGTGGGCGAGGAGGCAGCAGGGAGGGTCATCACGTGGCTGTCCGTTTCCACGGGAAGGGGGGGACTTTGAAGAAATGGGTGGAAAGTCGAAGCCCGGAAGCTGGATTTCCTTGGAAAGGAATTTCCCTGTTCCAGGGAGGCCTGTCGCTGGAAGGTGAGGCTGGCCAGGCTGAGGTTGCTTCTGCGCTCGTAGCCGCTGTGGCGGTAAAACCCAGGCCTGCTGAGGCCCTGAGAGTAGGAGGACCTGGATCGCCGAGCCGAGCTCCAGTGTGAGATGCGGGCGCTGGCTCTTCTCCGAGACAGACAAACGAACAGGGCCCAAATAATCCCTCCAATGACCAGCCCGATTGCGATGGACACTGTGAAGGACGTTAGGAGATCCTCTGAAACAAAGAAACAACAAAAACCCAAACAGGTCGTTTGATTCGTAAGTAGGGGTTCGACTAAAAACACAGGGCAGTAAGTGTGGAGCGATACATAGGATTAAACAGATTTTGGATCAGAGAAAATGGTACTAGGTGGACAAGAATAAATGAAAGCTGTTAGGTTTCCGTTTAGACAAAAGGATGTAAAATAACATTTTATCTGTATCATTTCATGGTGCTTACATCACTCTATCATCTTTAAGAAATAAGTAATAAAAACAGTCTCATTTTTTTTAAAAAGGCCATTATTTAGCTCATAAAATTTTTATAGGGTTGCAAATGTAGTCCAACGATTATTTCCATTTGAGTTCCACTAGTAACTAATGTACCAAAAATTGATAAAGAGTTTTGTAATCATTGATTTTCCCTCTTCCCCTGTCTGCTCTCGTCACCCCCACTGATGTCTCACTTCCTGTGCTCATTCTGAGATAGGAAGTGCCGAGTAAGGACCATCTGGTGGGCTGACTGATTTATGTTATATTCCCTGAAATTCTGGACTGTCACTTATATTTATGACTCATTGATGACATGAGCTGTGCAGACTACTGGGCTCTTTCTTGGTCCCAAAGCTCTAGTTGATGTCCTTGTTTTGATAATAAAATTCCTGTTCCCTGAATTTCCATAGAATCTCTGCAACCCATCAGCATCCTTCAATTCACAGAACCTGTGTTTGTTCAGACTTCCTGTTGTGCTGGGAAATGGGGGAGGGCAGAAACCTTATCAAAATGAAAAGCCTACCTTGCCGCTTCTCCGTGGGAACTAAACACATTATTGAATGAAACTGGGTGCCGGAGCCCCTGCTTTGAATGGAAAGACGCCCTGCCTATTAGAGGCCCCTCCAGCCTTAACCACCCTCACACTTCTCCATTCTCTACCCCATGATCTAACCCACGAGCCATGGTGATTTTCTCACTAACCCAAGCCTGTCATTCTCTGAAACCTGGTGCTTTCCTGTGTATTTTTTCCGTATATCTCAATACAACTTTTACTGTTCTGTCTGGAAACCTCACTCTTCAAACTCCATTTCAAGTATCGCCTTTTAGAGGGAGACACCTGCGTTTCTTTAACAAAAATTAGTCACCGTTAAGTAGAGTAGTAAGCTATTTTGTCTCATTGCTTGTTTAAGGATTCTGTATCGAGAGATACACGGACTGGAAATTAACTAAGTGGGGTCATGAGGCTGGGAAAACAAAAGAAGGGGGTTTCAAATGCTTTGACAGTCTTTTCGTGAAGAGGTAGAATCTATTTCCCTACCCCTTGAACCTGGTGTGGCTTTGCAACTTGCTTTGACCAATTGGACTCAATGGAAATGAAGCTGTGCAAGCACAAGTCTCAGGAGGGCTTTCAGCTCCCACCCCGCCCACTCCCGGGAACCCTGAATTGTCAGCGTATGAACTCACCCCGCTGGCCTGCCGGATGATGAGGCCCACATGGCCAATTACCCTACAGCCCTGGCCAAGAGCCTGCCAAACTCCAAACATGTAAATGGCATCATTTAGGTAATTCAGACTCTAGTCAACCCAACATATGAGTGTGATACATGAGAGGAGACCAGCAGAAAATGCATTAAGCTGATCTAGGTCCAAACTGCCACCACACAGAATTATGAGCCAAGTAAATGATCATTTTAGGCTACTGTGTTTTAGGGTGGATTGTTACACAGCAAAAGCTAACTGATTCAGGGTTCCAAATTCCACTCTATCCCTAACATGTTGTATGATATTTAGGAAATTTGTTTAGACTCATTGATTTTATTATTTTTTAATGGAGTTAGACTTTATGATTGCCAAGGTTTTTCCCCAGTTTATTGTTGTATTCTATCACAATATATAGAAAATCTGTAATTCAGAAATAACAAAATAAACAAATGTTAATGAATACATAAGAATAATAATTGCTCTTTAATTTTAGGATATATTTTGTGTCTTTCCACCTTTTATTGTTACATTTATCTCCTGTGGAAAGACTATATTTGTTATCCCCTACTTTCATAATTATCTTTACAAATATAAAAATCCTCTAAGGAATTGTTTATATTAAATCTAGGCAATAATTTTTTTATAATAGGAAGATGACTTCTGAATTACAGGATGATTTAGGAAAAATCTGTTAGACCCAGTATTGTTCTTCCAAAATATGTCTCACAAAAATAATATTGAGTCATGGTCTTAAAATGGAGCCTGTTGAGATAAGGATTTCATTGGGTGAGGCTTGATCTGGAAAAAGCAAATAAAGTTAGAACCTAAAGTCAGCCTTACTAGTAATATAGTAAAATTCCAAATTGATATCTAACTATCAGTGCCCCAAATATTTGGAACCTAAAAATAATTTTATAGGAATTCAGAGTTTCCAAGACAATGACAGCAATGTAGATCAGAATTTCCCAACATTTCTTCTAAGAAACAGTAGAAAACAACACATGAACAAATAAAACTGTACAAAACCCATGCCTTCGGCATAATTAGAAGACAGTGACATCCAACTTCAAGTTACCGAGAAAATGAACAATGAAAAATACTACAGATGCCAATAAATTATCTCCCATGCTTCCATGGAAAGGAAAAGCAATTCTGTAAAAGCCAAAGATAATGAAAAGGTATTCTGGTCCCTGAGACCCCTGCTATAGGAAAGAAACCTTCGAATGCATGCAGGAGCGTGAGGAGGCAGTTTTGGAAAGGCTGCCACAGATCACATCTCCTATAATTGATGCCATTTATGTGAAATGTCCGGAGCAGACAAGACTGTGGAGATGGAGAGGAAACAGTGACTGCCTAGTGCTGGAGGGTGAGACAGGAGGGAGTGGGAGTGACCCCCCTGGGAACAGGTCTCCTTTTGAGGGACAAAATGCTCTCAGATTAGATTGTGCTGATGGTCACACAACTCTGTGACAATAATAAAAACTATGTGAATGTGCCCTTTAATTGGTTGAATTATGTCTCAATAAGGCTGTTTCAAAACAACAAAGAAAGAAAAGGAAAGGTGTTGTGTGTGTTTTTGGAAACCACATAATGAAGGAGCAAAGAAAAGTAAGGGGAAAATTTAGGATCCTTTTAGTCAAAAGAAAATTAAAAACAACTAAAGGACATGCATTCCCTCTCCCACCTTCACCCACTAAATGTAAAAGTCAACCAGTAAAAACATCATTCTTTGCTATTCTGTCCCAATAGTAACAGTCACCATAGTGCCTTCCAGTTCTAGCATTCTAATATTGAATCTGTTTTTTAGTAAATCTAATCAATACCTCAAGCTCTGGCCAGTAGTGTTGTGTTAAAATTTAGTAGAGGCCACCATCTAGTGGCCTGGAGCTGAATCGTTCCAGTGTCTGAAAAGCGATTTTTGTCTTAGACAACAGAGTAGAACATGGATCTGTTCACAGAATCCTTTGCAGTTATGAGTGATGAGCTCAGCTGTCACCAAAGCCGGCCATGCTGTTCTCGGTGCCCTCGAGTACGAAGGAGGATGGGTCCGGCAATGAGATGCTGGCAAAAGCTTTTTAGAGGGAATACTATTTAGGGCACAGAAAACAATTAATTACAATCATTTCAACAGAGAAGCACTTTCTATGTGTATCTCATCTGCCAGAAAATCCTCTTTGGTCTGTTTTCACAATACCTTTATATGCAGAAGTCAGCTTCTTACGAGCTACTCTGCCACCTCCCTGGCCCCAGCAACCATCGCCTCTGACCTGGACTGGCGCAGCAGCCTCCCGTCTGGCCTTCCTGCTCCTGTCCCCGCTCCACGCGCCCAACCACGCTCTGTTCTCAGTATTCGTAGCCACAGTGAGCCTTTCAAAATGCAAGTCAAATCATATCACTCTTCTGTTCTAAACCCTCTATTTCTGAGTAAAAGCAAACTCCTAAAAATGGCCTGTAGATAGAAGCTCCAATCTAATGGTCTCTGCTCCTCTCCGCTGTTCCGCTGGCTCATTCAAGTCCATCCACACTTCCCTCTTTGCCACCTGACACGCTCCTGACTGAAGGCCTGCCACTGGTTGTCACTTATCCCTGAAGTTCTTTCCTCGGTTCTCTGCAGGGTTAATTTTAGGTTTTGCTCTTATGTCGTCTTGCTGTGCCTGCCCTCACCACCCTAGATAAATTTTCTCTCCTGCTCACCTCTGAGGTCTCACTGGCCCTCCTGAGTTTCTTGTTTCCTTTTCAGATCTGTGGACACTAGGCTCATGCATTTATGCTCTTTAAAAAAAGCAAATGAGATGCATGAATATCATGGGCCATAAGTATAATTATGTTTAAAAGACAGAATAACTTATATCTAGCATGGTTAGAAAAACTTCCTGGAAGAAATGATATTCGGGAAGCCTTCTTGTGTGGGCATGAAACAAATAATATCAAAACGTGTGAAATGCACCTAAAGCCACATTTAAAGAAAAGTGTATAGTCTTAGAAGAAGACATTTAATAAAAAAGAAAGGCTGGGAAATCAGTGATTTAAGCTTCCATATCAAGAAGTTAGCGAAAGTCAACTAAATCAACTAAATCAAACATCATAAGTTTCACAAATAATTAAGAGGATACAGAATTTTATTACACAGATTAAAAGGAAAATGCAAAAAAGGGAAAGAAACAGAGCTATCAAAGCCAAATGTGGTTTCCAATAATATAATAATAATAATAGATAAATACTGATAGGAAGGACCATGCTGAGAGGGGAGGAGAAGGGGGAGAAGGCAGCAGAGAGGGGTGGGGAGGGAAAGAGAGGGGGGCATGGACTACCATCGGGAGGGCAAGGGCAATGCTGGAGCAGGCTCTGTAGGCGGTGGGAGTGCGGGAAGAGTGCGGGGAAGCTTTTAGGGACCTTTCAGGCATGCGGACTCTAAATGCTGGTTCAAATCCATGCCCTCCCCTCCCCAAACAATTCCCAGTGAGGGCCTGAGGAATGGCCAAGCCTGGGCAACGACTGCAGGGCGCCTGACACGTGGAGGAAATAAGAGGGCGCACGGGGCCATTTTGCTCTTTTCCAGAACTTCTGGCCTGAGCAGTTTCCAGCCCGAGTTACGTGGGGCACGTGAAACTCCAATGGAAAAGCTGCAGCATTTCCAGTCGGGGGAGCCGCAGGACGAGAGGATCCCTGGAGTTTACTTATAAACATTCCTGTGTCCGTGGCTGCCTCCTGAACTCCATCGCAAGTTCCAAACAGCAGGGCCGGAGGAAGACCAAGGGCCAACCACAACAACAACGCCTGCCCTGAACCGAGACTTGACCCGCCTTTCAGGAGACAGGCTTTCTGGGTTTTTGTAGCTCAAGTTCTAAAAAATTATTTGCTTGTGATAACAAACTAGGAAAAAGCAAAACACTCTTCTAGGGAAGATAAAAGAATCCGAAAGCCCATTCAAAGTGTTCAGAATACAATGTAGAATTACTTGACACACAAAGAAACAGGAAAATGTGACCCATTCTCAAGAAAAAAAGAAGTCAGCAAAGACACTGAGATGCCCCGGGTGCAGGAATAAGCAACGGCTTCAGAGCAACTAATATCTCTGTTTAGTGATGGGAAGGAAAATGCTCCTAGTGCAAGAAAACGTGGAAAGTATCAGCAAAAAAAAATAGAAACCATAAATAACTAAGCGTACAAAACTAATATGAGAACTAAAGATATTCGTTCAAGAACCAAAGGCACTCTTGCTCCCATACCCTGAGCGTCGTGGCTCCCACTCACCCAGGCCGGGGGAAGGGAGGCCTGAGCCCCCATCTCCCCCGAGCTGAGGGTGCTATGCTCCCGAGCTCAGGCTTGTGCCCGCATTCAGGCTCCACGCAAACCTGCCTCAGGCCCCGCACCCTCCACCACAGGGCTGTGGCTCCCGGGCCCTGCGCCCCAGCTGTCCCGCCCTAAGGCCCGTGCGTGGCCTATTGTGCAGCAGGCCTGAGGCACTGCCCGCTGGTGCGTGGCTGATGCTGCGGGAAGGAAGGAAGGAAGCGCGAGCGGCTGGAGAGCCCGCCCTGGGGATCTCCCTGTTCGAACCTTATCTGACCTTCCAGGACATGGTCAAGTCTCTTTATTTCTAGGGAGGGTGTAGGGATTATTTCTGCCATATTTTTGAAAACTCGTATGATCCGTCATTGCCATTTTGCCACGTGGCATCTTGCACCACTCCCCAGAGCAAAGGCGCTTAGGGCACGAGCATGGGCTCTCCAGGGGCAGCCCTCCTGAGGCGGGCGCTGCAACTGAAAGTGAACGCAAGCTCCTGAGCCACCGATGCCAGCCACACACAGTGCCAGCCACACACACACAGTGCCAGCCACACACAGTGCCAGCCACACACACACACAATGCCAGCCAAACACACACACAATGCCAGCCAAACACACACAGTGCAAGCCACACACACACACACACAATGCCAGCCAAACACACACACACTGCCAGCCACACACACACACACACAATGCCAGCCACACACACACACAGTGCCAGCCACACATACACACAGTGCCAGCCACACACACACACACTGCCAGCCACACACAATGCCAGCCACACACACACACAATGCCAGCCAAACACACACACAATGCCAGCCAAACACACACAGTGCCAGCCACACACACACACACACACAATGCCAACCAAACACACACACAGTGCCAGCCACACACACACACACACACAGTGCCAACCAAACACACACACAGTGCTAGCCACACACACAATGCCAGCCAAACATACACACAATGCCAGCCAAGTATACACACAATGTTAGCCACACACACACAATGCCAGCCAAAAGAGAAAGGCCACGTGGTAAGAAACAAAGTTTAACCACAACTATGCCTTCTTTAGAACCCCAGGAGCCACGAGGGTAGCCAAGCTCAGGATGGCCCTCGGCTGTTTCACTAGACGAACGCCCGGCGACTTTCCCCAGCGGCCTCGCTGCCTTCATGGGCGATGTTTACAGCCACAGTTTAAGCAAAGTGAGAGATGCCAGGGTGTGTCTTCAGCTGCGCTGTCCCTCTCAGGGTGACTTTGTTGCCCACCTTTGCACGCATTGCTTTAATCCTTGCACAACATTTAGTCCATTTTGGGGTGATTACTATGACAATGTGAGCTGTGCAGATCAGGAATCCCCGCTGTCACTGCCTCGTTATTTTTTTAGCATTCAGTAAAGTAAACCAGGAAAATTATATTTGTGAAACAACTTTTTACGCAGCTTAAGTGTGTTAAGCCTGGGAAACTGATCTGCTTAGTGCACAGCTTGTGTTTCTTTACTTCTCTCAATTGAAAGTGTGGAGCAGCCAGTTGATTTTGGTCAGCCATACACAGTGCCTGGTGCTGCATTTTACAAGCTTTCAAAATAATACATCTGTAGAGGCAACGATCAAAACAGATATCAATTTAGATACACATAAGGAAGAAAAATAAAAAGATAGACATCTATGTTTTCAGAAATTTTTATATTTTCTATATTCACATTTACATTTTTTCCATTTTACACCTAATATTTTTTACTTCAGTAGAAAGAATGTGATCTTTTATATATTTTCCTCAAAACATTGTATCTGCCCAACATGTTTGCCCGGGTTTTGTTGAAGCTTATGGCTATAACACTCCCCTTCCTGGTTTTCACTATTTTTATCTATTTTCCATTGTATGCACATACTAAGACAAAGAAACGCCAGGGACTGTCTTTGGAACAGTAAGTTTGAATTCCTTCTCAAGCACAGATTTTTATCTTTTTAAAAAAACCTGCCATTTTTAGGATTGGCTAATAGAACTCTAATGAAACATTTGTTCTTCCAGATTCAAGTTTATTTCATGATCGCCATCCATGTTTTAGTCAGTGGATAATGATTTCTATTCCTTAACTAAGCCTGAAATGTAACTTTTATTTGTTGGGGAAAAATAGATTTGGCTTTAACAATTGATTTTTGCACAAGGGTTCCTCTTGAATTCATTTACACAGCTGCCTATTTCTGTGATGATGAGCTTGGTGTGGACACACTCTGCCTGTTTCTCAGCGCGTTTCGGACAGTCGCTTTCTCTGTGCTGCGGACGCCAGCAGTGTTGTGACGAACCTGCACAGTCCGCGTCTCCGAGTCAGGGGCGTTCTGCCTACTGGCATCCCCCGGATAAGCTTCCCCAGCCATGTTTTAGATATGCGAATATAACTTATTTTATTCTTCCAAATTTTGTTATATAATTATAGTAGGATGTTCCCTATTATCTCTCTCTCCTTTATAAACTTGAAGCAAACATAAATGGCTGATGCTAAAAAAGAATTAAAATTCCCTTCATGCAAATGTCTGCGATGGTGGACAACTAGGGGGATGGCGAAGGCCAGCCGGCCACCGCTGCTCACTCTCACCCCATTGTTCCCAAAATATCCCCTGGCATCAAACAGAAGGTCTGCGGTAGTTCTCTGAGGAGATTAAAAACTTGTTCTGGATCAATAAGTATGGCTATCGCTCTCTCCATAAAGTCCGTTTCTCCTTTAAAGGCTTTTTTCTGGATGTAGCTCAAATTGCCCCCTTTACTTTTACAATTTCCCTGAACCCAAAGTACAAGTCGGTGTTGCGCCTTCGCCCCCGGGCCTCCAGCCTTGAGCAGCGGCCCCCGCCCCCCAACCCTGCTGCGGGGTTCACCAGCAGCGGCCTCTGGACGCCAGTCCTGGGCCGGGCCTTTGCCTCCTGCCACCGGCTCCCTCTGTAATGCTGTGTGGGCTGCTATGTCTACTGAGCTTTTACTCTTTCAGTTTTCCCTCCAGCTTCATAACATGATTCCTTATTTTATCTGTGTCATCACACTCCTTAAGTATGGATGTATGGGTTAGATTCACGCTGGAAACTAAAAACTATCACACTGACAATGTGCATTAAAGTGCCCTCTACAGAAACTCCTGCCTTCATTAAGTAGAATCCATAATCCATAACCTTAAAACAAATAAAGCTTCATTTTCCGACAAAATCCACATGATCACAGTCCAAAGAGCAGTGACTGCCGCCTCGCTTCTCACTTTTATTCCTATGATTTTCTAATTATATTTTGTAACACCAGCCAAATCTAGACCTGTTGCCCAGATTCTTCTTCAAAGTCTTAATAGCCCGCTTGAAAGACATTTTCTATGAATATATCTCTTGTAGCCAATCAATGAAAACAATCCGTTTACAGTGAGCAAAATGCCTCAGAGATATCCAATGTTTTGGTCAATAACACAGCACATTTCTCTGCATCCCATTTTAAATTCAAAACAGGTAAAGAAAATATCTTACCCCAAAAGTGTTCTGGCCATGGACTCCCTAAACTTGTTGTGTTATTAGCCATAATATCCACAAGAAGCAGAAGAGAGGAGAGAAAGAGAAGGGAAGAAAAGCCAGTTTGTCCGAAAGAAGCACTTTGATTCTAGGCCTTTGTGGGTTGGCCGGAGAAAAAGAATTTTCACACAACCCCCTCATATACTCGTGTTTGCATAAAAGGAAACAAGTGTATCATGTTTCCTGCTTTTATACTCAAATTAGCAACTGTTTGTCTTATCTTGGAATTCCACATGGTGCCCGAGACACAAAACAATTTCCTTCTCGTCATTTCCTCAGCTAACCTACTAAATACCATCCTCTTGGCCGCCTCCAAACTGCTTTTGGGACATGAGGCTTTTTTGTGTGTGTCCTTTCTCCATCTCCTACGGACACCATTGGAAGGTCCCAAACTCTCGGCTACGGCCCTGGGTTCAATTTATACAGGAGAGAGAAAGTGGCTGCTTTCCAACGTTTAAAAACTATCTTTAGTAAATTACGGAGGGGGCACAATTTCAGAAATCCATATCCTGTTCAGGGAAAATTAATTTTTTAATACCTCTTTTTTATAAATCTCAGCTGCTTTTCAAAATTCTTAACACGTCTCATTCTATCTGGTATGTTAATTTTGAAAATGTCTTATTTATTCCGTACATGTTTATCCAAAATGTAACTTCTGTTTGTTAATTAAAATCGGTGTTTCAACATGAAAAATGTTTCTACAGTGAAGGAACCTATTTTTAAAAACCGAAACAAAAAATGATAAGAAAATGAAAGAGATGCTCTTTTTATTTGGCAAAGAGCAATTTTTCAATTGTCATGAAAACCACCACAAGTAGGAGAGACAAACGCAAAAGTCAGTTTCAACAGCATTTTAAGGCTATGGCGAGGAGTGCAATGATCACAGTATTTTTTCTCCGGGGAGGGTTCTGAGAGAAGCGATGAGGGGTATTGTGTACGAAGCTATGAAAATAGTTTCCCCAAGGAGGAGCAGGTGAGAAGGTGGGAAGGGCGATGTAAGAGGAGAGGGGTTATCACAGCTCTCAGGGGTATTCTGGGAATGGCAGAGGTGTGGAAAGGGGGGTTACGGGGGAGATTTACACGGGACTTTTCAGGAGACGACGTTTAGTTAAAATTTCAAGTCTTTGCCTACAAGCTTTACTAGTATAGACTGGACCCTCTGAGCACTGGGAGGTCACTAAGTGGGAGTCGCGGTGACACACGCACTTAGCCACTGCACTAACCGCGGTCACTGAGCTAGTTTCCTCAATCACCGACGAACCCAGCACTAACTCTTGCACAGCTTGCATTCGCCCTGTCGTTAGTTATGATTCAGTGTAATCGTCTTTGTGAAGTAACCTGTTCCTGAACGTCTGTAAGAACGCCTGAAAAGAGTAACGTGAAGCTGATCCCACGTTAATTTTTGCACTCCGAATTCTCTAAACACGAGGTTGTTTCTGCTCATTTTCTTAATTTCTCTGGAGTTATATGAACTGGAAATTACAATATAGACCACCGAAAGGAGAATATTAGAGTGTTATAGAAAATTCAGAGACGTCATCCAGAAAATATGAAGACTCGCCTCTATAATATTCTTGCTGAGGTTTATTTCCATATAATCAAGTACAATAGTCATACTATTGCCTAAGGAAAGCAAAATAAGGGCTCCCATTTTAATAGTTACTTTTCAATATTTCTGGGCAAAATTTATAAAAATATAAAATTAAAAGACCATTATCTTATTTCTAAAAGATATATAATCTGCATAGAATTATATTGACATACTTATAAAGCTTCCAGAAGCAGTAGGATTCTTCAACGACTATATGCATTTTTAAATCCACATGGTTGTATTATAGACTACCAACTCAATAAATAATAATTTCAGAAATGGATGCATTTTTATCAAGAGTTATATAGAGTGCATTTGCCCTAAAGCAGCAAACCCAATGCGTAGAATGAATGAGTCTGGCTTTCTCAAAACTGCCTTCTGTGCAGAAGCAGAGCTTGCCCCCCTCAGGACTGGGAGGCAGGCTGAGACTTCCTTTCATTGTTTCATGTTTCATCATCTAAATTTTCTCCCAATAAATTTTCACTTTTGCAGATGGTCAGAACCCAGTCAAAACTCTGAAGAAGACTTGTTTTCTGTCCATGTATCACCTAGGAATATTTTTCTTTTCTGTTAAGAGCTTGTTGAGAGCCTGGGTTCTTAACTGTCTGTGTAATTTGCTGGGTAAGGATTCGTACTGTTTTTTGGCAGAGATCCTTGTAAATGAGTGTTTGTATCTATGTGATTTTTGAGTCCCATGACTTGCAATGCCAAAACAGGAAGGCAATTTTTATCTGTACAGAAATGTAAGGTCTGCGTTTCTACTCTTCCTTATTTCACAAGCTTGGTCTTTAGACCTGGATTCTCTAGTTGTCATAAAACACATTTGGAGGTTTGTTCCTCCCTCATAGTCACAGGACTCATCCCCTCTCTCCATTCAGGTCTCTGTCTCCTCACCAGGCATTCAATATCACCTTGTCTCAAGTGTCCCCCTTAAGCACTCTCTCTCCTCTGACTTTACGCAATATGTATTTTTGCTTTCTTTTTTTTTTTTGGCTCTTCCACGAGGAGTTACGTTCTACGAGGATAGGAACGTTATTGATCTTGCTCATATCTGTATCTACAGAGCTAATATAGTTCTCTTAATAACATGTTATTAATAAATAACACAGTAGGCTCTTAATAAATAGTTATTAAATAAGAAAAGAAAGTAATTCCAAGGCATCTGAAGATGAAAGTATTTTAGACATTCCACATCAGTTTAATTAAAATTGTCACTTACCACTTAAAAACAAAAGTTAAAGAACTGTGTTTATAGGCATTCAGTATTTTAAAAGTTTGACTTATTACTTGATCCAGAGTCAAACAATACAAGAGAACATTGTCAGACCTAAGTTCAGACTTAAGAGAAGATACATATTTGACTTTAAAGTTTATCTTTATCTTTTAAAACTGTCATGGATTTGTCTTCCTCATAGTAAATTGATCCAAGCAATTTAGTTACACTGAGAGTACTCTCAGAACATACAAAAATTACCCACAAAAAATAAAATTTTAAATCTATTTGAAAAAAATCCAGTTTTAAAAAAGTAACTTGAAGGATACATTAAAATGTAAACATATTTAAACATAGCTATGCCTTTTATCTTTGTGTATACATGATGTGAGAGTTGGTCTTCTTACTTTCTCCTTACACTCATTCCCTTTGGTAGAAGGATGACAAGACTAAGAAACGCCCAAAATAGAAAATAGAGGTTATATGTGTGAAAATCTTACTGCTGGGGTGTAAGGTTTTATAAATTGCAGTGGAGATAAAGGTAATTTCCTGGATGTGGGGGTAGTATTTTTTTCTAAGTAAATATGTCTTTGAATGTCTGAGGGAGGCTATGGGAAGTGATTATCAGAGTAGTGGGAGATCCCTGTGAGATGAACAGTGAGAAGAAGAGGTAGAGGCACGGAGTCAGAGGCCAGGACTTGATGTGGTGGAAGAAAAGCAAGAGAGAAGGAGCCAAGAAGCCAGAGAGATCCCAGTCTAGGAAGGATTGAATATGCCTTTGCTGGTTCTGAGATGTGCAAGAGGCCAAGGGCGGTCCTCAGCTGACAGCCAACAGGGAAGTGGGGAGCACAGTCCTACAACCACCAGGAACTGAGTTCAGTCAACAACCTAAATGAGCTTAGAGCAGATTCTCTCCCACAGCCTCCAGTAAGGGATGCAGGTCTGCTGACATATTGATTTAAGTCTTGGAGACCTGGAGCAGAGAAATTCGTTAAATCATACTGTAGCCAGACTACTGACCCACGGAAACAGATTATTTCCAAAGGAACTCAGTTGCTCTAAAAACTGTTCTGTAATGGTAACAGTGGAAACCAGAAAACAATAGAATAATAAGTTTAAAGTTCTGGGAGAAAAAATAAACTATCTATAGGCAACGGAGTCTACAGTGAACCGCTCTTTCAAAGATAAAAGTGAAAAACAGACATTTTCAGAAAAGCAAAAACTGAGTGATTTTATTGTTCTAAGTTAACTACTGAAGAATAAAGGTCAGAAAAAAAAAGGGAAATTATTCTAGAGAGAAAAAATTTGTGTGAAAAAACTGGTCAATCCAAATGTTTATATTATGAAAAAGAGAACAATAAAGTCTAAATTGTTGGAACAAAACTAAAGCCTATAAGAAAATGCAGCTTGTAAGTAAAAAGTACAAAAATGAGCTGATTCAGGTGCCTTAATTGTTCAGAAAAGAGATAAAGATATTGATGTATAGACTGAGAAAAGACTGAAGCTTCCTTAACTTGAAATATAGTATGAATTAAAAACAAATTCATCAAATATTATAATTATTGAAGAAATATTAAAACATTCCCTTTAACAAAACATTTGACCACTATCACCATTTGTATTCAGCATCAGATCGCACAGCCTTGCTGGTACAGTGAGAAAAACAAATAAATATACACTGTAAAGGATTGGAAAGATTAAAATGAAACTATAATTTGCTGTAGATTGTATAATCGTCTACATTGTCACAAACAATATAAAATGTACAAAGGAAAGAAGTCATTATTAGCAACAAAATATAGCAAATAAGAAAAAAAATAACAAAAATATACAAGATTTATGTGGAAAATGATAATTTCATTGAGGGACATAAAAGAAAACTTAAAATGTGCCGATATAATAAATGATATGTTCAGGATGGGGAACATTCAGTACTGAAAAGATGTCAATTTTCTTCAACATACATATTTTTTTAGTTCATAAAAATATTCTAACATCACTATTTAGGAAATTTGTCAAACTGATTCTAAAATACATACTGAAGATTGAAGGGCCAAAAATAGCTAAGACACATAAGAAAAAAAATCACCTTAGGGGATCTATAGATACTGTGACTTTTTAGAATGCTCTAGTATTTAGTACAGTGTGTTTTTTTCCATTTTATTAAGTGTTTTGGGGTGACACTGGTTAACAAAGTGTACAGGTTTCAGGTGCACAATTCTACAACACATCATCTGTATACTGTATTGTGTGTTCACCACCCCAAGTCGAGCCTCCTTCCATCATCATTTACCCCCCTAGACCCTCCTCCCACCCCCCTTTCCAACAATCACCACAGTGTTATCTGTGTCCATGAGTTCTCTTTTTTTTTCTTTTTTGCTCAAACCCTCCACACAGCCCCGACACTCCCCAACCCCCACAGGACAGGACAGGACAGGACAGGACAGGACAGGACAGGACAGGACAGGACAGGACAGGACAGTGTGTTTGTAACTTAGGGGCAGATGAGCAGACCAATGGTGCAGAATAGAAAACCCAGAAATGGATCTGGGACAAATGGGATCTTGATATAAGACAGGCAACAATTGCCAGTCTATGGAGAAAGATGGTCTGTTCAGAAAGCCGTGCTGTTGTTCAGCTGAATGTCCACCTGGGGAAAAATGAATTCCTAATTTGCACCATACAAAAATAAGACGTCCAGATAGGTACTTTTAGAACACAAAAGACCTGTTAAACAAAACACACCAAAAACTCAGACCTAAAAAGATGAAGTTGAATATATTAGAATAAAGGATTTATGCCCATCAAAAATCTTCAGAAAGAAAATAAAAATACAACTAACGAACTGGCATAGAAATGTAATTGACTTTATCTCCAGTAAGCTTTTGTAAGGCTCTTATTATTTCTAATACTTTGTCAATAGATTCTTCTGAATTTTGCCTATATAAAATCACTCCATCTGTAAACAGTTATGGTTTTATTTTTATATCTCCAGGACATTGTGTGTGTAATGGAATGCCACATGTCAGGTACGAGATGCAATGATTCTTCTCTGCCTTGACAGCCAGAGGCCCCTTGGTGGGAGGCTGAGGAGGCGGCTGCCACAGCTATTGCAGGCTGCATCCTCGGGGGGCCTGCACCCGGCTTCATAAGGCTGGCTCACGTCGGAAGGAGCATGATTTTTCAATGCACATGTCAGAAAAGAGATTTAACTGTTAAACTACAAGGAACAACAGGGCTGTTTGGTAATCTTACTGAATGAAACACCAACATACTAAAAATCAGTGGTTTTCTTATATATCATAAGAAACCAATATGAAATGTAATAAAATAGAGTCATCTTAATAAGCAAAACTATGAAATACTTACGGATGCACGTAATAAGAATTATACATGCCTCTATTAAGAAAACTGTAAAATCCTAGACTAGAAAGACCATATGATATACAAATATCAGCTTCTTCCAATGTGTCCTATGCAGACCAAGTACTGTCTTACAACATCTGTTTTAAAGGATCTTGTTAACAATGTTTATTTATGAGATTTGGTCAACTGATTCTAAAATTCTCGTGGAATGTGAAAAGTGTATAAATAAATGTATACTTAGACACAGAAGCTTCTCTTTCAAGATCCACCTTATAGAAATATATCCACCATTCACTGTCGCATAGGTTATGATCAGAAAATGCAACATGTTTTGTGGAAAAATTTTTTGAATGAGCAATAAGAGTTAGAAATAGCCTGTCCTTAATAAGATCAGCTAAATAATTCCATTTTATGGAATACCATGGATCACTTATTAGATTTAGATAAATCTGTATGAAATGAAACAGGACAATTTCTAAGAGATGTAATTAGATTAAAAAAACAAGCTTCAAAGCAAGAATAACAACATTTTCAATTTGGTTAACAAGAGAGCTAGATATCAATATGTATACTATGTGTGTAATTTACATAAAAATGCATGAAAGGGAATCAAATGATGGCGACGGTTAAGCTTGCAGAGGGACGTGAATATAGAGTAGAATGTTAAGGAGAACTTTTACTTTGCTCCATAATTAAAATTTTTGCAAATAGATTTTAGTGTGAGGCTTGTGTAATTATCTTGAAAGAGATGTATCAAAGGGAGAATGTGAGGCACTGGTTCAATACGGTCCAATTGATTGCTGCCTCGCCAATAAGAATTCTCTCTTTTTCCTTAGAAAGAGTATTTAACTTGGCACAGTTTCCCAGCTAAAGCCCGACAGTCCCAGGGCCTATGTCGCCGGGTGTGCCCAGGCAGTTCAGTGCTGACTGGAAGCGAGAATGGCCAGTTCCTGGCCCTGCCATAAAGTTAGGGACAAGTGCCCCCTCTTGCCCACTTTCCTGTCTTCTTGCTGGAAAGCAGATGATGTGGAAGCTGCTGGGCCAACCATCTCGGACCAGGAGATGAAAGCCACAGTCAGGAACGGCAGGACCTAAAAGGAGTAAAATCTCTCCATTTGCATCAGTATGGATGGCGTTATGCTGCGTGAAATAAGAGAGACAAATATCACAGGATTCATTTATATGTAGAATCTAAAAAAAGAAAAAAGCAAGGAAAGGCCGCCAAGATACAGATTGGGCTTTGCCAGAGGGAACATGGGTGAAGGGTGTCAGAAGGCACAGACTTGCAGTCATAAAATAGTAAGTCCTGGGGCTGGAGTGGACAGCATGGTGACTATAGTTAATCACACTGCCTTGCATATTTGAAAGTTACTAAGAGTAGATCCAGAAAGTTCTCATCACAGGGAGGAAAAATTGGTAACTATGTGGAGTGATGAGTGTTAGCTAGCCTTTTGTGGTCATCAGGTCACAATAGATACAAATGTCAAATGACTGTGTTGCGCATCGGAAACTAACATCATGTTATATGTCAATTATACCTCAAAACGGAAGACGGGCCAGGAGGGGGGGGACAGGGGAGAGAGGCCTGGGGGGCCCGAGGGAGGGGCCCGGGAGCCTGGCACTCATAGCTGCCGTACGGCCTGGGTCACCGTGGACACAAATCTGTTTCTCTCTGTCATGTTGAGGAGCAACCCAGGCGGTTCAGGGGACTTGAAGGGCTCTGTACTGCTGAGAAGTCAGTGATGTTCCACTAATTTTATCTCACCCATAAGAACAGCTCACTTTGGCCGATACGATCATAGTCTGTAATAAAGGTCCTACGACCTAGATCTATCTTAATAAGAAAGTTAACTTAGTGTGGCGTGACTCGCTATTACTGTAATAATAGACTCCTATAATAATTAGTGTTCATTCTCGAGTACCCCCCAAGTCATTCATTCAAAAACTCATTCTAAAACCTGTTAGGATTTATAGTGAATATCTATCTTAAATTTTAGAAACCAGTTTCATTCTTTTTAACAATAAAACTTTCCTATTCTCCATGATTCTTCTATACACTTACAATCTGTCTAGTCACCAAGGACTTTTCAATCCTTGGTGCCACTTTCAGTCTAAAGACCTTTATTTTTAACTAGAAAGAGAGAAGTGAAGGCAGAGCAGGAGAGTCCTATTTCTTCACTAGGTCATTGGCCTTTATTTCATTTGATCTTCTGGCTCGAATCATAAAAAACCATTTATGTTGTTTATGGTACAGGACTCAGCTGTCCAACACCAAAAGGATTGTCTGGAATAACACTCCAATGAGAAAGCACAAGAGCTTCGTGTTTAGCTTGCAAACCACTCCTGACATGCCCGGTCAGAAATCCAGCGCCTCCTGCCTGTCAGGCTGCAGGCCTTTCCCTCCCTGTCGGTTTGCCCAACTGATTTCCTCCCGTCACTCCCCCACGCTCCTCTGTCTTCCCCCCTGAACTCTAATGTCTTCATCTGTCCCTTGAGGCGACACTAATACTCCCACAGAACTGAGAGGTGGCTTGATTAAAAGGCTCATGTGAAGCCCCTACACCCTGAGGTCACTGCAAAGAGCGCCTGACTTACACAAAACCCTATTACTAATGTCTAATAAAGTGACTCGGGTTAGAAAATCTCTAAGAGCTATTCTAGGTATTATTTTAGCTAATTTTATGGTGATTATTTCCTAATTACAGTGAGTTCTTATGAGTTCCTTTTTTTAAAAAAAATGCCAGTCCATTAACCTGAGAAGATAATAAAGTTAAAGTGAAATAGTGGGTAGACTTCAACAAGGACTACAATGGGTTTACTAAATATCTAAATACATATTTTAGTAGAAATTATATTTAAATAAAATAACTAAAAATTAAATGACTAGTAGAAACAAAAAAATGGAAACAGTAGAATAACGGTAGAAAATATTTTTCAGTGAATATAAATCTTGAACATAATTTATTTATTACATTGTAACAGTGACATGATTGTATAATTTTGACTAATTTAAAATAAATTTTGCCTTGAAGAAATGTACTTCAATAGTAAAGGAGAGAGATAGCTTGTATTTTTCTATAGGTGGAAAACTCTCTCTTTCACATCTCTTGTCTCAAGGGAAATCATGACCCATAGAAGATCGTGGCTAATCAGCTCAAATAAACTGTTCAAGTACAAAACATTTTCAATAGTGTTCTCTACCAAATGTACTTTTGGTTATAAATAAAAGGCTAAGTTTTAAAATAGTATTATTCTATTAAGAAAAATATAATACTCTAAATAACTAATTTTTTTCTTCTGACTTTTTTTTCATCAGCCTCTTTCCCTGTCTTTTACAGGTCTTTAAATTTTTGAAAATACACAGCAAGTTAGCACTGGAGTAGTTGTTTTTAAGTTTATTAAAGACTCATTTCCTCTCACTTGGTTCACACCCTAAGAGAAGAATTCCAGGGGAGGAGACAGGAGAAAAATGTCCTTGAAAATCTATGTGTAATCAGTGGACTGTATTCCACTGGGAGTGATTAACTTTAATCATGCAATTTACATTAGTGGGTAACAAATGCCCATCCATCCAAAGTTCTCAGTGTCTGAACAGCTTCATCTTGTAGCTGAGATTGTGTTACACACTCCGAAGTACAAACTTTTGCCTGAAACAGGTCTGGTTTGCTTGTGATTGTAACCCGAATTGGCTCTTATCAAAATAATTTTAGATGTATCAGACATAGGCAATAGATATATTCCTCAAAAGATAATGATAATCTACTTTTAATTTTAAAAAAACCTTGGGAGTTCATGAAAAGGAAACTTTAGAGCAGCAATTTTCAACCTTTTTCATCGGATGGCACACAGAAGCTAATTACTAAAATTCTGTTACACCAAAAATATATATATATATTTTGCCAGCCTGATTTAAAAATAAATAGGCACAATTTTGATTCTTTTCACACTGGACAGCTATTGTTGTGTGGGCTGTTGTCATTTTTTTGATTTGACAATCTGAGGGAAAAGGGGTCAGTGCCCCAGTCAGGTATTGCATGTTTTAAAAATTCTTGGGGCACACTGGTTGAACATTGCTGCTTTAGATGATGATTTTTGGTAAAATGTTGATTTGCTTTACAATATAAAAAAATCAAATAATACATCATATCTTAAAAACAAAGGAGATATGTATTATGTGGGTCCAAGTTATATCTTTAAATAATTTTAAGTTTTTATTTATCTCAGTTAGATTTCATTCTGTTTTAGTTTGTTAAGCACATATATTTTGTGAAAACACCTTTTCAGCAATTTACATGAGTAACAGTTTACCTGCCATACATTAATTGTTTAGGTGCATGAATTACACAACATGGGAATAATGCTCCATGGTGTAGATGTAACTGCAGCCCCTTTGCACCTTAGTTACTAAATGCACATGCACAAAGTGAACAGAGAGCAAGAAAGGATGCTAAGGAGTAAAGAAAATAAATAAGCTGTAAATTAGTGGTGTTAAAGGACACCTTTCCGTTACACATTGAAGCTAATTGAGTCCCAACCGAAGAAAAAGTGTTAGGTTTTTAGCACCCTTTGCAAAGAAGCTGAGCAAGAGCAGAGAACGCTTGTGCTGCCGTAATATTTTTCTTAGAAATTAGCATTGAAAAGTCATTTCCACTAACGCCCATTGCCACATAGCCGGAGAGAACAGAAGGCCTGGCGGGGAGAGTCATGGTGCGGAGCTGGGGCCACAGGACAGGTTGGGGGAACCTGCACGTCGCGACGCCCACCATCCCATGTGGGAGCCACCCCTGGCCCTTTACGGTCACATTCGGCCGGGGCCTGGAGCGTCGGCCGCGGACTGAAGGGTCCCAGGTCCCATTCGGGCCAAGGGCACGTGTCTCGGTTGCAGGCTCGGTCCCCAGCCAGGGTCAGGAGGCAACTAATAGATGCAGTGGATGTGTCTCTCTCTCTCCCCCCCCTCATATTGATGTTTCTCTCTCTCTCCCTTCTACTCTCCCTGAAAAGCAATGGAAAAAATATCCTCAGGTGAGGATTTAAAAATAAATAACATTTATATTAACTACAATGAAATTAAATGAGAAATTCAGTGTATCGGTCACACTAGCCACATTTTCGTGCTCAAGCTGAACGTGGCTCGTGGTGGCCTCACTGGGCACCACAGGGGTGGGATCCATCATCACAGGAAGCGCCATTGAATAGTGCTGGCCCACACTCGCCAGATGTGGAAAAGGCAGCCATGGAAATGCAGATTATTTTCAAATGCCTTTGGGGGTATTACAATTTTATAAAGAAGTGATGAGACAGGAGAAATTTGCTTCTATAATATTAAAAGGTCATATAATCTCATGAGAAACACACAAAATTTGCCTCAGGTCATTCTGGGTTCCACTCTGCTGAGTGACCCTGGACATGTTACTTTTAGTTTCTGAGCCTTTGTCCCTTTATTTGCAAAAGAGGATAGCATGATGCTTACCTTACAAGAAGTTCATAAATATCAGACATAGTGGATGGAAAGTGCTTCCTACAGTGCCTGGCACGTAGTAGGTGCTCAAGTATGGCAGTTATTGTTTTTTCTTAATTAACAATGGGGGTGACAGTAAAGCCAGTAACGGCCATACATAAAAATCATACTTTTGAATAAAGTATGAGTCTTTGTTTGCTAGAAAAAGTTCATTTTCAGTTCATTTCAGAAGCCTCACACCAAAAATGTTTGTGATCATAGTCACCACTGCACAGGGAGGAAATGACCGAGTCAGGACAGGAAGATATATGCCCACAAAGGAATCAGGGTCAGGGAGAGGAGGCTGAGTAAAACCGGGTGGAAGGGGAAAGGGAAAGATGATAAAACAGGAGAGGAGCAGATACAGAGGGTAGGAAGGGAAATCTAATCTCAGATGAAGTTCCTCCTGGAAAATACCGGAGAGAAGTGTGAAGCACAATGACATGACCAAATCGGGAAGGAAAAGTCATTTCTCACTGCAAGACTGTGAGAAAACAGCTTTTCCATTAAACGAATTTTCCTGTGCAAGAGAGGCAAAAATCCATTAAACGAATTTTCCTGTGCAAGAGAGTAAAAAATGTCCAAAGGAGCCAGGAGGGAAAGGAGAGCAAAGCTGCTAAGAGCCATCTCTCCTGGTGTGCTTTACAGTTTAAGCAAGTCACCTAGAGTGATGGCCACTGGTTGGTGATACACAAAATGCACAGGTGGGCGAGGTGATATTTAATCCTTCTGGAGTCGGGATGTGATGTTTATGGTAAGTGCTGGGCTCTGACAACCAAAATTTGGATTCTCTGAGATTATTCATCAGAAAGGGGCAGCCCAGAAAAAATACATGGCCCAGTTCCTGGGGGAGCATATATTAAAGAAATAATACATTACAAGTCACTGTGGCCAAACCTCCCAAAATAGAGAATAAAGGAGTCAGAAAGATACAATTTCAGAGCCAGGGAGGGACCTCCGGCGGTGTCTGTACTCCACGGGGAAAGCATCAGCTGCGGGAAACGAACCTGGGCCCTGGAAGAGAGATGTCGCTCAGAAGAGGAAGCCGAGCCACCCTCTCGTAGAAGGCTGGGGCTTTTGAACACCCCCACATGGCAGGACTATGTTGGGTGAGACAAGAAGCGAGGTGAAGAAGGAATTTAGAAAATTGTGGGACAGCTCAGAAGCCTCAGACTCCAGAATCAATTTCCATTGGACTCTGCAAAGCAAAGTCAAGACTACAAAAAAGACAGTAACAAAACTTATTATTATTACTCAACATATGTATACCGAAGATGCATATTGTGCCAAGAATAGTGTTAGGTGCTAGGGATATGATGAACAGAACAGTCCCAATTCCAGCCGTTTGAAACTTAAAACTTGTCTGTGTCCAAAGTTGGCTGAGTTGATTTGTCATGATTTCTATTGTTGATTTAATAAACACATATATGGGTACCGACGAAGGCATTGGTGTGGGAAAGTCAGCCACGCGAAGAATCTGCTGTGAACGCGCCCATCATCGGATGAGGTGCCACGGGGGGCTGATGAAACTCAGCAGGAGATGGCAACGCCCAGCCCCCCGCTGTGCCAGTCCAGCTGCCGCAGCCGGAAAGCAGAGCCTGCTCGTGTTTCGCCCACGACCGTCCCTTAGGGCTGCAGAGGGCGTTTCACCTCCGTCCCGCGCAGCAGGCCCTCCCCACCGGGGAGGCGCCGTCAGCCGCACCGCGGAGCTGGAAGCCCCGAAGACGCTCCTTTCACGTCCTTGTTTTCTCTATAACCCTTTCCCATTTTCAACAATGTACAGAGACAGATTCGGGAACGTTAAATTACATTATTCTATCAAAACTAGTTGTCTTTTACTTTGGAATCCTTAGCCTGAAGATGTAGTCTTTGTATTATACATTTTTTTCAAGTACGTTTTATTTTTCCTAAAAGGAAATTAAAGTGTTTACCTTCATGGGTGATACACAATAGGTTTTTCTCTTTAAATTCAAGATAAAAATATTGCAGTTACTTGCTCTGTTTTTCTAACGGAACCAGCTAAACATTTAAATGCCCACTTTGAATTCAATAGGTTCCATGTAATGTGGGGAGAGCACCAATAATTTAAAATCATGACGGAGTCAGCCACATTTACAAAAAGGTGAGAGAAACTTGCCATCTATTCAAGCAGAATAATAAACCTAGAAGCCTAACAGTGGTTGAAAAATAAAAAATTACATTTAATTCCAGCTGATGCTGTGGTTGTTTAGAGTTAAACCTCTGATAAAAAGAAAGACTCTCAAAGTTGCCTTTTCACGGACATGAAGAATACATTACAGTTCTCTATAGTAATAGGCCAGACAGGCTATTTGTCAAAACTAAATGCACTCGTGTTTAGGTGTAGCAACTGAAAAAGACCAAAGAGTCAAGCAATACCTGGTGCATTCTTTCTAAATGTATCACTAAAATCTATGAGAAGAATACTTAAAAGCCAAAATTGTAGGGCTGAGTCTCAAGCAACTTTCAAAATTTAGAAGAAATTTTACTAACTATAAAGTGATGGAATTGGATAAGCCATGCTTGATTTAAAATTTTCTAGCAGCTACATCACAACATAAAAAGAAACCCTTATATGCAAAATATTCTTGTTTCATCCTGCAATCAATATAAAAATAATTAATGAAATATATCACATACTTTGGGGGGGGGCTATCTTTAAAAGCCAGTATGAATTTATTCTTAAAGCACATGTTAATTCAGGCTAGGCACATTTCAAATGCTCAATAGCTATCTGTAGCTATTATATTTGACAGCAAAGCTCTAAACATGCCAGTTAAAACTGAGACCCATGGAGTGGATAAAAATAAAGTCTTGCTGGTTGATAGTTTCTTTAAAAAGTTGAAATATACCTACAATATAATGACAACAACGAAAGACTCCACTCCTAGGCATTTACCCAAGAGTAAAGGTCATATATCCACCCAAAGACTTGCAGTCATGTAAGAAAATGTCATTTTTTAAAGAGATGTTTACTGAAGTATATTAGGATGAGGTAGCTTGAAATTTAAGATTTGCCTTAAAACACTTAACAGTTTCTTTAACACATATTTAAGAAACTGTTAAAAAGGCCAGAAAAGCAAATAAAGCAAAATATTATATATTGTTAAAATTAAGTGATGGGTATATGAGACTTCTATCCACTTCTATATTTGTTTAAAAATTTTTTAATAATAAAATGTGTAAAGTGACAAATAGTATCTTGTTAATATAACAGAAAAGAAGCATCTGACTCCAGGTAGCGGACAATGCATGCATTGGACTCCCATCCATTCTGATACCCCAATGAAATAAAAGACTAGAAGCCCATAGAAGGAACAGCCACAAAAGGAGACTGACAACAGGAGGAATATCTTTAGCACAGGAGAAACTTCTGGAAGACTGAAGGGTATATGTCAATGGGTGAAATCAACAAAGAAAGCCAAACCATGTGGTTTCTGTAGAGCAAACCAGGTAGCTCACAGGAATTCCTGCCTCAAAGTCAGAAAGGTAAGAATAGCAGGAATGGCAAGTGAGGCTGAAAGGGGAGGTAAACTGAAGGTCTGCTTATATCTATAGCACCGAGACACCAGGTGGCACTCCTACACCTCTTTGCCACCTCACTCTCCCAATATCAGTTGCCCAGCTAGGGCACTATCTGGCCCAGTTGGCCTAGGACTGAAGGGAGGCGGAACAAGAAAGGAAAAGCAAAGTTTATGACTCTTCCTTGGGAATTTTAATAAACTTTCTGGAGGAACCTATGCCTTCTAGTGTCAAGGCTGCTGCCTAAGAGCCAAGTTCTCTGCAGTCCAGTAAGATTCAAACTAAGACTCAAGATTCATCAGATTTATCTTTCAGGACACTGAAATCTTTAAGACAGTCTATTTCTTTTTTTTTTTAACAGTTGCCCACAAATTTATTGAAGCCTTTTTTTAAAAAATAAATAATATCCTACCTGGGTTCCCTCATTCCTGAACTTTTACTAACCTGTTCATATTTTAGTCAGTACCACTTTGGGGAGCTGAGATTCAGAAGCACATTGGGTAGTTTGTAAAGTAGTGCTCCTTTATTTGTTTCATGTTTCCCTCCTTCAAAATAAACAGCCTTTAAAATGATCTCTTCACATGTACATCATTAAGCAATAACTTGGACATCATGATTCTTCCTGACAAGAACTGAGATCTAAGGAGAAATGACAACAGAAATGGGAGGGGAGAAGGTTAATTGAGAAAAAGGGATGAGCTAGTAAACAGATAAAGCAATTAAAAAAAAAAAAAAAGCAAAGAAAAACAATTGCAATGCCTGAAAATGTAGGCAGCAGGACAGAAAAAGACACAGCAGAAGTGACATGAAAGATGTTTCCTGGAATGGTCTTTAGGAAGATTAGCCTAATGGAAAATGTCAGAATTTGTGCTGCAGTAGAAACAAATTGGACCAGATGGGAAAAGCAGAAAGAAATGGGGTGGGGGTGGTACTTAGAGAAATTAAATGAAGGGCAAAGGGAAGGAGGCAGATATTTTTGGTTAAGGGCAAGATCAGTCCCCTTGTCGCTCAGGTGCAATACTTGCGATTTATCATTGATTTCTCTCTTGTGGCCTCTATAGTCAATCACTTGCTCAGTCATTGTAGCTTTTACTTAGGAAATGTCTTTTATATCCCTCTTCTTTTTCTTCCCACTATGATCACCTTAATTCAATTTCCTTCCACCTGGTCACTTACAGTGATATTCTTGCCTCTGATTTTATAGCCCTCTGTTACGGAACTGAATTGTTTCCCCAAAATTCATATGTTGAAGCTCTAAACAATGTGACTATAATTGGAGATAAGACCTTGAAAGAGCTCATAAAGGTTAAATAAGTCATAAGGGTGGGGCCCCAATCCAATATGATTGGTGTCCTTTTAAGAAGAGAAGACACCAGGGATGAGTATGCATGTGAAGACTCAGTGAGAAGGTGGTTGTCTGCAGGCCAAGGAAAGAGGCCTCTGTAGAAACCAATCTTGATCTTAGACTTCCAGCTTCCAGAACCATGAGAAAATATATTTCTGTTGCTTAAGCCGCCTAGTCTGTGGTATTTCGTGGTGGCAGCCTTAGCACTAATATGCCCTCGCAGTGAAGGTGGCTAAAGCTTTCTTAACTGCAGCTCTCACTGCTACTCGCTCCTCACAATCATTAATGACTTTCCGCGGAGCTTTCTCACACCGGTCTTTAAAGGCTTTCTTCCTGTATTTACCTTCGCCATCCCCACGTCTGAACAAAATATGACTCCTCACATGTCAACACCTGCCAAATGATTTCCACTTCTGCGCCTTTCACAGTCCGCCCTGTATCTGGGAATGCACTACTTTGCTCCAACCTCAGCAACAGTCAGGAGCAGCAGGACCCCGGTCTGAAGAATTCCCAGGATTTTACCTGTTACTTGCCCCATGCGAATGGCCCACTTCCAATTCCAGACGTGTCAGAACTCAGGTGTGTTCATGGAATCCTTTGGAAACACTCTGCCCTAATGACTTTTCTATCTCTCATGTACCACATACAGTCTGTCAGTAAATCTTATAATCGCTCACCTCAAAATATATCCAGAATCTAATCGCATCTCACCAGCCATCTGTCACCACCATGGTCCAGTTCACCCACAATCACCTCTCAGCTGTGATGTTGCGGTGGCCTTCCGATTGGTCTTCCTGCTTCCACCTTTGATAAGACAGGCTTCTATCACCACAGCAGCCAGAGGTTTTTGAAGGTACAGATTGCATCATGACATCCTTGAGCTGGGGACTCTCCAGGGGGTTCCCGTATCACCCAGAGTGAAAGCAGCTAATCATTCTGCAGGATAGCATACGTGTGTGTGTATATATTACTTATTGCCTGTTTTCCCCTCTAGAAGATAAACTGCAGAAAATCAAGAATATTTTTTCGTTTTGTTCACTGCTCTGATCAACACAAAAAATCATCGCCAGGCACACACGTAGTATGACTTGGTAAATCCTTATTGAGTGAGTGAGTGGGTGCTTTGAGCCCTAACTCTGCTTATGTTCCTGGATTTTGAGTTCGTCCTTTAGGACCCTGCTGTGCAGTGCAAGGCCTCAGCCATCTGAATAATTCATTCCCACTCTAGATGGAGGTGGACACAGAGTCTGCTGGCCCTGCCACCAGAGAGCCATCACATTGGCATTCATCCTGGGACACACGGCAGTTCTGTGCTTGGAGAGGCAAAATTAATTTTTTAGACTGTTGATTGCAGGATTTATCTTAGAGCAGAGACAGAGGAATCCCAAAACCGTGTACAAAGATATCCAGGGGTAAAAACTTTGAGGTTGAACATATCCTACCTTCAAGTAATTCTTCCTCTATTTAATCTAAATATCTCAGGTTAATAGTAGACATTCTCTCTTATGTTATGCTCAAGAAAGATAGGGAATAGGAGGTCTCTATCACCCATGTGATAATGTTTTATATGCAAAACATTTTCATCTGGGAAACTTGCCTAGAAGCTGAGCAGTATATCCATCAATTAGCTAATATTCTTTCTGTAGCAGTTGATGTAGGTAATGACAATTAATATGATTAATTAAGATAAATAGTTGGTTCATGATTCTCCTTGTGGTAGGAGAATACTCATACATATATGTGACATTGTGTTTTTAAGAGGCTTGTCTGCTTTTTGGAATATAAGGTACTGCCCTAAGTATCTTAAGAGTTCTTACCAAGATTTGTAAGAAAAATACTTCTGGCCTGTAGGAACCATTGGTGGGCTCTTGCCCCAGGATTTATTATCTCCTCCTGCTTTCTCAAGGTACCCAAATTTCGCTTCAGATTCTGTGCAGAATACATTCCATTTCTCCTCCCAGCTCTACTCTCTGCCCTTTTCCACTCAGCCCTGGAAGGCTGACCAGTACGGTCACATCAACAGGACTCCTGCATCCTCAGGCTTCTGGGGAGCCCCAGTAGAAACAGAGGAAACAAGAGCACCAGCTTATTAATTCCCTTGGCTCCCTCCCAGCCACCTCCGAGCTTACCTGTGCTCCCAGTGGGTCGTTGCTCCCTTCCCCACGGGCATCTCAGGCAGAACCCCACCCACCTGGCCACCAAGTGCTCCTCAGGTCCCAGGAGCCTCTCCGCCACCCCCTTCCAGATTCTTGTGCTGTGTCTATGGCCTACCGCACCCGTCCACACCTCTGCAGCCTGGCCCTTTCAATGAAACAACACAAACAGCCCTCACCTTGAACTGCCCTAACCCAGTGTGCGTGACCTGTTTCATGTTGACACTGACAAATACAGGCGTCTGCGCTTCGCTCCCATTCACCACCTGCTGTGGGAAAATATGCCACGTTTAATACCTGGGACAGGTGCTGATTGGCTAAGGCCAATGAGAGCATTTTATTCCTTTGGCCACAGTGATGGGTTGGGTAGAGGGTCTTGGCACATAACCTTAGCTAGTCCAATTTGGGTAAATTTTAGGACTTTTGCCTGAAACTTTTAGACTCAAGTTCTTTCTTTCTCAGTGAGTGAACCAAGAAATACGTAGCTCAATTTTTACTGGGAACTATTCTACCACCACAGGGGGAGTCGGCCTTAGAATGAAGTCAACATGTGGAGAGCAGAACAGAGAGGAAAGGAAACAAAGAGAATCCTTGGTGGAAATTTTGGGTTAATCCTAAATCCTAGCCTTTCAGACTTTCATAAGCTAATAAGTCTTCTTTATTGTTTTTGCCAATTTCAGCTGGCTTTTCTGCTGTTTTCACGATAATGAGTCTCAACTAACACATGTTCACACAGAAACTTAATTCTGATGAACTCTCAAAAATTTTCCAGCTGGCAGTGTGTGTGGGGAGTGAAGTAAACCAGGAAGAAGGCATGCACAAGTAAGGATCTCTTGTCCTTTCTGAGAGGCTCCTTGAAGTATTTCCAAGTGGCCAAAGAGACTGTGTACCAGTGAGCTCATCCAGCCAGCCATTCTGGAACACTCTTTGAAGGAATCCAATTAAGAACTTCGGTCCACATGAGCTCTTCCCATTGCAAACTCATCTACAACCTGATGTCATTACTGGCACAGCTATCTTGTAAACAAAAGCTCAGTTCAAAATAGCATTTAGGAGAGTCATTACACACAAGCTAGGCAGAGTGGTGGCAGCCTGTGAGATTATATTTTAAAATCTCCAGAAAAGGTTATGATCCTAATATGACATATGGTAGTAATATATGAGGAAGAACAAAGAATAAGAGTCCAATATGTCTAGACTCTGACACAAACCCAAGGGAAATATAAAAAGAACACAATCTCAGAAGGGAATTTATCAGGGTATTTCAGAGATCTCTACTTATCAGGAGCCATTTCAGAGGTAAAACTAAATATACAATCAGAGCCAAAAGTGCACTGGCAGAGTGTTTTGGAAGAGTTACACAATTGTGAATGGAGAAGAAAAGATAGGATTAACAGATGAAGAGAAAGAAAAAAGTAACTTCTTCTACCACTTTACATCATGAAACACGGCATTTTCCTGTGTCGATGGCCCCCTGGGGATCTAGATAAGCTAGAGATTTGGATAACAACACAGCAGTATCATTGATAATCTGTAGAATCCCATAAATTATAGTGAGATTGCTACAATAGTCATTTATTTAGTCAGCAAATAGTCATTGAGTACCTTTTATGTACCTATTTTAAATGCTGACAATGTAAGAGTTACCACACAGACAAAACTACCTGCCCTCATGGAGCTTACATTCTAGGAGTAGACAGAAAATAAACCTTTATTCACAACCCATTCAGTGTTCTCTTCTGCGTCTCACAGGCCGGAGGTCTGGGGATTACATTTCCCAGGCTCCCTTTACGAGGAGGACATTTGGGTGGATTAGCATTTTGCCAAAGTTCTCACACGAGATTTGGAAGGCAAAGGGCTGGCTGAAGGCAAAAGGCGTCACCGGGACTGCAGAATGGGGGCACTGTGACACTGCTGGCCATTGCTGCAGGATTTTCACCTCTGGGTGGCAGCAGCAAGTTGCTGAGTCCTGGATCATATCCACAGTGGTTTCACTCAAAAGCTAGTGGCGGTCACACTAATGGTCACTGATCTAGCTTACCAACGACTCCCGAGCACCTAGTGCTGATAGCCAATCCTCAAGTTGTTCTGATTTTTCTTTAGTGAATCCTGTCAGGACATTGCAGGCCAAGACTGGTTCCAGACCTTTAAAAATGGGAACCTCATATTGGTTAGTTGACTTGGTTGGGTTCGCATACAGTGATGACCTCATTTCAACTTAAAATGCAGCTCTAAGGAGACACAGAGTGGCTAACAGTTACTTAAATTAACACCCATGGCTGCCTAAAATTAAGGGTCTATTGAAGACAAGCACTTAGGAGAGCAAGTTGCTGTGGAACAGAGAAGAAAACTAAAGACTGTGGGGTGTGTCGCCTACTTCTGACTACACTACAGTGGAGGCCGTAAGAAAGAAAATGACAAGCTCAGGAACTTTACAGTCTTGGATGAAGCCATGCTCAGCGGCCCAGAGAGCCTCCAGGATCCTCCCGTTTGCAGCCACATTGTTGATATAGCCCCAAATTGGACCTAAGGTCTGTTGCTGCACGTTGCATGTTTACAATGCAGGACAATTTCAAAGCCTTGCTAGGCCTCTTGTGTGGAAGTTAAGGATTTAACTGGCAAGAGTGGGCCCTGAGAATTGGGAAAGGGGCATATTGGAAGATTTGGGTGAATCTTAGTATTCCGAACCCCAAATCCTCCAAAAACTTTCTTGCCAAAAGAAGCCCCTCCTCCCAGTTAGCAGATTTTAATGACTCCACCAGCAGCAATTACATCATAAGAGACTGCCAATCACTTAAAACCCAAACAGACCATCACTAAACTACATCAAGACCTGGAAAGAAACAAAGCCCCTTTATCATTAAGAGAGCCCTTTTGTTTAGAGTTTCCCTGCAAGGTGCATAGAAGTTTGCTTTGAAGAGACTGAGGGAGGAAGGTGGAGGAAGAGACCCCTTGCGGGGTTGCCCATGTGCTCCTGCCATAAAGATAGACCTCTGGTAAGATCCTGGGGCTCATCCCTTTGATCAACCAACAACATGGCAAAATGTTGCCATAGTATTAACACAATTACATACAAAATAAATGATAGAAATATAAATAACAATTTGCTGATTTCATATAGGTGCTATGACTCTTATTTTACAAATCCAAGGGAACACAATGATGCAGGTGTTGGGATAGAGCTGAACTGAAATGACTCTGCAATTTCTTGCTGTTCTTTGGCTCTTCCTGTAAATGCAGAGAGCTGCATGATGCGTGAGGATAGAGTCCTACAGAGACTAAGCAGAAAGAGAAGACAGATGAGGCGGCCAGGCCCTGGGCTTGGTGGAGGAGTGAACTGGGCCGCTGTCCGGCGCTGTGTCTCAGCCTGTGGTGGCCCCATGCTTACATTTTGCCGCCCTCAGGATCTGATGTCCTAGCCCATCAGCCAGTTGCAAAGTGAAGCAGAGACGGATGGTTTCCCTTTACTTGCCAACTTCACAAACATCAAAATAATAATAAAAATAACCACACTATAATAATGGTGGTAACTACATTGCATTTATTGAGTACATGCCAGGCACTGGCAGGCATGAGGTGCTTTTCAAGTATTAGCTCACTTAGTCCCACAACAAGCCTACGAGTGAGATATATTGTTATAATCCCGGGTGATAGGTTTGTAAAATTGGAACTTGTGAGAGGTTAAATTACTAGCTTAAGATCACGCACATAGTTAACGATGGAGCAGGGACTCGAGCCTGAGCCTTGCTGGCTGTAAAACCCGAGACTTGAACCACTCACTGTACTATCCCGACTTCCTTTGGCCGCACACGGCCTATGTCCTGCATGTTTCATCTATTCCATATCTCTCAAATCCAACCTCTTTTCCCCAGCACCGCCGCTCTGATGAATGCTGTGCTCTTCCTGAAGGGTTACTGCAGCGGCCTCCTCACTGCTCTACTTTCACCCTTTGTGGCCCCGCTTCTAATCTGTCATCTGCATTATAGGGAAACTTTCAAAATATAGATCTTATTATATTGCACCATCTACTGAAAACACCTTAATGAAGGACCCACCGCCTCTCCAGGCCAGTGTTTAAGGCCCACACGGTTGTCCTTTACTTCATTTGGGGCCTCACGGGGTTCATTGTCCCCTGAAGCTCCTGGGCCCTCTCTTGCTTTCTCGTCTGTGGCCACCTTCCTCAGTTCCTCCTCACCATGCTCTTTTCTTCCACAGAACCTTTGCACATACCGTTCCCTCCGTCTGGCATGCTCTGCCAGACCCCAACCCCACACCTCTTTCACCTAGTTAGTGCCATGCTTTCTGAAGATCACAGTTCAAATGTCACTTCCTTAGCAACGCCTTTCTCATCTCTAATTAAACCAATTCCCTTCACTGAAAGGTCTCACAACGACATTTGCCTTTTCTTGGAGGTTGGGGTTTTGTAGTCATTTGTGTGGCTCTTTGACGAATGTCCACCTTCCTGTTCACACTGTAAGCTCTAGGAAGGCAGGAACAGGTCAGGTTTTTGCTTATCACTGTAGTCCTAAAGCTTAGGATAGTATTTGGTTCATGGTAAGTCTTCAGCCAATAGTTGTGGAAAAAAGGAAGGTACAACACACTTCTTTGGGGTGTGGGGAAAAGACAGCCTTTCCTACAAGTCTGTAATGTGCTTAGTCCTTCTGTGGAGAATAAAGCTGGATAAAGCTGGCTGAAAGCGCAAGTCCAATTCATTGGGCAGCCAATGCGAGCCAGGCTGCCCTAGGCCCCTACCTGCCGAGCCTGGGAAAAGAGCAGCTAGGTCTGGTTCAGAGCTTCAGTGGTGGAAAAAAGCTTTAGGCTTACAATTTAAGTGGCTCACTGCTCAGGTAAGTCAACTGAAGGAAGCAATTGCCTAACACAGAAGCATATTCTCCCACCCTACCCCCAGAAGCCTTCAGGCTGAATTGGTTATCTGAAGGCAAGGATTAAGTGGGAGGACTGAGTCCAGCCCTTTTTGCCCCAGTGGCAGGTCCAGGTGGCTACCCAGGCAGAGGGTGCTCTCTGGAATGACTCCCAAGGAGCTCGGGGCATCTATAATGAGAGTCGCCTTCGCCAAAGGCAGGGGCACAATATGCACTGAGACCCATCCCAATCACTGGCCTCTCCAGGCCCAACTTCCAGGTCTAACAAGTTTTACCGTGAGAGACTGATTCTTGGGCCCCTAAAGAAAAGATAACACATCAGGTTGACTTAGGAGATTCATTTCAGATACAGTCATGATGCTTAACAACGGAGATACGTCCTGAGAAACGTGTTAGGCGATTGGATATTGCGTGAACTAAGCAGAAGGAACTTACACAAACCTAGGTGCTCTAGCCTACTGCACACCTAGGCTACATGGCTTTGCCTGCTGCTTCTAGCCTACATGCACGTTACTGGACAAAACAGCACCGGATTAAATCAAGGACAAGAGAAAAGGACATAATCGAGAGAAGTTGTAAACACGAGACTGATGACGCTGCTGCGGGTATAACATGACACTGCTGTACAGCAAACTTTTTTTTAATAAGTAGAAAGAGTACACTAAAAATGATGATTACAAGTATTGTCTAGCTGGTTTTGCTCAGTGGTTAGAGCATCGGCCCACAGACTGAAGGGTCCGGGTTTGATTCTGGCCAAAGGCACTTACCTTGGCTGCAGGCTCGATCCCCAGCCCTGGCCGGGCTCCGGTGGGAGGAAACCAATCCATGTGTCTCTCTCATATCGATGTTTCTCTCTCTCCCTCCCTTCCTCTCTCCCTTCCACTCTCTCTGAAAAGCAATGGAAAAAATATCCTTGGGTGAAGATTAAAAAAAAAAGGATAGTCCAGTAAATACATAAGCCAGTGACACCGTCGTTTGTCACTGCTCTCGAGCGTTACATACTGAGTGTAATCGTATGTGCTGGTTATAGGGCTGGCGGGACAGTGTGTTTGTTACAGCAGCAGCACCGCAACCGGCTGGTTGAGCTTCGTTCCGTCCACCCAAAGGTGCCAGTCCCATTCCCGTGGGGGCACATGCCCAGGTGGCGGCCGGTACCCAGCAGGGGTGTGCAGGAGGCAGCTGATCCCGGCTTCTCTCTCCCGTGGGTGTTCCTCTCTCTCTCTCCCCCCCTTCCTCTCTCTCTAAAATCAATAAAAACATATTTTAAAAAAAAACAAACCCAAAAGGAAGAACTGGAAGCCAATGCAGCGGCGTGCCGGCGGCGAGGCAGGAGGGAAGCCTGTGCGGGGTAAGCCCGCTCTCCCCTCGCGGCCGGAGCCCAGGAGCCCGCTCTGCTCAGGCTGAGTCCGCGGGGGGGATGCTGCTTAAGCGCCTCGCAGCGCAGCTTCAGTCATTTTAGCTGCCGCAGTCCTGTTGCCCTCGGACTGCTGTCGGCCGAGAGGGACTGTGTTTGGCTTTGCTTGGAAACCGTAAAACCACAACAGAATCACTGCCCAGTGCGGCTGGCGGCACCAGGACCTCCGACCCCGGGGCTGCGGGGGGGCGCGGACCCCCGGGGCTGTGGAAGGCGCGGACCCCCCGGGGCTGCGGGAGGGCGCGGACCCCCCCCCCCCGGCTGAGGAAGGGCGCGGACCCCCGGGGGCTGGGGAGGGCGCGGACCCCCCCGGGCTGAGGAAGGGCGCGGACCCCCCCGGGGGCTGGGGAGGGCGCGGACCCCCCCGGGGGCTGTGGAAGGGCGCGGACCCCCCGGGGGCTGGGGAGGGCGCGGAAGGCAGCGCTGCAGCGGCGTCTGCACCGATAGTCGGGCAGCCTTGGCTGGGGTGCCCGGGGCCCTCCCAGGGGCTTCAGCGGCAGCAGCGGGGAGCCCTGCAAAGCCCGGCCAGTGCCCCCGACGGCCGAAAGGTCAGCCGCTGTTATCTTTTTGAAAGTGGATTGAGTCGGAGCCGGTGGAATGTTCTCACTAAACTGCATCACTTCCTTCCTGGGACCATCGGGGCACTTCCCCAGCCCTTCGACATAGGTCCTGCTCCGAAAGGTCAGCCGGGCCCCGGCCGCCCCAGGAAAAAGTTAGGGGCCGGCGCAGCGCATCTTCCTGCGGGGCGCAGGGCCAGTCCGTCCGCCGAGCCCGGGAGGTGCGCCGGCGGAGGGCTCACCGCGAGGGCGGGTCCCGGCACCGGCGCCGCTGCGGAGGAGCGCCCGCGGCCAGGCCGTGCGTCCGCGGAGGTAAGGGAGGCCCGCGGGCCGCCTCCAGGCCCCCGCCCCCGCCCCGGCCGGCCGGGGACCCGCGCAGCCTGCAGCCGGGCGCGGGGCGCGGGGCGCGGGGCGCGGGGCGCGGGGCGCGGGGCGCGGGGCGCGGGGCGCGGGGCGCGGGGCGCGGGGCGCGGGGCCGGCGAGGGGTGTGGCGACTCCGGGCAGCGCCGGGACCCTGCCCGGGAACGGAACCTGCCACCCGACCTTGCCCTCGGGAAGGAGCCTCAGCGCGGGGGGCGGGGGATGGGGGCGGAGGGGGCGGCCTGAAGCCCCAGGGTGCCGCCGGGAGGAGGACCCGGGTGCGGAGGGAGGCAGAGCCGCGGAGCCGCCGGGCGCCCAGCGCGCGAGCGAGCCCGGGAGCGCGGCTGCGGATCCCCACCGGCCCCGCGCGCTGCGCTCGGGCACCCGGGCGGCCCGGCTCCCGCAGCCCCGCGAGCGCGCCGGGGCCTCGGAGCCGCGGCCGGCCTCGCTCGCCGCGCCGCGCCGCGCGGAGCCTGAGCCGGCCCCTGAGACGGAAGGTAAAAGGAACGGGGGGGGGGTGGGGGGGGTGGGAGGAGAGGGGCTGGGAACGCGGGTGCGAGGCGAACGCATTGCAGACGCCTGGGAAGCAAGTGCGCGGCCGCGTGCGCGGGGTGCGCGCCGCCCGGGAAGGTGGCGGCGGAGCTGTGTACGCGCGACACTCGGCCGAGGGGGCGGCAGGTGGGCGGCGAGCGCCTGGCCTCGCGCGTGGCTGCCCTGTGAACACCGCCCGCTCTGACTTGTCATTTCCGCCCGTGGCCCCTCTCTGGGGCGCCGGGGGTGCCGGGCACAAGGCAGCCTCCCCCTGATTGTGATGGTTGGCACTGTTGCTACTATCAGACGGGAGACGTAGGGCGTTGGATACACTCAGGGAGCCTCCCTTCCTCCACCCCGACTATTTTAGGAAGGGCTGCGGGAGGGGGACGGGTGCAAAGCCCGGGGCTGGGAGCCCTGGCGGAGGCCCGGGCCTCAGGCGCTGCTCAGCTGCCACCCAGCGCCCAGGGGAAGCCTACGCGAGAGGGCAAGAGACTTTCATCTCCAGAAACGCACGCGCCAGACCCAGATTGTGCATCGCTGCCCCAGCAGTTCTGTGAAATGGTGCGACCCGGGGTGGCAGGTGCAAGGCAGGGGCCAGGAAACTAGTGCAAAATAAAGCAGCCCCGGCTGCAAAGCAGAGAAGGTCCCTGGAAACCTAACAGCATCGATGCTGCAAGCTGGGGCCGGCTCTCTTGCATAAATAGTGCCCGGTCCAGCCCAGGGAGAGACATCAGCTGTGACATGGGCCTGGCCATCCTGGAATCTTCATTTCTCAGCTGCTCACTTTGGGGTGGAAAACATGGATGTAGCTGCCTTTTTTTCTGGGAAGGTTAAGAGAGTTGAAAATCAATTATTTTGTCTTTGGTGCCTGTGTTTGCCTTCAGCTGTGAGCCACTTTCCTAAAGAAAGCATTTGTCCACGGAAGCCAGAGTATCCAAGAGAGAGTGAAAGGATTCTCAATTAGGCAAAGGTCATTAATGTGACCCACGTGTGCATAAAATGCTGACTTAATCGTGAGTCATGAGGCTCGCTGGTCCCCAGGATGAGCGATGACTGGTAGAGATGTTCCTAACAGCACCAGCAGTGAAATGGAACACGTCTATTTTTTCTTGTGGTTTTGAATCTGTTTATTACTTTGTGACAAATTTAGGATAACATGTGCCAGATGAAGGCTAACAATGTTGCTTGCAGAAGATGAAGGCACCTCGTGCCAGACTCAGACAACATTGGCTCAGCCTTTACACGATAGTCAGTCTCTTCATTATCTTTTTAACGAATGATTTTTCACAGTTTCATTTCTGTCGTCATTGGCCCCGTATAAGGAGGTCTTCTCACTCGATTCTTTTCTGCAAATGAGTAAGGGCAGGGGAAGCGTAGTTTACCACTTAAAAATATTCAAGAGTAGCTTGTGTGAGCTGTGTAAGGCCCCACCCTCGGGCCTGCTCTCTGATAATTATGCAACAGCTTCTTGGAAACGAGAGGAGGTGTCATCGAAACAGGATGTAAGGAGCCCGTCCTGGGCAAGGTTGGTCGCACCGTTCTCCTGCGGTCCCAGCTCTAGATGCTGCAGACACACCCTGTGGCCTGTAGCCACAGGCACAGGACCCAGGATGCCCCTGGGAGGCAATCTGCACTTCTCTCCTCTTTAGCATGTGCATGTGTCCTTCCTTGGGGACAAATTCAGCGGCAGCTAATGTGTGGCAAGGCGTGGGGTATATATTCTAGCAGAGTGTAACAGAAAGGCAGCTGATGTCTTTGGGCATGAAAATACTCCAAGCTTACGCCAAAAAAAGTTGAATTATGACAATATCTTCCATGCTGATGAGCTCTGTACTTTGTCATTTGATTACTTGTTTGCATTTTTGTTCTCCCAGGGTAAGGACCAATTCTTATTGTTACCAGTACTATTCACTGACACACCCCCCCCCCCCCCCGCATTAGTAATATATTTATAATAACTCCCGGATGTCCCTTGTCCCTTTAGCCAGCTTCCATCTTTATACCGATTAGCCGGCTTAGTATTTTTTTTTTTTATTAATTAGTACCATTACTAGAGGGTGAAAGAGATACACAACAATTAAATTTAAAATTAGACACTGGTGTGACTCATTCCAGCAGAGAACTTAGAGAGGAGGTTGAACTGTATTCGTTCGCTTTTTTATTTCTGTTTGAGAGTGGACTTCGATAGCAGCGCTATTCTTGAGCACATCTGGCCAGCTGGCGACGTGGCATCGGCCCTTCGGACATGCTCGGCAGAGTGCTGGGGCGGCTTGTGCTCGGTGACGTCGCTTCATCTCCTCGGCTGGAAATGAGCCGCATCGTCTCTGATGGTGGCAGGCTTGGACGCTTCTGCTCTGGTGTCTTCACGCCTACACGTTTCGTGGCGTCGCTTTGAGATGCATTCCTGTGGCCCCTCAGTGTTCCTTCTAGAGTTTTCCCTCGTGGCGGCCTCTGTAGGAGCACAAACGAGAATCCGCCTTGGTAGCCACTCGTCCACCCTGCTGAGGGCCTGGAGAGGTCGCATTGTGATGATTCGCTGCTGTGCTTTCCACAGGTGCTGGTGTTCGGAAGGGTGTGTTGTTTAGATAAGAGAATCCGAAACAGCAGAAAGTTTAGAATCCCCCTGCATCCCGCACAATAAATACAGCAGATGGGTATTGATTGGGCCTTGAGCTTGTTTCCACAGGACCCTGCGTGTCTCCGTTACAACACTCCCTCTGCTTTGCTGTAATGTTGATTTATCACGTCTTCCTGTGAGGCATAAGCTCGAAGAGGGGCTTATCTGTCTGGTTGAGTGCTGTTTACTTAGTAGCATTGTCAAATAGTTTCTCAATACATTCTTGCTGTGTGAAACAGTAAATACAGGAACCTTACCTCTCTGCCAGGTATGGTGGATGTACTTAGCTACATTATAGTCTCAGTTCCTTCTGCTGGAGGGATTTGGAGACTGCTAATTGGTACACAGCCCAGCAATATCTACCTAACTCTGTCTTTCCATCCCAATCCTGGCTGCTCCCCCTCGCCCGCCCCTACCCCTCACAGAATCCTGCATCTGTTAAAACTCTTTTAATTACCCCGGGAACTGTGAGCACCATTGATGGTGTCGGACCTTCTTCTGATGCTCTGGTTTGGTAGATCACGCCCACAACCATTGCTAGGCAATCAGTCAGTTCAAGGAGTGAACTTTAAGATCTCATGGCCTTGAACCAGCAGTTGTTTGAGCTGTCACTTGTGCTGCCATTGGTTTGGGAACTGAAGAGCACACCTGAGAGCATCTCATCATGCTAGGCTATTCTCTCAAATTGCAGGTAGAGAAACTGAGGCCGGGGGAAGGAAAAGGGGAGCCAGCTATTGACTGAAACTCTACTACATGCCAAACAATCTGTTAGGAATATTATATATTGATTGTTTTAAATTTGATTTATGCAGGATAAAATTAAACTTATTAACATAAAATTACTTCCTTTTACAGATGAAGAAAGAGCGTCAGAAAAGTTCACTTTTCTTTAGGTCACACGGACAGTAAGAGACAGAACTTGGACTCCGCTCCATGTCTTTCTAGTCCACAGTGCGCGCGTCTCACGGTGCCACACTCCCCGTGACAGGCAGTTGTTGAGGGCCTCCATCCACAGAACCAGCTCCAAATCACCTAACTAGTTGGAATAAAGCTAGGCCTAGAACTCACATCTTCTAATTCCCAGTCTCCTTTTATTATCTTTGTTTTACTAATTTGAATTTTTTATCAAATGTATGTCCTCTTAAGTTAAAGCATCAGCAAAAAGCAGGAGTATCAGAATTTTGCAAAAGAGGAAATACGTGTATACATGCAAAATATTTTATCTTGTGTCTAAAATAGGAAGGATATTGCATCAACTTCTCTTGCAGTGAGGAAGAGGGGGCTTTCTGGGGGTTGTCTCATAGAGGTAGAGCATTATGAACTTAATTTAATAAAACAAAAATATGTATTGAGGACTACGATCTGCTCACGGACATACTTGGTGTAATAGGTGGGATGTCAGAGCAATAAGACTTAGTTCTCTATACCTACAAAATGTTCACGGTCTAATTTGAGTGAGATAAGACTAGCAATGATCTTAGAGTGAGCTAAGGCTAAAGTGGTGAAAAGTATAAGACAAATCATATGCATAATAGAATAGACTGGTAGCATTGGGGGAGCTGAGGGGAAATATCGCTGTATGGGTGGTCACTTGTTTAAGAAGGCTTCAAGCAGGGGGGTGGGTCCTGGGCTGGGTATTTAGTGATCCTTTGCATTTGCTCAGATGAGAGTGACCTGCAGAAGGGTGATGTGGGGGGTGCAATGAAGAATTGTTAAGCAAGGACATGAGAGTTTGAAGTGAAAAGTATTGGGAAATAAAACCTGCACAGCCCCTCTACTCCTGAGCTCCGCTGATGGCACCATGGCCCACAGAGTCTCAAGTCCGAATCCTGAGAGTCGTCTGAAATACCCTGTCTACTACCCCACCTCCCACTTCCTATCTCTCATCCCTGACCGATCGCCAAGTCCTGCACATTTTGCCCCCTAAAGATTTTTTGGATTTTACCCTCTACTTACTGTAGTCTCTCCTCATTTCCCACTTGAGCTCCTGAGATACCCTTCTACGTAGACTTCCTGTATTTTCCAGTCTTGTCTTCCTCAAATATGCCCTTAAAAACTGTAGCTAAAATCATTTAAATTATACCTGGTCACTTCCAGCTTAAAATCCATCGATCACCATTTTCTCTTGCCTCCTTGAGAGTTGGGATCAAGCTTCTGAGCATAGCACACAGGGCCATGGCCGTCTGGCTGCACACTCCTCCAGACTCAGGTCTAGAGTGTCACCTGGTAGAGTCCAGAGTCCTCCGTTAGTACCTAATGCTTGGTGGTTCCACATAGAATCATGCTGTTTCTTGTGTTCATGCCTTTGCTCATGCTACCTGGAATGCATGTTTCATATTTTTACTTACTAACTATAACTCATTTACCAAGGCTCAGCTCAGGGGTTAGCTCCCTCCGAGGACACTCTTCTGAACTTCCAGATCGGCTTAGGGCCCATTCCTTGTATCCCCCATCTCTATATTTGCACATACCCCTGGAATCGTTATATTATCTTTTCTATGCGGTGTCTCTCACTATGTTCTAAGCTCCTCAGAGAAGCAGATAATAAGCCTTATTCGCCTTAGGACCCCAGCACCGAGCTCTGACACTCGGAATGCATGACTTGTGCTGTAGAAGGAAGGCTGACGCGTAAGCTGAATTTGGACACAGCAGAGAAATTCTGAGTTTAATGTGGCATCAGAAGAGGGAGGGAGGGAAGGATAGATAACGATTTCAGTACTAACCTATTGTGTAACATGAATGTGAACTAGAGGAGGGCAGAAATATGGTGATCTGTAATGCGGTGACTTAAAAAAATCATGTTTAATGTCGTAATTCTTGATTGAAGGCTGTGGCCATATCTTAGTCCACTGTGCACTCCAGTGCTGAGTATGGCTTGGTGTGGGGCAGCTGAAGTAAAGTGAATTTTCTTCTTCATCCCGCCTTAGAATATACTACATGTAGATGGATGGATAGATAGGTAGATAGATAGATGATAGATAGATAAATGATAGATAGATGATAGATAGATAGATAGATAGATAGATAGATAGATAGATAGATAGATAGATAGATGATAGATAGATGATAGATAGATAGATAGATGATAGATAGATAGATGATAGATAGATGATAGATAGATAGATAGATAGATGATAGATAGATAGATGATAGATAGATGATAGATAGATAGATCAATTTCAGAAAGGTATAGTGTTGCTTTTGGAGAACCTAACCTTCTGACAGCCTAGAAGAGCTACTTTCAAGATTCCTCAGGCAGTTCTCACTGTCTGTTGGTTTTCAAATTAAGGTAGCCTTTGTATGTGGGCAGGTGGAATATTGTCCCCCAGGAGATGAAGGCTGCCAATGGGCACACAGCCACTGCAGGGCTGTAGGCCGGGATGCAGGATGGGCCAGTGTGAGTAATTATTTCCCCTCTGGGAAGCACCCCTCCAGCCCAGCAGCTGCCAAGTACTGGGCCTGCTTCTAGTAGACACCCTGTCAAGTAGCCAAGAGAAGTCCCCCTCTGCCTTTTTACCAATAAATGCTATTCACTGCGCCCACCCGGGTCCCCGGACTTGCTCGGTGACCAGAACGCCTCTCCGGCTCCAGTGCACCTTTTTCATGCTTTTTCACGTGGGGCAGTGGTGGTGTGCAATGTTTTGCATCCTTTCTGAGATGGTAATCTGCCAAAGATACCACTGTCAGCTTGGCATTTGTGCATTCTAACCAGGAACCGTTATACACTGGTATTGATAATGGCATCTGAAAGTCAAGTGTACTTACACTCTACGCCTTAACCAGTCCTTCATAAACAATGGTTGGTATACATTCAGGTTAGAACACAACTTTCGATGGCACTCCTAGACCCCTCTTACTTTCTTTGCTCCCTTTGGCAGGTGGACCCTCCCGCATACATTTGCTGTGTTTTCTTTACAGCTTTGCTCTTACCACCCTCCCTTGCCCTCCCCCCAGTTCCTTCTCTCCCCCGTCTTCATCATAATGCAGAGATGAGTGTGAGCTGGTATAAGGGTCACTCTCACGTAGGCCCCCTTCGTTTGGTCCCCTGGTTAAGTTTCTTTCTCTGGGTATGTTCTGCACTCTCCTTTTCTCTGTATCATCAATTATTCTCTTCGTAGCTCGACCTTCTCTTCAGCTAACCCTAGGGTTAGGAAATCCTTGTTCCACGTACATGTCTCAATGTCAAGATTTTAGCAACTACTCCCCTACCTCTTTTTCCCCTTCCCAGTAAAGAACTATGAGTTGAGCTTGACTGAAGCAGAGAATTCAGGGGGAAGGGGGAAGAAATATGTCTTTTCTGCCTTCCCCACCCCTGACCCAGCCTGACAACCTACTTCAGAAGCTCCCTGTGTGGAGAGAAATGACACTCAGACCTAGCTGGACTTCCACAATCAGAATATTTCAATCTCAAATTTTTAGAATGAAATAGTTTTACATTTATATGTTTAAATTCATCAAACTGTTATTAGGAGATAAGATTTGATCTCATTCTTAGAAAGCGTACAAATGAAACAGCAAAATCTGTTGTGCAAAGCAGACCCTCTTACACAGCACAGGTGAGAGAGCCTGTGAGCGATGAGAAACAGGACTCCGTGTTTTAAACTCTCACCTTTCATAGATCAATGCAGAAGTTTCCAGCTTAAAGAGAAAAAAGAAAGTTTATAGCTTAAACTTTTAAAAGTGAATATTTCTCCTTTTAGCTAACAGTTTTATTGTATAAATCTTGTGTGTGTATTTGTTTTATCAACTATCATAAAAATCCCTGGTGTTTTCTAGTGCTTTACAGTGTATAAATATTTTTACATGAGTCATTTCACTTGGTAACGAGTCATCTATTCAAATTGAATAGAAAAGGTTCTTACTTTAACGCTGTGGTGACCTATGTTGATTTTTTTATATTGTATCTTTTCTCTTTGCTTTTCAGGTTCCTGAGTTTATTGAAGAGGGCAGTCTTGAAACAGGAGAAGACAACGTAGTGGTAACCTTTGGAGGTGCTGTGTGCACCCTGCTGCAGGTGCCGGGATTGCATTATGACTCCCCAGACCTAGTGACATCCCCGGGTGGTGTCTGCAGCGGCCTGGTCCTGCCCTGGTCCAGTGAAGGGTCTCTGCGGCAGCAGGGACCATGGCGGCCTCCAGGACAGCCCCTCGGTCTCCTCGGGACATTGCCAATGTGATGCAAAGGCTGCAAGGTAAGAGACAGAAACGTCCGTGGTTTGTTTTTTGTTTTTACGGTGCTTTAAATACAGCTTACCTTAGAACCTTTTCAGTTTGCTTGCATTTTTATCCAATTTTATGAAACCGTAACAAGAAACAGCAACATGTCTTTTATCCCAGTGTTTTCAAAAGGGTTTAAGATTCTGTCTTCTTTATGTAGACGAAAGACGAAGTTCTTCTTTCGGTTTTGTGTCTGAGTCCTTAATGGTTACTCAGTGTCCAGTGGGAATTCAGAGTTGCTGCAAACTGTCCTTCAACAACAAATGACAATACACCACCACACCGTGACAGGGCCCAGGCGAGGTTGTCAGGACATTGGTAACAGATAATTAGACGCTATGGTCAGATGCTGTGGTAAACCAGAGGCTTACTTATCCCAACAGGGAAGCCCTTAGAAATACAGAAAGTCTTTAAGCGAAATGAGCCAAAGAGGCCCAAAGGGTGAAATGACGTGACGGAACCAGTGGCTAGGGGCAGCCTGTGGGCCGGAACCACTCCTTACCAGTGCCCTTTCTCTAAAGGCAAACTGCTTTGTGGGAGAGAATTAACAATGAAATGTTATGGCAGCTCATAAATTAATTCCTAATCGTGAATTTTCTTTAAGCAGGTACATTTCTTGAACCATAAAAATCATCGTCATCTATAGATATGAGAAAATATTGCTTCTCTGTCACAGTCCCCATGCTACCTCTCCCAGGCTTCAAATGTGTATTTTTAGGATATAAAAATATCCCACATTAGCAGGGATTTGCTGTAGTCTTTGTCAAGAGAGCTTAAAAATAATGTTAGAGTTTGGCCTTCAGATTTTCTAGACTCTCCAGCAGGTGAGCAGTGTGGTTTTGCACCACAGCCGTCAGATTAATCTGTCATAGCCCTGCTTTCCTTGCTTGCAATGGGCTGGATGGGCATGGCCTTAATTTTCAGTTAAGCAGGCTTGACTTTCAAGTACACACCAAACGCTTAAACCTGGGTATTTATGGCCCAGAACATGCTCCCAGCTTTAGCAGACCAGGGGTTGAGTGAATCTAGGAGTTTCTCCCCAGACCAGAAACCACCGATTAGAAGCTCCCACAGTCACCTGGCCCTACTCGTTTCTATCTGCCGGGGCAGACCTGCGATGCTTCAGTGAGAGAGGTGCTTGTTTCACATTTATTGTCATAGGATCCCACTTGCGATGCCACAGAAAGAGCCTGTCCAGATGAAAGAACAGATTTCTTTCGCTTATGTGGGCGCAGACTTCCTGCAGGGGCTGAATAAACCTCTGGCTGGGTCTGCCCAGGGCCAGGGTCTCTGGTTTAAGTGGTACATCTTTACTTGGGTAGATGGAGGCCGAACCTGGAGCTCCATCCCTCTGTGTCTGTCTTGGCTGTTTGCCCGGGAGTTAATTACGGAACCATTTTGTGCATTTTGTGTCTCAGTGACCTCATCTTGGAAATAATGGAAAGGAAACCTACAGGTCCCTTACAAACTATGGGGCAGATAAGGTAATGAGGCAGATTTTCCTTTGAGTCTATTAATGTGAAAATTCTCTGGATGAGATTGGCAATGAAGGGAAATTATCAAGAGTAAATTTGAAAAAATAATTCAGAATCGGATTATGATTCTACAGGCACTTTATTCTTACTGTATTTGGGTTTGAATGACAATTCTTTTGAGGTCAGGGGTGAGAGGAGAGAGCTTAGTGTTTTATTTTATATTTTTTGTAGTGGACGTATAAGTGTGTGTTTTTCTTGAGATGCATGTGGAGTGGGGGAAAACACTGGAGCCCCCACCCCCATTCCTCACGTGTGACAGTCGATGTCCTATTTAACATCTATGCATTGAAGGACCCCCACCCCCACTGGCAAAATGTGGACTGTTCTCCTGACCAGCCCTCTGGGATTGTTGTTAAGCTCAGTGAGATAACAGATGAAAGGTGCTTTGAAAACTGTAAATACTGTGATACCATGAGCTGTTTCAACAGCCCTGGAAGAAAATTGAATGAGAAGACACAGGCCTGATAATCTGCTGCAAATTTTTCATATTTGGGGAGGAATGATAATGGTCATATATATTCTGTACTCTATAAAACCAGTGATTTTATTACATGGTGAAGGGACTATACTTCTGTATTACTTTTTTCCTTTCTAGTTAAAGGAAGCGCTGCAGCGTATCATAAGGGTACTGACAAATTTAGAACAATAAACCTTACAATTTAGAAAGAGATACAATTTCTGAGCACTAGATAGTTATCATTAGCTTTTAGCCTCAATTACTTCATTATACATAGTATTAATGGCTACAAAATGCAAGGTCTTAGCCACATCTAGCCTGGCCTGCATCAGTGGAAGCAAAACCAAGGGCTGCTAGTGAAAGGGGCCGCCTGTGAGCGTATTGATCTGCTGGGTGGTTCTGCTCACTCAGCTGGCGAGGGGCATGTCTCCTCTTGCTCTCAGTTCCCCCGGGCAGCTTACTGATTGATGCTTTGAGCCCAAGCAGGAGTCAGCCTCCCCAGGCAGAGGAGACCTGCCTTCCTTCGAGGGCATTTAGTAGCCCTGCTTGCCTCCTGGAACCGCCAAGCCAGTGACCAAGTTCCTTATAAATGGACGGTTGGCATTACTGCCCTGATAGTGAAGACACATGAGGAATTTATTGGAGGAAAAATAATTTTCTATTCACTTAAATAGGACCAGAGTTGCTATTTTCAAAGTTCAAATCTGTAAGAACATTCTTCTAGAATCCCCTTTTCTTTGCCTGGATAGATAATCTGAGTAATAAGTGCTTTCCCCCTCTTGGATTTTAGTGTCATATCAGATCCATGTATAACTAATAAAAAGCACATAGCTTTGAATAATGGCAACTTAGCTTTCCTTTCTTGCTTATTTAGTTTACGACCATAGTTGTTGGCTGTTTTTATGCTTTTAATTTTTATTTCTAACGCTAGAAGATGAAAACCACACACAGATTGCTGCATAATTTAGCTGCTACTGTAGCCATTCAGTATTTCACCTTTGCTTGTCTGAGCCTAATGTTTTAGGCTGGGATCCTGCATTATGGATGAGCAGACAGACTGCAGTGCAGGGTTTCATTTGATCTTAAGAATAATGAATGTTTCTGTAACTTTCAGCAATTTAAACATAACCTTAAAAGCAAATACAGGACAATATTATAATACAGGGGCATTAAAATTTTAAATGCATAAAATTAGTATATACATTTTCTGCTCTTAAAGACCAAGGGGATCCATTTCACAGGTGGCTTGTGGAGACATTTTAGTTTATAGTCACATCTAAAAAAATAAATGCCTAAACTCTTCAGATTATAAATTTCTTGAAGATAGTGATGAGAGTTGAAGGCTCTTTGTGATTCTTCGTAGTGCTTCTGACACAATGATTGCTTAAAAAGAATTTGTTGACTGCATTTTATCACATACATTTTTTTCATTTGAAGATAATCTACTAAACATTAAGGGTTCTTAAATGAACATGTCAGTGTTGGCTGTTGTAGGCAGGGGGATCACTGCAGCCTTACAGAGCAGGTGGTAAATTCCACAGAAGGCGCAAATGGGCCGGCTCAGGTGTCATATGGAAGTCGATTCAGTAACAAAGTGAGGTGACTGACTACAAGGTCGAACTTTGATGTTTAAAACTTGTGAATAAATTCAAAAAAACAAATGAGAAAAAAAGATAAGCATTTACCCTTGGAGACATACCTATGAAATTCGCTAACTGTTCAGTAAAAAATAACCATGGCCTCTTAAAAAATTCAAATCTTTTTGGTTTAATATAACATTTTCCATAAATCTATTACATGGTGGAAGAAAACCTCAGAGTAGCAAAAAAGTTGACTGAAAAATAGAATAAACAAAAATAAATAACGAAAATGCAATTTTCTTTTAGTTTAGCATTAAATAAGCGAGGGCAAGTTTGCCATCTTGTGAAGATTCTAATTTTCATAGTGCTTTGAGAGATTAAGTTTTATAGTTTACGATTCTGACTTAATCACTCTTATTAAGCCACTAAACAATGATAAAAATCAATTTATTATATTTAGGCTGAAATTCTTTGGTTTAATCTCCTTCTACAATGAATGTTGTGTGATCATATCTCTACTTTTAAATAGAACAATTTTCAGCACAAAACAATGATCATTTCTTTATACTTTGGAAAATCATAGTTAAATGAATATTTGATGTATAAACCACAATCCCTAAATTAACAAATTGAAGATGAAATTAGTCAAGACATGTAAAAGCAGAGGAAGAAACCAGTTAGCTGGGATCCTACTTTGTCTGCTTTGAAGAGTTTTTTCACCCGAATTTTTAAAATCAAATTAGTTTTTGACCATAAAATTACTTTAAGGACACACATCTTATCTGAATGGGTGACTGTGTCAACCTCTCAGATGTGTGTGTTGTTTTTGTAAATCTAATGCTTTAAATCCTAAAGGTCTATTCCATGTTCACATTACTTTTTTAACGTATTAAAGAGTTCACATGGGTCTAATGCCCTGTCCTCGGAGCCTTTCTGTTTGTAGAGCCACTCTGTCCATCCTGCTCTCTGGAGAAAGAGCCTGAGGCCTTCAGGATCTTCAGGGGCCTACAAAAACATTGGCTCTCAAACAGAAAAAGAAAACTGCTAAATCCAAATGAACAAACATTTACGAATTCTAAAATTATGTCAACGAGTCAAATGTAAATCAAGTCAACTCAAACATGACGTGTAAATATATTTACTCTGGGGTGTGGGCGCCCTTTGTCGTGCTCGATACAGGGTGTGGCAGGCTCGAGAAGGAAGAGCGCCTAAGACTTACAAATCAAACGGAAGGCATTCCTGCACATTCCCTCCAAATTAATTATCTTTAACGTGCACTTCAATTTTGTTTCTCCCATGGTGAAAACCTTCCTTGACTCTTGATGTCCCTATTAAAGTCCCAACTTCTTGGCTTGGTGTCCCTGTTCTAACTACATCTTCATTGTCTAGCATTTGTCTTCTCTTGTTCCCCTACTGAACCCGAGATATCTGCCAAAGGACACTACTGGCAACGCTCGAAGGTGCCCTGGCTCTTCTGTCTCCTCCTGGAGCACTTCCAGGAATGAGCTCTATCGACTGCTTCTAAAACTCAACTTATCTTCAAGGCCCAACTCAAGGCCCATCTCCAAAGCCTCCTCAACGAAAACTTTCTCACAGATATAATCAGAAATTCTCTCTTGTCTGCCTAAATTCCTTTAGCACTTTGTAGCACTGTTACGCAATTTAGTATTGCTTTGCTTAAGTTATATCTCTGTATCTAATCCACCTACTCCAAGTACAGGGGCAGAAACTGGGTCAAATTCATATCAGTGCCCTACACATTGACTAGCAGTACATTTCATAATGTGGATACTTCATAAGTATTTGTTGAGTGAATGTATTTAATATCATATAGATACTTAATGGTGAAAACAGAGAGAGGTAAATTTGATAACAGAGATAAGAGTGACTTGGACTAGATTTTATTTTATTATTCTTATTCTTCTTATTTTCAATCCTTACCGGAGGATATTTTTTCCATTTGCTTTTCAGAGACAGTGGAAGGGAGAGAGAGAGAGAGAGAGAGAGAGAAACATCCATGTGAGAGAAACACATCAATTGGTTGCCTCCCACACACGCCTGCAACTGAGGTATGTGCCTTTGGCCTAAACTGAACCCAGGCTGATGCTCTAACCACTGAGCAAGACCAGCTAGTGCTTTTAAAAAAAATTTAATTAACTTATTTTTTAAATATGTTTTTATTGATTTTTAGAGACAGAGGAAGGGAGAGGGAGAGAGAGAAACATTGATGAGAGAGACACATCATCAAGTGGCTGCTTCCTGCACGCTCCCCCCCCCCCCCCCCCCCGCACTGGGGATCGAGCCCACAACCCAGGCATGTGCCCTGACCGGGAATCGAATTGGCGACCTCTTGGTTCATGGGTCAGAGCTCAACCACTGAGCCACACCAGCTGAGCTGACTTGGACTAGATTTTAAATAGTGGGTAGGGATAGAAGTGGTAAAAATCTAGATATATTTTTAAAGTAAAAACCAGAATAATTTGCTAGTGGAGTGGATGTGGTGTGCCAGAGAGAGAAATGAAGGTTGACCCCCTCGTTTTGTATTTTGAAATGAGGAAAGACATAAGACTTTTGGGAGTAGGATTGGCGGGGGGGGATCAGGAGATTGGTTTGCTGTTTTCTTTGGACATAGTACATGTTAGAAGCCTAGTGGACATCAAAACATCCAAGAAGGAGGTTGGGTCTGTACTACTGCAGAGATCCAAGGAGAGGGCACAGCGGGGAAAACATTTGGGAATGATTAGCACGTAGATGGTATTTAAAGCTGTGGGGTTGGTTGACAGCACCAGGGATCAAGGACAGGTAGGAAGGAGGGGAGGTTTGAGAAATGGAGCGTCTAGTGTTAGGGGTGGGAGAAGAGGGAGTCCCCTGTGTGAGACTGAGGAGCCGCAGCCTGTATGGGAGAGAAGAGGGAAGGAAGAGCTGGAATCTAAGGGAAGAGAGAGTTCAAGGGGGAGTGAGAGACTGTGTGCATAACACCATTCCCCATATGCTCACATCTCCAAAGGTTTATAGTACATAAAATATGTGTCTTTATACATAAACAGCAGGCCTGAGGAGGTGCAAGTACATGTGCATATAGTTCAAAATTGTTTCTGGAAGCATAGTCGTGTGCATTGCCAATAACAGGTTGCAAGGTTCTTGGACATTCCCTGGATAAGAGCAGTACCTTAAGAATGTATGAAATATAATTCTGTACTTGCTGTAGAGCCCAGTCAAAAATGTATCCTAAGGATGAAAGGTCTCTCACTCAGGCCCTGAATTCTCCATTCTTGTGGAGTTGGGGCCCCTTGCTGTGAACTGACAGATGGTCCTCATGAGAATGGTGTCCCATGGATGTCGTTTTGGACACACGTGTGTGTGTGACTTGCATCTCAGTGCCTTCTTTTCCTGTGCACCTCTTTCCCTCATAAATCTTCACTCACATCCCTTGACATTATTTTTTTAGATTCCTCTCACACAAAAGTAATAGAATTTCTCTCCTGTTTTGGAGAAAATCTTTATGGAGTCGGTGTCATCTGTTTTCATTGCTTTGATCTTTGCTTAATTAACTCCTCTAGGGCACAGTTTCTAGAAAAGAAAATGGAAAGAGTGACACGATAGGTGTTTGGGTAGCTGAAACACTGAGGACTCTGGGGGTCCTCTCCATCTAGACTAGGACTGGGCCCTTCTCAGAAGTACTGTTGCTGGAAAACTACATTTGAATTTAGGAAAATCTTCCACTGAGCTGGTAGCTATGTAACCCTGCCTGTGTTAGATCAGACCTGGGGCCTTCGGTGAGCCTCCGTAAGAAGGGTGAAGACCACACAGGTGCCCATGAACTTCAGAGTTCCATTAATGCGTCATTTTGGGTAATGGAGAAAAATCCTAGACTTTCAATGTCATGTGAGAGGTCCCTCACATATCTTAGGAAACTCAGAAAACCATTTCACATCCCAGGTTATGATTTTCCTCTTTTATTTTCTTTCTAATCAGGGCTGATGACAATATTGACACATCTTTTTCGTGGCATTCACAGCTAAACACATAGTTCCTGAATTTTTTATGATGTTCTGCAGTTTAATTAAGCACTTGTTAATCATGGGTATTAAGTTAATCATGCACTTGTTTGCATAGTTGAGAAGTTGTCACGTAGGACTATATGCAGCTTTGCCGTGATGCTAAGGATGGGCAAATTATCATTTCCTCTCTGTTCCTACTCAGATAAATGAATGGAAGTATCTGGGAGGAAAAGAAATTGGCTACTCCTCGGACAGGGTCAGGGTCATGATTTAGCTAAGATGTTGAAATCCTTGGATGCGGTGAAGTTTGCTTCAGTATTTTTTAGATGGTTTCTATGGTAACTCAATGTTCTTTTTTCCCCCATTGTTCACAAAGGCCTCTTGGATTAAAAACAAACAATTCCTTCCTCTACTGATATTAATCTTTTATGTTTAGTAAACACTGGTCTCCACCCACGTTTAAAAAAAATGTATTTAGCACAAATTGTACAACTGTCCTCCGTTCTTTCGCTTCCTTTCTCCTCTTGTATCACCACCGTGGCTCACGCGGCACTTTGAAGCCCTGTTGTCTGTTTCTTCTCTGTTATACCCTTGACTTGTTTCCTGATTTGGGAAGAACTTTGTGATTCCCAGGGCTTTATCTTGTGGGTTTTTTGTTGTTGTTAATGTACCTACTATTTTATGAGCCAAGAAATACACCGCTTCCATACTGATAGCACGTGTCTTCAGCTTCTTTACTTTTCTGAGGGTTCTCACAGATGATCTCACTTTATCCCATTGTGGTTGGTTTACTTCTTGCTTCAATATTGAACAGAAAAATGTGGAGTTTTTACCCAGAATCCTGGGAGTGAAAAGTAGACTGTACCCTCAATATTGTAATGAGAGATCTTTCAAAACACAACTCCCACTCTGTCCCTTTTCCCTGCTACAGTGACTCATCCTAAGATAAACTCATTATGCAAAAAGGATTTTTATGATCTCGCTCCTATTAATCTTCCTTTCTAAACACCCTTCATAGATTACGGTGTTCCAGTCACCCTGCACTCCTTTCAGTTCCCCTTAATCTCACTGGGATCTCACTTCCAGGTCCTTGCAAGCTCCCCCCCGCAGCCCCACCCCTGTCCTTTCTCTGTTGTATGTACCTGGGCTCCAGGAAACACTGTGTTCCCCGGGCGGCCTTTCCCAGCACCACCAGCCAAAGGGAAAGGACCCCTCCTTTGCACTCTATGTCAGCGGGCTTCTATTCACGCATTAGTTACATCAGTCTGTGATGGTTTGTTTTTCTTCCCCTGTGTCCTATTAGACTATTAGAATCTTGAGGATAGAGGCCTTGTCTTATCCAGCTTTGGATATCCAGTAGTGACTGAACAAAACCCCGACATGTAGTAGGCACTCAGCCCGTTCGGTTGTGTATTCTTACATATAGCCAATGTTTTTTGAGCATCTGTGTCCAAGTACTCTGACTACAGGTATAAACATGATTGATATACAGAGCTGCTGTCCTCCTGGGGCTGTAGTCTACTGGAGCGACGTGATAATTAACAGGAGTTTGTAAACGGGTGATAGGTATGCTGATGGGTAAATATGTTTGATGGATACATTAGATTTCCACAAAAACATGCAGTTAAAGTTAAGTAAGTTGACCACAGTAGCAGAACATTTAATGGTCTAAATTATTTTCATGTAATCTTTTACTCTGCCTGAGTTGAACACACCTCACTCTTAAAATCCCAGGTCCTTCGTTTTATATAGGATGGTATGGTGGTTTAGATTGGAAGAGAGCTTATAGTTCATAATTTAGTGTTCTTAATTTGCAGGCTAAATAAAGTCCTAGAGCAGTGAAGTGAAAAGCCAAGGTCATAGATAGATATTTGAGGAACTACAATCTCTGAGAGAATCGAGGGTAACTCGATAGTCATACATTAGTGCATAGTCCTTCAAGGTTATTCGTTTGTGTATTTTGCTAATGATCTCTGGATAACTGTGGACAGGAGGCAAGATTGGCTACATAATTTTCAGAGCCAACCACAAAATGAAAATACGGGCCCCTTGTTTGATAATTATTAAGAATAATTAACATGCAGTGTGTGTGGCCCCATCTAAGTGCAGAGCCATGTGCAATACTCAAGTCATTCATTTTTAGTTCTGTTCTGAGTTGAAAAGTCAGCACTGGCAGGAGATGAGACTTTGGAGGACTTGGGACCCTGAGGACTTTAGGGTCATCATAAAGGAGACATTAAGAGGTGGAAAAAGATGAAGCAAAACGTCTAAGAGAGCCTATAGCTATTTCAGAATTGTACCTGGAATCAATCCGGTATAAAAGGCTAGCAAGAGGAGAGGTCTCTCATCTCAACACTCCCTTGACCAGAGCACTAAGCTGGATCTTGAGAAGTTATTAGTCAACTGCTCTCTGCTCAGCACACTGGGCGACTGGGAGTCTTCCCATCACATACCACCTTAACTTTTAGGGTTCAAAATAACATCACAAATAATGGATCCATGGCCACTTAGTAAATTGAAGCTTGTCCGTTCATTTCATCAAAAGGAGAGAGAACATTTTGAATTTTAATTATTTAATATCCAGTTTTCTACCCAAAACTAGCAGCTACTTTTCTTATTTCTTGATACATTCCTGCTAATTATGTCCCTTTAACTTCTCTGTCCCTACAATTAGTAGCACTATAGTCAGATTTGTAAGAAGTAAGCATTATGGCATACGAAAAGTTTTGGTGGAAATTTTTGTGTTTCTACTTTATTGTATTCAAAACTTTTTGTGTGCCATGCAGCATATTCTTACTCTGACTATGTTCTCACACCCTTTGACTTGTAAATGCAAAAGCATGAATATATCATGCCTAATTCTGATTTTAAAAAATGAGTAATTGAGGTTAAACGATTAAAGATTAAATAACCTGTACAAAGTCATGTATTTAGTTAAGGCAAAATAAAACTGAAACCTAGATTATCTGATTCTCTTCAGAATTATGATATTTTATGGAATTTTCTCATGGTAAAATTATATGGCTCATGACTAAGCATTTACCTCTTAGCTCTGTTTTGAGTTGAAAAGCAAGGTTGATATTTAGTGTGTGCTTAGCTCACATAAAATTATGTGTTTTGTAATACAAATAACTGGAGCTGTTGAGGGAACAGCCAATGTCTTTTTCAACTTAGCAAAATATGATAAATGTTCACTGAATATTTGTTGAATGGATATTAGGTTTGTAAATTTACCTTCTTCACAGTGTGCTTTGAAGAGAGATCGAGATACAAAGATGAGAGAGAGAGAGGAGAGAGCCCATCACGTCGCATTTTAACTGCTTCAGTAGTGTTGCAAAATTTGCTCTATAGGTATTGCTGACTTGCTGGAGTCACTTGAACTAGCAAATAGGAACTACTAGGCTATAGCTTAAAATATAATGCTGTTCTCAAGCACTCATTTTCTTCTGAAAACTGTGCCATAGAAATGATGTGTTTTGTACGTAGCTTCTTTGTGTCTATGTGATCTTTTGTCTGTGAAATGCAGTGATGAGTGGCAATTCAGCAGATATTCCATCTCTACAACAAGTATAAATTGAACGCCTCCTATGTTCCAGATAATTGTGTTAAACATAAAGGAGCTAACTCTGAAACTGACCGTTTTATCCTGGCCCCTCAGGGACTTCAAAGCTAGTGCCCAGGTTGGAACCATGACTGAAGAATTTTGCAATGTGTCACTGTGGACAGGGGACAGAAGATGCTCTGGAAGTTGGTTGAGACTCCTCCTGGGCTAAAAACAGGAGCCTCCCTGGCTGCTGCTGTGCTTGCGTCCTGGCTTGGGCCCTGGCCCTTCTTCACATTCATTCCCAGGCCAGGCTTTAGGAACTAGGCCACTTTCTGCCAGAACTGCCAGTGAACGCCCCCTCTTGCCACACTCCAGATGGGCCCTTGGGGTGTAGGCAACCACCGGGGCTCCTCTCTAAGCACTGCCAGGCCACAGACCGTGAAGCTGGAGGGCTGAGGGATGCTCACTTCCTTCCCCACAGCTCATCCATGCTGGATTTATGCCACAGAGTTATAATGTTATTCTATTTTTCATTATACTAGAGAAAGCTGGCTTTTGTTCCATGCCTAAGACATCTAGGAATAGTAATTGTTAATTACTACTTTTCCGAACTTCATGTTCTAACTTTAGTTTGAGGAAGGTATGAACTAGTTGAATAGCATACTCTGCTCATTTTGTTTAAATTCAAGCATTAATATAATGAACATATAGAACTCTAGTAATAATTACTTTTAAAAAAACCACATTTTTTAAATGAGTAAAAGCCCCAATCACAACTATAAAGTTTTCTTTCAACATCTGCATTTAGAAAAGTAAAATTGTTCCCATGTTCTAAACTATGAAAAGAGCCTTTCTGCCCAGAAAGCTATGTGCTGTTTCAACCTATAATTGGTTTTAACTGGCTCAGTTATCGATGCCTCAGAAATAGAGTTTTATAAGGCACTGCTGAACCAGCCTTAAATGCAGACCACGGACGGAAGCGCTGTATGCATTTCTTCTTGGCAGAGCTTCGTGTAACCAGCTACACGTTAATGTGAGCTTTTATATGTCTGATAAAGAAAACTGTTTCCTGTTTTCCAAAATAGCTTCTAATGGGTCTGATTAGGGATGCAGGACGCTAGACACTCCCTTTATGTTTCAAGGACAGCCAGTGCTCTGAAGTCCCAGTAGCTTTTGTTTCTGGTTTAAGCGAGGAAACATGAGTCCATTTCTTTATTTCTTCATTGCTAGTTATCTATTTAATAATTTAACACAGAAAATGTGATGCCTGGGAAATGTAGAGATTATATCATGATTTTTTTTAGCCACATGGGCTAAAAGAAGTAAGTGCAAATGGAAAATGAATAAGCCTTCTGTACTTTATTTCCTTTATAATCTTCACCCAAGGATATGTTTATTGAATTATAGAGAGAGAGGAAGGGTGCAAGAGAGAGAGAGAAAAGTGTCAATAGGAGAGGGAAACATCGATCGGATGCCTCCGGACCCGACCAAGGATTGAACCCAGGCATGTGCCCGACAGGGAATCGAACCTGCAACCTTTTTGGTGTGCGGATGACACTCAACCAACTGAGCCACCTGGTCGGGGAACTTGCTATCCTTTAAGAAAAAATATTCTTCAAAACTATAGTGGGTATTTTTAGCATTCTATCAGTGAGATTAAACAAAAATATATTACATATTTCTACATTTCCCCCCCAAATTTAAATACCTTAATTTTCCCAGATTATTCAGATGACACGTTTCTTAAAATTCAAGCAACATAGAAAAATATAAAAAGTGATATTCTCTCCAACAACACTACATAAATAGATGAGATGGATAGAAAGATGATAGATGATAGATAGATAGATAGATAGATAGATAGATAGATAGATAGATAGATGATAGATTTTGTCTTGGTGCCTATCTTTCCAAGTTAGTATAAACTTCCCATTGCTCTGGAGTATTTTCAAAGGAAGTTGGCAAACCCTCTTGTCACATATGACTAAACTAGCAAACAGGAAAGAGAGGAGCTCTGCTGGCATCCACGTCTCACTTGAAAGGGACTCGGAAGGGAGATTTATGTGAGGAGCCCAGGCCTCCTTTCCTTTGATGAGACGGATTCCCGTGGGGCTGAAGGCAGAGCCATCAGTAGCGTTTCATTTAAAATGACAAACATTTTTGCAAAATAACACCACCTGTGTTATAATAAAGCTGAATTCAGCCCTTGGATTGCAGAATATAACATTGAGATCAGGAGGCAAGCCAAAAAATATCTCCAACTCTGATGTAACATACAGGCAATTGAATTTTTATTTTCCCCTCTCTTGAGTCACCCAGACAGCTGCCTCGGCTCTCATTTTTATGCTTCGAGTGGGAGCGGGAAGCTGCGAGAAGTCATGAAAATCATAAGGCACTGAAGTCTTGTCTCACGCTCCTGGCAGTGATGATTTCACCTGCACAGCAATTACTTTAGTCTGATACACGGATCCCCTTCCCTGGCCGCCCTGCTGCTGCGTCTTCATTCTGACCTGTCTCAGATTTACTCCTAGTCTGTCCCTGACGCATGGTTGGTGGCCACAAAGGGGGCTCCTCTCCCTCCGAGTTAGCTCTTATAATAGGATCAGTCTCTCTCTCCCTCCGTCCACTCCTCCCATGCCCCCCTCTCTCTTTCTCTCTTCCTCTCAATAGTAACTGTGTAAAACTGGACCGGTATTAACGAAATAAGACAGCTCTGGGTCTGCTTTCAGATCACAAGAAAGCTTTATTTATATCCTACTTGTTCCAGAAAGGATTGAAAATAATAAAAATACATACAACCAGATGCTGCCTATTTTTAAATGAGGAAGTGAGTAAGGAGGCTGGAGGAAAGTACTAATTAACGTTGCCTTCAGCCTTCACTTCGCGCAGATACATCCAGGTTTCACTCCCGCTGAGGGTTGAAAGAATTGGGAAGGTGGAGGCGTGGAGAGTGGGGAAGACCCACTAAGCTGCTTTTCTCTAAGCTCTTGAGCACCAGACTTTGGCATCTACTGAGGGAGCGTAAGTACTGGACCCAAATGCGTGGGAACCAAGGGGCAAAGCAGTCCAGCAGGAGGAGCCCCGGTAGACCAACTGAAAGTGGCCGGTGGGCACAAGAGATGACTTTCCAAAGCATGTGTACGAGTTTACACACAACCTGTGACTGCTTCTGACGGGGTCAGCGCGCAATCAGTAAGAAACAGACACGCCCTCACTCATCTCTTAGATATTTTTAGGTTGCCTGGTGCTTAAATCTCATCATATGAACCATTTCTCTCGGCGCTGTTTCAATTCCATTCCTTCTGGAACTGTTGCTAAGTCTGCTGGCTCTCAAAGCACTTCATGATTTGTAATCTTTCCTACCGGTGTCCCTGTGCCCGTGGCCTGAACTTCATTTTTGCTCTCGTAGCCATCAGCAGGGCTCCCTCCTGCCGGCAGCCTGGTCCTTCTGGAAAGGGCCGCATCTACATGCTCGTCCCGCTGTGGTTTTGTCAACGGCCTTAGGCAGTTGGCTTCCAGGCTTCATTCGCCCCATACCAGAGGTTTCAGTGCGTTGGTGGCTGAAGGTCGGCCTTAGCCTGTTGCTCCCTTGTCTTTGGTTTGTCTAAAATGTATTGACTGGCCCATGGTTAAGGCTGGATACCCAGTTTCTTCGGTTAACTCTGTGCCCAGCTGGGCCTACTATTGTTCATGGTCTTGACACTGGTACCATGATCCATAAATACTGTCTCTAGATTACAGCAAATGCTTGTCCACTTCATATTCTTAGGCATTTAACTCCTGTACTTCTCCCAGCATTCCTGCTTTTTGTATAAATGAGCGCTCCCTGGCTGGCGCAGGTCATTAAAGTACACCCTGTACTCCATCGGATGAACGAGGCCTCCTCACCTTAGCACCTCGAGCCACCTCAGACCAACCATGTCATTCTCAGTTCCAGGTTCTCTTTGGTGTCTTCTTAGCTTTGGGAGGTGATCTTCCCAAATTAACTTATTGTGGGCTTGCAACTGTAAAACAGTATAAATGCATGAGAAGAACCGTAGCATAGTTTTCATCAAGAGAGAAAAAACACTTGTTCATTTTCTTATGGGGCATTTAGATCCTTGTTGAAGTACCATTTCTACCACGGCTATATTTAAGGAAGAGTTTTTTAAATTTCACAGTGCATACATTCATATTCGGAATTTCTGAGAACTACACAGATTACAAGATTTTCTTTATGAAATAAAGAGCCACCGAGAGGGAAACTTTCCTCCAGTGTTTCCAACTCCTTTCCACATCTCAATTTCTGTGAACATCATGAAGGATTTAGATTGCCCGAGGGAAAGGCCAAGACGAAAGAAGACACTGACCGTAGGAGACTGAGCTGAAAAACTCTCATTACTTAGAAGAAAAACACAGAGGCAGGTTTTCAACAGATCTGCTTGTTTCTTTTTTGAATTCTCTGCCAGCAAACAAACACCTCTACTACAGTGGAGAGAAGTAACCATGGCTCCTACCTGGTCATGACTCATCGTAAAATTTTGCATCCAATTCTCCATATAGGATAAAGGAGACACAAAAGACATTTTTGTTTGTTGTTGTTTTTTATTAAGTAATTTTTTTTTTTACCACAATTATCACCATTTACTAGCCACTTAACTAAAAATTATTGCATATATGCTGCATTTTATACTCCTGGGTCTAAAAGAAAGCTATACAAAGGTGGATTTGTTTGGACTAGCAGTTCCTTCTTACCCAGGTTGTGACAGCTGCTCCTTGTAGCCTCGCCATCTGTTGTGTTGTTTTAGCACCTCTTCTAAGGTGGTTGTTTTTGTGTGTGTTTTTTTGCCAAACCAAACCTATTCTCTTACTGTTAAACTGTTCATTTTTGTTACTATATGTGAAGTTTCAGGGCTTGTCAGATGCTACTACATTTAGTATATTGGTCAGTCCTGGCTCAGACTAACAGGCTTGGCTGGCTTTTGTTGCTACTGAAAGAGAGGCATTTCAAATAAATTACTGAATCTTTCCAAGTCCCATATTTTCTTGGGGTTTGACCCAACGAGTCACTCTTCACCATCCAAGTAGTCCCGTGTCTCCACTTCCCTTGCCTTCCATTTCTGACCTGTGAGATATCATTCGACGTATTTAATACTCACCTGTTTACTAGTGGCACCTTGTTGGAGTGCTTGTGTGTGACCTCCCATGCTAAGGGACAGATACGCAATTTAACGCTTGCCATTGCTTTTTAAAGATAAGCACACAGTAAATACTAGTGGTGCAAACAAAACGATATGTCTGAATACACTTGCTGTAAGTGAACCTGACCAATGGATTTTAATCTTCGCCATAGACAAGCAGTAGAAACTCAGTTATAGAAATGATCAATTTTATAATCAATAGTTTGGGATTCCTACCAAAGAGAAACTGACCAAACCTCATGCAACTTTTTGCAGCCTAGTCACTTTTATCTGCAAATTAAGAGAAAAACGCCAAAGTATGTGGTCATGGTAGATAATATCCAGAGCACTAGTTCCAAGATGCATGATGCAGGCCAATCTGATGTTTATAAATAAACTTACCTCCACGGCGCCCAGTGGGAAAACAGCATGTTGCTGAAAGCTCAAATGTCTGTTGCTTTATTAAAGTATCTACAGCCTGCCAGAGCAGCACATTTAAATAAAATCCATCATTTTATATTCAATTCAGTAAAAATCCTCCATGACTTAGTCCTTTAGGAGCCAAAGATTTTTTTATTTTTATTTTTTAGTTCTTGAATCCGAAAGTGTCACCTAGGTAGGGTTGCTCAGTATGTCAAGAGAGGGACATGGGAAGAGTTCTGGAAAGCCTGTGGTTGTGTGATAACCTAATGCCATCAGGTAAGAAGATCCAAGTAGGATTAAAAATATCTTGCTCTGTATGCCAAGCACTTAGGAGAGCAACCCACAGTGATGTTTTCCTTGGCAGGCTTGTAGTGTATTTGTTAGCCAGTGGGTTCTTCAGCCTAAAATCTATGACAATTTGAGAGGCTCATAAGGGCTTGGACTTGGTGCTTTAAATAAATTCAGAATGATGATTTTTCTTTCCTGTGAATTTTTACTACTGAAATTATTAAAGAAACGGTAAACTTTCCTGGACTGTGTTGTTTATTTAGGAATCCCATATGAAGTTTGAAAATCACATGCCTATGTTGGCACTTGTTTTTTTTTTTTTTTTTTAATATTATGAAAGACACAGAAGGGCCCTCTGATCTCTTACCAAGGAGAATGGCATCACTTGAAATTACTAATTATTCTGCTCTGTTCGGTGACACAGATGAACAGCAGCAAGACATCTGGGCTGATGGAGACCAGCCAGATGAAAAACGATACTACTTATTATGTCATGCAATGCTCTTGCTGGCCAGCATGTCATCTGTCCAAAACAGATAAAATGTTGAATGTGCCTGTACATATTACTGACGCTCAGTCTCCCCGATTCTCTTTCTGCATAAGAAGAACAGATTTACTCAGACTCTTAGAAGCCATTATCAGCTGTCAGTAGTGATGAGAAATTGCCCCCTTGTCTTTTCCTCTCGTGCTCTACAAATGGTAAACTTTCTATTAACCCTGAGAATTAAGAGTATGTACTATGTCCAAATTAAGAGTATTCCATGTTATTTTGAAAATGGTGAAAATGATACCATATCTATTTTAAGGAGATGTTGCTAACAGACCATTGAGTTTGTGAAAAATTGACCGATGTGATTTAAGTAATTGAATTATTTAAAGAAGAATGGTTTTAACATCTTAATGTGTATATTCAGTTCCTGAATCTGAGCTTCCAAGCATGGACTTCCTCCTGAAGCCCCAGGAAATATTTCCTCTCTCTTACCTTGTTTGGGTGTATCAACTTGGTGATTCTGCTACTAAATTAGAGGGAGCTCATGGATCAATTCCTGGTCTCAGGGGAAAAGAAAAACCCAGAAAAAAATATATATATAAAAGAATCATCATTATATAAAAAGTAAACGATCCTCAATACCACGGTTACCAAAGGGACTATGAAAGAAAAAGGAGTTTTTTCTAAAAGAGAAAAGCTTGACTATAGTTTGCCTATAATGTATACTACATATTCAAGCATCTATTTTAATTTTTTTCCTTATGACTATATTCATAGTAGTTGCAACAAAAGAAAAATTCCTCACCATTAGAAATGCATTCTACAATTGGATCAGAGCCACCATGGTCTCTGGACTTCATGCTCCTTCATTCTGAAAGCAACAGGTATCTGGGCTATTGAACTAAACCCAATTCAACAGGTACTTCTATCTTGCATTTGCTCAACTGTATACATTTCATAAGGCAGAAAGTCTGAGGTGAAGAAGAAAACACTGTAGGGAGTTTCAGTTACTGTAAGATGCATGTCTCTTTGATGATTAAAGATAAATTTGCCTGCACATGCTTCATGAGATAACATCATGCTGTTCAAATCTCAGATGTCTGTTGGTTGTGTAAAATACCTAGAGCCCATAGATCAGTGCGTGAAAACGAAATCCACCACTTCACAGTCAATTGCAGAAAGATCATCCATGTCTTTAAAGACTTAAAGGTGTGAAGAGTAGTTTCATTGAATTTTATCTATCAAGCTGACATCCACATTTTACTTGGACGTATGCACAGGGCTGGGCAAAGTAGGTTTACAGTTGTGAGTACACAGAACCCAGAGTTTATTCTTATATTATTATTTATTGATTATTTATTATTAACCTACTTTTGCACCCCTGTATGGAGGCACTCATGTTCCTGGCATGGAGATCTGGCAGTTCTTATTTGTACCTTTAGGGAGAACCAGTCCTTTATGAAATAAACCAGTGTTCTGCTAAGTTAGACCATCTCTAATGCCCAGTTTATTTAGGGCTGTCAAATTCAACAGAAAGGGAAGGTAATAGGGAAGATCTCTTTTCAATTAATTTTTAAGGTGATATAAGAGAAACTATAAAAATCATGCTTCCTGCACCCTTTTTTCCCTTTCTGCTTATATGTAACACTTACCTTGAGCCTAACTAAACACTTAACACTTCCAATCACCATGTGTAGTGGAAGGGTTAAGGAAATAAGAATAATTGAAGGAGAATTCAGTTAAAACTATAACCATAACATTTTAAAAATATATTTATCTTCATTGATTTCAGAGAGAGGAAGGGAGAGGGAGAGAGAGAGAGATAGAAACATCAGTGATGAGAGAGTCATTGATCGGCTGCCTCCTGCACACCCCCCACTGGGGATCGAGCCCCCATCCGGGGCATGTGCCTTGACTGGGAATCGAACCTCGATCTGCTGGATCCTAGGTCAATGCTCAACTGCTGAGCCTCACCGGCCAGGCTAACAATAACATTTTTAAAAAATTTATCTTTATTGTTGAAAGTATTACAGGTATCCCATTCCCCCCCCCAATTGACCCCTTCCATCTTGCTCCCACCCCCTCCCCAGGCCTTCACCCCATTGTTGACTGTGTCCATGGGGTATGCTTATATGCATATAACTTCTTTGGTTAATCTCTTCCCAACCTCCACCCCCCTTCCCTCTTTCCTCTGAAATAGGATCGTCTATTGCATGTGTCAATGTCTCTGGATCTATTTAGTTCGTCAGGTTCTTTTGTTCATTAGCTTCTTCTTAAAGAAAGCCCTTCAACTTTTCCTGTAGTGCTGGTCTGGTGGTGATGAACTCCTTTAGCTTTTTCTTATCTGTGAAGCTCTTTATCTGACATTCAGTTCTAAATGATAGGTTTGCTGGGTAGAGCAATCTTGGTTGTAGTTCCATGTTTTTCATCACTTTGAATATTTCTTGCCACTCCCTTCTGGCCTGCAAGTTTTCTGTTGAGAAATCAGCTGACAGTCTTTTGGGTGCTCCTTTGTAGGTAACTAATTGCTTTTCTCTTGCTGCTTTTAAGATTCTCTCTTTGTCTTTAACCTTTGGCATTTTAATTATGATGAGTCTTGCTGTGGGCCTCTTTGGGTTCCTCTTGTTTGGGACCCTCTGTGCTTCCCAAACTTGTAAGTCTATTTCTTTCCCCAGGTAGGGGAAGTTTTCTGTAATTATTTTTTTCCAATAGGTTTTCAATTTCTTGCTCTCTTTCTTCTTCTTCTAGATCCCGATAATACCAATGTCGGGCCACTTGAATTTGTCCCAGGGGCTCCTTACACTATCTTCATATTTCTGGATTCTTTTTTTTTTAGCTCTTCTGGTTGGGTGTTTTTTGTTTCCTCATGTTCCAAATTGCTGATTTGATTCTCAGTGTCCTGTACTCTACTGTTGATTCCCTGTAAATTATTCTTCATTTCAGTTTGTGTAGCCTTCATTTCAAATTGGTTCTTTATTATGTCATCGATTTTCTCAGTTGTTTTCGTGATACTCTTACTAATATGCTTGAGCATCCTTATAACCATTATTCTGAACTCTGTATCTATCAGCTTGCTTGGATCTATTTCATTTAGTTCCTCTTCTAGAGATTTGTTCCGTACTTTCCTTTGTGACATGTTTCTTTGCCTCCACATTTTGGCTGCTTCCAGGTGTTTGTTTCTATGTATTAGGTAGAGCTGCTATGTCTCCTGGAATTTGTAGAGTGTCTTTGTGTAGTAGGTGTCCTGTAGGGTCCAGTGGCTCAGCCTCCCCAGTCACCTGAGCTGGGCCTTCTAGGTGCTCCCCTGTGTGGGCTGTGTGCACTGTCCTGTTGTAGTTGAGCCTTGGTTGCTGTTGGCATCACTGGGAGGAATTGACCCACAGGCCAATCAGCTGTGAGCACCAGCTGCAGCTACAGCCAAAGAGCTGCTGTGCTGGAGACACCCCTATGGAGCAGGATTTACTTCAGTGGAGTTTTGGTGTTCACCAAGTGCACCCTTTGAGTGTGTCACTCCTGGATGTGGTAGGGTTGTAATCCAGCGTGGTCAAGTCTGACCACCAGGTGCCCTGTCTCTGGGGCCGCCGGGGAGGTGCAAAGTCAGCCTGTGCCAGTGCCCTGCCCAGGGCCACCCAGCATGAGCTACACAGCAAACCATAGTTGGCTGCTGCTTGTGCTGGGCTTGGTGGTGCCCAGGAGAGGCCCAGCTATGAGCCAATGCAGCTGCCGCTAGTGCCAGGCCTGGGGCCGCTTATCAAGCCCTATGGGGCAGCTGCTGCTTGTTTGAGAGATTTTAGGAAAGTCCTAAGCATGAGGCTCCAGAGGCCACTTGCACAGAAAAGCCCCTGGAAATGGCCCGGATGAGCCTGCAGGCGGGGAGGGGCGGGGCCTCCGGGAATCACGGGGCGGGGCCAAAGGTGTGAGCCAGGTGCTGGTGACTCAAATATGGCGCCTGCCTGCCGGCTGTGCGGGGAGGACTCGCCACAGGAGCCATGGCCTCCGCCAGCCCTTCTGCCTGGGAGAAAGCCGCCCTCCACCTCTCGCCCGGATCTCAGGCAGGTTAGTTCCCCCCGAGTGTCCCGGGTCCTTTCAGGCTGCTCCCGGCGCTGGGCTCAGAGGGAGCATCCGAGTGAGTCCGCGCCGGGCCCTTTGAAAGGAGCTGCTGGGGCTCCTGCAGCTTCCGTGTCCCTCAGGGACAGTCCCCACGGGTTCCACAGCCCGGAGTTGTGGGGACGTCTCTTCAGGGCCCTGGAGCCCTGGACTGGGGGCCTGCTGTGGGGCTGGGGCCCCTCCCTCCTCCAGGAAACCCCTCCGCCGAGATTCCCTCCCGGGTTTACCCCACGGCCCTGGGTGTGGGCCCGCGGCCACGTCTCCCGATCCAGCCCCGATCCGCCCGCACCTCGCCCCTCCTACCCTCTCGGTGCTGCTTCAGGTCCCTGGTTGTGGGGCTTCTGTTCAGCCAGATTTCGGGAGGCTCCGAGTGAGGTGGTTCTGTATTTTAGTTGTGATTCTGATGTGGTTGCGGGGGCGGGTCCACGGTTACCTGCGTTACCTGCGCCGCCATCTTGTTTCTTCTCCACCATAACATTTTTAAAATGAGAAAATAGTTTAAAACTATTTTATTATGGAAACCTGGCGTTTAGGTGTATATGGACAGTTCTTCTCTAAGGAAGTTACAACCCAGGAACGCAGATCAGAGGGGAACTTTTTTTTAATTGTCCTCTGCTCCACTCACGCCCTTTTGCGAGAGAAGCACAAGGGATAGTGAAGAGGCCGCTGGAGCAGCCCAGCCCTGCAGCCTGGGGGCCTTGGTGAGAGCAGGCCGCTCGGCATCTCCTCTCATTCCATATACGAGACCCCAGTTATTCCTCAAGATATGGAGGATATTTGAAGCATCAAGTACCAGAGCTGGCTGAAACTATAGAGGTCAGGGACCCAACAGTAGCACCTTGTAGGTGAGGCAGCTGTGGCCTTGAAGTTTCATGCTTTGTAAAGCGTGAACTCTGGGTTAGCTGCTCCCATCACACCCCCTCTATAAAGTTTCCAGGGTTCCCACTAGGGGCAGATGTAGAGCCAAGTGCGTTTTCCCACAACAGCTCAGTTAACAGATTTCTGTTCCAGTGTTTCCAAATTTGGGAAAGAATATATAGTTTCTGGCAAGGCAGTTTGGAATAGCTTGCGACAGTGTTTTTAAGTATTATGATAAAAAGCTATTGGTGATTGCTCATTTATTCATCCCCTAACCACTTAATGAACTTCTACAATGCTCCTTGAGATAGGGTTGTCCATGAAGACTTGTGAAGAGTCCACATTGGCCCTGGCTGGTTTGGCTCAGTGGTTAGCGCATCGGCCTGTGGACTGAAGGGCCCCTGGTTCAATTCCAGCCAAGGTCACCTACCTCCATTGCAGGCTCCATCCCCGCCCCAGTCAGGGTGTGTGCAGGGGGCAACCAGTCAATGTGTCTCTCTCACATTGATGTTTCTCTCTCTCCCTTCTACTCTGTCTGAAAAGCAATGGAAAAAATATCCTCGAGTGAGGATTCAAAAGTAATAATAAAAAAATAAAGTCTTTAAAAATAAAAAGAGTTCACATTGATCAGAGCCTACACAAGAAGGATGGAGCCTTGAAATGGGGGAGGACTTCCCAGGCCATATGAACAACAAGCGTATCGCTCTGTGAAAGAGATCTGGCCAGTATGTGTGGGGCTTAGAGGATGAGTTGTGGAATCAAGCAATGTGCTGTAGAAATGTTCACACTGCGGTGCTATGAGACATCCAGTTAGGAGATGTTGAGAAAGCAGTTTTATCAAATAGGCTGGAACTCGGGAGAATTCGAGACACGAGCAAATAGATGGCATGTATCCACATGGCATCTCCTGAAGGAAGGTTGTCGGTAGAGAAGCAAGTGATCCTTGCTCACTTGAGGCTCCCCAATATTTGTGGTTCAGCAAAAGGAGAGGATACACCGGTGGAGATTGAAAAGGGAGGTAAGAGAAAAACAAAAAACTGGACAAGAGGATTATTTGGAACCCGAGCGACTAGAGGTTTGAGAATGAGAACATAACTAGCAATGCCAGTGTGCTGAGTGGTCGTGTAATATGGGACCTGAGAATTAAGTTTGGGATTCTGTACGGTGGAGCTGTGGCATTGACAAGAGTGTTTTCATTGAAATGGTAAGGATCAAAGTCTGATGGGAGTAGGCTTAAGAGTCACCAAGGAGTAAGAAGTGGAGATGGATGTGTTAGAATTTCCTTGGAAGAGTTTTTCAGTACAAGAAAGTAGGGAGAATGATGGTAGCTGGTGATTCACATTACATCAAAGGAGGTATTTATTTTATTGAATCCTGTTTAGATATTTTACAGTAAATTTACTGTAAAATTTGATTACGTAAAATAATTGACCCTCTTTGCTATAAATTGAGATGGGTACCACCAAAGACAAGGAAGTTTCCTGGAGATTTCATAGATTTATTGGATATCAAGTTTAGAATAAGTCCTAATGGTGGTATAATCTGACCTCTTCTCAGAACAACATCCCTACTAGTGAGGCAGCTCATTCCATCTTTGGATGGACCAAACAGTCAAAAACAAGTTCTTTATGTGTACCAAACAGAAATCTTTCTTTGTGGAACTTCATTTGGGTGTCTTAGTTTTATCCCAGTGGGCCACACAAAACTGTCTCCTACTGCACATGAGGTGACCCTGGTCTCCTCAGCACTTCTCTTCTATAGGCCAACACTCCATCCCCCTGTCCTCTCTTTGCATGATGTGATTTCACATCCCTTCTCCAGTCTGACAACTATTCCTTTCCAGTGGCCCACACCCCACTAAATGGCATCACCAGCACATCTCCTTGTGTAACTTCTGCACTTCCCTTGAAAATGATTCCCCTATTCAGCCACATAAGCCTCTCCAGAATCCAAGTAAATAGGATTTGGGCAGAATGGGGAAAAGTGACTATTTTCCTGATCTAAAATATTGGTAGAAAGAAGCTGATGAGAAGATGGGTGGGTGCTTCTTGGTGGAAAGTATGGTTTTGTGGAGCAGTCACCATTGTCTTCTGACCTTAGTGATTAGACAGCCCTTGTTTGTGGAGGCCCATGCTACATGTGTGTGAGAACACATCTAGATACATGACTTGGTGATCTCATATAATTATCACAACTAGACATTTCTACCCCCATTTAATAAATAAGAAAATAAAAGTTCCAGAAACTCTCAATTTATAGTCACATGGTTTACCAGTGATAGATTGGCATTGAAACCAGTCCCTCTGGCCTCAGAGTCTCTCTTAGACTTTACTCGGGTGCTTGTCAGTGTCCTTAGATCCCAGGCCTGGAGCACTTTGGGTGTTTTCTTTTCTCTGTGGTTCTTTAAGATGTGTCATTTCTTAACACATTTCATGACATTCTATTCTCACGATAGTATGCTCTTCATTGTATTATACTCTTCAAATGTTTTCTTTTCTAAAAGAGTTCATTATGTTATATTTCTCTATTGAGTCCCTTCTCTGGGTCTGATATTATTCAAGGCACTGTAGAAGATGCTAAGACAGGAAAAACTCAATTCCTGCCCCTAAGATGTTGATGATTCTGTGGAATAGATGACATAAATATACAGGCAAAAAAGATGGATGATCCTAAAGAGAGACATTAATAAGTTCTTTGGCCTCTAGGTCTGTCTGTGGAGGTTGGGAGGACAATACCAAATGGAGGACCTTGACCTTCTTCAGGAAAAAGTTAGGATCTCAGATGAGTTTCAGAGGATGCGTGAACGAGGTAGTCCAGAGGAAGGCACAGTCCACATTTAGAGAACTGGCGTAATCAGTGGGAGAAGGTGGGACACCTTTAGATAAGGCAGGGACATCTTGTAATTTAGTTCAGCTGGAGCAAAAGATGCATGTTAGAGGTTAGTAACAGACAAGTTAGAAAAGCCAGGGCCATACGACAAAGGTATGATTGGTATTTTATACCTAGCAGGTGTCATACAGCATTTTGTTTTTTAAAGAGAAGTAATGATTTTAGAACATATAGGAGGCTCATGGCTTTTGGAGGTTTGGGGGGATTAATTATTTAATTATTTTTTGTGGTTAAAAGAAAATACACTTGTAATTATTATAAGAATAATTGTTTTTGCCTTTTTAACACTGAGCAAAAACCATTTTATATATGTGTGTGTGTGTATATATATATATATATATATATATATATGTAATGTCCTATGACCTATTTGGAATATTATCAGAAAAAAATGGATTTTGCCCCCATCAATTTCTTAACTTAAATGTTTTCTTATTATCTGAAATATTGTTTTTTTATATCTTCAGGTTTTATCAATTGAACACGATTTACAAAATTATTGGTACTAAGAAATAAATAAAAATCTTAGGGGCAAATGTGCTCTGATTCTCTTAAGTGAAGTATGCCTTTATATTGAGACTGTAGTTTCAAACTAGCAAATAAACAAACAAACTGAGACAATATGAAAGATTGTGTATAAGAAAAAACAATTGATTCAACTGAGATTTTCTAAACCTTGTATTTCACTTTCAGTAAATATTTCAAGTGGGTAGCTGTAATTCATGTTTAGTTAGGACAGCCACACTGGATTGTCACACTTTGCTGCTCCCCTAATGTCCCTCAGGATTGCACATGTGATTCTCACTTGACTCAAAGCTGTCCAGTATTAATGGTGTATGATTTAATGGATAAATTGTTGACTGCAGACTTCTTGGACAAAAAGTCCCCATTTGTTTCTATTCCTGTAGCTTTCAAATTGCAATTTATGTCCTGCACCTCTATCTGTTTAGACCCATTTATGACCAAAACTCATTTTCTGATTGATTTTCTGTTAAGAAGATGAAATATTTTCACATTACTGAGTTTTTATTTAAAGCTTGTAAAAGATAGGAATTTAAAATAAATGGTTTATATGGAATTTCCTGGTAGAAAATGTTTTTCCGGGATTACTAGTGGCCTTTCTCAGATAACCAAAACTATTTACAGATTATTTCTTTATTATATATTTCTTCAGTAATCCCATACAATGGCTAACAAATACCCTTGATCTCTATTAAAAGGAAGGATTGAAAAAGAAAGCATTTAAATCTCTGGCCTTTGCTAGGTTTGCTTTTGCCAGTGACTCGCTGAGTAACTGTTTACTAGGCTGAGGCTGTAGATGACCTGCTGTCTCAGAAGACGCTCTTATGCTGGGAGCCCTCCCAGGGGCCCAGCTGGATGATTCTCTCCAGGGCAGGGGTCCCCCAGGCCAATCTGAATGCAGAGAAGGGAGGGAAATGTAGCTGAGTCACCTAGGGAGCTTCTTTAAAACGGGCATGTCTCCCCCTCTCCTAATGTTTACCAGAGCTGCAAGGGAAGGAAGCTGTGACCTGTGGGTTTTGGAAGAGCTCCTCTGGTACATCTGGTAGAACCCATCCCTCCCTCCTCCCCAGTCACTACCATCCGAACATAGGGGCAGCTTGGCCCTCTGAGAGGATTCGTTTTCTTTCTCTTGACCATGCTTGTCCTAGAACCCAGTCATCCACTGATCAGGTCTTTCACTGGCCATCCAATTTATATAAACTCAGAGAGTGAGACTATAAAATAACCCCCCGTAGAAGAATCTGTAGAATAAATAGTACCTGCCCTTCTGTGTGATACTGTACCACTGATCATGTCAGTCTTAGACTATTTCACACACTGTAAATGTCATCTATATGTAAATTGTCTATTTAATTCATTACTGAGTAAGACACTTCCAGGCAAAGGCCGAATGATACATGTCTTTGTCCTTACTGCTAGAGCACGGGGCCCCAACATTGCAATTATTTTAAAGTTTCTGTGGTTTTGGTTGTTGACACTGATGTTTTGTTCTGCACTGTCTTCCTTGGCACTCACTCTGCTCCGAGACATCTGTTTCTGATGAAGTAGATATATGGTGGGCGTTGAGGTGTTTTGAAGGCCAGCTAAACTGTTTAAATCAATAGGTTCTTCAGACAGACAAAAAACAGAGGTGAACATTTTTTTAAAAATGTGTGGCATTTACATCTAAGGCAGGTGACCAATAAAAGGTTGCTGTTATTAGTCGTAAACAAAGCATATCCAAACCCAAGGTAGGCATTAGACCCTTGTATGCTGGGTGGCCATCCACCTGATTCTAAATGGATGTATCATCCCTAGGATCCTAATTAATAGTAGTTGAATTCCATGTGGCATAAAAGGAATTTCTACCAGACAATGATCTGACTTACATACATTCCTGTGATTATGAATGGTAACCCTGGATTTTCAACTGCGTGAGAACTGAAGGGAATGGGCACATAGAGGACTGCCTGGTACCGAGGGAGAGAGGGGTTCTAATCTCTCATGGTGACGTTGCCACAGCAGCTCCTGTGTGAGGAGGAGGTGGGGAGGGAAAAGAGAAGGAGATATGAAATAAGAGGAACTTGCTAAAGAAATTAAGTCCCCCTGTGCTCCTTTCTGCCTGAGCAGTTTACCCCCATAAAAGTACCACGAGTTAGTACCTCTTCCGTTAGTCTGCAGGCATCCTCTGCTTTTCTGCTCCTCGTTAGTGCGATTGAATTGGATTTCCTCTAATCCTGGCTTTCTTAAATGTTCCTTATTGTCAGTGGTACTTATCACAGTGAAAATTTGTAGCCACCTAAATATCTAAAAGTTGGAGATGGGTTGGATAATTAAGCGTAGCCATTCAATGGAACAGTGGACAGCCTTTAGAATAATGGTGTAGGTGTTCTGAGAAAGATTATGAAGAAGGGTATTGCTTTATATCTTTCCCTGGGACTTATCAAAAATAGTAAAAGAGTGGAAAAATAATAGAAAAAAGAACTTTAGTAAACTTGAAAATAGTCATAATCCACACCCCACACCCCAACAGAGCTTTAGAGCTTGTGTTCATAACCCTTAGGTAATAACGCTTTCCTGTGTAGAAATCCATCACACAGAATCACACAGGAAAGCGTTTGCAAGAATATAGCTTTATAATCTTTATAACCTCTGGATAGGACAGTATAAGTCATTGTTTTCCTTACAATTTTTTCTCTATATGTTGTTCTACAATCCTTCCCCCCCAGTCCTTCTCCTGCAATCCCCCCCCCCCCACCATATTTATAGAAACTTTGTGCCAGGCACTATTTTAAATGTTTTACTTGGCTTATCTTATTTAAACCTCACAACAACCCTAAAGAAAGCTTTTACTGTGTCCCCAGTTTGGCCAATGAGGATACTGAGGCATAAAGTTTAATAATTTGCCAAAGATCGCAGAGCTGGTAAATGCCAAGAGGCAGGATTCGAGACCAGGCCGCCTGGCTTCAGAGCGTGTGTTCATAACCCTTAGGTAATAACGTTTTCCTGCATATAAATCCATCACACAGATTCACACAGAACAACGTTTGCAAGAATATAGCTTTATAATCTCTGGATAGGACAATATAAGTCATTGTTTTCCTTACAATTTTTTCTCTCTATGTTGTTCTACAGTGCGTGTGCCTTTCTGCATGACGTTTTGAATAGGGTGTTTTTATTTAAATGATAAAGAATTGTGTTGTAAATTTTACATTCTGGGGCCATTATACAATTTTACTGTGCCTTTTTTTTTTTTTTAAATTAGGCAAAATATTGTGTGGCATAAAAAATCTAAAGCACATGGGCCCAACTTGTCCTCTAGTGGTGAAATCTAGCCTATCACCTGGCAGCTCGGTGGGGTGTTTTAGATTATACTTTCCACTAATGAAGTGATCAGGTCAGTACCTTCTCCCGTTGGCGTTCCCGAGCACCCTTTATCAGTCTCCGGTTTCTCGGGCAGAAGCTTCACAAAAGGCAGGAGCCTCTGGGAATGTTCCTGCCTGTTGGTTTCAGGCTGATTTGTATCTGTACTGAACATTTAAATAGCCTGTGCCAAGTTCCAATTTCTCAATTTAGATTTCCTCCTGTCATTCATTTTTTTTTTTTTCTCTCATTGCTCTCTAGCACTGATTTTTCTAAAAATACTGATTCTAATTCTGAGACTCAGTGCAGTTCTAATATCTTGTCTTTGTTCTATGTCATACTGCTTTTCAAGGCTCGAAGACTTTTCCTCCCGCCCTCTCTGTGTCCCATGTTAGGGGGATGGCTCAGGGTCATGGTTAAGAATGCAGGCTCTGTGGCCATCCCTCTGGAGTGACTCTTCCCCGCTGGAGTGACTCTTCCCTCTGCTCCTTAGCTGTGGACCTTGGGTACCTCTCTCCCCCTCTGTGTGGCCATGTGTAACATGGGTAATATGGAAAGGATAGACCTTGATTTGTTGTGAAGATCAGATGTTTATCTGTGTCAAGTGCTCTGAATACATAATCAGTACGTTTAGTAAATGTTAGCTGTCGCATCACATGGACACTTCAGTAAACTCGGCTGTATCCTTTGAACCTGAAGGAGCTGGGGGGAAGGGAAAGGAATTCATCCAGATGGTGCCGCGGATCCCACCTGTCTTTCCTCTGGCTCTGGAGCAAGTTTGAGCAGAATGAGATAAGAGTCCAGATCCTGCTCTCCTCTCAGCCTCAGCATCCACTTACTGTTCAGCGAGGCATCCCGCCTTCCTGACTGTGATACTAGGCCTAGCCATGCGTGATTTTCATATGAGGTGGCTAATTCTGCCAACCTATAGATTTGCCGTCATTTAACTGTTTTTGACCTACAAAATCGGCGATTTCATGTGGCTCAACCTAGTACGTTATCAGGTGCTCAGCTGGAAAATCTTGGCTTTTGCCTCACATTTGAATGTAATCACTAGGAGAGAGATAAGACATTGTGTATATCTTTCTCATCACTGCCTCCCCACCCCCCCCAGGGAGTATATTTTCTGTTTTTCTCCTTCACTGTCTGGGTATGTCTATTTTTGAAGCAATTTTGATTGGTGAAAATATGTTTTTGGTGACTCCCCACCTCTAACCCATCCTTGCTTGTTTCCTCACTGCCCCGAGGCTCATATTTTGTCTAATCCACTCACATCTGCTCTCAGGACAGGACCTAATAAATTCAGTCATGCAGAGGAACACATGATAAATAAGGCCAAGTGCTCTCCTGCAGGAGACGTGCAGAGTCCAATAACCACCATCCCCTTTAAAATGGCACGAATGGCAAAGAGGCAGAATGCTCCACTGAGTCTCTGAGAGCTCTCTCGGGTTTGGGGGCTGCCAGCGGGGACTGGAGGCAGGAGAATTTCTGGAACCTGTAAAAGCAGATATGGCCTGTTTCCCAGACTCTGGAGGTGGGGAGTCCCCTGTTTCTCCAGTTTTTCTGATGAAGACTTTAGGACCACCTGTGGGAACTGTAATAAAATAGATACTGTTTATAGATGTCTTATTGTCTTCCACAGTCCTCACAGTAACCTTAAGCTGAGGGACATCCTTATTAACCCCCATTGTAGAAGTGAGGAAGTGGAGACTTACAGCTGACAGCAGTGAGGGGACTTGTTCAAGGCCACTCAGCTGGTAATGGCAGAGATGTCACTACAAGGTCCAAGACTATGGGCTGGTGGTGTGAGAAAGAGAATGTTGATTGTGCTGATCCTATGGGCCCCTCCCCTCTGAGCTTCCTTGATTGTAGGATGTGACCCATGAGGCCAGGTGTACTAGGAGTCCTGGCTCACACTGGTTCTTTAATGAGGGTCACTATTTAGAATCTGAGCACAGATAATTCATAATATATTTTAAAATATTCCCTTTCAGTGCAAAATAACTTCTAGTTTGGTAAATATATTACTAGATAGCAGCTTATTCATTGTTCGCTATAGATAAAATAATTATAAAATATTTAAGATTGTAACACTTCAAAAATCCTCTAATGAGAGTACTAATTTAATTTTAATAGAACTTTATGGTTTTTTTTATTTATAAATTATTTATTTATTTAGACCATGTTTATAGTCTAATGCTAGATATAATGATCTGATTTTATAAAACAACTTAAATGATAGCCACCCTCCACAAAGTATTTAGAAAATATGAAATAAATTTGCATTGAAGAATTATGAATATCAGCCCATATTGAAAGTCCACAATGGTGTTTGAAGTGCAAGGAACGGATATAACACAATTGTGCTAAAAAAATAAAAAGTATAACCTTTGTGTCTGGGCCTATTAATAATTGTATAAATAGTGTGTCATCATTTATTTTGCCAGAGAAAGCAGTGTAATTTTGTAGAATTACTAAATAAAAACCAGTTCCTTATTAGAGTGATTGCAACTTTAAATTATAGCTTGTGGAGTATTATTGTGAAGTGAACCTGGATAGCCATTTACATTTCCAAAGCCCTTTGAAACTAGACATTAATAGAATAAATTATCACAAGGTGATATAACGTGATCTTCCTGCTGAGATAACTTCATATTTGCAGGACTGCCATAAATTATAAATTCAGTCGGTCTTTTTAAATTTAATTCTACGTGCATGTGCGTGCACACACAGACATCTCTGAGCACTGTTATGGGTGAGGATAGGTGAATATTGACACTGTTCATACACGGAGGGATGTGAGAACTACTATGGCCGTGTTTCAAACAAGCAGCTACCGATTTTGAGGGGCGGAAAGAGGACTTGCATATGTGATAACATCACAGGAGAGCTTGCTTGTGGACCAGGTGCTCAGGAGGAGGATAATTTTTTGCCAGATGCCACAGAGGCACTGAGGTTATCCAAGGTGGCAGGGCCAACTGAACAAAGACAGGGTGGGGAGGGAGCCGGGAGATGAGCCCTGGATGTGTTTAGGAGGCGAGGAAGGGCACCATTTGGCAGGAGCGAGCTGCAGGGCAGTTCAGCTAGACTTATGTGGGTTATTGGCGACATCACTAGAAAGTAGGTTGAGGCCAGGTCAGAAAAAGTTTTGAGTTCTGGGATATGGCATAAGAACCCTGCTAGGCAGTGGTAACCCATTTTAAGGTGGCAAGGGAATGGTGTTAGCAGAGTTGTGCTCTAAAAATTAATCTAGTGTTAGTAGGGTGTGACTCAGGGAGCCGAGACTGGAGTGGGGGCAGACTAGAAGGGATGCGTGAGAATCCGCTGGGAATATTTACAGAAACACCAGGCCCAGGTCCCCCAGCAGCGACTCCAATTCAGGGAGCCTGCAGGGGCCCAGGGGTCTGCAGTGTCCCCAGTTGTCCCCAGTGAGTCTTAGGCTGGCTGGTGGAGCACGAGGTTCCATTTAAGAAACATCAGGAAGGGTGAGAGGTACTGAACTAAAACGGGAATGGGGGAAGCCTGAGGACTGAAGGAGTGAAAGGAGTCAAAGGTGACTGAGGGTTAGGGTCAGGCAGGGAGAGAGGCTTACTCTGCCATAGTTAGTACACAGTCGTTTCCTTGGATCTGGTGAACCTTTCTCACCAAAAGCATAGCCCCTTGCAAAGTATGCTTCCATTATGTCCACATTTTCACCTGCAGACATGGGCTCTAGCTGAGCCACGTGACTTCTCCATGCCCTGAACTAATTATAGCTCCTAATAAGATCCTTCCTATTATTGAAACATTTGCCACAGGTTTTATTCTTGATAAAGACTGGAAAACGCTTCATTAGCCCCAGTGATTGTGGGCAACCTTCCACCCAAAGCTTGATGTATTTTAAGGAAAAGACAAGAAAATCCCTTTTTATTACGTGAACAATTACGACTGTCTGACAACGGAAAGCTAGCCTTTTATGTATTCCTCAATTTATTTTTTATTAAATTTATTGAGGTGATGTTGGTTTCTGAAATTATATAGGTTTCAAGTATAATTTCTATTATAAAAGCCTTTTTAACATATTTGCTTTGGTGCACAATCTGTTTTCTGTAGATCTTCTGTTAATGCTCAGTCAGAAAGTTAAACCCTATGTCCATTTCCGGTGCCTGCTTTGAGGGCTGTCTACTCTGCTTTACTACAATAGCCTGCGTGGAATTAGGATGCGGGAACTCAAGGACAGAGCTGGGTCTTCCCACTGACTTTTGACAGCCAGATTTGGGAGAGTATAAGATAATTTTTGTACTTCCTCGAGCTAGTTTCAAGAGGGAGGTCAAGAACCTGGTTGTCTACTCTGATACCTGCTGGGACCCAAGTATCTTGCCATAGGTTTGAAAGTCCTTTGGTCTGTGTGTCATCGTCTCAGTTGGAAATACCTGTGTTTTGGGGTGAGCCTTCATTTTCTAGTAATGATTCTTCAGTTGCTTACCTCTGACAAATTCAGGAATATATACCTTAGAAGCTATTTTGATGGAAAAATGACCAAGTTTAATAAAGTGAACATGCCAAGTTGCAAAGGATTAGTCAGTCAAGAATCTTGAGTATAATACACTCTTGGAAACTGATTTATTGAAACAAACAACAACAACAAAACACTGTATATGAGTATATGAGAGGTTGTAAAGTGTGCATAGCAGGATTCAAAAGTCAACACTGGAGCATGTGCTGGTAATTCTGGCACAAATATCTACTAATCAGTAATTATGAGCCATGGCATTGTAACATTATGCCCGCTGCGGAGCATGTGAGAGTCAGTCCATGCGTAACAATTTTATTTATTTTGGATATATCCCAAAGCTATAGAATGTGAACACATACCAGTAACTGCATGAAGCAAACAGCTAATGAGGATTAGATTTAACAGTAGTGAAGAAAGATGAGTTGGTACATATTTAAAAAAAATAAAAATAAAAGAAACCACAACAGGAACCATTTAAGAGCTGGCTGAATGGCCACCAGAAAGACATGCATGGACATGTTTGCTGATTAGTCAAGGTCTACTTTGTTCTTATTTGGCACATTATGCAAGAGCTGTTTCCCAGAACATTGCTGCAAGAATTATAAGAGAAACTTTGTTCAAACTGAGTATTTTCAGAGGCCGTATTCACACCGTGTTGCTAAAATGGAACCTAAGGAAACTGATGCTTAGATAGGTTAAGAAACTCGCTCAAGGTCACACAGCTAGTAAGTGGTGGTGAACTTAAGGTCATTCTGAATCCAAAGATCATGTTTATCACCATGACAACACCCTCTGAAAATGGAAAGACATTTCAGATGATTGTGCACTGGATTGAAATGCAGTGTCACTGCTCTCTCAAATGTCATCAGCAATCAACATAATTACATTACCATATGGCTATTTTAAGGATCAGATCTAGAGCACTGGTTTTTAAATTCCAGTTTGGATAAGAATTGCATGAGAAGTGTGTCCAAAGCAGACCTCTGAGCCTTAGACAACTCTCTAAATGTCATCTGTAAATATATCTATATATCTATGTAGATATATATCAACATGGTGTATCTTCATTCTTTCCGTATTTTGAGGCTCAAATTGTAATTGCAAATGTGTTGGTGCCACTTTCACAGGCTGGAATCAGGACCCAGGCATGCAAAGACCCACCCTTGCATGCCTGGGTCTTTGCAACTAACTGGTAAAGAGGAGACTCAGAGCTTGAATAAATATCCCTAATGTAATTCGTTGTTGTTTGTTTGTTTTTAATATATCTTTATTGGTTTTAGAGAGAGGAAAGGAGAGGGAGAGAGAGAGAGAGAAACATCAATGATGAGAGAGTCATTGATCTGCTGCCTCCTGCATGCCTAGACTGGGGATCAAGCCCTCAACCCAGGTATGTGCCCTGACCAGGAATCGAACCCCAGTCGCCTGGATCCTAGGTCGATGCTCAACCACTGAGCCACGCCCGGCCAGGCTGCTGTTGTTTTTTTAAAGTTAAAATGTATTCTATGATTCCAACAGGTGGAACAGAGCTTCAGCGATAATCTAGTAAATGAAGCTGCTCTGTTTCTTAGTCAGAGCATTTTGCCTTCTGGGATAAATGTTATTTTAGGGTGGTAGGTGCTATTATCACAATGTGTTTGATAATCTTAATCGGATTTTTATAAATGACTGACCTGATTCTTGAACCTGTGTGTTAGAGTGCAGGGGTAACAAGACTTTCACAGGGAAATCTCAGCAAATCCACACAGAGAAGTCATAATTTATGCAAGTCTCAGGGTTACATGTTCAGCACTTTTTGAGATGTTCACTGAGAGCTTCATGAACATTTATTCCCATAAGGGAAGGAGCATTGTGAAAAATGGGAGCCAAACTCCTTTTCTGTCCCTTCTCTCTAGCTTCTCTCTGCCGGGACCTAAACCACCTCTGAGTGCCTCGCCCTTAGGAGAAGTATTTCTTTCTTTCTCCAGCCCTTCCTTTTCATTGCTGGAGGCTAATCAGCAAGGTGTTGTCTCATTAGAGCAACTGAGAATGAGGGATGAATGGCAAAGACTGGCCCTTCCCAGTAGGTGTTTACATTCCTGAAATGTTTATTGGACTTTTTAAACCCAAGGCAACAACTCTGCTCCAGGACTCCTGGCTGAGACATATTCTAGGCTGGTGAGCTTTTCCAGGAAAACATACCAACACATCACCCATTTAACACAGGCTGCCAATGAGCAAAATTTATGAGATCACCTTTATAGTTTTTGGCATTACATTAATTCTCTTGACCTCTGCTCTCTCCTCTTTGAAGCGACTCTTCATTCCCTAGCAGAAGGTCAGTTGCCCTTAGGGAGGGCTTTTTCTGTAGCTAATCTTTCCAGCTGTAGAGGAAAGAGATTTGGGGCATCTAAAGAGATTTGGAGCATTATTTCTAACTTCCTGTGGCTAACTGGTTTTGTGACATTGGGCAGGCCACAGACTCAAACTGCTTCATAACCCATTCAAAGTGATCTAACGCTAGAATTCTATTATCCTGAGTCCCTTTATTTGGTTTATTGCTTTGAAGACTTTCCAATGTGAATAACTTCTCCAGTAAGACCCAGGAAATGAGCAGTTTTACAAGAGGCAAGACATCCACTACTGAAATGAATTGTTTTAACAGCTAAGTAGATTTTTGTGCATTTTAAATACATATAATTAATGGACCAAACCCTTAACTAGGGTAGTAAAAGAACTGAATGAACATTAATTGGCAATTGGCAAAAATATAAACATACATTGCTATGTAGAAATTATAGTTTATGTAAATGATAGTAAAAATTACCTTGGTTATCATACTGGCTACGGTAAAATGCTAAGTATTACGTAATGACAATAGCACCCAGACAACCTTAAGGACTGTTATTAAAGATGTAGACATCTATTTTTAGAAATATTGATTTCTACTGGCTTCTCGAATGCTTACCTGTCCAAGATTATGGTTTTGAAGATACCCTCCACCCCTACCGATCAGGAAGTGGCTGGAGAGAGTTTTGTTTTTGTGCCTACAAATATGATCATCTCTTTGCAAGGGTACCATGAAAATTTGTGATGACACACAGACTAGCATTACTTTTTCAAAAAATGCATGAGAAATAGCAAGTTAGTTGGGCCTAGCAAGTAAGCAGGAGACAATTTAAAGTAAGCTGAGTCACATCCTACTCTTTCCTTTTAAATTATTTAAGAAGAATAAAATGCGGATATTCTCTCTACCAAAGAGTAATCTTTCCTTTGTCACTTAAGTCACTGAAAACAAAGAAAAGCAAATTCCTGCCCACAGCAGTATGGAGAGTGCCAGCCAGGTGAGCACTGGCCCAGGACACCATCCCTACCTGGCCTGATACAGAGGATTCCTACGATGGCGGAGCCTCAGGGAGGGATGAACATAGAGAGACTCTTCACTTTGGTTGGAAAGCCAGGAGAAGGGAAAACACGGTTACCGGACTAAACGGGGCCAGTTGCCTGAGCGCATCAAAGCCCCATAAGACACCTAGAGGAGTTTGCAGCAAAGAAAGCCTGTTTATTTTTAGGAAGTGACTCACAGCCCAGAGTCACAGGTGAGCTAGTGCTCAAAGACCTGGCTCCCGGTGGCTTCCAGGGGATGGCTTGTACAGGGGAGGGATAATCATGGTGAGGAAGGAAGTTAGGGTCGTGGTCAGGGTCGTGGTCTCTACGGAGTGGATGGTGGTAGGGTAGAGGGTAGTGGATCAGTGCATCTGGTCCTGATGTCAGCCAGGGTGTCGCTTCCTCTGGTTTCACCACTTTTCTGGGCCTGGGAACACAACTGAGGCCTAGATGTTATCTCTAGAGTGTCTGAAGCTCTGTGGTCAACAGACCCGAGGCTTTGATCCTGAGAGTATTTGATGCCGATTAGAAAGTCATTGTCCTGAGTGGATGTGCGAGTGGGAAGCAGGTGGGTGAGTCCGGTGCTGGATGAGGCCAGTTTGAGTCAACAGGAAAGAAAGGAGAGGTTCCTGCCTGGTTATAGGGCTCGGCTCAGAAATCAAATTGCTTCTTTAACCTGATTTTTATCTAGGTTTTATTTTTATTTCCCAACAGTGCTAAATGATACACTAAGCACTGTTTTGTGTGCTTTTCAGATATTAATTCATGTTATTGTCCCCAAAACCCTATGAGGCCATTTTCCTCATATCCTCACTTCCCAGAGGGGGAAACTGAAAGATGGAGACTTGCCCAGGAGGTGGCCTTTGGGTACATGCTGTTCACCCCTGTGTCCCAGAGCTTCATGCAGCTTGTGGTGCAGATGGTGGTTCCCATGTTGGACTCCGCGTGAAAACCGCCTCAGGCCCTGGCCACTGTGGACTTGGGGGACTTGAGAGATGCTGCCAAATGCCATTTTAACCAGGCTTTTCATATAATCTGAAAGGTGGTGGGTATAAATTGGTTGAGCATCGCCCTGTGCACCAAGAGGTCACCTGTTCAGTGGTTCGATTCCCAGTCAGGACACATGCCCAGGTTGCAGGCTCGATCCTCGGGAGGGGGCTTGCAGGAGGCACCTGATCGATGTTTCTCTCTCACTCTCTACCTCTCTCCCTCTTCCTCTCTCTAAAGTCAATCAAACATAAAAATAAAGAGAAATTCACCTGGGGAGTCTTGTTAAAACAGGTTGCTGATCTGATTCGGTAGGTGTGGCGTGGGGCTGGGGAATTTAAATTTCTAACAAGTTCCCAGTTTTAGACTGAAGGTATCACAAGACAGAAGAAAAAAATATTCTTTTGTTTCTCCATTGCCCCTGCCTCAGGGAATGGTGGGAGAAGTCAATGGTAAGAATGGAGACAAAGAGATCAGTAGAAACATCCGCATAATCTGTTATATATGCTGCACTATGGGCTGATAAGGAGCTTTGCTATTTAAAAATAATGAATTGTATAGGTTAGAAAAACACAAGAATGTATATAATTTTATATTATTGTGAGAAAAGAAAATGTTTCATATTGAAAAGTTAGCATGATTTGCTTCATGTTTAAAATGATACGTAGAAACCAAAAGACACTTTACAGTGCCACAAAAATGTAAGAGTCCGTGGACTGTTTTTCTACCACTGAGGTTATATCTTTAAATGACGGGAGCCACCCGTCTAACTGCAGTGGTTTGTGAAATTAATATTTGAGTCAGGCCAAGCCCCGTGTGGATAATCCCATAAGGACACCTTGCTCGAAGTGAGCCTGTGGCTTCTCTTCCTGCCTGAGGGCCATTTGGCATCTGCCCTCTTGCTAATTCCACTAAGCCTTGTCCTGGAGGACCGGGGACTTGAGAGATGCTGCCAAATGCTGTTTTAACCAGGCTTTTCATGTCATTTGAAAGGTGGCGGGTTGGACTGAAACCGCCTCCCTGTCCATGTTTTACTGTTCTTGTACCTTCCTGTGCTCCCTTTGTACCTCCTTCTTGGGACATTTCTTGGCTGTTGCTATTTTGTAACTGGGATTTTTTTCTCCATGTTTGCATCAAACAATATTGCCCTTGACAGTGCAAACTGAAAATAAAAGGGAAGGTCCGTGCCTGCTGCTTGCTCTAGCTTGAGAGGGGAGAGCGTGTTATTCTTGAACAGGTCTCGGCATCTTTATCTTGCCCAAGTCTTTCCTTCTTGGCCTGTCTCCCTTTATCTCCATGGACTGAGATGCTTCACTCTGGGCTCCTACACGGCCCACAGGTTCAACCTCTCAGGGTAATAAAATAAAACTGAGGCTGCTGTGCTCGCCTGATGACACACACACACACACACACACACACACACACACACTCTCTCTCTCTCTCTCTCTCTCTCTCTCTCACACTCACACACACACACACACACACACACACTATAATGTTGGAGGAAAGAAACCACTTTTGAGATGTAAAGGGACTAAGTTTACAAGGAGATTAGGTTTAGGATCCTACCTTCTCCCTCCTTTCTCTTTGCTCACCTTGCCCCTCCAGCCCCCCCAAATCATCCCTCTACCTGGTCGGTGCCTTGCACATAATCAGTGTGCAACAAATCTTTCTTGAGGCCAGTGAAGAAACTCCATTCTCCCCAGGACTACAAACCCTCTTTAATCTAACTTTTCATCCTCATGTTTCCTCGCCTTAGTACTGGATAGCTGCTTGCCGAGTGGAAACAAGGTTTAAATGAGAAATCTGAAAAAATAAGACATCCTACCTACTTGTAGGCCCATTGTAAACATCCCCTGTATTAGTTTTCCCTCCCATTCCTTAGAAGTATGCCCTTCCTTAGAGGTGTCTTTTGGAAATTTCTTCAGCGAGGGAAGTGTCCGGATAGGCGGGGAGGGTTCGAGTTGCATAAAGCTGAGCCGCCTTTGGCTTATTTCTGGTCCTGCGTGAGTACAAGGGAGAATTTCAGGAATCATCAGACCGAATGTTCGTGCTGAATGCGTTGGTGTCTGGTGGGGCGGAGCAGCTGAGTAACAGAATAAAACGACACAGCAGCTGTGTGGCCCAATGCCAAATGGTCCTACTATGCCCATACTCCCCGACTTTCCATCGCTACTACGCCCGTACTCCCCGACTTTCCATGCTTCATGCGCCGCACTGAAGGCTGAGCCCTGGGGATGGGTGCTCTCCAAGGCTGCAGGGTTACTTTACTCCCAGTGATTAATTAACTTGGTTGCGAGCCCTAAACGTGTCAAGATAAATGCAGCATAGTGGTTGGGATTTGCTTGGTGAATAGGTGCTGGAATGTGTTCAATTCCAGACGGAGCCCTGGTTCTCGGTGTTCAGAAGCAGGTGGGGGGCAAAAGGAGCCAAGGAAATAAGTATCCGGTTCCTCTTGGCTTACAGAAACCTCTCAGCTTGCCCGCCTCAGCTAAATGCATATTCTAGGAATAAAATAAAAGATAGCCACGGTCAGTTCTTTTCATCTGACACAACTTATTTGTTACTCACCACGTATAACCATAACATTTATCAATGAATATGTGCTATGGGGTAAGCTTTGGGCAAACATGTATGTAAAATACCTAATTTACTCTTTACAGTGGTTCTGTGGGGCTTGTGTTACCCGCATCTTCATTTTACAAACGAGTTGGTCAACTGGGGTATAGAAGGGCTCGGTCACCTTCTTAAGGCCTCATAGTGAATGCTGGTGCTGGGATTCCAAGTCAGTTTGGTTGCACTCCCAGAGCTCTGAATTTACTTCTGAGGACATAATTATTCCATTTCTGCCTCTACTGAACAGTAGGGTTTTGTCTTTGCTAACAAGTCAGGGTAACAGTTAACATTCTTTAGAAACAAATTTTTGAGGGTCAAAAAATTTTGTATCACAGCAAACATTCAATCCCATCACTAATTTTGTTGTGGGGCCATTTTAACAGCATAAGTGTGACTACAACTCATTTCTATTTTGTCTTGAAATCCCAGGTCAGAGAATGATTTTATTCTAGCTTGGAGAGATGCACACATCTGTAAACATGTCTTGCTTGGGGATCTAGTCTGAAATTATCGGAGGAAGCATAACATGGAACTTTGTAAACGCTCTTTGTGGATTCTTGCACCTACATCTTTTTGTCTTTTGTATGGCTTTTTCTTTAAATGATAGTCTATGTAATTAAATAATGTAAAACGTCTCCAATATTGTTTGTATGTATTTTTATTTTTTATAAATGCTTTCTTTTTATTTTAGAGAGGGGGAAAGGTGAGAGAGAGATAGAGAGAGACAGAGAAACATTGATTTTTGTGGTTCACTTGTATGTGCCCTGACCAGGGATTGAACCTGCAACCTTGGAGTATTGGGGTGATGCTCTAACCAATGGAGTTACCTGGCCAGGGCTGTGTATATTTTCTAAAGCCATATGATTCCCTTGGCAACTTGCTATAACATGTATTTTATATTGCGATTATAATTTTTATCTTGTGTGTCACAATATTAGATATTTGGGAAAATTCCAGCAAGTTCAAAGGACAAGTTAGAAATAAACAAGATTATATCTTGTGTAGCTATAAATATGAGAAATTTAAATGTTCTTGTAACCTTGGTCCACAAAAGAGCCATTCAATTTCTTTCTCCCAAATTCTAAAATGGAAACTTTACTTGTGAATCTAAGATTATAATTTGGGACATTTAATGATTTGAGTAATTTTTTTCAACCGAAAAATAAAGCTTAAAAGGTTACTAAGATTTTAACATTGTAAGAATGCTCGAATTCCTAAATACAGACTGAGAAAGTTGTTATTTTCCCCCCCTGAAAATGCGTCTGAGGCATTTTTCATAAATCGATGTGAAAACTGTCTGTGTAAATGCTGGCATTGGGAACAGTGCATGTGGTCAGTAAGCAGGGGGTGCGGCTGAAGAATGAGAGGACAATGCGCTTTCAGAGAGGGACGCTTTAGGGACACTTTAGAGAGAATTCCATAGGAGAGTTGGAGGTTCCCTGGGTGAAAGCAGTGTTTGGTGTAGATATTGATTGAATGAAGACAGCTTCCAAAATTTACCGTAATAGGTGGGATATGAGGAAAACAAACTTCAAGACTCCTGGTGTGATAAAAGGTACTTTTGTTATTGTCTCGGTGTGTGTGTGTGTGTGAAGAATTATATTTTCTTCTAATATAGTTCCAACCCGAATCTCTGCTATAACAACATTGGGGTTATGTAGAGTAGATTTTAAAATAACTCTGAGTTTAAAATTCTTTTTCCTATTTTATCTGAACCTGAGACCAATGGAAGGGAAATGAATAGCACTGATTTATGCTCAAGATTTTGCAGAACCTAAAACAGGTATTTATAGTGGAAGCTTGGATTGTGAGAATTTACTAGGAATGCCGAGATCAGATAAAAGCCACATTTTCAGGCATAAACTTGGGTGATTGCTATTTAGGTATTTTTAAGAAATGTTTTCTAAAACTTAAGACATCAGTGCATAAGAGTCTGCCATTTACGACAGCGTTAAGCATTCTTCTCAAATCAGTGAACAAAAATACTCTTGAGGCCTGACTCTCAGGTCAAAAATTAGTCATAGTCTGTGAATGACTTAATTTTCCTTTTGCTTCCAGCATTATTACTTTTAAGCTAAAATTTTCAAAGTACCTTGACTTATTTCATGTGTTTATGTGAATATAATGGAATTAACTAAGCCTATCTTTGATTTCACTGTTTTCAGCTGTCCTATGAAATGTGAAGGTGGTTCAGAAGCCACCCCTTTACCAGTGTTTAGATGGAGGATGGTGGCCAGATGCTAGTTTGCTTCTCGCATCAAAACATTGTTTTCAGTGATGACCCCCAATCGTAATTAGGTAGCTGAGTCATTTTCCTGTTAGGAAATAAATGGAGATATAGTGATAGACTGATAGCAAGCTTGCTCTTGGTGTAGACTGGTGATTTCCAACGTTTTTATAAGTACCATGCATTCTTAGAGCTGATTGAAATCAGGAATCTAGTGTTTGGTTATATATAAAAACACCAATATCTTATGTTTGTTTCCTTTACTTATATCTTTACATCGGTATGAATAGCTTTTATTTTATTCTAATTATTTTGAATTCTCTTGAAATAATTTGGTTGAAATAATGTACTTAAATCTGTACTGATTTAAAATATGGGGATGTGGGGGTAGAGAAAGAGAACAGAAAACCTCTTCTATGTTCCTCCAGGGTATAATTAAAACAATCATATAGCAACCAAAATTAATGTAATATAGTGTATTATTATAAATAATATGTTATATATTCTTTCCCCAAAGATATAAGCAAAATAACCGTATCAAAAAATTACAGTAGTCTCTTTTTAAATTGGCAGACCCTTTATTCTGCTTATTACCTCTTCCTAAGATTTTTCATCATGTGCCTCCTGGCTCTCTTTCCGTCTTTGCATGTGTGGAAGTCAGGCCTTTCTTTTTCCTAGATGCCTGAAACCCACTTACCTGCAGGTGATTTGAGAAAAAGCTTGTTGAAGAAAATAGAGAGTAATGGGTCTGTGGAACACTGGGAGAGGTGGTGTCATCCCCGCCCCCGCCCCAAAATTAAAATGTTATCTTAGAACGCTGCTGATGAAAGAAAACCTGTTCTGGGCCCAGATCTGGCCCATGTGCCCATTTTGGCAATTCCCGCTTCTCCTGTGCGCAGGCTCCTGGCCCGTGACAAGTAAGAGCTGGAAGAAGGGCGTCAACGCAGGGAAAGAGCCCAGCAGGAGGAAGGGTACATGGCGGTCAGGCAGGGCAGGGCTGCAGAATGGGCGCTGGAGCCGTCTGGCTGGAGAAGTCCAGAGGTGCCTTCGGACAGCAGGCTCCGAGGGCAGAAAGGCAGAGCCGCGCTCCGTGGGCTGGACTGAGAAGGCAGATGGTAGAAAGAGCGAGGCGTCTGAGACAGTTTGGAGACTCGGAGCGATTGGCTGTTTCTCAAAAGGTGGGGCCGTTTCTTACCCTTTATCTGCGCTTCCTTCTTTGCGGCCACACTCCTGATGCAGGCCTCAGAGAAGTGCACCAGTGGGCCTTGGAACTGGTGTTCATTGGTAAATAACTGGAGAAGGCAGCGTCTCGTGGTGGGAAGGGCTTTGACTTTGGCGTCAAACAGATAAGGGCGCAAATGTTGACTCCTCTATGACAGGAAAGAGATGGGAGCTGCTAGTCTCCTGGATATTTGAAAGGAGCCAGCTCTTCAGATTGGTAGTTAACAATGTAGCTGGTGTAACACACCCTGTGGGGAGCAGCCCAGGTCCTGCCCTTCAGTTCGGGGGCTCTCATTCCCCAGCTCCCCAGCTGCCTGCTGAAGGCTCACAGCTGAGACCCTCCCCTGGACGATGCATCCTCAGCCTAAGGGATCTGCCTCCTCCTAGTTATGCTTCCTCCCCAGGGCAGCGCATATCCAGTGAGTGGTGGATGCCTGGGTACAAAGTCCTGGCCTTTGCTTCAGTTTAGGACATCTCCGAAAGACCATCCCAGCTTCAGAGGCATATTGCATCTCAGTGCAGCATCTTTCTCTGCCCGATCCTGCTTCCCCCACACCCTTAGCCGTGTTGTTTCTAAGAGCACATCTCCCCGAAACCTCTTGCTGACAAAATTCCTTCTAGAGTTGGTCCCTGTTAGCCTGACCTGTGATACATGATTATACCAAGGCAGACGCAGATACAGAGATGTGGAAGGGAAAATTATTCTCTGCATTTGTGTGTGAGCCAACTTTCATTTGCCTCTGGTTAGGTTCTGTTTCCTGCTCTGTGGAGGGTGCTGGAGCAGGGGGTGCGGTGGGCTGAGAGTGAGGCATGGAAGAAGTTGGAGAACTGAAGACAGGAGGTCAAGGTGTCACTGGGAGAAGAAGTCCTTAGAGCTTGTAGCTCAGGAAGACGGTGGAGCATACGGTCTAGCTTGAGGGTGCTCCACCTGTTGGCTGGATTCCAGGCAAATCGTTGCCATCATGATGGGGCACGGGGGCTCAGAAGGACTTAGTCTGGCTTTGGCACTTACTTGCTGAGACACTTTATTTCTGAAACTGAGTTGTTTTAACTGTGATTGGGGATAGTGTCTGTGTTGACTCTCTAGGGTTTGGTAAAGATCAGAGGATATATAAATAAAATGCATTCTGGAAACCCCAATGGGCAATTTGGACATGAGGGTAGAGTGAAGTGAATGAGGGCACAGGCTTTGGAGAGACCCAGAGCCATCCATGCCCTGCCACTTAGTGCCATGCTGTGTCATCTTAGGCAGGTTGGTTAACCTTGATAGCCCCAGTTTCTTACATGTGAAATCGGGTGGGAGGTGGGGAGAGAGATTTCCTCATAGGGTTCTTGCACAGTGTAAATTAGATAACGTATGTAATAACGTATGCAACATTATGACCACCACAGGATAAGTTCTAAATAGATTACAGCTATTATTACTAAAAGTAAACTTTAAAATAATGTTACCATACAAATAAGCTTGAACATGTGGCTCTGGGCTGATAGGTAACCCACCTGTGACACTCACCAGCTGCCGTCTTGTGTGGAAGTCCCTGCAACTGGCACCGTGGTTATAGGTTCTGTGATCCAATGTACCTTTCTTTGTGAGGAAGGCCACCGATGTCACCCCCCTCGCCCCAGCCTGAAGCAGTCACAGGCGGCAGCTCCATCTGGTGCTCTGTGCGCCACTGAGCACCGAATGCAGGTTTTCCTACTGGCCAGTTGCACATTACGTGCGGGGGTTGCCCGTGTTTGTGGTCGGAACCTCCAGCACTTGCTCCTCAAACTCTGTGATTTGACATCATTGCTCAGAAATACTCATTTTATCATTTCACCTCCCTTTCAAATTTAGGAATGTCAGTGTTAGAATTGCAGCTCTCTCTACACCTTCAGAGGGCGTGCGCTATGAAATAGAAAAGAGAAATTGTGTCGAGTGATTTTATTTCTGCCCGAGTATTCAGAAACATAACAGACAGATAAGAAAATTTTGATCAGAGGGTGAAAATAAGAAATAAAATCCAAAATCCAAAATAGGGGATTGTAAACTTTAACTTGCTTAAGGCAAAGGGCAGTCATTTAATGAAAAAACAACAAACCACTGAACTTTGAGGGCACTAGCTGGGGAAAAGTCATACTCACTTGGGAGGACCGTATGTTTTTTAAAAGCTGAGACTAAACATTGGATGTAACATATATCAGCACTGTGGTCAGCTGTTCTTTCCTCTCTCCCCTGTCCAAAATAAAATGCTGCATTTTGATTGAGTAGGAGACTAGTACTAAAGTACCACTTCATGTTTAAAAAGTGGTCGTGTGAAGACAGCATCTCAGGAAGTGTTTCAATACCCGCCTTCCTCCGCTGCGCTGGCCGGGCTGTGCTGGCAGCAGGGAAGGTGTCGGAGCTGCGGCGGCCGTCTTGCCAAACCCGCAGAAAGGCCCCTCTGCACAGCGGGAGCTGCCTGCGGCAGGGTCGCCGGCCCGAGCTCGGAGCCCTTCTGAAGGCTCTGTGTGGAAATAACGCTTCCTCAAGGACATCAGCTGTCCTTGCTGCTTTTTAAAACTCACCTGCCTTTGTGTCTAATTTATTAGGAGAAATCTCCCGTGTAGAAGCAGCATTTTCTCCTAGCCGCTATCCTACCAAACAGTGGGGGTTGGCTCACATTTTCTGCATGGTCACGTTGCCTTTCATTTCATAACTGTGTTTTTGTGGTTTTTTTTTAATCCGCTCATTTATTTGATGTTACTGTTTGTTCTTTCTTAGCGCTGCATGTACAGACCTTGGGCTGTTGTTTACTTTTTTTTTTTGTTCCTGCCCTCCCTGCTGGACTGCGAGGAGCCCAGCCATCCTCTTAGCTTGCACCCGCAGCTGGTCAGAGTGGGTGCTGGCCCACAGGAGGGGCACGATGGCATTTATTAAATAAGTGAGTCAAGTCAGTGGAAATTAGATCAGAGCAGGAGTCAGGCCTCCTGAATTCAGGCCATGGTTCTGTAAGTCTCTAGCCTTTATTCCGGTTTCTAGATTTCTGGCATATGTCTTACCCCCACCACGCTTCATTTACTTATTAACAACTGAGCTGATGATAATTCCTCTATCTACTCGGCCAGGCTACTTTTGTACCCTGAACCCAGTGAGAAATATAGATGAAAGCATGGATTCAGATGTTATGGAGACATAAGTTATTTTCATTAATTTACTACGCGATCATTTTCTTTCGCAATGTTGTACATCCACAAATAGAGCAAGGAGAAAGTGATAGAAAAAAACACACAAAGTTTAAATTGATTTATCTTAGTTTAGAACCAGAAGACATTGAGGAAGCCACTGGTACCGATTGTCACACTGAACTCTGCTGTTTCCACTCTCTCATTATATTTATTGCTTCTTTTTTCTTTATGAAAACTAGACATATATTTAACTGCCTTCCAACCAAATACATTAAAATTCTTTGAAGATTTATTTTATTTTTTTACATCTGACTGACTGGCATTCTTTTCCTGGTCTGACAGTGATAAAATAAACTCTTATAAGAAATGGCTCAGACTATATTTTTAACTAACAGCAATCAACTGAAGCTGGTCACCTATTTCTTGTTTTGTTTTTTTAAAGTTCTGAAAAAAATTTAAAGGCTTAGAATAGTAAAATAAACCGAGCACAATATGAGGATATCCACACCCTCTCCCCTCCCACCCACCTCCCACCACATAAGACCGAACTTTCCAGATTCTAATGACAGAGTATCTCAGACATCATAGGACATTTTGTTCATATTGAAAAAAATCATGCAATTTCTAAATAATCTTTCAGCAAAGATCATAGACTTACTGTGTTTTGGCTTCTTAAATAAATATATCTCTGGGTAAAGATTTTTGCCTAAATAAATATATAAACTATGTGAATAACCCAATATGCTAAACCTTTTTGAAATAGACAATAATAATTTAATTGAGAGATATATACAATTTACAGATGTCCATACCGGTTTATTCCTATTGTCAGAAAGAGCTGCCGAGTGCATAGTTTAGGCGAGTGACTGGGGTAATTCCCCCCCCCCCCCCCCCGGCAGAACTTTGGCAGCGGCTGGAGACGTCTTTGATGTCACGACGTAAGGCAGTGTGGAAAGCTGGATGCTCGTGGCAGCAAAGGGGTCGAGGCCAAGGATGCCGCTAAACATCTTATAATACACAGGACAGCCTCTCACGACAAAGAATTACCCTGCCCCAAATGTCAGTTAGTGTGAGGTTGAGAAACTCTAACTTAGGAACTGAGATAAATATATTCTCATTCCTTATGCCTTAGATTTTAAGGGTGAGGGCACTAACTTTTGCACATGTAACTAATGAAACAGGGCTGTTGTGATCTAGTCATTGGTTTTATATGCAAAAGAAATACAACTCCAATTTCAAAAATCTTAAGAGCAACATGTCTTTACTGGCGTTTGCTTAGGGGGAAAAAAAAATCAAAGACGTGATTAGAGCACTCGACATAGGCAAAACTCCCCCAAACTTGTTTTATTCCTCATTTTATCTCTCAGGCCCACTCCTGCAGTAGTTTTTGATCTTTCCTCATGTCTTCTCTGTCATCTCCCGTTAATCTCTGATGGGATGTGTGTGGAATAACTTTGGGTGCCCTTGTTTCTTGCCACTTTTTCCTTCATTTCTAATCTGCTCAGAGCATCGCAGGTCCAGGAGGAGATGGACCCAAACAAGCCAGCCTCGGGACCTTCTACTGTGGGAGACAGAGTGAAGGGGGGGGAGGAGAGCCCAGACATCAAAAGTGTGTGCGTGTGCGTGTGTGTGTGCGTGCTTGCGTGTGCAGCCTTTACTGTGTAACAACCACTCCAAAACTTTGTGGCTTAAAACAATCACCAGCTATTATTTCGTACAACCTGTGGGCTAGGTAATCATGTGGGTGATTTTCTAAGGACACGTGTATAAGACAGTGTGCCAGGCGGTGGGTTAGGCTCTGGATACCTGGATGGGGAAATGTTTCCTTCTCCACAAGGCATTTGTAGTCAGGTACGTATTGGGGGGGGGGGGGAGTAACAGATGCGCCAGCCTTGAGGCCTAAGACAGGTCTCAGTTTGCTGGCTTCACCCGGGTTGAGTTTGTCTGCAGACTATTTGAGCAGGAAAGTTCAACATAGGCTCACCTAGTGGGTTCTGGCTGTTAGTGAGGACATCTCAGTTCTCCTTCACGTGGACTTTTGTCCTGCTGCTTTCCTTTCATGGTGGTTTTAGGACAGTGATTTAGGGCATCTAAAAAAAGAAACTGCAAGACTTCTGAAGGCCTAGAATCAGATGGCACAAAGTTGTTTCTGTTACATTATTGATCAAAACAAGTGCAAAACAAGATCAGATTCAAGGAGAGAGGAAATTCAGTTCTACTCTTTGATGGGGTGAAGGGCAAAGCCACATTATAAGGGAAGATGCATATTGGGACCAGAGAATTTTGTGGCCATAATTAGAAATTTTTTCTCTGGTCACCATTATATGTATTGTTTCTATATCAAAACACAGACATCCCCTTTCAAGACATCAAAAGTCTCATCCAGTTATGGCATCAAGCTCCAAGTTCAGTATCATGTGGTCTACATCTGGTCCAGGTATGGGTGAGGCTCCTCAGGTGTCATTTCTCTCAGTCTCCAGACTTGTAAACTTAAAACAGAGATTACTGCTTCCTACTGACCCAGCCTGCAATGATGAGACAGAAGATTAGTCATTTCAGGAGATGCTTCTGTCCAAAGAAGGGAAGAATAAAAAGGAGATGGTGATCATGGTCCAAAGTAATTCTGAAATCCAGCCCCACACATGCAGCCGGTTTCTTTAATCCAGGGGCAAGGGACATTCCTTGTCTTTCTGATAAGAAGTGTCACATGTTTGTGGCTAATCGTTTCCTTAGCTTTTTTCTTAGCCATAAAAATTTCTGCTTCCCAAGTCTTCTCCTCATTTTGAACTGGCCTGCCCCTTAGTGCAAGCTGGTGGTGTTTTTGCTTAACAAATTTGTTAGCTTCCTAAAAATCTGCTTGGAATTCATTCTGTGCCCCCCAAACCCAAAGTCTGAAACCAACTTTGGACCTCATGTGAAGCTGCTATGGACAATGTTCTTAAGATCCTTGGACGCTAGTTTTCTAGTTGGGAAGGTCAGCGAGGCACCGCCTAAATCTTTAGTGTTCTTCACAATGAGTCTTACAGTCACACCCTTGATTTATTGCTATCTTGAGTCTATTTTTACTTTGCAGATCTTTTTCCAGGAGAGACTGGAAATGACAAATCATATTTTCTAATCTACCACATCACAGGCCTCTTAGGTTTCCTCTTGATTCTGCTTACAAATTAAAAAATTCCTTCTTTGGTTTATCTCTTTCTCTTCCAGTCACTTATAAGAAGCCAGTTGACACTTTCAGCCTTCAGCAGGGAAATCTCTCTAACCAGATACACAAGTTTGAGTTACTGCAGATGATAAAATATATAATACATACAGTACGCGTGGCTCTTTCTCCAGTCTTCCATAGCCGTCCTCTCCCTGTTCTTTGAGCCTCCACTAATATACTTCTTCACCAGGTCCCAAGGCCAACATCACATGTTTTAGATTTTCATTAAAGTGGCACTACACTCTCAGTAGCAACTTCTGTTTTACCTAGCCTTTGCTAAACCACCAAACTTAGTAGCTGAAGCAATAACACCTTATGGCTTCTCATGTTTCTGCTGGCTATTCCTGGGCCCACTTATGTGGCTGTATTCAACTGGAGCATCCATAGGGCTGTCAGTTGGTGTTGGATTTCACCTGGCAGGGGGTGGGAAGGGGTCAGTTCTCCTCTGAGGGACTCCTTTCCTCTAAGACAGGGGTGAGGAACGTCCAGCCCACAAAGTCATTTGGTCTGGCCCTGCCAAGGCAGCCATAGGTGGGACTCAAAATTCAATAAATCTGGGAGCTTTTGTCATAGCTAATTTTTAAGTTGATAATTTTGTATGGCCCGTGAATGATGCTATAAATATCCAAATGGCCCTTGGCAGCAAAAAGGTTCCCCACCCTGCTAGGATGCTAGACCAGCTTCCTTGGGCAGAGCTTCAAGAATGCCAGATGGAACCTCCAGGCCTCTTAAGGCCCAGCCTTAGAAGTCACATAAAGTCAATCCTTTTAGCCACATTATTTGTCAAAGCAAATCTCAAGGCCAGCCCAGGCTCAGGAGTGGAGAAATTGACTACATTCTGGTAGGAGAAGCAACACTGTAACATTGCAAAGGGTGTGCTGACCAGGACGGGAGGAATTTGTGGACATATTTTGCAATCAGCTACAACCTGGTCCTGTAAATTTGTTTTTCTTTATGTCTTTAATTTAAAAATCTAAACATTGGGTAATTAGAAACTGTTTATTTCATTATGTTGAACTAAGTATTTCATTACATTGAAATATTCAGTAAAGCTTAGACCCTACTCATGTATAACAAAATTCGTGGTGGAGTTTAGTAATTATAGATCTATAATTGGGATCATATAATTCTGATCCCAAAACAAATCATTTGAGTTAGGTCATCTGACTGTAGCTGTTATTTAATTAATGATAATTACATTGCCACCTTATGTTTTTGTTACTATTTTTTTCCTTTTTAGCCACATTATTTTGTTGTGTCAAAATTTTTCTCTATATTTCTGTTTTTAAATCCCTTCCAATTTTTTTACTGAGATAAATCCATCTACGTAAAAATAACATGAAGACTTACTTTATTAGGCACAATTAGGAACATTATGATTGTAAATGTATGATTTTTAAAAATTAACATTTACATTTTTAGGTAATTGAAATCCGTAAGATTTTCTTTAAGTCATTATTGTCATTAAAGCACCTAAAGTATGTAACAATAATCTGCAAAAACCAAAAAGTTAATCATAACCTATTGCAATCTGAATGCACCAATCAAAAGTGAATGTACCAATACATGATACTCTAATATTTTTGTCAGACATGGCAATTTCAGACTTAACAACTATGTCTATTTATTTAAACTGTCCTTTTTTGGTGTATTCCTATATTCAAGATGACATTTAATTCAGTATTTTGTTTTTCATGATGTTTATGATTCTGATAAAAATATGCCACGTTTATGTGCTTGCCCATATATGAAATGCTATATCCCTCAGAAATAAATTCTTACAGAAGAATTTGTTAAATGTATTGAAATATGTTAATTTCAATTACTGTTAGCGTTTTTGAAAATACCATATGTTAAAAGGGTACTTTTTGGCATGTATTTAAAAATTCATTTAATTTAGTAATGACATTTAAAAGATAGTTACCATAGGATTCTTTTTTACAGTTTTATGTAATATATATGGTAAATTTGTTAGATGCGGTAAAATGAAAATGCCATATTTCTAGACAGCAAATTTTTCGTGATTGATTGGGAAGGCTCCAAACAACCCAGGCCACCTTTCACTGCAGCTCTGTGCTTCCAGGTGCATGAGTAACTCACCCAGGGCAAAGCCAGTCACTGTCAGTTATGACTCATCAGGAGGAAAACTGGTGACTCTAATTAGGTGTGACAGTTTCTTATTGGTCACATTTAATCACCCTTTTAAAGCCGGGCTTCATTTCTGCATCTGTCATGATCTTGCCCTGAAAAGTCAAAATACTGAAAAAATACATAAGCATGGCAATGAAATATAGAAATTGAGAATCAGCTCCCTTTATCTTTCACTCATTTCTAGAGACGGCCATTGCCTTGGAATTGGGGGATTATTTCTTGTAACGTCATTAACCCAGGACCCTGTGCATGCAATAGTCTTCCTATATAGACGTCTCTCAAGGCCCAGCCTCCAACTCCTGAGATCTGTGGGACAAACTGTTCTAGCACAACCAGGGATGAGAGCCTCAAGGGTGAAACACCTGGAGAACTTCCATAACCAGTGCTCCCCCCCCCCAACACGTACATCCAGACTGACCTTTAGGAAGGAATCAAGACTCAAGGTACAGGAGAAGGGGGGAGGGTGTAGGGATGAAGAGGGAAGATCCAAGGATGACCTTCAGGTGACTGGCTTAAGAACTAGGTGAATCTTAGGTTCCACTAACAAAATTAGAGAATTAAACCTAAGACAGGGTCAACTTCTTGTTCTCCGGGATTTTTTATCACTAGAGAACTGAGTTTACTTGTGGGATATAATCAAGCTCTACCGTGTTTGGAACTAACATGTGTGCTCAGAAAAATGTCTACCTGAATTCCCGAGGAGTGTCGCCTGCTTAATACCGGTTTGCTTTTGGTATGTACTCAAAAGTTAAAACTGAAGTAAGTACATGCTTAAAGTGCACTGGAAGTGATGGCTCTCTAAATTCTATGGATCTATCCAAAATCTGTCCAGATCTAAATGTTTTATTATTAATTTTCTTCATTCGACAGTGGTTACTTGTCATATTTGTAGGCAAGGAGAAGAAAGGTACTGTCCTCGTGGGGTTATGTTCTAGCAGGCGGGCAGACGCTCGGAGCTGAAGCCCGGGAGCCATTCCCTAGAAACGTAGATCTGAGCATCATTTCTCAAAGGGCGAGGACCTGAAGCTGTACCTTGTTCATCTGCGTTCCTCGCAACACCTAGTCTAGAGTTTTATAAACACTTGACATTCAGCGAATGTTGGTGGAACGACTGGAATTCAGCCTTTCTTTGAGTGGTGTCAGACTGGCCCCCCTCCGGCCTTCCTGCCTGTGTCTGCGCCTGAAGCCTCCCTGCACCTTCCCGGGTTCTTTTCAATGCGGGTTTTCTCTTTTTGCGTGATGCGTGCAGCTCTCCATGCCTGTGCCTGTCTCCACCTGTGGGTGTCTCAGGGCAGAGACGTTGCCCTGCTCATCTTATGGCTGTGCATTGGGCGCAAAACTTGGCCCTTGGTTGGTCTCGGTGAACTTCTTACAAAGCGCTTTACTGAGGTATAATTGTTCGGTAAACTTTCAATAAGTGAACGAAGGTAAACATAGGGCTAACGTATTGTAAATTTTAAAGCACTTGCTGATAATTCTTAAAGGAATATTCCAATTGGTTAACATACTTAAATTGTACTGACTCTTCTTTTAATTGCTGAAACGAGTTAGAAGATAACATAATATTAAATAATTCTAGAGTTGTGTAACTGAATTATTTTCATGATATAACTTTATGACATACTCTGTTGTCTAATTAGATTTTTTTTTTTTCCCTTCTAGATGAGCAAGAGCTAGTACAAAAACGCACTTTCACAAAATGGATCAACTCCCATCTGGCCAAGGTAAAGGAAACTACCTAGAATTCTGTGTTTACCTAGTTTGAGCCGATAAATCATTGAACGTACAGTATGAAAGTAGTGCTGCTTTTGCTGTGGTTGCAGTTTCTAATCAGTGATATTGTCAGCCCTGTCAGTTTAACTGGCGCCTACGGGTAGTGTTTGCTCCATTGCCTCTGGGAGAAATGAAAGGACAGCTAGAGTCGAGAGGTTACTTCGTGTCAGTCCCAGGAACCTTGATGAACATTCATCCAGTTACTTCTTCTGTACTAATGCGTGTGCCATACGAAGAGGAGAATTGGTTCTGGGTTTTCTTTTTTTGTGTTCGTTTTGATCTGGAACAGAAAGAAGCAAGGAGTGGTCTGCCCTGAGCAAAGAATTTTATGGGAGGAGATTGTGACAGTGTCTAGTCTCCCCTCATAGGCTCTTTGGTAGGAAAGTAACCGTGGTAGCAGGACACGAAACAGACTAATCATTCTGAGATTATTGACACTGACATTAGTTAGGTTGTATCAGTGACTGTGTTTGTACACTGTAATGGCTTTCAACATAAATACTAATATGAGACAAATTCCAGTATAGCTACATTACAATAAAATTCATCTCTTATGTTGCTATTAAAAAACATGCAAACAAAAAAACATTGCATTTGTAAAAATTAACGCAGATAATGGGACAATTGTCTGACTTCAGTTAGAGGATCCTTTTGCTAAGAGCTGAGCCTACAGTGTGCAGGGCAGAGCCCTAGGGGCAGTTTTTGACAAGGGACTCCCCCAAAGTCTCCTTTATAGTTCAGAAGCAAAGGAAACATGGTAATGTGTTCCAGTCTAATTGTTCAAATTAACTGTTTACTGTGTGTCTGTAAGAGGCTTTGGAGACAGAAAAAAATTAGTGAGACACTTTCCCAGGCCTTGAAAAGCTCACGGTGCAGCCAAGATTGAAGACTAGAAGAATGTGTCTATGTACAGGGAGAACTTGGATTATCTCTCCTGTAATCCTTTCCCGAGAGCCACTTGATGAGAAGGGAATCTCTGGCCCAGTGGTGCCCCCAGATTCTGCCCTGTGAAAAGACAGTAAATGCCTGTCATTTTCTCAGGTCCTGGCTGGTGCCAGCAGCAATCACACTACAGAATTGTCATCCACTGGGGAAGTTATTGTTTCCTAAAATGAAAATAGAGTTATTGTGTGTGTTTTTCATCCTGTTAAAAGATTACATGCTAATTATAAGTCATATTAGTGATAAACCTCTTACAAATGTAAAGAAAGTAAAAATCACCTTAAGTCTCACAGTCCTGATAGAACTATCATAACATATTACTTTACGTAGTTACGGGATAACTGCTATTGCAGTGGGCTTTACAAATGTGTGGTGTATTTTTTTCCTGGCCTCTTCCAGCTCTGCTTTGTGACCTCGCCCCTGCTACTTCCCATCTAAACATCTAAGCCCGACCTTTACCGTGTGGTTTAAGCCTCTCTCATCTGTGAAGTCATTTCTGACCACGTGTGAAACAGTGTGGCCCGTCCCCTAGCAAATGCTCCGAGACTGTTAGCAGTTTCCCTGCACCGCCCTCCAGGGCCACCCTCCTCCTTTCCTTGGTTTTCCTGCCTCTGGTGCAGGAGGATCTGAAAGCTCGGCGCTCATCCAGAACCTGTAGCACAGGCGAGGTCCAGCATGTCTCAGGTTATTTTGTACTGTTTCCAATCTCAGCTTCCCAGTAAAGTTGTGAAGTCTTTAAGGCATGTGCTAATTCTTGGAATTTCTTTATAACTCCTAATAGCTCTAAACAGAGTGCTGAGCACCATACAGAGGTGCTGGATAAAAATAACAGCAAAGAGTCTATATCTTTTCTTTTTTTGTTATGAAAGTAAAGACATTACTGGAGAAAAAAGCAACGATAAATTTCTGGCACTGGGCTAAGTGGGTGACACAGGCTATTTATAGGCTTCAACTTCATAAATTGGTGCTGCTGAGATTTTGATCCTGACATGACTCTAGAGTCCATGTGTTTTCCCTATTTTGCACATTTTTGCATCTATAGTATTATTTTGAAAGACCCAGAAAATTACTGCCTCCACAGATGCTCCATTGTAACCTTCACGTGATAGAGGTTTTTGTTCTTTTGAAGCTTTCTCTCTGAACTTGTGATTATTTTCTTTCCTGGGTCATCTCGGAAACTGAAAAACGGAAGCAGAGCAGTGATCCCTACACTTGTTACCCTCAACTTATTTATACTGACACTGTGGCATCTTCCAAACATAGCCCGAACCCACAGATCCACTGAAGGACATTATTCTTTCCTGACTCACTTATATTTCAGAAACATTCAGAAAATCAGATCTGACCCCATTGCCCTTCCTTGGCTGCTGAGAGTTTCAGGATCACTGTAGCCTTGATGGATGTGTCTCCATCCGGCTCCGCAGCTGACACACGATCCCCGACGCACCCCTCCCTCCCCGCCAGGCTTGGCCCACCTTCGTCCCTCTGTGTTTGTTTCCAGCCCTGTTTCTTTCTCAGTCTCCCGATCCTCTCTGTCTCACGCCTGTACGATCTCCAGCCTTCCCATCCTGTCTCCTCCCCGCTTACAAGCCCACCCAGCCTCTCTCTCTCTCTCAGTCTCCCGCCCCCATTGGGGTCCCATGTTCACGTCTGCGTCTCTGCGCACCGTGTCCCTGTAAAAGCACATGCTGGCTCCCGGCCTCATAGTCTCGTGGCAGCTCACACTTACATGTGCACCCAAATGAAAAGGAAGCACACGCTTCCCTCCCCGCTGTGTGTGTGCACTGACTTCTGAGCGTGAGAACCTCTCACGTGCAGCAGAAACAAGGTCAGTTTCACCTCTCTGAGTCAGGCCCTGGACCAGGACATTGTGTCGCTTTTCCTGCTGTCTCTGTGAGGTTTGCTCCCCGAGCAATTCTCTGAGGCTGGAGTGTGCTCGGTCCCATCCCGGCAACACCTTGTGGACATTACAACAAGCACTTGCATGTGCCCGCACCCCCCTTCTCAACAGGCTCCTAGAAGCATAGGTCATGCCCAGAGCCTCACTCAGTCTCTCATGAAAACAGCTTCTTAAACTTTTGGTCCTTGGTCCTTGATCACCCGTCAGCCACACACAGGTATCTCCCCCGACAGCAGGTTTTCACTCACAGAGCAGACCAAGGCCGTACTTAGAATAAAAATATTTCTCACCAAAAAATAATCCAGACGAAACAACCTGACCTGTTTCAAGGGCTTTCTTTATCCCCCAGAGGCTCTTGAGGCCAACTTTCCTCTTTTTGCTTGTTAATCATCAAGGCCGGTGTCTCGCCCTGTTACTCACCACCAGCCTGCCCCGGGACGGAACCGTGATTGCCGCCCGCTTTGGAAGGACCTGGTGTCCTGCCGTTTGTTGGGTCAGATGGAGTCTGGTTTGGTGCGTTGTTTGTGTGTTTGTTTACTTTTTTCCAGTAAATACTTAACCAATTTAGAGCCAGTGTTAGTCAGCTGGGGCTGCTGTTGTAGGCTGAGCGCTTAACCAACGAGCGTTTATTTCTCACGGTTTGGGTGGCTGCAAGTCCAAAATCAAGGTGCCAGCTGGTTTGCTTCCTGGTTCCTGAGGAGGGTCCGGTTCCTGGCTGTGTCCTCACGTGGCAGAGGGACAGAGAGAGGGAGAGAGAGAGGAGAGGAAACTCTAGTTCCCTCCTCTTCTTATAAGGACACTAGTCCCATCATGGGCATCACCTCACAACCTCATCTACAGCTCGTGACTCCCCCAAGGCCCCACCTCCAAACACCACCACACCGGGGGGTAAGGCGTCCACATTTGGATTTGGGAGAACACACATTCGTTACGTAACAGGCCCCAAGTTCCTCAGGTCTGGCTTGAAGCACGTGAGAATTTCTCCCAAGCCTGTGAGATAGAGAGGCAGGGACTTGGTCCTGGACTGAGAGAGTAATGAACTTCCCTCCCCCATCAGAGCCAGTGTTTCCTTGTGTGGTAATGAGTCCCTGCTGTACATAGCTCCATGCTTTGCAAGTATTCAGATAATCTCACAACCAGACCATTTAAAAGAGTTAAAGGGCACGTTATTCCTTGATTGCGTGTTTTTTCCTTCCCGCACTTTTCTGTCGGCGTCTACCAATAAAGGTCAGAAAAGGACCCACGTCCAAAACATTTTTATGCTGCTGCTCAAGATGTTAGTCCTAATTCACCTTTTACTTTCGCTGTGTAACGTGACAGGTTGTTTTATTTCTAAGAATAAGAAAAGATAAAGCTGCTGAATGGGCAGGGAAAGAAAACCCGAGAGTTTAAACTCTTTTCTAGAATGCAGGTTGTAGATAATTTGTGGGATCTCTGTTGTCTGAGAGCTTTTTCTTAACCGCCATGGGACTCTTTGTGGGTTTAATCTAGAATGACAAACCATTTCATCCCGAATTCTCTTATACTGTCTGGCTGTTGCCATGCTTACTTTAAAGTTCTTAAGCAAACCAAAAGTACTTTTTTAATTTTGTAAATTAACTTTATTGGGGCGACAGTCGTTAATAAGATTATATAGGTCTCCAGTGTACAGTTCTATGGTACCTCATCTGTATATTGCTTTGAGCGGTAGGCACACGCTGCAAAGGTACTTTTATTTTAAAGGACAGTTTAAAAGAGTCCTTGTTTAGAAAGTTTATATCTGTTTCATCAAAATCTTCTTTGAAAATTGAAAATTTCCAAAAATAACTTTAATAATAGATGATGGCAGGTTTAAGAGATGGGATGTTGAACTGAGAAGCCAAAAAGATTGATCCTTCTCTCGAAGGGTCGTTGGATCTTAGCTGCACTGGGAGATGCTCGAGAGCTGCTTCATGGAGATGAATGTGGGGAGGGTTTTTAATGAGAAATTTTCACTTTTGTTCTTGTCTGCTTTGCTCAGTTGCAAACTAAGAAACTATTTCTCATTAAAATCACAAACTCTTTTACTAATGACATTTTATTCGATTGCAACAATTCTCTGTAAATATTATGATAGTATGAAGAGATAGGGTGTAAATAAGAGAGCGATCTGTTTGCAAAAATATGCTTTTCTGAAAACAAAAATCTTATTAAAAGTGGGAAAACAAGAACTTTCTGCATTTTTGTGCTGTTTTTGTACGCATGTAGATTATTCAAACTTGTGGATGGAATTATCAGTTCATTTTTTTCGGTTTGTCTTGTTTTCAAATTGAAGTCTTTATGGTTCTGCAGTTGTACAAAACATTGCAAATCACAAATTGTCCATAGGATGTAATGTAACAATAACAAAAATCAGAGGGTGTATTTATTTCATGCACCTGATAATTCCTTCCAGAAAGGGTTTTACATTTAGACATGAACTCTATCATTTTCTTCCTTTTCAAGAAGAAACCCGAATCTTCCTGTTCTGTTTGCTCTGTCAGTGAAAGAAGGCGGAGTATTTGTTTTTTCAATCAGCCCAATATTGATTTAGAGTAATGGTTTTTCAAAGTTAGGTCCTCGTTCAGCTCAGCTTATCATCAGTCTTTGCTAAAAATGTTTCTAAATCTCGGGGCTGCCGTTTATGGAGCTCTTACCATGTTCCAGTTACTGTGCTTTAGTAATCTTACCTTTCATTTTATTTAATCCTCATGACAACAATCAAATATAAGTATTATTTTCACCATTTTATAAATTATGAAGTTGAAGTTCAGAGTTAATTAATGATCTTAAGGTCTCGTCAATAGTGAGAACCCAATCCCAGGACCCCGAAGCTCGGGCGCTCACCACTGTGTTACACTCCCGTGCACCTTTGTTTACTTAGCTCTTCAGGCATCATATTCTTTTCAAGCCCCTGTTTGGTGCCAGGCATTGTGGATACGGTGGTGAACGAAGACAGGAACAGCCCACGCCGTGGTGGAACTGGTATGATAGCCCAGGGAAGTGTGTGTGGTCGGTCCCATGAGAGGGGAAGTACAGGAGGTCAGGGAGCACGTGGGAAACACGACCGGCCACACGGAGGAGTGCGTCAGAATAGGCTTTCATAGGAGGAAACATTTAAGCTGGAGCCTGGCAAATGGCCTGGCATTGGGTAGGTGAAGGTACCAATGTTTTCAAGAAAAGTTGAGAGGTGAGAAAGAGCGTGGTACAGTAAAGGAAATGGAAGAAGTTCAGGAATACTTGAAAATGTGGGTGTCAGGAGTGGATTGGCAACCAAGAGAAAAACAAAGGTCAGTCCTTAAGAGAGTTTGAATGTCGCCGCATCATAGGCAGTGAGATACTTTAGAGTCTTAGTCAGAGCCTGGCCAGAGTGGCTCAGTGGTTGAGCGTCGACCTAGGATCCAGGAGATTGCGGTTTGATTCCTGATCAGGGCACATGCCCGGGTTGTGGGCTCGATCCCCAGTCGGGGGCGTGCAGGAGGCAGCCAATCCGTGACTCTCTCATCATTGATCTTTCTCTCTCTCTCTCTCCCTCTCCCTTCCTCTCTACGAAATCAATAAAACAAGAATCTTAGGCAGAAAAATGAAACGATCTCAGGCCCTAAACCTCTCTCTCAATCTCTTTCATCTTCCTCCCTCCCTCTCTCTCAAATAAATTAGAAGAGAAAGGAGTAAGACTGGAGGTAGAGCGAACTCGCAGTAAGTCAGATGGCAGGTGAGGGCCGTTTGGACTGAAGTGGCCGTGGGGGCTGGAGAAGAGTGGACAGCCTGGAGGATGTGTAGGGCGGCCTGGGTTATTTATTCCTCGGAATCCTGGAGGAGAGGGTCGAGAAGGACTTCTAGGTTTCCGGCTTCAGCAGACGGTTAAGATCCTTACAGAGATGGGGAACGCACAGGTTTGGGGAAGAGCTGAGAAGCTCCATTTTAGAGAAAGGACTTGACAGAGACGAACCGTTTGGCGTGGCACTTAGGACGTCACTGGCCAGCACTGGGTGTGGGCACGTCCCTGAAGAAACCCGACTCCGGCAGACCGGTGCGCTCATGGGGGGTAAGGGTGTTAGGGCGTGGGGCATAGGGTACGTGTTCATGAGGTAGAGGGTTAGCTAAAGCGGCACATGGGGGCTGGGAAGGGCTGTTTTTATAAGAGGAGGTTTTAAGTGTGTGTCTGTATTGCAGGGAATCGAGAACTAGTAGAGAGGGGCAGGCTGAAATGAAGGAAACGAAGAAGGTTATGTTGAAGACACGAGGCTCCCCGGGCAGAGTGGGGCGGAAATCAAGAGCACAGGTGGGGTTGGGGTTTGAACCAGAGGAGAGACCCCCCCACCCCTCTCGGAGACCAGAGTGGGAACAGGAGGAATGGGTGTGGAGACACCGCAGTTCGGGATGAGGGAGAGGGGAAGACAGGAGGGGTGGACTTGAACTTGAGGGGATTCCAAACGAATGGCTACATGCTCTTTAGGTCTAACAAAGCAGTTTGCATTTTAGAATAAAGCATTTATGTTAGAATAAATTTTTTTTTGAATTGACAGTTCAAAAGATGTTCTTTCATATTTTAAAATTTATCTATCTTAGGAAATTCCCAAATTTTATGCAAGATCTGTAGATTATTATAACTGTAGAGTGCCACCTTGGCCCCCAGAGGGAACAGTTAAAGATGCGTCTTACTAAAAACTTTCTCAAGTTAAAGTTTTAATTAGAAGAAGATAGTACAAGTAATCTTGACATGAACATTGGTTATGGTCCTATCAAATGCTGGTAGTTTCGCATTTTCTTTCATTTTAACAAGAGGAATAGAATGCTATATTTGTATTTAGGCACCCTTGATTCATGTTTATTATAGTTGGCTGGGAAATAAATATATCGTTTGGCAAAAAGTCCTTTGGGGGAAAAATAGGTCTCAAATAGCCATTGTTTACTGTTTCTATAAAAGGAATTTCTCTTTCAATATGCAACAAACAGCCCTTTCCCCACCCGAGTGCCTTAGATCCCTGCAGCTATTAAGGGCAGGCACTAAGCATTTTAAACGGTAATTTTCAGATGACCGTAGGCATGATATGAGCGTTTTTTTTTTCACGTTTTAGAAGAGCTAAAAACAAAAGTATCATAAAAGATTAGCTAGGTTCTGTATGAGTTGGCTAAGGCTGCCATAACAGAGTACCACATACCAGGCGGCTTAAAGTGAGACATTGATGATTTTTCATTCTCGAGGCTAGACAGCCCTGCCCCCCCAAGACTCCTTCCTTCCTCTCCCTAGCTGCTGACCGCCTGCATTCCTGGACACTCCTTGGTTTGCTGCATTAGCTCAGCCCCTGCCTCTGGGCCTCTCTGCGTTTGTGTCCAAATTTCTCCTTTATGTAAGGACACTCGGCGTGTTGGATTAAGACCTGTGCTGATGACATCACTTTAACTCAATCACTTCTCTAAAGGGTCTGTTTCCCAATAAGATCAGATTCTGAGGTACAGGGGTTAGAGCTTCCACATCGCTTGGTGGGGGCACGATCCCACCCATACCAGGTTCTATTTAGAGCACATTTTGTTTTAATACCAAGTTATATTCACACACTTCTTTAAAAAGAACACTTCTGACTTTCCGTGTGTTTTTGATAACCCAGGGTAATGATGACATTGATTGACATCTTCATGTTCATAAAATATCACTTCGGGGGCTGCTTTGTACTTCAGTCGTCCTTCCACCAGCAGCGCCGAAAGCTGACGGGGAGACGCTTTCGGAACTGAGTGTCTCTCCCATCTGTTTCCTGCGTACACTGCGGTGGGATCGCTGATGAACTAAGATGGGGAGGGAGGGCAGCAGAGAGGAAAAGGGAAATGTAACTATTCACCCCAGAAATCATTCTTTGTTGTTTTTCTAAAGCTACTGTAGCTTGGTAATCCTAAACACAGTGATAAAAATTGGGTATTTCCAAATATGTAACTAAAAGCTTATGAAGGACAAGAGGTCATTTGAAAGTGAATTTCAGCAAGCATTAATTTATTAACAGGATGTATTAATTTATGGATAACATAGGTATAGTTCCAGCAAAGTGTATACAGATTAAGAAACATTTTTATAATGTTTGTCAAAGTTCCTTCTTTCAGAACTATATCTTATTTATTTGTGCCTTCATTCAACCAGTATATTCGCATGCTGTTTATATGTTTAGCAATATTCTAGGTACTGAGGATGTAGCAAGCAGTGGACAAGCCAGAAAAAGTAATCCCTGCTTTATGGCACTCACATCCTAATGGGGGCAGATGGGGGGTGGAGAAGGCAGATTATCTGTTGTGTTGAGGGTAGATTGAAAAGGGCCCGGGGCAGAAGGAGGGAGGTAAAGCAGATGGTTGTTGAAGTCATCCCAGCAAGAGACTGGTGTCTGGCACCAAGACAGAGCAGTGGAGGAGGCGGGAAATGGCTGGATCCCCGGTGAGTTTTGGAAACGAAGACAACAGACTTGTTGATGGATCAGCTATGAGGTATGAAAAGAGGGGGTAAAGGAGAACCCCAACTTTGTACTGAATCTAGCAAACAACTGCTTTTATACGTAACAAGAAGAATTTTATTACATGTGAAAGTTGTTAAGAGCATAGTTTTCCAGGCCTTTTTAGAGGTGGGCTGGAGGGCAGGTATTGCCTTTGGGGTATTTATCTGGAATTGAATGAAGTAATTAAGGAAATGGAAAGGATTATGTGATCCGGCCTAGGGAGCAAAAAAGCACGGGAACTATCTTCTCACTTTTGCCAAGTGGAGGTGGAAAACAATCACACTCCTGCTTCTGTGAAGGGAGAGGAAGGAAAACGTTACACAGAAAACATTTAAATTACTTCACCTCGTTTCAGGAGATATTGGGAAAACCTAATTTGATTTTCTGAATAAAGCGAAAAAACCTTTTAGATATTGAATTGATTTCATTTGGCTGCTGTCCGTGGTTAGAGTCATGGTTTTGCACATCTGGTCTGAGGCTACTTTGGTGTTTTTTGCACATTTAGCGCAGTGGGCTCTTTGCCAACCTTTGGGGAGGTAATTTGCTCCACATCTGCCCGTCAGTCCCTCTTCCCTTCCCACTCGCTCTGTTCCTGTTGTTAAGCTCGTTGCTCCCACCCACCAGATAACCATCAGAGCATGCAAGCGTTCTGGGCCCATCCTGCGATGGGATTTTTCCCGTATACTGTCTCTCAGCCTGTGAAGTAGCTCCTACCTAAAGCCGGAGGCAGTGGCTGGCCCGGGCCTAGAAGTGATGGGCATTGTGTGTACACGGGTTTCCAGGTGCACAGAAGACACCTCGCAAACCAGCCGTTGGCTTGCGACTGCTTTACGTGCCATCTGGGAAATTCTCAGGCGATGACTGTCGTTTCCCCCAAGCTTGACAGTGTTCGGTGGAGGCTGTGTCCCAACTGGAGTAAAGAGTTATCTGTGCCATCAGCTGTCCTTTAGGCTTTTTCTAGTTCCGTTTTATTGGTATCACTAGGTATCTAGCGGTTGCACATTTTAAGCCCTAGGATATGTCCTTAATGTTTTAAAGTCAGATGCTATCGCTGTTTCTTTGTGTCATAGGATGTTTTGGGAGCTTGTTCTCGAAGGAGACACAGCATTTAAACTGCCCAGTTGTTCTGAGACTCAAAGTATTGATAGTAAGTGAGGGCCTGGGCTGCTCCTGGCATGAGATCGGTGATTATTTCCCTTCTTGGCTAAAGACGAAAACGTTCATGCTGTAAATCTCCTTGATGGCTATGTGATGTCTGCCACTCAGGGACGCTTAGATTCTAGCAGATGCGGGGATCTGCTGATAAAGTGGTGGTTTGCCAGTAATGTTTCAAGGTAGGTTGATATTCTTCTACATTGCTGGTTTCAGTCTAACACCCAGAACTTCTTTCACCTTAATTGATGTCATATGATTGACATAAGTATTTGTATTTTAAACGTATTTTCCCCCCCAATTTCTATTTTGTGTGTTAAGAGCCATCAGAGTGCACCTCTGCACTTTGTATAGGAAGATACTGGTGGGAAAGTGTCCAGAAGCAACTCATGTTTCCTATAAAAAGAGAAATTTTGGCATCATGATGTATTTGTGCATATCTCCCTAAGATTCCAGAAGACATTTGTAAATACCCCTGTTGAGTGTGTTTTATCTACATATTTACTGACAACTAGTGCTAAGTAAGAGCTGTGCCTGGGACTAAGTGTATAAAGATATATCCCACTTCTCAGGATCTGAGTTCCTGGGGACACAGATTTGTACTTAGTTAAGTATAAAAGAATGTGAGCCTTGTGATCTGAGCAGCATACTTAGGGCAGAAGTTAATTAATTCTAGTTGGATAACTGAAAAAGATTACATATGAACTGAGCGATGAAAACTGACCAGGAATTTGCTAAGACAAAAAAGAGGAAGGTGAAGGTGTTCTAGGTATCTGTGTTCAAATAAAAACCATCTACTCTTTTCCATGCAAAAACTGAAAAATGCATTCATTCCTTCAGCAAGTATTCGAGTTCCTACAGTGAACAAGGCATTCGGAAACCAGAAACTTCTAGGCCTGTGTTGTGTTGCAGCCTGTGATTTCCTAGACCTGGAGACCATTTTTCTTTGCCCATAATACATGCACCACATTTAAAGGTCCATGAAGATGAGCAAAGAGCTTACAAAGATGATTTTTCTGAGAAAACTATATTCACTGACTCATTCATTCATTCAATCAGTCAATCAACCAACAGCACACATTGGGTGCCTGCTCTGTGCTCAGCAGTGCTTAGGAGAGAACACTTGTGTGGAAAGAAGGGTGGGAGGGTCGTGTCCATCCAGGCAACATTTTGTAAAGACCAGAGGAGCTGGGATTGAGTTTGGCGATTGGCCACAGATAGGAAGAAAGGAGAGAGAAAGGAAAGAGGCCTGTAAGTCAGGCGGGCCAGTCGAAGAGGCTTGGGGAGGACCAGGTCAAGGAGAGGGTGGTAACACAGTGCCCAGAGCAGAGAGGCCAGTGGGCTGCTGAACTGTTCAGCGGCCGCTGCTGGTGTGAGGGCCACTCCCAGGAGCCACGTGCAGGAGCAGCTGGCGGGGAAGGAAGCAGGTGACACCGGCAGAGACGCCAGAGGAGAAGCAGGACAGGCAGAAACGGGGTCAAGAGAAAGTGTCCTTCGAAGTGGCAGAGACCTGCGTATGGACGTAGGGATGCAATTATCATTTTTTCGGTGTCAGATTTCTTGGGTTGTTTATGATTTCATGAAAATCCCCTGCTTTGTTTAATTTCCTTTATATATTTTCAGGTTAACACAATCTATGAAAAACTTTATTTGCATTTGTTCACTGAATAGATTACATATGCATGAACGTTTTTCCTCGTTTCCCACTGTTTTTAAATTCTAAGATACGAATGGACATTTGCAATGATAAGGAGACCATAGTTCTGATGATTATGTATCTCATACAATAATTTTGATTCTTGTTGCACTGGATAGTTTTCATTGTAACGGCTCATTTTATTCTGAATAATTTTGTACGCTTAGAATATACAGTCGCTGTTACATTTTTGCTATATAAATAATAAGCAGTGTCAACAGTGGAATTTAAACGAGAATGATTGTAAATGAAAACCGTTATTTTTGAATATGTATTTCACAGCATGAGAACAAAATGTATTCAGCTGTTCAGTTTATAAAGAGAGAAAAACTATGTTTAAAATTAGAATTGTACCATTCAGAGACTGTAATCCATGCAGTCATAAGAGACATGTAAATGCTTCATATCAGTGGGTAGAAAAGAAAGCCACATTTCAATAAAATACTTGGCGACTAAATTTCTCTACATAGACATTTCTTTCTTTTTTATTAAAGAAAGATATTTGGAAGTCAGGAAACCAGCATCAGGCCTTTAACATGATTCAGAATCACAAAGCTGTAGAGATGACCCCAGGTGATAAGTAGAAAAAAATTGTGATTCTCTGAGAAATCGGAGGACCCTGACCCTCCGTTGACCATTGACATGAGCGTCATCATGTCTTTACTTTCTTCTGAGCCAAGACAGACCTTAAGTCCAGTTGGCGAACCCCAGTATATTATTTTATTGACCTTCGTAAACAATAACAGACCCTCCATGAACTGAAAGTGGGCCTCGACTTATTTTCCCAGTAGTGGCTGTGGTCTTGCGCTGATCAGTCTGTACTCTGGCACCTGGGACCCGCGGGGTTCAGAGCCACAGTGAGAGAAGGTTCGCCAGGCTGTGAAGCAGACATAGCCCGCGAACCCGCGGGAGATGAAATCTGTGCCCGTGGCTCTGCCAACAGTGCGCCCCTGGCAGGGCACTGAGCTAGAAGCGTACCTGGGAAAGACTGTCCTGTGGAAGTGCCGCACCTGCGTTAAGCCCCTGTAATAGGCGCGCTCGGGGACGTTGAAAGGTTGGCCCAGTTTGCCTGGGGCACCTCCTGCTCCCCATTTAGGTCCTGCTTTAATGTCTCCCATCTTTTACACCAGCAGTACCTTCTTTTCCTTCCCTTATTCCACGCCATCCCATCCTGGCCAAAACAAACCCCTTTCCAGAAAGATGCTGGTGTGCACGTGAGAGCCCCAGCATCAAGTCTCCTGAAGTTTTTGAATGTTAAGTTTACGTCCAAAGGATTGTTTCCCTCCTTACAGCTAAAAAGGTAATTGCCAATCGTATCCAAAATAAATCATTTCGGTATTTTAGAAATTTCTCCTACAAATTTCACCACAGTGAGTAGTAGCAAAGCAATGGCAGAGAAAAAGGCAGTTTTTGCTTATTTTATTTTATTGTTTTATTTTATTTTATAGCGGAAACCCCCACTGCTGGTAGAAGATCTTTTTGAAGACATGAAAGATGGTGTTAAGCTCCTCGCTCTCCTGGAAGTCTTGTCTGGGCAGAAACTGGTAAGAATTTTTCCTGTAACCAGACTCGTCAAATTCTTCCTATTTGGAATTGGTGGGTGTGGAGTTGGGAGTGTAAAGGACTCTGCCCCTATGAGATAATGATTTTCTCTTTTGTAGTCAGTAATACGCAGGAAACACTAGTCTATTGGTCGCTTCAGGAGCAAGGAATACATTCCCTTTCTTGCTCCTGCCCACCTTTAGAGGACTGAAAACATTGTATATAGTAATAGCAACCTTAGAAGCATTTTCAGAGACTTCCTCAATAGTCAGTCCATGGTGGTTAATTGTTGCATTTGTGTGGTGCCTGGAAACTTAATTACAAACACGCATCTACCTCACTTTAAGTGTTTGCTTGTCATTTGGAAAGGGTTGTAGTCCATACCTGGTACTTATACAGCTGTTCGTTCAAAGGTAAGCTGAAACCCACGTGGCACTTTTCGCACAAGCTTGGGGACATCCTCCAGCATCAGTCATTTCGCGCAGGAACAGCACGTTCTGAATCCTTTGCTTTTATACACAGCGAAACCAGCAGAGTAAATAAAAAACAAATTGACAGTGAGCTGTAAGATGTTTCTACATTACTCAAATAATAAAATTCTTTTCTGGCTTATATTTATTTTTATTTCAGAGTGGTAGAGAATAAGTAGATTGCAAACATAAACTATTTATAAATGATGTTTACCAGAATGTAAAAGAGAAGCTCAGGAAACAGTCTCCGTAACGTTGTGTAACACGGGGCTGGGAGTGGGGAGAACCCATTCTTTTTCTTTATCTCGTGCATCTTGACAAGAGCCACACAATCGTTATTACTTGGTAATTCAGTTTTTAAAACATTGCTTTTGCCTGAACATAACTGTCTAGTTGTGTGAAGGGAGTCCTCAAAATAGCTTTTGGAAAAGAGTTGTTTATTGAAAAATACAAACTGATAATAGTGTTGCATAAGGTTCTCTAATTTGATTTATCTTGTAGCAGATGCTTTCTGTGGCCCGGGTGTCACCTCTGCTCATGTCTGATTTCAGCCAGGCAGGGGTGGGCATTACCCATACCCTCCACCAGCATCTGATCTCAAGCTCTGATAGCATGTCTCTGGGATTCTGCCCTCCAGGCTTATCAACGCCACAAATTGCACCAGGCAGCCCTCAAGTGTAGGAGAGTTAAGGGTCCCAAAGGACCCTCAACCAATGCGTAAATAACTAAACAGGCCATGTATGGACCAATGATAGGATTATGTCATGTATGATAGAGGTTCCCAAGTAAAGAATAAATAAAAGTAAAAAATTTAAAAAATACGTTTTCTATTTAAATACCTGTTTAAAATCATAACATAAAAATTTCGTACCTGGAACACTATAATTGGGAAGTAAAACATACTCAGTTTGGAGCTTTGATGGAAGATTATTTTGGGTCTGGGTAACACAGAGAAGAGATCAGTTTACCGGCTGTGCAATCATGGAGAAATTCCTTCACCTTCATTACCCACTTATCTCCTGTCCATGTAGGGGAGGCTAATGCTGTCTACTTCACTGACATTGTTTTGAGCTTTAAAATTAACATTGTGGTACACAGAAAGCACATGATAAATTTTAGTAACTCAAACACGGGTCAGAACACACTGTGGTGTAAGATTTTCATTCCCACAATCCTGCTTTTTAACCTGGGCTCCTATGCTCCGTGTATTTTGCTCATCCAAACCTAGAAATGTTATAATATTGTCAATAACTTTCCATGTTAGGATAACTGAAAAAAAAATGGTGAGTGACCAAAAGTACTTTTTTTAAAGACTTCATTTTTTTAGAGCAGTTTCGGGTTTACAACAAAATTACGAGAAAAGTGCCGAGATCTCCTACATACCCCGGGCCTCACACCTACAGCAAGAGTGCTTTTCACGTAAATATTTCCTAACTTATAGGAGTAACAGGCTCAGTAGACAGCGTAGGAACTTTGTGAATTTCTGCTCTAAGACATACAGCAATCTGACAGGCAAGTGCGTTAACAGATGAGCCGAGGAGAAATGCCTTTATTGAGGAAACGGGTTCACTGTCAAGGGGCTGTGTGGGTGATGCCCTTTGGTGTACCTGCCCACCTTTATAGAAACTGAATGATGCTGGTTTTGCTAGACTATCCTTCAAGTATATTTAACCTTCTGCGGTCGTTTGTCTACTCTCAGCCACCAAAGCTTTTTTACCGTTCCGGTTGTATGTCTGCTCTCAACCACCAAAGCTTTTTTACCATTCCGGTCGTATGTCTACTCTCAGCTACCACAGCAAGGAACCGTACAAATCTTAACTCTATTCATTCATGTATCAGTTCATAATTTCTCTGAAAGCTCTTAATTCCGACCAGTACGACACCCATGTCCAAATTTAATACGACCGCAAAGGGTTAAATTCACTTAAATCAATTTTATAGCTATCTCTTTAGTTTTTGCTGAGCTCTCTTTTCAGTGCGTGCGTTGTGATCTGTCCCTGTCCTCTGCTCACAGCCCTGTGAACAGGGGCGCCGTATGAAGCGGATCCACGCCGTGGCCAACATCGGCACCGCACTCAAGTTCCTCGAAGGAAGGAAGGTGAGGGAAACAAAGCGAAACACTTGAGAGAGAAGGTGTGGGCAGGCAGATGTTTCCAATATTGGGTGCGGCGTAAAACCCCTGCATGTAATCTCCACAGCACACACGTGCAGTATTAGTGTAAAAGTAATTTTAGATTTACAGAGAAGTGGCAAAAGGGGGTACCGAGATTTCATTCCTGGGCTTCATTCGGCTCCCTCCACTGCTAAGAAGTTATACATGGTACATGTATGTACACGTAGTACAACCGTCAAAATACAGAAATTCAAACTGGCCTGAAACTATTAACTAAAGCACAGACACACTTCTAGGTGGCTTGTCGCTCCAGCTTCTCGTTTATCATGCCTGTATGTCTTTTGCACAGATGAGCAGCTGTATCTTCATATGCCACCTTCTTTTGTACAGGAAGGTCGTGTACTATAGATGCAGTCTTGCGCTTTGCTTTTTAAATTGAGTAGCATATCGGGCAGCCACCGAGTCAGTTCGTGGGGGTCTTCCTCATTGGTCTTCGCAGCTGCATAGTATTCCTCGGTCTGGATGTGCCAGAGTTTATGTAACCGCTCTCCTATGAATGAGCACTTAGGTTGTTTCTAATGTTATTCAAGCAGAAACAATGATTCAATTAATAACTGTACATACATACTTTCCACATTATCGGAAGTACATTTTCTGGGTAAATTCCCAGAAGTGGATTGCTGGGTCAAAAGGTAAGTGTGTACGTAGTTTTGTTAGATATTGCCTTATTTCCCTCCAAAAATGTTTGCACAATCCTCTTAGATTTAGCCTTTTGTAATTTTGGGGCCTTACCCTTACTACCTTGTTTAACCTTAATTGCCTCCTTGGAGGCCCTACCTCCAAATACAGTCACATTGTGGGTTAGGGCTTCAACATATACATTTAGGGGGGCACACAGCTCAATCCATACTGGTCTCTGGCTTGCAAAATCAACATTTTTCAGATTATGTGAGCCAAGTACAATGATCTAGTCCAGGGTTCTCAAACATTGATGTGTGTCAGAATCACCTGGAGGTTTTGTTAAAATAGATTCTTGGGCTGCACTCCCTTAGTTTCTGGTCCAGCAGGTCTGGGGTGAGGTCCCAGGTTCTGCATTCTTATCAAGGTCACAGTGATGTGTTTGCTGCTGCTCTCAGGAGCTTACTTTGAGAACCACTGGCCCAATATCCTTCCCTAGTTTTATTCATTAATGTGACCCCATCCTCTTTCTAGCTTCTGGAAATTTTTCAGTCTCTTTGGATGTCTCTCTATTGCCCATCCCAACTCCTAGGCTATTAAGAATTTATTTTAAGTTTAATAGGATTTTGCAAAGGAGAGGAGGTAAAAAACAAACAAACAAACCTGTGCTTTGTAACCCATTGTGGAACACACAGTTTTTAGGAGGGAAAATAATTATTAAAAACAATTCTTTAACAAGTTGAGCAAAAGGTCATTAGGTTCTATATGTTGAGTATGTTAACTTCATAGCACAGTTGAGGTAGGAAATTCAACTTATAGTCAACCACATTTTAAAAAAGAATGAGAGGAGGAAAGGGAAATGATCTGTCCTCTAGGAGATACATTATGGTCTCTCAGTGTCTGTGGGGGATTGGTTTTAGGACCCTGCAGATACCAAAATCCAAGAATGCTCAAGTCCCTTACGTAAAAGGGCGTCGTATTTGCATATAACTACATAGGTCCTCCTGTATACTTAAAATCATCTCTAGATTACTTACAATACCTAACACAATGTAAATACTATGTAAATAGTTGTTGTACTGTGTTAAGGAATAAGATAAGAAAAAAAAAGTCTGTACATGTTCACTGCAAGCACAACCTAGCTACATAGTAGATGTCTGCAACAATGTAACTAATTTTTTAGAATGTTTTTGATCTGCAGTTGAAACCCAAGGATAAAGAGGGTGGACTGTAATCTTACAGTAATTAGGATATATTATAAATTTGTGGTCCATGGATACTAAAATGAATGTGGAGAAAGTTCTGGAGGAGTTGTGAAACAGAGTAATCAAAATGATTATAAAGATTGCAATAGGTTCTGTCATAAGAGGTTAAAGGAAGTTGAAGTTCCTTGTTTTCCGCAAACGAGTTATATGTCTTACACTGTGCTCGGCCTAAAACAAGTAGACACATAAGAACTGATAATCTATATGGCAGTTCTCAGTTTTCCTCTCTCTCTGAACATGATGAATGAAAATTACCAGTGAGACAAAATCCCATAGATGTGAATCAAATGATTTCCAACCATGTTTGTGTTGGCTTTTTACTCTACCCCTTTTTGATATTTAACTAGCAAATTTAATTACTCGAGTAAAGAATTTCTGAGATGATTTTGCATCTGATAAATTTTTATTAAAGTAAGCCACTTACAAACTTCTGAACTTTATTACTATTAATAGAACAGCTCAAGAACTTGTTGCTGAGACATACTGAGCTAGAAGCTTAAGGACTGCTTTGTTACTATTTTTTGTATTTGTTTGGGGATTGTGAAGAGGAGGATGAGTGGTTCTAATTGTATTCTATGGCGATCTACAAATAAAATCCATTTTGCTAGGACTTAGCAAATAACTCCTTTGATAGTTGGGAAGGCATTGCAATAAATAATTGGGAACAACTGCAGACAGAATAACATGTGTCTTGAATACTTTATAGTTATCAGTGCCCAAAAGTAGGGAACCAACCACTAACAATCTCCTTCCACTTTACTATTTCTTGGCTTTCCTTTGCCTTTAAAATGTATTCTCCAAAACTGCTCTAAATGTACTTCCTCCATTTTTACCCCCTTTGAACAAATAATGCTGACTTTCGAAGGTTATTTATGTGTGTGTATCATCTTGTTCCTTTGCTTTACATGTCAGTCCATGTACAGAGGATCACCGGTTAGTACACATTTTAGAATTTTTAACTCCTGACTTTTATAGGTAAAAGAGAACATAAGTTTCATGCTATTTGGTAACAAACTTCAAAGTAAGTGTATCTTCTTAAACTATTCATCACAGTTCCTTTTAAGTTCCCGTCAAGTTCTGAATGTAAAGAATAACTTGTGGGTTGTGTTTTTTTTTTCTGTCTGGCATTTTGTTGGTAATTCCTTGCATGATGTCCTATGTTTTCACCTTAAAGTTTTTTATTTTCTTTTGTGGTTAATTTTGTCGTGTGCACCTAATGAATGCTCCTGAAATTCCCACTGAAACCACATGCTTGCAGTTTTTATTATGGCTCACCCTACTTACCCGTGTGTATCACTACCCGGGCATGACCAAGTCCTACTGATGTCTAATAAAGTGCTCATCACTGCATAATTAAATGGGGTATAACCTTCTAGTGCATTACTAGGACAGTGTTTCTCTTTAAACAGATTAAACTAGTCAACATTAACTCCACTGATATTGCTGATGGCCGTCCCTCGATAGTGCTCGGACTGGTGTGGACCATCATTCTCTATTTCCAGGTACTGAGCTGTAGCTCCCTTGTCAGTTGATGTAACACTCTGGGGGGATGTAGTGATGGGCAGTTTAGTAGTGCTGTCATTTGCCACACTTTTGGGGTTGATTCTGAAGCTGGCAGAAATCTGACCTTCACACATACATTGATTTTTGGTAGCAGAATTTCTTCTTCCCTGTAAAGGTATTATTATGTACCTCCCCAAAGAACTGGCATCCGTACCCAATCTGAAAAGTGGGCAGGGCACAGTGAAGATGAAATATTGGAGCAGGAAGTTCAGAAGATTGTCTTTGTTCTCTGGAAGGGAGCAGTTCTGTGATCCTATTAGACATTAAGGGGAGAAATGGACTTGCCATTCCATCCAGAAGAACACTTCATTTTTTAGAGCAGTTTAAAGTTTATAGCAAAACTGAGCGTAAAGCACAGAGACTTCCCCTGTAACCCTGCACCCACACATGCACAGCCACCCCACACCCAACATCATGATCCAAGTGGTGTATTTGTACAACTAATGGGCCTATGTGGACACATCATTGTCGCTCCAAGTCCGTGGCTCACATGAGGCTTCATTTTCGGTGTTGTGCACCCCACGGATTTGCATAACCATGAGGCTTTCTTTATTCATTCCCGTGTATTTAACGAGTATTTATTACTGCATATAAGGTGCAGAGATACAGTTTTTCATGCAGCAGGAAATACAAAGAAGGGTAAGGATCAGTCCTGCCCTTTAAGAGCTTACGTGTAGTCGGCAGTGTTAAGGATGTTCAGATAAACCATTTTCAGTTGGAAAAGCGAGGCGTCTGAGGAAAGGGCAGAGATCATTCTAATATTTCACCGGCTGTTGCCACGCACACAGATTGAGGAGCTGACCAGCAACCTGCCGGAACTGGAGTCCTTGTCCAGCAGCACCTCCTCCGTGGACAGCACGGTCAGCTCGGAGACCGCCAGCCCCCCCAGCAAACGGAAGGTGGCCACCAGGACCCAAGGAAATGCTAAGAAGGCTTTGTTAAAGTGGGCTCAGCACACAGCAGCCAAGTAAGGACCAAGAGTCTGGTTAAACTTGAGACCCTTGAATAGCGTGAGTTACGTGTTTCAGTGAGTGTGGCCTCCAGTGAGTGCAAAGTTTGAAGAGACACCTGAGTGAACGGCTTTGCTTCAGGTCATCTTTCACTCTTTCCTTGAGTTAAAATACAAACGTGTGTCATCACTAATACTCTGGGAAAGTGCTGTAGTAAAGCCAATTCCTTCTTCAGCTACGTCGTTGGGCCTGATTAATGAAGTCACTTAATCCCTACACTTTGATTAATAGCATGAGGGCTTATTCTATTAAAGTCATTTGTTTGGACTTTTACTCCTATTAAATAACCTTTACACAAATAAATTTTAAGATTTAAACGTGGTTATCTCATTGTAAGACTATTGGGTTCTGTTGAATAATAATATGAACTAAGGTTCACATTTTGGAATGTTATATTTGTTTTTTATTTCCTAAAAGTTTCTAGCAATTTTATTTTTAAATGTTATCCTTTGGTTTCATCTTTTATCTGGAATATAGATTCCTTTGTCAACTCCAGCTTTATGGATGGATAATTTGCTTCTAGTTTTGTTTCCTTCTAGGTATAGTAAGTTTACAGGTCTGTACATTTGTGTGATGATGCTGGATAGAAAAGTGCAATTTCAATAGAGTTCTCAATTAATCATACCAATATTTTGTGGTGAGAGGCTGTCAGTGGTAAGATCTGTTCACATAGAAGCTGTGCTTTTGTGTGATTTTCCTAAACGACATGTAAATTTAACTCACTTTCTGTTCTGTTTTGAGTGCCCAACTCTAATCTGAGTCCTATTTTTTACTTCCGGAAAGTAGTTGTAAACAAGTACTGATCATTATAAAATATGGAGGCACTAAACATAGGAAGGTCTATTTTTAAAGTGTTTGAAAAGCAAAAATGAGGAGAAACAAAAATAAACATAAGGAAGATATAATTAGTGTTACTAATTTATATAGTTTTGTTTAATTTTTTAAGTGTATTGGTGGTTTTCTAATTTTGTGTATATTTTTATGATTCAAATTGCACTGAAAAATCTAATATAGAAATCTTTAAGTATGGAACCAGAATTTTTACATCTTATCTCCTTTCCTTCTAAAAATATTGTTTTGCTTAATTTTTCTGAAAACCAGTTAACTGATTTAGCTATCCTATTATTGCTATAGGATATTGGATTCTGCAAGAGGCCTCGAGAAAAATGCATATTATCTATTCAGACTGTGACATTATTCTGTTTTTTTAATCTCATAAAGGCAGACTGGAATAGAAATAAAAGACTTTGGGCGGAGTTGGAGAAACGGAGTTGCCTTTCATTCAGTCATCCATGCTATTCGACCAGAGCTCGTGGACTTGGAGAGGGTGAAAGGAAGATCTAACCGGGAAAACCTGGAGGAAGCTTTCACTCTTGCTGAAACGGAACTGGGGATCCCCAGATTACTAGATCCCGAAGGTACGTTCAGTATTGTTGGCTCAGCTCAGTAGATTTGTACGCTTCACACCCAGAAATTACAGATGACTTTCAACACCCTGTGAGAGGCCAGAGAATTTGAGACAAGCACAAATAACTAGTATCTTCCTGTACTGATTTTCTTTTGGAAAAATTTTTGGTGTTATAATTGGTAGCAAAATATAGCTCTGTTGCTTCAAACAACACTCTGACATTGGTGGCTCAGTGAGGTGAACTGTACTTCTTCATTGTACTTATGGGTAGAATGAAAGTTTTACAAGTGTGTGTTTAAAGGGATGGGGTGTCACAGGGTAAAGGAACTAGTCCATTTGTATAATTCCAAAGAATCTGGAAGAAATAAAAGGCCATTAGTAATCTAAGATCATACCTTAAAAACATCAGTTATTAAACACTTAGAAGTGTTGATACCATCCAGTGTTTTGGTTGTAATCAGAAAACTACATAATTTTCATTGCAATTGTTTGGCACCTTTTTGGTAAGACTGAATTTTAAGACTTTTTAGAAGTGGAGTTAACTCTTTCAAGCCTTCAAAAGACAATTTTGATGACTTTAATAAAATGAGTTGTTTGTTGTATTGAAGTAAAAGTGTCAAAGTTCATTTTCCAAATGTCACAGATAATATCTTATTTGAGTTGTCAGTTATGGAAATCTTATTAATGAATGCAGAAATGTAAATACAGTGTAGACAAGTTGTTTTTAAAGGTGAGATTTCGGAATGGGCATTTCTAGCACTAAAATAGTGTCTAAGAGGAGACCCTTGTGTTTCCAAGAGTAAGTTACAGAAACTTACAGGTCCCTGGTTAGCCTCCTCTGAGATGGGGGAGCAGCCTGGTGATCCCTACCCCTTTTGGAGTTTACTTTGGGCCCCTAGATTCACTATGATAGCCAAGGCTTTCCACCTTGTTTGTACAGAAAAAGGCCCAATAGTATCCAGTACACTTACTCAGCTCAAGGGGAAAGCCACACACAGTATTTCAGCCCTCAACTCCATGTGTAGTTACACAAGCTATATAGTCACTTGCTATTGAGTGCCACACCTGCGGTTTAAATACTACCCACCCATCACGATTCTGAAACTTACCTATTATGTTTATTTTATTAACTAGACAGGATGCCTGAATAGCCATATAGTAGCTCAGGTTCTTGATAGATTAATGTTGAATTCTCAATGAAACAGTACTACTTTCCTAAAAATTCTTAGTTAAAATGTCATTTTTATGAATTATAAAATTTCTACCATGTATCCTTCAGACTACATTTGCCTCCTCCCCCTAAAAAAAAGTCTCTAAACATCAATTCTATTTTTCTTCTGCCTTTAAGACAGTGTCTTTGGTGTATTGGCTAGACTTTAAAGCTTGTATTATTATAATCTAATAGATGTGAATTAATTTACCCACATTTGTTTTGTTTTTTTCCAGATGTGGATGTGGATAAGCCAGATGAGAAGTCTATTATGACCTATGTAGCCCAGTTTCTGAAGCAGTATCCTGACATCCACAGTACAGGTGCTGATGGGCTAGGGAGTGATGTAAGTATTCGGTGGCCTTCAAGTATTGACTCGCACTCAATGACAGTGACTCAGGTTTTTAAGCATGCTGTTTCTGAAAAATTAAGTTGTAATCCATTTTAATGTGAGAACAACTGAGTAAAGAATAGATATCACCAATTTTGGAAGTGATTAGAGGGAAAGATTTCTCTGATTTGTATGTTGGCTATGACAGAAAAAGCAATATTAAGTGCTGGATATGTCATCCTGATGAATTAAAATTGAGGCAAGATATTGGTGTCGGGAAACTCCATTTTAGTAATTTAAGGATGGAAGTAATTGCATATCCATCCCATCACTTATAGATCTAAATCTTGAGTCCCCTTGTTCTGCTCACTCAGATGAAAACTACTTTTGACTTTTAGGTTTTATTATATAAATTGCTGATCACATTGCACAAGGCAAATTTGTAAAAGTGCTAGTTATTCACTGTGGTTAGATTTGTTTTGCCTTTCAATAGTTTAAATAACATTTAAACTTTTCATACTGCTCAAATGACTTATGCTCATTGTAATAAATAGAAACAAAATTGGGGAAAAAAAAAATTATCTCTACTTCTAGAGAGAGCATATTCTAGAAAAATAATGTTTTGGTGTGAGCTTCAGACATTTTTCTATGTATGTACAGACACATAGAATATTTTAACAAAAATTGAATCATAGTATACATACAATTTTAAATTTCCTTTTCATTACACAGAATTTTCCCATGTAATTCTCTCCAAGTCATCATATATATGTGCAGTAATTTATTTATTCAGTCTTAAAGTTTTGAAATTTTTTGCTGATATTGATGCTTCTATGAACAATTTAGCAATAAAGCCTTGTTTTACAGTACTTCCCAGGCTAAAGAACCTACAGCTTTTTTAATGCTTTTTGAAATGTTTTTTTCAAATCCCTTGTAGGAAAGTTTGTCCCATTTTATGCTCTAGCCAGCACACCAGGAAACCTGTTTTCCCAGTCTTTAACAGCAATGGATGGTACCATTTACCTAATTTGTTAAAAGTAGTACCTTTTATTATAGACAGGTGGATTTACTGCTGTATTTATGATTGATTATAAGGCAAAATGACACCAGGGAAAGTAATAAATGGAATTTTCGAAATGTGTTAAAACTCTCTCTCTGTCCTCATTGCTCAGGTCTCAGCTAGTGTTTTCAGAGCAGCTTGAGATTAAAGTGAAGAGCAACAGGAAAAAAAAAAAAAAGGTTTTCTAAATAAACTTAGAAACAAGTTTAAGGAGGAAAAAGGCCAGGGGAACATAGCTCAAAGTTTTCTAATAGAAAAGGCATTACACTGATAGAAATCAGTGACTTCATGAAAGAATTAAGCAGAACAACGGCCGCTGGTGTTTCCCAGGTTGCTTGGATGAAGTTAATCCAGCATTTGATAGAACTGTAGTACTTTCTTAAAAACTATAGTTCCAGGAAGCCTTTTTTGTTCCTTGCCAGGATTCAGGCAGAAACACGGACCGCCTGAATAATTTATCTATAGCTAGCAGAGTACATGTTTCTAAGGAGCATCCCAAGAGGCAAAAGCTCAGAATCTGTGCGAAATCTCGCATAGTTCTTGCACCACATGCTTTAGGGCCATTGGATCTCTGGGTTCTGAGACTATAATCGGGCAGGGCTGCTGCTGTGCCAGTAAGAAGCTCTGAAGAGAGTGTATTAGACAATACAGCACAGAGAAAATCAGCTTTCCGTCTGATTTTCACATCTAAAGTCTTTATATTACCCAATTGGATTTATTTCTGATCTGGTTTTAGACTTTGTACTATTTTAATTTTTGAACACTGGATGAGTAAATCTTGTGGCTGAAAAAGTTTAAGAAACAAAAGGGGGTGCTTTCCTAATGCACACAAGCAGGATTTTAAAGCAAACACCCTTAGAGATTTGAAACACACACACTCCTGGCACAAACTTGTTAATGTACTTTATTAAAGAGGCTTTATTACTCTGAGGTTAATCTTAATCTAGAAAATAAATTCGGATTGTTCTTTTAAAACCCCCCCTCTATCCATTCCCTAAAAAGTGGCTGCAAATGATTTCTTCAGGGTTATTTCAAAAATTAATTTTGAGAAAAGTATTCTATAAACTTTGCCCATTTTTAATGTGCGATTTGGAATGTAAGGCATAACCATCTAAAATGACTATTTTCAATAAAAAAATGTATGTTTTTTTTATGATGTAGGGCCTATGTTTGCTTAATGAAGCTAAGTGACCACCTAATTTTGGCTCATGAGCCTTTAAGGTTTGTAGACTATACCTATTAGGAATATTGATGCCATCACTTCAGATACTCAGTATTTTTCACCTTGGGCCTTAATAAATATTTGTTTTAATTCATTTTTTAAAAATATTGGTATCAACATATCTACCAGGCTTCCATTTTTGGTGCAATTGGTTTCTATGTCCTCTTTATGAATTTATTTTAATTAGTTATTTTATTTATATTAGAAACCATTTTAAATCAAATTTTCTTATTGGAAATACACATACTATACTTTTCTTACTTCAGCCAATAAAACGGACAAAGAAACTTTTTCCCTAAAGGTATTCCTTGGGTAATCAACGCTCTATTGTAAATAAATAAAACAGGCCTTTTGACCCATCTGCCTCACCTGTTAAACGTTCAGTTATTTATCACTGTTCCTTTTGCCATTGAAGCAAATACTACCAACTGCTCTCAGGAGCACGCACAGCCTTCATTGTTGTTGTAGAGATAGAGAGATGCAGATTATGGTCATATTCTTAGAGAAAAAATATGAATCCACATACCTTTTCTCCACATTGTTCTTTTAAAAAGTTTAATATGTCAAAACATTTAAAAAATGCATCTGTTGCCACATACGATCTATTACAAATTAAAATGAAAACATGAAATGCCAGAATACTATGTTGCCGTATTGGATGCAAGCATTTTGAGACTTTCAAAAGTTATGAAAACCAAAAACAAAAAAAAAATTGTGAGAAATATCTTACGGTAACTCTACCCTTAAAATTATTATCTATTTATTTATAGATGGATGGTACTCCATTGTTTCTTTTTCTTGTTTCCCATATAATTTTGTCCCTGATTTGTATTATTTTTCCATATGTTATCTTTTCCTATCGTTAGGAAATATTTCCAGATTTCCTACTCTTTGCAAATTCTATCCAAAATCTTAAGGTAAGATTTAAGTAATCTTGAATTAGTGACCTCTTTCAAACGTCCAACATCCCATAGCTCGTTAGCCATTCCTTTGCATGGATTTGTCTTTATGTACACATTTCTTTTAATACTTTAACTCTGTATTTCCTTTTCCTTTCTATTAGAAAAAATAACATGTAATTGTTATTAAATGTTAGTTATAGTCTAAGCCACGCCCATGGACTTTCCCACTAATCTTTATTTATATAATGGCATCAATTAATTCCTTCCTAATAACACTTAATAGCACTAATAAAAGGGAGAATTTACCATGATAACGTTTGTTTCTGTTATATTTGAAATGGAAAATAAAAATAAAGTTAAAGACATATTTTTTATATTTTAAATAATTAAGCAGGAAGTCATTAGTTGAAATAGGTAAGTATTCAGTTAATTTATAATCCTGAGTTAATCACATCTCTTCTGTTCACTGTTGGGTTCAGTAAAGTTCATAACACATGGTAAGTACTCAAAAAATATTTGTGGAATTAATGATTATGAATTCTCTTCCATACCCAAGTTAGCCTGTACTTCAGTTCTCCCATCTTTTTCTATATTCCATCAAGGCCTGAGCTGAAGCACCTGTCAACACTATAGACTTTATGTCTACAGCACAATCAAAAATCAGAAGTAACTAATTTCAGATAAAATGTTAAATTAATTTTTATTTCAGGCAGACTAAGAGTATATTTTTAAGTCCTCCCCGAGGATATGTTTTTTGATTTGAGAGAGAGAAAGAGAGACGAGAGAGAGAAACATTCACCTGTTGCCTGCCGTAAGGACCCCAACGGGGATGGAACCCGGAACGTAGGTATGTGCCCTGACAGGAAACCGAAGCCACAACCTTTTTAGTACAGGGGACAGTGCTCCAACCATTGAGCCACCAGGCCGAGGACCAAGAGCATTTTGTTCCTCTGAGTTCATAAGAATGTGTCATTAGTGCTTTTATGAGCATGAAAGTCAACTGATGATAAAGCATGTGCCTGGATCACGCGCACTGTTCATTCAGAGGGGCCATCATAGGAGGAGCTGAAGCTTTGGAGTCTTGGGCTCCCCCCATTCCCTTTATTTCTCTAATTAACTATGCTACTAGTCAGTCATTTATTCCACAACTATATATTGAGTGATACTGGGTGCCAGACACTGTGATAGGCTGGAGTAAAAAAGATACCTAAGGGTTTATATATGGGGGGAAAAAGAGACAATTTGGCGGATGATAAAATATAGTGCATTTTGGGTGACTGTTTGAGCTCCAGTTGTTGCAGGATCATGAAGTGTTCTCAAAATGTCATCCCTAGGCCAGCAACATCAGATTCACCTGGAAACTTGTCAGAAATACGAATTTTCAGCCTCTACCCTAGATCTGTTGAGCCAGAAAGTTTGAGGATGGTGCCCAGAAATCTGTTTTCACAAGTCCTCCAGCTGATTCCAATGCACCCTAAAGTTTGCCATCCACTGGCATAGACTTCTGGGTCAGACAGAAGCTTCTGGGTCAGAGAGGGTGTGGCTGAGCTCTAGAGAAATCATTTCCGGGGGGAAATGTTCTAGGCAGATGAGGGTTGCCTTTGCCGGGCTGGAAAGTGAGACAGGGCATGGAGCGTGATAGCATCATGTACTAGGTGTGTTATAAAGATGATCTCTGCTGTCCCCAATCCATGGCAGGGGTGTGTGATGACTCTTCAGATGATGGTGTAAGAATGGAGAGGTCAAACACAAAGCAATTAAAAAAAAAAAAAAAAAAAAGGTGCACCTAAGGCCCCCAGGATAATCCATGTCAAAACCAGGATTTGTAACAGTTTTTCCTGCCTCCATAGCCAGCACTTTCTACTCTGCCCCTTCACCTTCAGTAGAGACAATTTTATCTCTGTCACAGGGCTGCGATCATCAAGTGAGATGCTATAGTTGAAAGTTCTTTGTAAGTGCCAAAAAATCATGTTCAATATGTTTATGATTACTTTGGCTTTTTTACCAGATAAGAAATCTTGATGAAAAATTAGGATATTGTCACTAATTCAGTGCTAGAATGGCATGTAAATCTCCTTTTTTTTTTCTCATTTTTGAGATGAGAGTGGTGTCCTAGAGGCATTTATTCAGCATATAATTTAGTAAATATCTTATAGGTACCATGTTGCCAGGGTCTAGAAATACCACATAGAACAAGAGCAATGTGTTCTCTGTTCACATGGAGCTTATAACACTGAATAATATACACAAGTAGTCTGATGTTATTGTGACTGTAGCTTCTTGAACTCGGTCAAGGTTAATCTCACCCAGAATAGTGCTCTGGGTTACCAGCGGCCTTGGGTTAAGAAACAACCACAGGCCTATGTTTCTAGTCCCATTCCAGCTATTGGTCTGAGTAATTTTTTTACTTAGGACATTCCTGTCTTGCAGATATTTTCTTAGTTAAATCAGTGTTTTTTGAGAAAGAGATAATTTCAGTAGTCAAAGAAAATTAATATATTTTTACAGAATTAACTCCTTTTTTTTTTTTTTCCTCTACATAAGGGGTGAGAGTGGGGAGAGGGAAACCTTTTCAAAGACAACTGAAACTTACTAAGTCTATTTTAAGTTCAGTCTGGTATTAACGAGCAACTAAATAAATGCACAGTTACTGATAAAATTGTAACATCTGCTGGTTTCTAGAGAGAAGACAGGCTAATTCTGAAGGAAATGAAAGTTTGGATAGAACAATTTGAAAGAGATTTGACAAGGGCACAGATGACAGAATCCAATTTGCAGGATAAATATCAGGTAATGTATGAAATAGTTTTCAGTTTTTAAAAGCTTTGTGTAAGATTCATACATGTCATTTAGTCTGTGTTTAATCTTTCAGATGTTATTAATGAAAAAAATCCATAAAGAAATCATGTGCATTATCTTGTTTGCATGTAATTTAATAACTGTATGTCTATGTAAATAAGTAGTTTTAAATTGTATGGATCTACACTGTGTATACAGCTCCAAGGCTTAATGAATTTCCAGAACTCAGTCTTATAAGACCCAGAACACAAATACCTAGTTTTGTTTCTGTTAGACTCATGATCTTGTAGATGTCACATAACAACAAAGAAATCCACCAAAAAAAGCACTTCAGCACCATACTGAAAATGACTGTAGAAGAAGCTGAATTGAATAAAGGATTGCACCAGAAATATTTGCAGTGGCCCCATTGATGGGATCAGTTTCTACCATGACCTGCCTAGGTCAACACTATCTCATTCAGGTGGAGGCCAGGGTCCTTGTTGTTTCCCCCAGTCCTATTACACTGTTATTAGTTGGATTTTGGCTTCCAGTTTCCATTTCCAAGGCACAAAATCATATAACGGGTTTTCCAATTACATTGTGATTTATTCTGTGCGGCACTGACATTTTCCCCGATTTAAAATAGCATTGCATGTGAGTAGCAAAGCTACAATATACTCTAGTCTATATTATATTGTCAATCATTTTCGTGACCAAAAAGGTCCCATGATGTGAGAGTCAACATGGCAAACAATCAGAGTTAGCTATCTCACATTAGGGTGTGATTTCACATAATCGTACCCATAAGTGTGCCCGGATTTAGAGGGATGATGCCGTCAACATTATATTTGACGAACTTGGCAGAGTGGACAATATGTGCTTCTATGAAGTATACCCTTTTTTGCTTTGAAATTCAATGGAATCTTTTTTCCCAAAAATACAATTTTCTGGGATGAGCTCCACTAAAAAAAAATTTCTTAAACTAGTAAATTGGGAATAGAAGTGCAAGAACAGAGTGAATATGCTTATTTAGTCCATTAGTGAGTTTTAGTTTGAGCATAAATTGTCAAAAAACTACATTTCAAGTTATAAAGTTACCTGTTTTACAGGTACTATTTTATAAAAGAGAACCACAGGATTAGGAAGGTACAAAACAGGAACACTCCTTTTGGGCCAAAGATGATCACCAGTTTCATAAAATAGGGTTTGAGACCATCTGATATTTGAACATAGGGAACATTTTCTTTTGTTTGTGGGTTTATGTGTCATCAGCACTTCCTATCTGTTTCTACTTTTCAACCAATAAGTGTATTTTCCAGTTTTTCCATGCATGGAATTTGTGGAATAAAATTGAAGATTGATTTTATATTTTGGTATTTTTAAATTGCATTAAGTTAGAGGAATGGGAGGTAACTGTGGTAAAACATTTATTCACCATCTCCCCCCAGTGTTCCTCCTGTGGACTTACACGTTCGTTTACTCTAAGAAATTCTTTTGGGTGTGTTTGCTATCTGTTAGATTCTTTAGGGCCATTCTCACGGTCTTTAACATAACTGCACATATTAGTGGTATTTTCCTTTCATATTTGGACCTGGAGTCACATTTTAAGATATGTTTATTCAATGTAAAATATGTAGAAAGCACTCGGCGTGGGGCCAGGCTCGTGGTCAGAGCATGCTGAACGGTAGCTGCTGTTAGTTTTATGTCTGTCATTATTATTTTCAACAACATATATTGAGTGTTATCCAAATATAAAAGATTGTTATTTAGGAAATGTGGTTTCCTTTGCTTTTGCTTTTTTTTGACTCATTGCCATGTTGTTGCTGTTTTTCCTCTATTAGTCATTCAAGCACTTCAGGGTTCAATATGAAATGAAAAGGAAACAAATTGAACATCTAATGCAACCACTGCAAAGAGACGGTAAACTGTCACTTGACCAAGCATTGGTAAAGCAGGCCTGGGATAGAGTGTCCTCTCGGGTAAGATCTCCCGCGACCCATTTCATCAGGGCTCACATCATTTAGTCAAGAATATTTTCCATCACCCTTGTCTACACAGTGGTATTGCATCAGGTCCTTCTGCCTCTGTCTGGGGCAGAAAAGCCTAACTGTGGGAGAATCTGTCCTTTAAATTAATGGCAGCGCTTGTCTAACAACCCTTTTCCTGCCTTGCCTGCCCTGCACGTGATGTCACCATCGACCAGATGAGGGACTGAAATCTTGGAAGACCATCTGGGTTACATCTCGCTTTACGCAGATGAATTCTGGGTTGTTTAGGATTGGAGCCTTCGCCATTTTTCTATTTCCCATAATCATGTTTGATCAATAGTTAATAATCTTCCCATATTCACATTCACTTTTATATTCCTTAATTTAACATATCTCCTGATCTGGTCTTTCATGAACCTGAAGGAAAACTGCTCAGTGCCTTCAAATGTTAACACTTTGCAAACTTAAAGACCAAGATTTCAAAAAACTCTGACATTTCTTTCACTGATGGGACTGTTTGCCTTGAACTTACCCTATTTTTTTCATTTTTATTGTCCGTTTACCCCCATAAACTCTATCAAAGAATAGCATGGTTTTCAAGCACCGTACGGCATTCTACTTGGCATTCCATCAAACTGGGAAATGGTGGGACTGAATAAAGTAAGACATGCGGGGGTGGTGAGAGGATGATGTTCTTATAAGAAGAATCCTGAATACCTCTCTGCCCCCAGAGGTGTCTAGAGGACCCTGCTTTGCTGACCTGATCTCATCCTGTAGGACTATCCGCATGAGCTGGTGCATAAGCTCCTGCATCCCTGAGCACGTCAGCATCCCGGTCCCTTCCCTTTCGGCAGGAGCCAACCTGCAAGTCAGTGGGTGCTTCATGCTCTCGCTGTAAGAAAATGCCTTAAGCTGCCAATAATATCCTTCCATGTCTAGGATGTACTTTAAGTTCCCTCAAAATTTGCTTGTAAATGTCATTTCCTACCTGTTCTGAAAGCATCCAATTCAGAGCACAGATCATTTTTTACTTGATATTTGTTAAGTTAACCTGAAATGATTAACTTAAAGCTTTATTTAGACTTTAAAATTGTTTGGGGGAATTTTAGGAATTGCCTTCTGTGTTAGAGATAATTCTGTTTTTCTACTTTTGCATTTCAGCTCTTTGATTGGCATATACAGCTTGACAAATCTCTTCCCGCACCTCTGGGCACTATAGGTGCCTGGTTATACAGAGCAGAGGTGGCCCTGCGGGAGGAAATTAGCATCCAGCAGGTCCACGAGGAAACGGCCGACACAATACAGCGGAAGCGTGAGCAACACAAGGTAAGAATTCCGACCAGGAGACCTTCCAGCCTGACAGTCCGCGTGTCCTCTGCAGATGTGGCCTGTTTAGATCTTAGACTGGCCGGGCTTCCCAGGCTTCCAGTACGAATCAATGCGTATTGATTCAGAGACGTGGCGCCTTCTTAGAAGTTCTCTGATCTGCGTGCCTCTTCTGTTCTTGTTAATCACAGGTCCAGTAGATTTGTTCCCTGAGGTACTTTCTAGTAGCTCTGTGGCACTATTCCATCTGCAGTTATCTTTGTTGTTTCTGTTGCTATATGTTATTTTTCAAAAGATAAGCCCACAGACTATATGCATTTATGTAATAATGTCATTGGCCATTGGCTCCACACCTCATTTCTGCCTCTATTTTCTAAGAGAGGCAAGCCAAGTCCTCAGGGTGCTGAGGCGGTGCAGGGGGTGGTGTTTGGAAGTGGTGGGAGTAGGCCTTGATGACCTCTTAGTCATGTGTGACATGTTTTAGCTCACTCCTGCTCAGTTGTGCTTACTGTAAGTTCTAACGCACTTCCTCTTTGTGTTTTGCAGCAGGTCAGAACTAACTAGAAGGGCTGTTTTTCATGAACGTAGTCCTGCATTTTGCGCAGTTGAGCTTGTGTACCCCATTCATGGTCTCATGGTGAGGGTTGCTGTAAACATGGAAAATAAGCCAACAAGCAGAGGTTTCTCCTCCTGACCACACATGCGCCATTTATAGCTCATGTGTATTTTCTGCCGTGTTAGTGACATTTTGTAAAGTACCCCAAGGAAACAGACTGTTATATACCCTAGAGTAGGAGTGCATTCATAGCAGATTTGGTTTCATGCCCCTCTTGAATGTTATATTTGGAACTAGAGGCATAGAGATGTCATGGGATTTCAGCCCCTGGCCCTTTCCGCTCAGCTCACTCAACCCAGACTAGCTCATCCAACAAAACTGACACCGCGATTTTGTGATGCTACATAGTTGGTCAGGGTCCTGCCACCAATACTCTCGGCCTTTTTTCATTGACAGTCAGTGCTTTCGGACTCTTGTAGTTGCGCTGATAATTTCTTACTGAGTCTCCTTCCCCCCCCCCCACACACACCTACCCCCACCCCCCACCCCCCGAAACTGCCTCTCAGGCAAAAGCATGACTTTGGGGGCTGCTCATTCTTTAGAGATACACACACATAAAGCCCGTGCCTGCCAGGCTGGTCTGTACTTTAGTTCTCTGAAGACGGGGGATAAGAAATCAAGTCGAGGATTTTCCTGCATCTGGGCAAGGTTAACGTTTCTCAGAAGCATAGAAAAGCCTGGACCATGTCCATGTTGAGATTCCCGGTATATAAAAAATAGGGAAAATGCTAAAGCAGTGTTACACAAATACTACCACTTTAACAAATTAGCGGTTCAACTTAAATACAATTCAAAATTTTTTCTTCATGTAAATCATGTAACAATTAAAACAATTCTTAACCGACGTGACTATTTCATACAAAAGAAGCCACTAGGGTTTTAATCAAGTGTAGAATGCATATGGATTGTGGGTTAATGTGTCAGTTCAGCCAATATGCACTGAGGGCCTACTATGTGCCAGTTTTTTGGCACCAGGGAGACTGGTAAAGGTGCCTCCAATCCAGAAGTTTGAGAAACAGCAGTGTTTATTGTCTGTCTAATAGACTTAACATCTGAAATGCTCCACCAAAGACAAAATGACCTACAATATTAACTGTGCTATTTACTAGCTAGTGAGATTTAGCAGGAATGTTAATTCAGGGTACACTCTAGGCAGCATCCGCCCCTGGTGGGGAATGAATTTAAATTGGATGGCATGCTGTTAGTGTGTCTCAGTGGTTGTATGATTTGAGGTTCTTCCTGACTCTTCTGGCTCCCTGGAGGGAGAGAGACCCTGTGCCAACCACTAAGTGTGCAGCCAGAAGCATCTCTCTGCCAAAGAGCAGTAAACAACCATAAAAACCAGAAATGAAGTGGCATGGGGAGGAAGAGAGGGGTAGAAGTCACAGATGATGGTTATCTGAGGCTGAAAACCAGAAAGGACTAGATCGAAAGATAGGGCCTGGGGTGAGGAGACAATAGGAAGCGAGCACAGGCGGGTAGGGGCTAAGATGAAGTTCAAGGAAAATCTCCAGAATGATCTTTTTACCGAGGTAGGAACTTGTACTAGGTCTGAGCACAGCTACTTGAAGTCATAGAGTCATAAACCAGTGTAATTGTCAAATATAAAATCAATTCTCATTCATTCACAATGTATTTATTAGGTGCCTATAATAAGCTAAGCTTTGGTGATGTGAGAAATGTGAACCACGGTTAGGATGACTAAAATTATAGATTTTCTCAATAGCAGAGAAACCAGCCCATCAATTTGGTATCACTGCGCTGCTCTGATATATTGGGCTCAGTTGAAAATGCACTAAATTGATAAAAGCACAGTATCGGACTCGCCACTTCGTGAGCAAGAATGACAGCATTATCTCGCATCCCCGCCTAAAAGTAACTGTGCTCGTGCCGTGAACACTTACATATGCTGTCAAGGCTTAGAATTCTTGATTTTATGCATTCTGCACATTTTTAAATACTTAATACATTACTTAGTCTTTCATTACTTAATGCATAGGCAGTTTCTGAAAATTGAATTCATATACATTTTAAATACATTTTTTTCAAGGAGTTCACTTGACGTGTCTACCAAAGTTTTTTATTACTTTAAAAAAATTAACTTATGTGTCTGCCGAAACATACTTATTCTTGGAAACAAGGTAGACCTCTGTGATCTTTGCTCTTTCTCAGATACCCTGATGCTCAGTTATCTAGAAATTTAACACTAATCATAGCTGATTACACTTGAGGACTTAGCCAGCCTTTAGTCCTAAGCACTTCCTTTTGCTGAGCACTTGCCATTCGGGATATGAAATAGGTCCTTGCTTGGCAGACAAGTAAACTTTAGGCGGAGAAAGGTTATGTGCCTTGCCCAAGGTCACAGAGTTGATAATCCAGGATTTTTTAAGCACTAAGCTAAAATGTGCCCACAAAACTATTGCATATAACACATGTAGTTTTTATTAGCAGCATTGCTCTGACAAATAAGGCTCTCAGTCTCAAGGAATCGTGAGAAGAGTCATCAGACTCTAGCCATCCTTACTGCGGTCGTCGGCCCTACCTAGGTTGCATTCCTTCCTTTCTTGAAGATTTTATTTCCTGGATGACAACACAAGCTATTATTTTCAATAACGTCAGTAACCTGTAGATGATCTTTCCAATATCCTAGCCTCTCCTCTCTGAGCGATCCTGCCCTACACCCCACCCTAGCCGCTCACTGCGTAGGATAGTCTAGGCCTTGTCACCACCTGTGACTGAAACCCCTTCACAGTCTCTCAAGCATCTTCCTGTCCATCAAAAGTTGCCCCAATCCCAAGTCTTCATTTCCTCTGTGCCTTATTGTCTGTTCATTGCACTGCCATTTTACTGCCTCACATCCTCTCCATGCCATCAGTTAGTGTCCCTTGTACTCTGCTTAAATTCAATGCTGTCACTCACGTCACTCCCTGTACACATCCTGATCACCTCGTCCAGGTCTCTTTCTCTCCTGCTCTCCTGGGTAGAGCACAACCCTGGTTAAAGCTCCTGCCCACACAGATGCAGCTGACTGTGGCTGCAGAAAAGCACACTCCCCGGTGCAACGACTAACCCAGGTGGGCCCTTCATGCTGCCTGGCACTCCAAGGGCATTTCCTGACCCCATTCCCTCTCCATTTCTGGGACATCTATTTTATACCTTGTCTCCTTAAACCTTCCACACCTCCTCCCCCATCCTTACTCTTAGCTGATGACAGGGCTTCCTATTTCTCTGGGAAAATAGAAGCAATCAAAAAAGAATTTCCACTAGTTCCCACAGCCATAGCGTCCCACCTACATGCATCTGTGCTCGAATACTCTGTCTTCACTTCTGTTACTATGGGTGAACCATCTGTGCCCCGAGCGACAGCTACCCCTCCGCACGTGTCCTGGAGCCCACCCTTCCTGCTCTTCTCCGAAGGACAGTTCTTGTAGTTCTCACCTTTATTTTCTCTCTCTTTGCTGGGTATTTCCTACCCACATAAAGTATGCTGCTATTTCTCTTATCTAAAAAAAGTCTCTTTCTTAAAAAATAAATAAATAAAGAGGAAAAAATGTCTCTTTCTTAACTATACTTTGCCCTCAGCTACTGTCCATTTTTCTCTTTCCTTTTATGACGGCAAAGCTCTTGGAATGTGTTTGTGCTTTCATTTTGGTTTCAAAATGCTCTTCCCAGAACCCATTCCAACCAAACTTTCCCGAGAATGCTATCCATCTCAAGGAGGGTTCTAGGTGATCCTCACTCCATGGCCAATTCTCAGGCCTCATTTACCTCCCCTATGGCTACAGGATAAGAGAGGGCTCATCTTCCCCAGTTGCTCATGAGGGTAGGGTTCTTGGGGTACCGCTGGAATAAGCATTTCTGGAGGCCCCCACAGGAGAATGAGATATTGTAAAGATTTACTTCTGTGGAATTACACCCCTTGGTTTTCAAGTTCCCATTTCCCTTAGTCCAGTCATAGAAGAAGTGTAGCTGGGACTTTAGCAGAGTTAAAATGAGAGTTAGTGTCGGGAGTCTCCTTTCCATGTTGGAGCTGGGTCCAGTCCAGCATCAGGCTACTTTAGCTTGTGTTTCCTCGCTATAGTCTGTTAGTCCATTGTGTGTGGGGCCTGCATGGCTGTGGGCCATAAGGACGAACACAAGAGAACTGAGAGAAAGCACCTCCAGCAACAAAAGAAATGAGAGAGAAAATTCCCTATGTTTAGGGGATTATATATTCCCAAATGCTGGCACACTTGCAGTGGCCACGCCCATTCTGGCCGACCATCTCTGTCCCCAGCTGTGATTGACCGGCAAGTGCCTTTTCTGTGGCACTCCAACTTTATTGGGCATGTGTCTCTATTTTCTCTTGGTTGGATTTCTTCCCCCAGTGTCTTGCAGGGAATAAGCGTGTATTCCATGGGGAGTGTGAAACTGCAGCTTCCTGGTGAAGCTACCCAAATGACTCGCCTATGATGTCCGGCCTTCTCTTTGCTTCTTTCCTATTAATAACTAGCTAATTACAGTGGTATCGCTATCAGAATTATTTTACATAGTTATCTCTATATCCTTCACGCACTTTCTTCATTTGGTTTCCTAGCTCTCTTTCTCCTCCTCTGGCCCTGCCTTTCTACTCTTTCCACAAATATTTGTTATGTGCAAAGCAGTGCTCTAGGCATTTATGATACACCCATGAGCAAAATAGGCAGAAATCCCTACCCTTATGTAACAACTTCTAGTGGGAGGACAGAGATCAGAAATAAAAAACACAATAAATAAATGTTAGAAGCCGAAAGGACAGGAGGTCAGGAGGGATTAAGTGGTGTTGCATTTTTAAGTAGGGTAATCAGTGAAAGCGCACAGAAAAGATGACATCACACAGGCAAGCACATTCCCATCTCAAGGCCTTTGCTTTTGCCATCATTCTGGGATGTTCTCTCCCCGTGACTTGAAACATTCTCCCACTGATATTCCCATTGTGTGCTTCTTTGTCTCCTTCAGGCCTTTATTGAAAGGTCGCCTGTTAGTCAATACTTTCTTGGCCACCTCTTTAGAGTTACAGCTCCCTTTCCCTCTTCAGCTTAACTGCTATTTTAATTATTTTTCTTATGTATTGCTTGATTTCCTGTACTGTTGTGTCCTCTCCATAAGGGCAAGATCATTGTCTGTTTTCTTCTCTCTTGTATTCCCCGCTTCTGAAAATGGTTTTAGAAATATGCAGGCTTCCAAATTTTTAATTGGGTCAATCTTGCTCATTGACATTTTCTAAGAATTTGTCCATTTGACTAAGTTTTCAAAATCTTTGTCCTAAAATTGTTCAAAGTATTCTCTTCTATTTTTTGGTAATCTTTTCTGTGCCTATGGTTAAGCCCCTATTTTTGCCCATATTGTTTGTTTGCACCTTCTCATTCTCAGTAATTGCACATTTGGCATAGTTGATTTTCTCTGTCATATCCTAACCATCTTTGCCCACCCACTTTCTTACCAGAGAAATGATATTATCACTATTTTAATGGTATCATCTTGGTTGCTATGTGAGAATAGATGGGGTTAGGGATAGAGGGTAGGAGCCAATGAACCAGTTTCAATAATCCAGGTAGAGTTGCCATGGATCCTGAACAAAATTGAAAGTTAATATCTTGACCTCCTCTTAATCAATGTAAGGACTTAGGAACACTTAACCCACACCATTCTCTTCCTAACTTACAAGCTGTTGTTGTCCAGTGTTAAATTACTGAGTTTTTTCTAATACTATAAACTTGCTGTTTCTGCTGATTCTCAGTCATGGTGGCTTGTTCCCTGTGTGTAGGGATCTTTGCTTTCCTCCTGTATTTTCCTTGAAAGCCCACAGCAACATCTTCAGGGTTCTGGCTAAATGTAGGAGTCTAAGTTGCAGGTGTTCTCACCTTATGCAAATTCCAAGACAAAATCTCCTGCAGCAAGGTATAGATTTTTGCTTGGTACGATCAGCTTCTTCACATTGTTTTTGGTCACAGGTCTGTGATCCAGTTTGGGGTCATGTTTTACTGAGAGTAGGAGACCTAGAAGCTCTCCCTGACTTGCTGTGAACTCACCAGGGAATTAGTCACATGCTATGCTCAGCATCTGGCCGTTTTAGAGTGAGGCAGCCTTTCAGGAGAACCAGTGACACCATGCCGGCTGTAGCTCTTCTATCATAGGTTTGAAAATGTTTTGGTTTGTTCCGGTATCTTGTCAAGGTTTTCTCAAGGAACTAGATACTTAAAACTATAGCAGGGAAACCTTCTTAGAAGGCAACTGAACTTTTGGGTTTTACAATACCGTCACAGGCTGCCACCCAAACATTAACATATAGTCACGAGCAACACATCAGAGCTGGGTGTGGTGGCTGCTCTCAGTTTGCCCCGAGGTCACTTTGGGGAGTCTCAGCCAAGATCATTCACTTAATAGAAAGGAGGTAGAGAGTGGCTAAAATGCAATAGCTGTTCTAGGACAGTCCTCTGTTGTCTTGCTCAGCTTGGTTGCACGTCTTGCCTGCTTTCTAGGCAAGAGTGACTTCTGAGTATCTGTTACTTACAGATTAAAAGCAGTTTAAAATGTAGTTACAGCAAAATATATCAGGATAGAAATAGTTTGCCTCTGGCTTTTTCTACAATGTAAAAATTAATGCCTCCCCCTCAAAATTAATTTCACTTATGTGAACAAATACATACGACTTTAACATTTTAATTTAGAACCTGAGAGCCTTACAGTTTTTCTCTTCCATCCAGTGTTTCTCATTTGGCTTTAGACTCTTTTTTGCTTCTATTTTCTATAATTAATCCACTAAATTCCCATGTGAGAGAAACAATATTCACTTAAACACATCATTCTGGTGGGCTAATGTGTCTTACTTTGCAGTGAATGACAAACTGTTGAGTATTTATTGTGCTACTGAGAAATAAACTAAGGTATAGAAAATATGGCATGAAGTTTTCATCTCTGTCTTTCTTTGCAATTGGCTAGGAATTGTGAAATTTGTGTAAGTCTTTATATAAATAAGTCTGTTGACAGTGAAAATCTCAGAACACAAATCAAGGGAGATTCAAATTAATCTAAATAAATTATTCAAATTAGGCTTCTATACAGTCTACAAAGAATACTTATAAATATAACACATGATACCTACGGGAAATTCCCTGTGCTTATTTGAAATCTTTTAACCTTAAGGGTATTTTCATAATATATTGTAACATGATCGACTTACTTTAGATGGCAGGCAAATATCACTTTATGATAGCTTGCATGCATTCAAAATAAAATAATAATAGAGTCTAATATTTTTGCCATGAAATGGTTAAATTAGTTGTGCTTAGTTTTAAGCTTTTAAAAACCAACGTATCTAAAATTCAAGGAAGGAGAAAAATACCCCCAATCATTGTTTATGGCAATAATTGCATTTTCCTTTGGACCATGTACCTTTAAAATGAGTGAATGCATCGCCGTGCAGATGGCATGTGTGCTTAAAAGATGCCATAATTGTCAGATGCAGCGCTAGCCCGGGGCCTTACAGACGAGCACAGGCTCCTGTACCAGGGCAGAGCCTGTGAGGGGCACCGAGCCGCGTGTGCATGTGGCCGAGGCATCAAATTGTGGAACACATTGACTCATCGGTGCAGGCTGAGAAGGATGCTTCCCAGCCTCCTGTGAACATGTTGCCTCATTCTCTCTTCCTTTTTTTAAAAAATTGTATCTTAGGATCTGCTTCAAAACACAGATGCCCACAAAAGAGCCTTCCATGAGATCTACCGGACCAGGTCTGTGAATGGAATCCCGGTGCCACCTGATCAATTAGAGGACATGGCCGAGAGGTAAGAGGATGCCTTCCAGGGAGTCTCTTTTTAGAAGGCTTGGTGAATGCTTTTTCCATTTCTTTTCGTTTTAATGAATTTATACATTTTTTTACAGAAATGCTTACATTTAGCACAGTAAAATTGGGTTCTTATAACATATGCTTAAGGATGCCAGCTTTCTGATGTGTTGATAATTGAAAAAAGTAAACCTGCATGTATTCAGAGCTGGAAATCACAGAAGTGGTTTCTTCAGAGGCTGTGTTTTTATTCAGGGAGGAACATTATGTAATATTGCAAGAACAGTTCATAAAAGGAACGGATGAGAGGTGTTGGCCGGGGAAAGAGCTAAATCAGAGACTTCAGTCAATTGTGATTTGCCTTTAAACGCAGAGCCAGGACACGAATCCAATCTCCAGACAGTGGTCCATCAGCCTGAGTTTAGAAGACCCTCCTGCATTATATTCAACACTGACTGTAACAGGTTCAGTAAGCGCCGTTCTGTTACCATTAGTTACATCCTGTGAATTCTCCGTGTTTTATTTCTAGGTTTCATTTTGTTTCTTCCACATCAGAACTACACTTGATGAAAATGGAATTTCTAGAATTAAAGTACCGTCTGCTCTCACTGCTGGTTCTTGCAGAGTCAAAGCTGAAATCTTGGATCATCAAGTACGGGAGGAGAGACTCAGTGGAGCTGCTGCTGGAAAGCTACATCGTAAGTCTGTCTGGTGCTTTGGGAGAGAAATCAAAGGGTCCATGGATTTAGCATCAGATACCCAGCAGTGTAATTGACACTGTTAATTTAATCTTGAATTTAAACATGAAAGGTACCAGTGTGTTAAATGGGTTCAATAGAAGTTTCTGAGCTGTTCATAGCAATCTGAAATATACACCTATATTCTTTGGAAATATAAAATGTTTTGCTGCATTAATGATATTGAACCACGTGACTGACTTTATTGCTTAAAAAAGAAAAGTTTTTACATTGCATGCCCATGACTTTGATTGTGAGCTCACCATTGAAACAAAGTGAGAATACTTAAAGATATCTTCATGTCTTCTAAAATCCAATCTTTGAGAACACTTCTCAGTTGTTCTATTTTTTTTAGATTAGGTCCAGAATATGTTTTTTATGGTATTCTCTGAGCATTTTTGCTTCTTGTGTGCACCCTAACAAAGTAAGTTTTTTTCCTGTAAATCTCTGTACCAATTTAATTTTTAAAGATTATCTCATATTGTGGGCTGTTTACATAGAATAGTAGCCCTGTATTAATGAAGGAATTAGGTTGTTCTGTACCTAGCAGTTTCCATTTACCTGTAATTAGAGAATTATTTTTATTAAAGGCAGCTTATTTCTCTTAGTTAAACATGAATCCTCCAAATTTATTAGCAAATCAAATTTTCTCGCACCTCAGTTCTGTGTTGTGCCATTGATGTTTAATCACAAATTCTAAATGATAAACTTATAAATTTAAAATATAGGCTCACTTCTAACTTGATGGGCCACAGTGACTCTGTAATGGTATGATTGACACTTGTTGAAACCATGTCTTTACTGAAGAAGCATCTTAGAGCCATACTATATTTTGCTACATTTTCATTCCATTTTCTAAGTGATAAATGAACAATATGCATTTGGGGGGGGGGGGGGAAGGTTTAACAGGTTTGTAGTAGAATCTTCCTTTTGATTTAATATAATTTTCTCAGAAACAATTGTCAAAAAAATGAGATCTGGTATATGTTCCCTTATTCATTTTTAATTACTTTGGAAAGTAATAAAAAAATCCATTTTTTTTAAGTTCAAGAAATTACATCAGACTTTTAAATATTAAATACAGATATGTATTTATATTTTCAGGCTTAGTCATATTAAATTATACACTCTGAGCTCAGTAGGTAATTATTCGGGATCCGTCTTTGTTCCAGCTATTTAAGGATGGCCAATCAGATTGAAATGCCTAATGGGGATGTTGCACCAGGTTAATGTCCCAACACAATGATTTTAGTAATTCTCTTTGACCAAGTAAGATATTTGTGAGTGGAGGGTTGTTACTAATGACTAAAAAAAAAATAACAGTACTTTCTGCATATTCCATAAAGTAAAGAGAAGTTCACCAAACTGCTCATGTTAAATTGCTTCCTAAGTCAAAGTTATCTGCCAAATTTCTAGTTACTCTACAAACATAGTAGGTGTCAATTAACACATCCTAATACTCTTATCCCCTGTGAAAAATACCCATTTATCACTCACACTTCTCTTCTGAAAATGGCCTACGGTATTTTTTGATAGTTTGAATAATTTTGGAAGGTTGAGTATTTGTCATGTGCCAGTGGTTTTACGTGTGCCTTCCTCCATCCCGGTGATGACCCTGTGGGCTGGGCATTTCATGTTGTTTACTGAGGGTACCAAGACTGAGTGCTTAAGTCACATGCTCTGGGTGGCACAGTTGGTATGGAATAGAGCCAGGATTTGAATTCACGTTTTTTCCACTCAAAAGCCCTTGTGCTTAGGTAGTAAACTTTACTATCTGACAAAAGAAGCTGTGGAAAAAGAATTTTTTAACATCAAAGACCAACTCATTAAAGTGATCTCTGGTAGCTTAGAGAAATAAAGAATTGTAACTCACGCAAATATTAGTTCCATTTAATGTTGGTCCATATTGACAATATTTACACTTTCATACTGTAGCCTGATAGTTCCTATTATTTCTGTTACAGGCAGCATGGATTTGGGGCAGGGTGAGGTCATATGGGGGACATTATGGAAGCTTTGGCCACCAGTCACACAAAAATGTATTGAATCGTGGCTCGGCTACTTACTACCCATGTAGCTTTATAAATAACATAATTTCTAGAAGACTTACACTTTCCTAAATGAATAATAATAATAAAAAGAATTTTCTAAGGCACAAAGACTGACACACACAGTTTTCCTCCTACCTCACGCCCCATAGAGCCTCTCTCACCCTTTTGAAGTTTGCGGGAAAATCACTCACTTTAGAACAGACTATTTCATAGAGTGTGAAGACTTTTAAATAAAATTATAAATCGGGTTCTTAAATGTAATCATTTCCTTTGTTTCTAAAAATATTTATTGTAATGAGCCATTTGCTGCCACATCATCTAATAACGAAAGTAATAGTCAGGATATAAAATTTTCATAATTCTCTTTGCCCTAGTCTGAATTCTCAATTCAGTCTTTTTAAAAATTTTATTTTTCAATAACATTGGACCTTCAGGATTATTTTATATTAGTTTCAGGTGTCCAGCACAGTGGTTAGACTATCATGTACTTTTCAGAGTGTTCTCCCTGATATTTCCAGTACCCACCTGGCCCCATACACAGTCATTACAATATTATTGACTATACTCCCTTTGCTGGACTTTACATCCTTGTGGCTATTTTGTAACTGCCAGTCTGTATTTCTTAATCCCTTCACCTTTTCCATCCAGTTCCTCAACCTTCACTCTCCTCTGGCAAGAATCACTTTCTATGAGTCTGTCTATGACTTTGCTTATTTATTTTGTTCCTTAAAATCTGCATGTAAGTGTTATTGCAGCATTATTTACAATAGCCAAGATATGGAAGAGACCCAGGTGGCTAGCAATAGACAGGTGAAGAAAGAGTTGTGGCATATACACAATGGAATATTACTCGGCCATAAAAAAGAATGAACTCTGACCATTTACAACAGCATGGATGCCTCTAGAGGGTATTATGCTAAGTGAAATAAGTCAGACAGACAAAGACAAATACCATATGATTTCACTCATATGCAAAACCTAAAGAACAGAATAAACAAACATAACAGAAGCAGACTTGATTTAATCTTATTCAACTGAAAAAAAAAGATACCTTTTTTATAGGTTAGAAAATTAGAGAATGTGCTTTCTATTACTTCTCGTACAAAGTGCTTGGTGCCAGCTGATAAGTACTTAAGACAATCTTAGAAAATACTTCATAGATGCTTGTTGATGGATGTAGGCCACATGCTACTGATGAGATTACAGGCTGTAGTGGACGTCAGAAGGTGATTGGTTTCATTCTTGCTCTCATAATTGTTCTGGAGAGAACCATGTTCGTTAACACATGCTTCAGTTTTACTGTGGAAGAAATGGGATGACATTTCATTCTTTTGCATAAAATAAAAGAAGAGCTCTTGGAATTGTGGACTATGTGAAATCAACATAAGTAATATGAACATTTATTTTATCGATTATAATTATTTTATTAATTTACATAGGCAATTCTGATGAAACCGCTCCTCAAAGCTGATTTTTTAAATCTTAAATGATCTGATTTAGCTCCCTTTGAGTGAAATTGATGAGCTTTTTATTTATTATATCTGTATTTATCCTGTGAGAGTAGAAATACAGTCTTTTCCACTAAGACTTTGAATTTAGTGGCATAGAGAGGTGTCTTACTTTTCTTTAAATGTCTGTTGACTAATACGGCTTTTTCTCCAGTTGGGGAGTAGGGAGAGGTTAAAAGAGTAGCACACAGAGCTAAATAATGAATCAACCAGACTACTGTGGACTTACTGTATTCTCACACAAAAATAATGGAGCCTATTAAAGTTACTGAATAAAGTATTCATCACGGAACCTCTCATTCTAAGAAGCTCACAGCGATCTCTCTTCACTATTTCCCTGAAGGGTAGTTAATATATAAGTAAGTGCTTTATGCACATAAAATGATATGAAATGTATTATATATGTAATCTTTAAATGCTATATTGAAATATGATACATGATTATCAATAAAACCTAAGGACGTCTATGAAATTGCTATATGAGTTGTTTTCCATCTGCACCCAAGCATTTTGCATCTCCATATTAAGCTTTCATCATCATGCTATTGAAGACGTCAGCTGGTTTTTGAAGGCTAATTTTGTGTTTTTAAATAATGCGTTTTCAAGTATTTCAGTGAGTTCAAATCATAAGAACTAATTATGCCATTAAAAGAAATTAAAGAGCTTTTGGTGGTATGTTGTTACCTATAATTACATCAATTTTCTACTTTAGAGAAGTAGGAATAGTCTTTGAAACAGTAGCTATTTCATATTTGTTGGCTTTAACTATAATAAAGCTTACCTAGGATTTGTTGTGTGTTCTCAGTTTTATAGTATCCATTTACTGGTAGCAACTCCATTATATATGGAAATTATATACTGATACATACATGTCTAATCTGTAATTTCTATACTAGGAAATAGAACTTTGAGACCATGGATAACATGGGCATAATGTGTAATTATTTAACATTTTCTACTTGTAAACATTTTTGTACTTACTTTTTATTTTAAGGGAAGTGCGCAATGTGCCATTTATTTATAATCTGAAGTTCCTGAGAGCCATCAGTCACCAGAATTACAGTTCAAAGAGCAACAGAATTCCACTGCGAACACCCAGTGGGACACTTGATTATGTTCTTCTAAATTTAGTGCTTTCTAAATGTTAGCCCCAGGTTCTCTGGAGAAACTTCTGAAAACAGAGAATAGAATAGAGAGGAAATAGAATATTTCCCCAGTCTAGTGTTTAGTTAGAATTCAAAGTGTGAAAATACTTTATCCTCTCAGGATAATTAAGTTATTTATGGCAGTTGAATTAACTTGATATTTTTAGGAAGAGGGAGGTTGGTAAATTTGGGCAGCATGTTCGCACACTGAAGAAAATTGGCTTTGACACTTCCACCTAAGCCAGTCTTTGTTATCTTCTCACCATTCCCCCTTTTCTAGGCTTTTATAGAAAATAGCAAGTTCTTCGAACAATATGAGGTGACATATCAGATCTTGAAGCAGACAGCTGAGATGTACGTCAAAGCCGATGGTTCAGGTAAAACTCATCACAGAATTTGTTGAATACAGTAAAATTTAGAACCTACCAATTTCTGTATTATCAAATCTTTTTTTTTTTCCCCTGCCCTCTGTGGAATCCTTTTGTGACCATGCCATTGGCCTGGAGAGCACATGTTGGATTCAGTCCCACTGACTTTGTGTAATGCCTGCATCAGCATACTCCTCCGTATGTGTGTGTGTGTGAGATCTTCTAAGAGAGAGCAAAATAAACATTAATTTTCTAAATTGCAATTTTCCAACCTATTTTCAATTCTGAAGATTAAAAGCAAAAAAAAATGGACTAACTTGGATATTTCATAAAGTAAATGAAAACTTAAGTTTGTGTAAAGACCTAAGTTGTAAAATATTCTTGTTTCAATTTGTAAATGGCTGTTATATTTGCTGAAAATGAACTGTAATAGCATTTGACACTCTATATGAGTCCACCTACTTGAGTGTATATAAAATGCGCACAAATACGTATGTCATTTATTGCATTCCACTTATCAGGAACTTTAAATACGTTACAATCTTTAACCTTTATAAATATCTCTGAATGAGATATAACATTCTCAGCAGTCACTGAATAAAATTCTAACATTGCATTTGTTAAATTTCTCATCTAAAGAAATATAAACGCACACCAGTGTAGCAGACCCTAGGAAAAAAAAGGTATGGTGGATATAAAACATAAAATAGAGATTGCCATGTGTTTTATTTGTGTCAGTGGAAGAGGCCGAGAACGTGATGAAATTCATGAGCGAGACCACCGCCCAGTGGAGGAACCTCTCGGTGGAAGTGCGGAGCGTGCGGAGCATGCTGGAGGAAGTGATCGCTAACTGGGACCGATATGGCAGCACTGTGGCTACTCTGCAGGCCTGGCTGGAGGACGCTGAAAAAATGCTGAATCAATCAGAACATGCCAAAAAGGTGAGAGCGCTTCCTACAGCAGGAAAAGAGCACATGTACCTTTAAAAATAAGAGAATTTACAGCCTAGTTCTCTAGGGAGTGTTATATATTTACAACTTTGACTCAAGAATTCTGACCTTTCCTGCAGAGTTACACTTTCAGGTTAGTAAATTATTTTATAGTAAGAAACGCACCTCTTTGTGAAGGTTATGTTCAGAGCCGTTCCCTGTCTGGTCAGGTCAGTGATTGACTTTGTGTTCAGAAGAGCAGCAACTGGTGGAGGGGCGGCCAAACCCAGCGGGCAGCAGGGGGCGCTGTGCTCACGAGGTCTGTACTTGAAAGGCCATGTCCAGGGCACCAGCCCCGTGGATTTCCTGATTTAAGATGGAAACAGCTTTGGCTAACAGTACTATTGAGTCTGTGTAATGTCCTACGCCGGTTACGCAGATGCGTCGCTACAGTGTTGTCTCTTTGGATATTCTTTTTTGGATTTTATTAATCCTCAGTAAAGGGTCTCATTCCCAGGAGGAGTGATTTTCCCCCCTCCACTTACTGGTGTATATGTGCATGTGCAAAAGTTACTGTCTTATTTTTAACGTCGCTTACATTTAAAAAGAACATGAAATGGACTGATTTCTATATATACAGGGGTGGGCAAAAGTAGATCTACATTTGTGAGTACACGAAACAGAGTTTCTTCTTGTATTATTCATTTATTATTAATGTCATTATTTCATATCCTTACTTATGATTTTTTTTTAGGTAATTATGGCTGGTAATTTAAATCTACTTTTGCCCACCCTTGTATATACTTCTTAATGGGAGCCTGACATTTCCCATGGAAAATCAATTTATATGTAAAAGCTATTAAAATGCCAGACTCCTTTAAGAAATACAATGCATACATTAGAATTACTGCTTGCCATCCAGGATTGCTTCATCTATTATTGTGTTATACAAGTAGATGTGTAATTTTTTAGATGTTTTACCATTTGGTAGTTCATTTAGGTTAAATATTCTAGTGTAGCTGATGGTGCCAAAAACTCTACGGCCATACAGATTTTGGCTTTTCTGATTAGACCACAATGCCCCAGCAGATGTCATATGTGTTAATTTTATCCAAGGAAACATCCCGGCCAGAAACAGAAGTGTTCCCATCTATTTTTAGAGGGAGGGCTCCCACACGCAGCTTATGAAATGGATTCTGAATTTTCTCTTGTTATCCCTGCTTTCACCGTGGGGTGTGTGTACATACACTTGCACGCACGTTTAGATGTAACTTGAAATCAGGTGGAAACTGCTTCCTTGCCAGCGGTGTAACCTTAAACAAATAAAGGACGATATTATTGTATTCGGTGTTCCTGGCCCAGATATTTAACTTTTAAATTTCCCTTTGATGGCTTATCTCCGTGGTTAGTAATTATCTTGATAATACACTGTATTCAGATTTTAAAACCTAAAGAAAGGCACAGGCCAAAGGTTTGTTTACAATTTTTTGGAGGAAGTTCTGTATTTTCCTATAGTAGCACCTCTTTCATATGACTTTGGTACTGATATTTATTCACCTGGAGACAAGGCACAAGTCCTTTACGCTCAGAGATGCAACTTTTCACCTGTGAGCTAGGAGTAACAGCAAATGGTCATGCTTGTTTCGTCTCCAGCAAAAGACGTGGCATAGCTGGTCCTATAAAAATACCCTCAGCATGTCCAGTTCCTACTTTTGAAACTCTTCATTAAAAATTGGCATTTTGAGTTAGGATTTACCTTAAATTTGCACAAAATTTCGAACAAAGATACTTCTCTTAGTCTGCTCGCTTTCCTTTTCTTTATTGAATTTGGCTTGTGATCACAACAGTATGCATTGTTCATTGTTTAGGACTTTTTTCGAAATTTGCCTCACTGGATACAGCAACACACTGCCATGAATGATGCCGGCAATTTTCTAATTGAAACGTGTGATGAGGTGGTTTCCCGTGACCTCAAGCAGCAGTTGTTATTGCTCAATGGGCGATGGAGGGAGCTGTTTATGGAAGTCAAGCAAGTATGTCTTTCCAACCTGTGCATGCCTGAAACATGCGTGTATTAGAAATGTTGCGCTAAGCAGCCTGTTTAGAGACTACTTTGTTATTATAACATGGGCTTCTTAAAGCAGAGCCCGGATGTGTTTAGAAGTGTTATATTTCTGCATGGCCCTTTATTCTTTCCCCTAACAGTGGGGGAACGTTACGGAGCTGTATAGTTTGCCTAAGGATTGTATCGCCATGTGGGGCCTACGTGTAGGGACCGATCGATTCATGTTTCAAATCCTAACTCTTCACCTCTGTGCTAGTTCCTTCCTTCCTTTCACGGTACTTGACTGCGAGTGTATCTAAATAAGATTCAGGAATTGGGGTCTTTCTTGCCAGATAGCGCTTCCAGAGAGTACATGGAGCGAAGGTTCCAGGCCTCCGGAGCCTGGGCTCAGTGACCTCCAGTGTTGTCCCCCTTCCTTCTCTTCCCAGTATGCACGAGCTGATGAGATGGACAGAATGGAGAAAGAATACACAGATTGTGTGGCCGCCCTGTCGGATTTCACAACTGAAGCCCTTAGGAAGCTTTCTGAACCCTTGGAAGTCTCTTTTATTAATGTCAAGTTATTAATTCAGGACTTGGAGGTGAGGGGGCTTTCTGGGCCGTAAAGTGGAAAACCTGTTCTCTCTGAAAATAAAGATCAGAGAAGTGGCTCCAGTCATCGCAAAGCCTTTCTGTGTCTCTTCTGACGTGTGTGCTATTCTCATTTGTACCTCAAGAGTTTTTTAAATTGTATTCAAATAAAAAAATCGATTTGAATTTTTGAAAGATGTTTTGGCCATGAAGTAACTTCAAAATAATTTTTTAATTCGGAGATTTTTTTCCCTGCAATCAAATTATAAAGCACTGGAGGGCAACAGGAGCCTGTAGATGACACCTCTAGATAAATGTCTCTAGCAATATAGGATTTACTAAATGAATTGTGCTGCTTGAGTATTTGTAATACCCTGCAGCTCTCAAAATGAAGTAGTGGAGGAGTATTTACTGGCATGGAAAAATTTTCCAATGTAGTATCAAGTGAGAAAAGCAAAAAATAGCATTTTTTTTTTTTTTTTTTTTGGTAAAAATTACAAATGGGTGTAAAACACACACAGGAAGCAATATTAATGATGTATGATGGGCTGGCTCTGGTGATCACTGTGTGAGACTTTAATTAAAATTTTCTTTATCCTACTTCATCTCTATTTAATAAATTTTCTGCAATGACAATGTGTTATTTTTTTAAGAAAATAACTTTAATTTTCAACTCAGAGGAATTTCCCCAACTTGTTAACATGCATTTAGCTGATGTAATTTTTACATACTATATTTACACATATGTTGAAAGTGTGAAGATTACTTCAGCATATGTAAACTTAAGGATTTCTGCTTACTTTAAAAGAAAAAAAAGCGTTTATTTATCCATATGCTATTACCAACATATAAGATATTAGTAATGAAAGAAAGCAGTAATCTCCAGAAGTTCATTGTAAGTATAGAACGTCCCACTGTGCATATCGGCTTTTGCCCAGCCTTCTGTGGAATCCTGAAGTTAAAAGGAATGTGCCAGGTGTTAATTTAGCTGTTTCAATGGCTCATGCAGGACATCGAGCAGAGGATACCTGTGATGGATGCTCAGTACAAGATAATCACCAAGACGGCGCACCTCATTACCAAAGAGAGCTCCCAAGAAACAGCGAATGAAATGTTGGCAACCATGTCGGGGCTCAAAGAGCAGCTGACCAAGGTGGGAACATGACACCCTGTGTGGGACCAACACTGCCTTCTGCTGGCCCTACACCTCCTCTGTCACCCGTGGGCAAATCCTTGACTTGTTAGCAAGTCATGCTTTTGTTTCTTATTGTGATTTTGATTTAGTAACTTTGTCGTCCAGTAACTCTGTCATGAGTTTTAAAAATGAAACTTTGGGGCTGATACCAAGTATTACCTCTGTCAATTTAGAAGTGTTAGTAGCTGTATTTTATTTTTATTTATTTATTTATTTTTAAAATATATCTTTATTGATTTCAGAGAGAGGAAAGGAGAGGGAGAGAGAGGGATAGAAACATCAATGATGAGAGAGTCATTGATCGAGCCCGCAACCCAGGCATGTGCCCTCACCGGGAATCGAACCCCGATCGCCTGGATCCCAGGTCAACGCTCAACCGCTGAGCCACGCCCAGCCGGGCAGTAGCTGTATTTTAATAGAAAGACAAGCTTCTTCAGGCGGACAGGGGACCAATCAAATGTGATGAAACAAAAGGAGGGGGAAGTAGAGGAGGAGGGAGGAAGAGATCAGATATTTAAATGAGAAAGAATTCCAAAATGCCCTTTTTTGATAATTTAGTTGATGGGCCTTTACTCTCAGAGTACTTACGCTATTTTCTGTTTGCATTGCCACAAAGCTATGGAGACTGTGCCCTTTGCATCTCACAGAGCTCACCAAAGGCTTAAAATATATACAGTTATGCCACTTCTGTGCAGGGAGCTCAGCAGGTATCAAGAATCAGACATAAGCCTTTTTTATTCTATTGAAGGATTTTCCTTAAGAACTTTGGAAGTTCCACTGGGATTTTTTTATGTTTCTAAAGTTGAATTTTATGAAGATTGTATTGTTTGCAAAGTCCATTTAGTTTGGGTAACTAAGTCCTGGTAAAAGAAATGAGTGATTGTATAAATGAATAGAAGAATTTTGTAATGAAGAATTGGATAACAGAGGAAAAGAAAGCAGAAATATCTGTTAACTAGAAGAGAAAAAATAGACAGCAAATAACCAAATGAAATCATCAGTGGAGAATTAACCAAAAGGGCGAATAGCTGAGGTAGGTGGGTGTAGGAAGAATTACATGACAAAAGAGAAAACTCAATTTGTCAAACTAGCAGATTCCCTTCATTTTATTCCAAATGATGTTAGCGCTTCCTCATCTCAGTGAACCAGTAGCTTTCATCGCATGAGTCTTCCTTCAGGTAATGTATCCAAGAACATGAGAGCATGAAAATATATATAATTGAAGAAAAAAAAAGAATGACCCAGTAACAAGTGTGCAATTTCTTTTCCTTGGTTCCCAAAAGCTTTAATAATACTTTGGGAGCAACTCTAAGTAAAATGAGGGGGGACAGAAGTTCTAGGGGAACCGCATGGTCCTGGATTCCAACATGAAGGGGACAAGGCAGACACTTCATGGCTCTCCAGATCTCCAGGAACGGATAGCTTCATCATGAAAATAAAAACAATACAGGTGTATAAAGACAACATTTTTAAAAAGACAAGTGGCACATAAGGGGTGGGCCAATTCAGACTAGGGAGATGCCCCCTAACGTGGGAGCCCTTGTGAATACATTGGTATGTGACGTGAGCCACTGGGATGAGAAGGGTGTCAGGTGGCGGGAGGAGCAAAGCATGGAGCTGGGGGGAGGTAGGAGAGCACAGGGCCTGTCTGGGAAGGAGGGGTGAAGTTTGTAAGTTTGTCTGGAGTTACGAGTTCAAGTAGCAGCGCTCTTGAACATAAAGCTGGAAGACACAGGTTAGCCTAGATAATGTAATTCATGGCTATCTTAGGGCAGGTTTTGAGGCTGAAGTGAAGGTGGGTCGCACAGTTTATGAAGAGCGATTTGATGCCGTCTGGGTCACTAACCGCGTCGTTTATACGGGAAACTGCAGTTGAGATGGACGATTGAGATACATTTTCATGAGAACACTCCATGGCATTTATGTATCTCACTGGTATAGTAATATCGTTTTATATATAAAAATTGAGCGATACATGGGAAATATCGTGAAACAGCTGTCTTTGGAGATCCATGAGCACAAAATGACCACATCACGAAGAAATTGTTCCTAAGAGCCGTGAGCAGTGCCCTCAGCTGGTGGCTCTCAATGGCTTTTAACAGAACCTTTGTCTTTGTGTTTTCAAAGGTCAAAGAACGTTACTCCCCGCTCCTCTATGAGTCTCAGCAGCTGTCAACACCTCTGGAGGAACTGGAAAAGCAGATGACGTCCTTCTATGACTCACTTGGCAAAATCAGTGAAATTATAACAGTTCTTGAGCACGAGGCGCAATCTAGTGCTCTTTTTAAACAAAAACATCAGGTAAAAAAAGGTCCCTTTCAGGAGACACAGTTATTTCAAGGCAGGTAATAAGATTGATGTATTACTTAAAGTGATAGAAATCCAGTTAAGACAAGAAACATTTTTCTAGACTAGTACTGCCAACTCCAAACAAAATACGGCTTGTCCAAAGGTACAAACCCTGTCCACTAGAGATAAAATAAAAATTATTTACATGAGCATGATTTTATAGATAACTTTTGAATTTTATATATTTAGATATATATAAAAAATAGATAATTGCAATCCATTTCTATCCAGTGTTTATAATCTGTGTTTTGTGAGATTTTTTTCTTTGCCTCTAGGACTAGGTCTCTACACAACCGTGAAATTCTGGAAGTGTGCTTGGAGTGATAATCATTTTTATTTGTCTCATTTTCAGTGAGCAGATCTGAATGCAGAAAGCCTCCTGCTGAGTGTTTCAGTTAATTGGCTTAGTTGGTTTATTAGAAATGAACGCTCCATCAGAGGAGGGTGAAACTAATGAGCGAGAGATTCGCCACTGCATTAACTGAAATAGGTTCATGGAAGGGAGGCAGCATTGCCTGGTAAAGAGCAGAGAGTATCTGACATGAGTTGGACAGGTATTCAGGTCTTAGATCTGATAAAGCAAATTACAGAGCCTTGATTAGCTTTTATTTCCTCACCTTAAAAAACCTAAGTTGAGAGCTTGTTGTGGAGGTAACATTAGGTACTCTATAATCAGACTAGCACATAATATATATATATATATACTCTGTAACTGCTAGCAATTATTATTATTATTATTATTATTATTATTATTATTATTATTGTTAATTGTAAAGAGACAGTGATTATGTCACCAAACCCTATTTTAATGGGTTCTTATATTGGATAAAGATTATTTTCCACTTTGAGTCATAGTGCCATTTCCTACATTCCCAGATTGCTATAAATTCCCATCAAAGAATCCTTCCGCAATGAAAATATTTAATATTTAATAATAATAATATTTAACCATATCTCTGTTACTCTTTTACCTCCTAAATCTTCCAGAGGAAAAAGTATGTCTTTATTCCGTCTTGCCAAAGCAAAACAAAAATTCTCCTCTTAGTATTTGAACCTAGATTACCAAAACTAGCATCCAAGTGAGCCTTTTAAAATATTTTTCCAAAGCAACTTGAGGGTATCAAAATGCAAATGGTGTGGATTCAAATCAGAAAGTGACTGTCTGCCTTGGGCTGGGCTGGATCATTTCCATGCTGTCCGCTGCAGGAATCACTGTGATGCCTGGGCAGGGATCAGAAGTGGAAGGGCCTCTGCCATATGGCTTCTTGTCCTGCAGATCTGTGTCAGTTGTGAGCCGTCCCGAGCCCACTGTCTGCTGCCTCTTGGGGTTAGGATCTGGGGTCCACCGTTTTATCAATGAGGCTGATAGCTTGTGAGCCTTAGAATTCAAATGGTGTCTACACAATTTACACAAATACTATATAATGCTCTGCGTCTGACTCAGTGAAGTATAAAGTGCATTGGTGCTAAACTTACTTAGATTAAAACCTGCTCTGTCGGTTGATTTCATTGTTCTTCATGCAGTAAACCACATTAGTTGGTTGGAGAAATGCAGGCACCAGGCAAATAACAATTCTGACGCTCTGTCATTCTCTTAATAAGATGGGCATGGAATATTAAGAAAAAAATCTCAAAAAACTTAAAAAGCCCTGACTACAATGACTGTTTAAAATTCTTGAAAAAAAATACCTCTGCTTTGGATTTTGTTTATTGCCGATTAAAAGCCTAAAAGCTGTATAATGCTGTTATTATTTTGCAGTCGTTACTTTCTTTCTCTTTCTCGCCCTTTTAAATTCTATTGTGTGTTTCCTTCCCTTGTAGGAACTGCTGGCTTGTCAGGAAAGCTGTAAGAAAACCATGGCGCAAATTGAGAAAGGCAGTCAAAACGTTCAGAAGTTTGTGACCTTGAGCCACGTGTTGAAGCATTTTGATCAGACGAAGCTGCTGAGACAGACAGCAGAGGTTCAAGTTGCCTTTCAGGTACGTTTCTTCCCTGCGTTAGGACCGTGAGCGAGGGACAATGCAAAGAACAGAGCCACTGCACATCAGGCTTCCACTCCTGCTAAATGCCTCACTGCTGGTGTTTGGAAACCAAGATTTTACTTCTTTCTCTAATATTAATCGTCATTAATAATAAAGGGGGTCGATTACTCTCATTATAATGACATGTATTCCTTCCAAATGCTTTTTAAAGACACAATATTCCTTAAGAATATGTTACTTTAAATAATGAGAAAGCATCCCATTATGATTATTTTTATAAATCAAGAATATGGTAAAGAAAACTGGAGACTGGAAGAAACACGTGGAAACCAACAGCCGCTTGATGGAGAAATTTGAGGAGTCCCGGGCAGAGCTGGAGAAGGTGCTCCGGATGGCGCAGGAGGGCCTGGAGGAGAAGGGGGATCCCGAAGACCTCCTGAGGCGACACACTGTGAGTTGATCCCTGTCATTGTGGAATCCAGGGGTTAGGATCTCCCATGGCCTTCTAGAATATTCTACCATATTTGAAAACGGCAAATATTTTTTTTCTAAAAATTAAAAAGTATTCATTGAATGTTATTTGTGGGTGGCCCCTGAGTCATAACTCTAGGTGATTATAGTTCGCTTCTGAAAGACACACGCACAGCAACAGTAGTTACAGGAGGTTTGGAGAGGGCAGCAGCTGGCTAAGAGCTCGCTCAGAGGGGTGACCGCTTGCTTATGACACAGCGTCCGATGCCGCTTTGATTCTGCCGGCACCCTGAACCCCTCCCTCCCTCTCCGTGTTGCGTCAGGAGTTCTACAGTCAGCTGGACCAGCGGGTGCTCAACGCTTTCCTGAAAGCCTGCGACGAGCTCACCGACATCCTGCCTGAGCAGGAGCAGCAGGGCCTGCAGGAGGCGGTCAGGAAGCTCCACAAGCAGTGGAAGGTGAGTGGGGACATGATGGGGACATGGAGTCGTGGGTGATGGGAGAGAGCATGAGGGTGCTAAGGTTCAACTGCTTGAGAAACTCAGAGATTCAGGAAAGTCACCGGAACTCCTCCCATTAAAAAAAGAAAGAACTTGCATAGAACATGATGAAATGATAAATTTTGTTATTCCTATTTTTAGTAACAGCACTTTATTATCATATTACTTAAAAGTGCACTTTTTCTTTCCTGATTTTTTTTTTTTTGAGCAGGAATAATATGGGTGTTTAACTTTTTCAGCAACATTTAGTGAGCTCTTCTCATCTCAGTAAATACTGCTAGGTATATTACTGGAATTTTACCTAACATAATTTATACACATAAACATTTGCTGTTCTCAAGGATTTTATCATCTGGGTGAGAATAGTATGATGTAAAAATATAAATAAAAACATTTATTGGTTAAGAATTCAGTGATGAGCTAAACATAATTATTTTCCCCAAGGAGCTTAGAGTCTGATAAGAAAGATTATTAGTCACAAATAATAAAAGTATAATATATAATTGGTCCAGAAAAGTACAAGCAGTGTATTTAGGAGAACTTTGAAGGAGAGAGGAGGGCCTGCTTGGAAACCAAAAACAAGCAAATCAAGTGATCAGTCCTAAGCTAGGACTTTAAGAAGCAAAGACCTGGGGGTGGGGGTGAGGGTGAAACAATATTTCTTCCAATAACTAAACCCACTAAGGGTTCCTTGCTTCCGCCCTTTGTTTTTTCAGGTATAACATCTGTCCTTCCCATCTCGTAGGGTTGTTGACAAACCCAAAAGGGATACATGCCGGGGGAGGGTATAGGGCACTGGATTGTGATTTAAATCTAGATTCAAGCCTACCTTTTTCTACTTGCTCCTAGGCCTCAATGGTCTAATCTTGAGAATGCGAACATTAATACCGCATGGGCCATTGTAAAAGTGAAATAGAATAATCCCAGCTACCCACTGTGGGATGAAAGGATCTGCTGTGGTCCCAGTACTTGGAAAAGTACAGAGCTCAGAGGCTGGGTGCAGACTGAACTGATGGTACCAGTTGGCCCTAAAGGGAATGTTCTATGGGTTTTGTCATTTTAGTTGGAAAGGGACCTAATTGGTAATGGTGTCATGTTTTCCCCAATCATCCTGTGGACTGTAGGATCTTCAAGGAGAAGCCCCATATCATTTGCTTCATCTGAAGATCGAGGTGGAAAAGAGAAAGTTTCTGGGCTGCATAGAAGAGTGCAGAGCTGAGCTGGACCGCGAGACCGCACTGGCGCCCCAGGAAGGCAGTGAGAAGATGATCAAGGAGCACAAGGTAGGCCACCCCCCCTCCCCCAGTGCAGTCACCGATGCTTTGGTTTGGATCTGGAAACACTAAATAGCTTAATTACTCTACACCGATAGTCTAAATGGAATCTTCCTTTGTTCTTTTCTGTGAAAATATGAAAATAGTGCATGGCTTCTCACAGGGATTATATCTATGTTTATTGCTCGTTAGATCTTCTTCAGTGACAAAGGGCCGCATCACCTCTGTGAGAAAAGGCTGCAGCTCATTGAGGAGCTGTGTCTGAAGCTCCCAGTCCGGGACCCAGTCCGGGACACACCTGCAACCTGCCAGGCGACTCTGCGAGAGCTCCGAGCTGCCGTGGAGGCCACCTACGCGAAGCTGGTGGAGGACCCCGACAAGTGGAAGGACTACGCCGGCAGGTAGCCCTGGGCTTGCTCCCAGATGAGGACATGGTCTATCTTAATTCTGTTCATTCAAAGATGATTACGAAACAAGAAATGACATATGGCTCATCCTGTGCAATGAAGAAACATCAGATTGTGTTGATGTTGCTCACGTGCTTATATAAAAACGCTTCATTCAATTTAAAAAATGGTTTTCAGTCAAAACCGGTGACTCAGATGTGATCTCTTTGGCTCATCTCTTTGTCTTGTATTGCCACATATCCCCAAAGGGGACTTCTGACTTTTTAGGGTTATGTCTCACTCGGGTGGGGACATGTAAGGCCAGTCCTCACACCCAGGTGCTTAGGCCCGGGCATAGACACATCCCTTTCCTCAGCTGAGCTCTGCCTGCTCTGCTGTGGCTTCCCCCCAAGTTCCTGAGCACAGAGGTGGCCCCGCCTGCCCTGAGCTTCCTATTTCTTTAAGGAACAGTTTCCAGGAAATTTGTTAAGCGGTTTGCTCATCACATGAGTGTTGAGTTTCCATGAAGAATTCGTCTAGAAAGTGTATTGTAACCATCCTGATAGGCTCTGCCTTTAGTAAGATAAGACCTGTGTTATTTCAGAGTTTCTGAGCTCTCATCGTGGATCTCTGCAAAGGAGACACAACTGAAAGGGATTAAGGACGAGACCATCGATGCTGCCAACCACGGGGAGGTGACACGGGTTGTAGCGGTGAGTCCCGGGGCATTTTTTGCTACTGGAGAATTTCCATTAATCAAAAAAATGATAGACAATCTAACTGATGTCTTCTTTACTTTCTATGAAAAATTAAGTTCCTGAAAATTAAAAATAAGTCTCCTTGTGAGAACTATAGGGATTTATTCTATTGAATCATTGTTGGCTTTGAGACTGAGTCATGCTCAGTGGTGCCTTAAATACATCTCTGGAGAATGGGGGACCCTGGGAGGAAAATCGCGTGCGTGGGTGTATAACACAGCAGAGAGTTAAGAACTGTCACGGAAAACAAGAGCGCTGTAGGTTTTTTATACAATGCATTTCAGCCATTCAAAAACCAAGTCACAGAAAATGAGGGGTTTGGGCAAGATCTCTAAGCATTCTTGCTATGTCCTATTTAGCCTGGATTGGATCAGCCCCATGAACTTGGGGACAGCCTGATAACCCAGTCATGACAAAGCCTCATATCTAAACCAGTTTGCATTCTATGAATGGCACCCAGCAACCCTCTCCCTCTTATCTTGGCTCTTAGTATTACAGACACTTGCTATTGTGAAAATTCTTTATTGTTCAGTGTTTCGAACCCTTGCAAGTCACATAGTTGCTGTTAATGAGAATATTTTTTTCCTTTTTCTATCCTCTAAGTTTCTTTTTTTTTATATTAAAATTATAATCCCCTTAAATGCTAGAGGTGCTAAATAATATCATGCTTTACCAATGGAAGGGTATCCATACAGCATGGGGCAAAAGTAGATTTACAGTTGTTTGTATGGAAAAGACATGCAGGTTATGATTATTACACTAGTTTTATTAACAGTTTCATGTACTCACAACTGTAAACCTACTTTTGTTCTGTATTTACTGCTGGTTACTATTATAGTAGAAAAAAATTATCGCTGTAGAAGGAAGAGATCACTTGTTTCTGGAACCAACCATTTTCCGGCTGGCGTGCGTTTGCCCTGTGTAAGACCCTCTGGAGCAAAGCGCATGGTTGGAGACCAGCCTGCCCTTGTGCTACACAGAGCCGGTGTCAGAGGGAGAGTCCGCCCGAATCACTCTTCCCTGGGTCCCCTGCCCTACAAGTGCTGAGGCCCCGGAGTCTTTCTGGCATTGTCTTGGCCAATTAACTTTCCCTTCCGGGATTAGAATTGTGATCCTGTTTGTGTATCTTACTATCTGGGGAACTGACTTCTAAAAGTTAACAAAAATGAAGCATGAAATATTAGTTAATAAAGTTAAAATAAATCTTTATGTTATCTTTAATATTCAACAAGTAAACTCTTCAATAAAAGAATCAGCTAACTAAAAAAAGGATTGTTTTCTTCAAAAAATACCAGGTTCCTTCCAGCTCACAGAAAGTAAGGTAACAAAGTACATTGTATGTTATAATTCCCAGTTTTGGCATCACATGTTCTTCTACAGTACTTTTAGGAGTGTCTTTGTTATGATCCAGGGAATCTTTAAATATCTAACCGTGTAATTATGAAGGAATTTTTTGGTATAGAGAGTACTGACTTTACACATAAGGTATTGGCATTGAAGAAACATTTCTTTCTCACAACTGTAGATTTTTGTTACAGACCTGAACAAAGTGAAATACACAGCACTCCACTGGGGAGTGAATGTCTGCCATTCCTACCTACACCTCACGTACCTTCTTAGGTGGAATCCTTTCTTGCTGGAAAGTTATGGTTCACAATTGTATTTTGTTCATCAAAAGTGTTCTTCCATTCCAGGAGATAAGAAATGGAGTTACCCAAAAAGGGGAAACTCTCAGCTGGCTGAAATCCAGGCTTAAAGTCTTGCTTGAAGTTTCATCTGAGAAAGAAGCCCAAAAGCAGGGAGATGAGCTGGCAAAATTGTCTGGGTCCTTCAAGGCTCTCACAACTTTGCTGTCAGAGGTATATCACTTAGTCACTCTGGGTGAGGAATCTGGGAGGTCCTTTCTCTTTTGGTCGTAGTTGAACAAGTACGTTTATAAAGAAATCTTAGTTGAAATAGAATAGTTGATATTTATTTATATGAATATTGGTGGGAAAGGTGAGTAGGATGTTTGAATTATGGTCTGTGCCATTATTGGATATGTTACTTCAGAGTAAGGATCTGTAGCTGAAGTACAAAGCTTATCAGATCCATACTGTTTTACTCTTATAAAAGCATTACTTCATAGTCAGTTTAAGGAACATCACAGTGGTTAAACCCTCAGGCTTGAGAGTCAAACAAACTCAGAGTTAGAGTGTAACTCTGGTACCCCACTACATATATAACCTTGAGCTTGTCATTATGAACCTTGAGCTTGTCATTTAATTTCTCTGGGGCCTTGTTTTTCTTACTTGTTAAACAGAGCTAAAAATATGCCAAAAAGTGATGTCAAGAATTGAATGCAATAATGTATATAAAGCACTTAATACAATGCCTAGAACAGAGTAAATGCTATCACTAAAGCCTAGTAATAAAATATTCAGTGTTTAGCCTGTAGCCCAGTAAAGTCACTTTTAGGCAAGATCCACTCATTTTAAACTTCTTGATATACACCTCAATGTTTATATTCCTTTATAGATTAGAATATACAAACCTTCTTCTTCATTTCCAATAGGGCCACTTCCACCCTCGGCGAGGATACTTTCACTCACCGGGTGGTCGTACAAGTCTAATGGGTTGTGCGTGGAAGATAATGTAAAGTAGAATAGAGCATATGGCTTACAATTTTTTCATGGAAACCTAGGTTGAAAAGATGTTAACCGATTTTGGGGACTGTGTCCAGTACAAAGAAATAGTCAAGAGTTCCCTGGAAGAGTTAATTTCTGGTTCTAAGGACGCCGAGGAGCAAGCTGAGGAGATCCTGGACGCCGAGAGCCTGTTTGAAGCGCAGCAGCTCCTCCTTCGTTGCCAGGTAAATGCCTCTTTACCCAGGGCACATGCAGCTCACTAGCTGGCTGCTGCCAGGGCCCGAGAAAGGGGCAGCACGTGCACCGGCTGAGGGCGAAGGACGGGCGGGAGGGGGCTTGCGGGAAGCAGCCCCGCGGATGGGTCGAAGAACCCAGCGCTTCTGCTCTCTCTGTTAAGATTAACTCTTTCAAAGATTCTGTATGATAGATTCTCAGCCTGCATGACTTGATGGTATCAAAAAGACGAGAAAATATTGTGAAGGGAGAGTTGGTTCAGCTGTGAAAACCTTCATGAAACTCGCAAATTGTCTGTTTCAAAACAGAAACTGGAGCCTGGAGATATTTGCTTCATATTTGAGGTCAATGTTCTGTTTCCACTATCTAGAAACCTCACTTTTCAATTTATAATTTTGAATATATCTTAGTTTGGGAAATTATAACTTACACGAAGTACCAGACTTTTCAGGAGAGTATGCTTATATTAAACTGGAAGTAAAGAAATTCTGGCCCATATATTGATAAAAAGCAATTTTATTCAGTTTCGCTAGTCAAACTCAATATAAGTGGGAGTTTAATTCAAATAAAATATTTTAATGACAAAATTCTAGCTTAATGCATAGCAAATGCTAGCTAATTATATATAGTAATATATAAACTGGAAGTTACACTAAAAGTATACATAAAATGGCAGCTTCTAGACTTTATAGATGTACTTATAATTATAAAAAGGCTATGGGTACAAAAAAGTTAATACTTGGTGTTACTTTGTTCTCAATTATTATAAAAGTCATGCTTGGGTTTCAGTTTAATTCAGAGAAATATGAGATTATAAATATTTACATTAGTGTTTTAAAACTTCACATTTCTTGGGTCAGGTGCTTGGTTATGTGTGTGTTTATTTGTGAAAATTCATGAGCCGTACGCTTGAGATTGGCATACCGTTCTGTTTGTACATTATAATTCAATAAAAAGTTTATTTTAAAACATGACTTTCCCCAGATATCTCGGCAGATTAATCATTCTGAATATTCCCAGGAATTAAGTTTCTTAATATTAGCATGTTTTTAGAGCATAAGTAGCTTTTAAAAATGGAGTTAGGACTTTGTGTATTTAAGCAGAAAATAATTACTTTAGGAGAATCTTGTCAAATGAATAGTTTTGCCAAATTCCTTCTGGAGTATTGCACAACATGCTAACTGTTGTCTGAATTTGCACACAAATTAAAACACCAAGACCAAATTAATTATGTTGCTTACCATCAAAAACACAAAATATTTATAAATAATGTGCATTTTTGAGTAACGCACAGTCCTCATTGCTGTTTTAACTGCTGAAGTTGACCTTAAAATACAGTTTGGGCCCAGGCTGCATGGGTGTTTATGTCCCTGCTTAGCCCCTTACTGAGTAACGTTTATGTCCACCTGTTGAACAAATGCTTCCAGCAAAAGACCAAGGGGATCTCCGCAAAGAAGAGGGACGTGCGGCAGCAGATGGCACAGGCTGGTCAGGGAGAAGGTGGGCTGCCCGGCCAAGTGCAGGAGGAGCTGCGGAAGCTGGAGGGCACCCTGGCCGGCCTGGAGCACAGCAGGGAGAAGCAGGAACGCCGCATCCAGGTGCGAGACCCCGCGGCCCCCGGCTGCGGTCATTTCCCGCCACGGGTTCCATCTCGGGGCAGTGGAAAAAAATGTCAGTTTCCACCTTTGCTGCTCTAATATGACGTTAACTGTTTACACGAGTTTTCTCTTTTACTAAAAGATCAGCCTTATGAGGGGGGCACTATAAGTAGCACATTTGCCAGCCTGGATGCTTAAGGAGAAAGACCGAGGACATGACTCAGTCACAGAGCAGTGCTGGGTAATAAAGTCAGGATCTTAATGCCCATTTGTCTGAATCCAGAAATTGACACAGAGTTATTTCCCATTTCCGTGGTCCAGCAGACACACGGTTATACTTCATTGTGATCTTGACACATTCCCCGAAATAAAGTTTTTGAATTTTGCCCCATGCTCACTGCTGACCCCCCTCCTTCTCCCTCTCCCTTCACCCTTCCTTTTTTCTCTTTTCATTTTTTTTTTTTTTTTTTTTTTTTGAGAGAATCTGAGAGGCTTTCTTTTCCTTTGTCCCTTATCTACATTTTAAGTAATATCTTAGATTCTTAGGATATTGCAGCTGGTAGAAAAGTCAGAGTCCTGGTCCACACATACTCTTTTCATAGATGAACTGAGACTCAAAAGGGAAATTCTTGTAGAATCCATTAGGGTCATGTTTATGGAGTTTAACTGGGTGAAATTTAAACAGAGAGTTAACTACAAGTTACCAGCCTGACAAAGAATAGAAATGTGAACAGTATTTTGTGACATACTTTGATAATTCATAACATTATATGTTGTTCATTTTTTTCAAATTTAGGTCACATTAAGAAAATGGGAGCGATTTGAAACCAACAAAGAGACAGTGGTCAGATACCTTTTTCAAACAGGCTCCAGCCATGAGCGCTTCTTGAGCTTTAGCAGTTTGGAAAGTTTATCTTCAGAACTGGAACAGACAAAGGTATATCAGTAAGACACAGAGTCCCTGGGTACTTGTTATTCAGAAGAAAAACTGTGTTTCCACTCCTATTACTATTAATTATTGTAATTATGCATTTAATCAATACCTATTATTTATTGATCGTCCGCTCTTCAGTACACTGGTCAAGTCTCTCTGGGGAATGAAAACATAAGATTTAAACAGCAAGAACTGAAAGAAAGTTTTCATTAAAGTGGGAAGTAGTTCCCTAATAGTTGAATGCATTAATTTTTTTTTTTCTTCTGAAGGCAGTGATATTTTTACCTGAACCTTGAAGATTAGATAAAGACATAGAAAAACAGAGTTTGGGGCAGAAAATGAGCAATCCTGAAATAAAAAATGGCATAAAGTATAAAAGTGTTGGATATGGGGATTCTGTGTTGTAGAGCAGAAAATGAACTACACTTGTAAAGCAAAGACGCTCTAGGCAACATGGAGCCCTTAAGGGTTTTTAAGGAAGAGTCGTGTGATCAGAGCTGCACTTCAGGGAGATGATTTGAAGCAGGTGTGGAAACCTGGAAGGGTGAAGGACTGGAGTCGTGGGATCAGGTTAGAAAGGTATTGCATGTGTGCATGAATATGGCCATGCATTAGGGTAAAGGGGATGGCAGTGGGGACAGATGCAATGGATGGAGTGAAGGAAAAGATGATCCCCAAGGTTCTGAGCCCACAGAGACGGTTGGGGTGAGATGGGAACTTGAAGGAGTAACTGTTAGTGGAGAGAGGACCCACTGTTACGACATACTGAGTCTTAGGCTCCGGGGGGGGCGGGGGGCATCCAAGAGATGGTATTTAGTGGTAACCCTCACTGAGCACCAGCCTGTATGCTAAGCGCCTTGGACACCAGGGGCAGATCAATAAATTTATACAACGCATTTAGAGACTTGCACAGGTTATTTTGGTTTCTGGTTCTGTGTTTTGGGTTTATAAAAAGACTGAATTAGTATAAAAATGTGTTAGCCAATGTATGAGAAAGAGGACTATTTTATCTGTCCTTTTATGCCTTTAGCAAGTAAATCTTTATGTTTCTATTTTCTTACCAGTGAAAGGCTTCTTGGTGTTTTGAATACTGCTCAGTTTCATACTGCTAGCTTCCAATTACTTCTCCTATTAGTAACTAACTGAGGAATTTGAAGTTTTATAAGGCCACAGAATCTTTCAATTCTGTATGATTTTAATTATTTTCTATATTAAAATATATCACCATTTTAATAAATACAACTATAGTTATTGGGTTATCACATGGGGCTTCCACCCAGATTCCACGCAGCATTTCTGTGGCTCTATCTAATTCCTTTGAATTGGTTTCTCAGCTACAAATGCAACAAATATAACCTTTCTAGTCTTATTATTAAAATTATCCTTAGCCAATGATCTCGCCTACTTTGGGATTGGCTTAATAATGTCAGCTAACATTTACTGAACATATACTAAAGGCTGGTCTAATCACTTGGTGTTTATCATCTCCTTTAATTCTACCCAAACAGTTCTAAAGAATAGGTACCACTGTTAATCCTGTCATATAAATGAGGAAAACTAAGGTACATCGTTATTAATGAATTTGTTCAAGATTTTAGGTTTGCTAACTGGTGAGGCTGGGATTCACACCCAAGAGGTCTGAGTCCAGAGCCCATTCCCTTAGCTGCTATATTATGCTTTCATTACAAAACCGGGCCCTTTTATTAACTGTTGACATGCGCTGCTCCACAGGCACGTTTAAGCTGGAGTCATTGTTCTCGTTTCTTTGCTCACCTGCCATTGCTAATGCAGCCTTCATTCCAGCCGTGGCCCTGGAGTGGCTGTGCTCGGGAATGCGAGCGCCGTCTGCCTGCCAGTGTGTGAGGGTGTTCGTGGCACTATCACGTTTAATCTTCACAACAAGGCGTTGCTGACGAGTGTCGGAAAATTCAGTTATATGGCTCAAGGTCACACAGCTAGCGAAGGACAGAGCCTGGCTCCCACTCCAGGCCTATCTGACGCCAGAGTCCGTGCTTTCCTGCTGATTCCTGCTGCCACTCATGTCGCCTTCTTAGATGTAGAGATAAAGCCTTACAGTGTTATTCCATTTCTGTTTAATTTGCCCTTTATCGACACCATTCTGTTCTTTGAATTCCTTTGCATTGTGCTTGCCCCATACACATTGAATGTATATAAACAATTTCAAACATAATTCTACTTTCTCCATGGTTTTTCCTTGGTTCTGGGAAACACTAAGGGAAAAAATACTATTTTATACTTCTGACTCTATTTATGGGACTCTGAAAGATTATGCTGTGAATTTAGTCTTCACAATTGAATCCACAATGACTGTAAGCTCACATGTAGCCATTGTGGGTGCTTACAAGCTCAGAATTTAAAGCTGTGACATTAGCAAAGCCCGTATTTTAGGATATTGTAAACCTCTCTACTGTAACGAAGCTGTACTTATTCATTTTTAATTTCTTAAATTGCAGGGTATTTCTCTCTAATAATGTTGATATTTCTGTGAGGACATTAAATCTTTTAAACTTGACGTTATAATAGGATTATGTAGTAACCCTATATGGCATTGTGTGATAATTCTAGGAGATGCTCTGGGAAAAGAGGGCTATTAGGAGTCTGATTCTAAAAAATTATTTACATTGGATTTCTACATTACGTACTTCATAGATGGTTGTTTGTGATGAAAATTTAAACACAATGAGAAGGAACAAAAATAAACACTAGTTAATTTTTTTCACTCAAGATTATCCCTTGGTTTACATTTTTAATTCAGTATTCAATATATTTACCTGACAAAATTAACAGCTAAAATTTACCAGTGCCTCAAATATATTACATTAATTTTCAAATTAAGGTAGTTCACCATTACTGAAAATCATTGTGTGGACTTTATAAATTATTTTGTCCTCAATTTCACATGTGGGACATAAAATTATAGGAGGTACTTGCCAGAGTGCCAAGCACTTAAAAATGAAGTTACTGATTAAATGCTGACAATAAACTACAAGAAGAGCATCGCGGCATTTCATACAAAAGAGCCAGAGTCTGAAAAGTAATTCTCCAAAGTCCAACAGCTGGTAATGAGCAAAGCCAGGATTCTAGTCCAGGTGTGACTGGTTCAAAATCGTCTCTTCTTTCCATCATGTAGTATGTGGATAAATAGAAAATGAGTTTAACAGCATTAACATCATATTATACATCTTTTCAGAGCACTAGTTAACAAAATGTTTCTTTATAGTAAATAACAGTGGTACTCTGTATTGACCCAGATAGTCTTCAATTAAATAAACAAATTTTTATATTTATTGCCCTGGGCATTTATTATCTCTATGATTGAAAAAATTAATCACTATTGATCATTTCCTGAACTGGCCTATAATCTAACATATTTGCGGATAAGTTAATTATTATAATGCAACTCAGAATTCTAAACAGTAAACCCACAGCAGGAAACAGTGGAAAAACATTTTTGTGAGAATTGCTGGATAACTGTGAAGGCATATGTGTGGTTGTGTATATAAAATGAAAATAATTGAGCGAAGTCTATTCTAGCCCTGATGAAAACACGTCTGTTTTATTGCTCAGCATATTACATGCTAATGTTCATACATGTATGAATCTGTCCATCCATGCAATCTGTGGGAGACTCTGCAGTCCACATATGCAGTTTATCTGAGGGTGGAGTTTAATAAAAGATGCCCTCCTAACAATTATGTTACATTTTTCTAGGAGTTTTCCAAGCGAACAGAGGACATCGCGGTCCAGGCTGAGAATCTTGTGAAGGAAGCTTCAGAGATACCGCTCGGGCCCAAGAATAAGCGGCTGCTTCAGCAGCAGGCCAAGTCCATCAAAGAGCAAGTCACAAAATTAGAAGCCACACTCGAAGAAGAGTATGTGCTTGACAAGTCCTAAGCTTCCGTCTCTGAGATAAAGTTCATACAGTCTTTCCTGTACATTGTATTCTTTTAACAGCTCACAGTGTCTGTGTAGTGCAGCATGTTTTGAGGGGACAACTCACAGTTCAGAAGGAAGGACCAGCAACACAGAGGCCAACATCCAGAACAGAGCAGGAAAATGCAGGGATGTGGGTGTTGCATCGGAAACTGATTCTGTTTGTTGAAAAAGCCATATCTATTACATTCTGTGGCCTTCGTACACTGGAGAGAGGATCTCAAACGAGAACCAATATTGAAAATCATTTTGAGAGGGAAGAGGAGATGTTTCGGCCGTGTAGGTTCTGGGCCTCAGTACATGTAATGTAGTCCAAATGTCTTCATCTCCAAGCTCACAGAGCTCGGTAACAGTGCCTCAGTATTCAGATTCTGCTGACTGATATTCTGTTTCCAAAAATTAACTTCAAAAATCTATTTTATTTTTAAATACTTAATATTTGTTCACCTAAAAAGGAAGAAAGAATGGTTTGGCCTATGATATCCTGATATGTACAAAATATACACCCCCCAAAAAAAAAATTGGAGGGAAAAGACATGAGAATATGGCCATTTTCCTCAAAATAATATGGCTGAACATTCCTATTTCAAAAGTTATTTAGTGGCAAATCGCTGACACATTCTTAAGGTATAAGACATAATTTCTAAAATGGATTTTGAAATGTAAAACTTGTTTTTATACTCTTAACACCTTGAAATTAAGACTGTGCATTGCCTAAACTTAGAAGTTTGTTAAATAGTTTATTTAAAGGAGATTATGACTCTAAACTTTGAAAATGTTAACTATTCAATATTACTCATCAAGGTATAGAAATAGTAACATTTAGAGTTTATTGGGAGGAAAGCTACTTTTATGAGGAATATCTGTTTGAATCAGTCTTTATTTTATTTGGAAACTTGCAATATAATGTAGCTTGCGTTACCTGTACTGATGAGCGCATTAGGCACATCCAGGGTATGCCTTTGAGACTGCAATATTATTTAATTTGACAATCAGTGATGCCATTGTATTTTTCTTAATGTCTTCAAGTGCCTTTTGGTAAAGAGGAAAATTCTTTCACTTTTTTTTTTTTTTTTAAGCAAAGAATTTATCAGTGCAATGATAGACTTTAAGTTTCTTAGTCTTTTCCAAACTGAAAGCCATAATGACATGGATATATATGCATAGCTAATACAAACCAGAAATCTATAGCTAAAGTTTTGATCACTAGATTTATTACAAATAAAGCCCAAATAGCCTAAAAGCAGTTTGGGTGCTCATGTACAAGGATTTATAGAAGTATTTTGGAATCAAGACCATACAGGCATGTGAGAATAGCTGAAGTTGCTGTAGATTATAGGTCGGAGGCTTAGCTCTAATGACAGAGCAGTTCCTGCCTGTCCACATGGAATTCAAGTTACAAGTTCTATCTTAACTCATAAAGATGCATTTTAAGGATCCTGGAGCAGAAAGCATCACTGTAGTATCTCTCCAATAAGAGCAAGAGGACCATGTCCACAAAAGTAGGACTGTAAAACATGTATGCACTGGAATGTATGCAGGCAGTTTATTTAAACACATCCTGGCAGCTAAGGGTCACAGGCAGTTTAACTAGATTAGACCTGGATTCAAACCCCTTTGGGCCCAGCCATATTTTGTTCAAAGCACAATTCCATTCCTAACACATGTAGATGCTATCTCGTTAAATGCTCGCCCTCAGAGGAGATAGGAAGGCGAGAACTGGACAAACTAGTCCCATCAAATGTGCATTTCCCCCTCTACTCTAATAGTTTCAACTTTGGCACGATCACCAATATCTTACCTATCTTTTCACCTGGCGATTTAAAGGAAAATGTTTGTTGTTCTTAATTAAACTGCTGTATTTTATTTACTTAATTTGGTTAATTTTAGTATTAAAACCATGGAAATGGTGAAAAACAAGTGGGATCATTTTGGCAATAATTTTGAGACCCTGTCCGTCTGGATAACTGAGAAAGAAAAAGAACTCGATGCCTTGGAGACGTCGCCATCTGCCATGGACATGCAAATCAGCCAAATTAAGGTGACCTGCTCACACGTTTGTTGCATTTATAATCCATGTCTAGCTTCTAACAGCTCCTTCTTACATTTCACCAAATGCTATTTGGCCCCAGGACAAGTCTTTCATTGCTGTGTGACTCTATTAAAATTAAATTCACACCAATTGCTGAGCTAAGAGGTCTTGATTGACACCGGGCAATGGTTTATAGATGGAATTATGTGTTAATATTGTCTGACTTAAGCATTCAAAGTCAATATTGTGTGCAATACCATTAAAATGATTTTATGGTTAATTATTCTTTTCCTGGATTTTGAATTAACCCTGTTGGAGTGCTCTGTTGACTCATTTATGCAGACCGTAGCCATCGCCTGTAACTGCGCTTACAGAATTATCCCGATGTCTAGTTCAAGCATTAGTGCTCTTTACCCTCACAAAGCACAGGGGGAGAAATTACTTTCCATAGGTGAAGCAATCAGACCCCATTGCCCCAGTTCTTGCACTTGCGACGCCCTTCAGGGTGTGGACTAAGGTTCTGAGATACCTGAGTGCCCCAACTCCAGAATAACCGCGTGCACAGACTCTCACTGTCCCCTTCATTCAGGTAGTTTAAGAAAAGGTGGGCTGAAAGAAATGAATTGTGTTTGTTTCTCCTTTCTTTGTGTATCATTTTTACACAAGACATTTAAAAAATTCAGCCACTTCTTTTTCTATCTCAGCCCATTTTATTGGAATGGGAAAGCCCTCTGACCTTTCATGCAATTAAATACAGTAAAATGAATGCCTGGGTGAGGGAGCATTTCACATTGTGACTCAGAGCAAATTGCCATGAGAGGTGGGAGGTGCAGCATGGCTCAGCTCGGATCTCGTGCTGTGCAGATCTCCCTGGTTTATCACGGCTCTTTCAAAACCGAGGCTACAGGGAGCCTGGTACGCACAGCCTGCGTATGGCTTGTGTTTCTATCAGGAAAAACATGTCAAGCCTTTAAGAATATTCATGAAATACACTTAATCTCTAAAACTATTTTTGAACAGTTGTCATTTAATCATTTTTGCTAAATTCTAAGAAAACAAATAGCACGCTTAAATAGGTTTGTTTCAATTTTTTTCAAAAATTTGGACATACATTTATTAATTTGCTCATGCTTTCTGTTAATACTTTTCACTCTTATTTAACCTTAGTTCCAGGACTTCTGAAGTATATCACTTATCAAATGTCATTGCATTGTTGCTCTTTAGGAATGAAAAACAATTACATAATATGTAATATATATAAATATATATATTCAATTGTGGATTTTTATGCCATCAGCCTAGAAATACATTAATATTCCAACACAACATTTTGAAAACTATCTAAAAATGATTAAACAAATATGAAGAGCAAGAAAACATTTGCTAGAAATAAGCAAAGATAGAGTGGGGTGCAGTTTACATGGAATCTGGGCTGATAGGTTCCGTTTCCATACAGAATTGAATTACAGGAAACACTAAAAATGTGGCAGTACTTGTCAGGATGTTTTCAGTTGCAAACAACCTTAGGATAAAGCCAGCTCACAGCACTTGCGCTGCTGTGAAGATATTTATCTATAAGCCCCTCTTTGTTCTTTACCACACGCTGTTCCGTATGGACTGATTTCTTATTCCTAATTGATCATTTACAAGGGATAAGAACATACGCTGGGCTCATCTTCCATCTTCTTGGCCTGGATTAGAAAAATGTTTGCCACAATCCAGCTATGTGATCATAGAGTTTGCATTTATGAATTTACTGATGATGCATATCACACTAAGAACTAACAACTTTTTGATGTTAACTAAAATTGTTCGTTGAGGTGTTGCAAGCACCTATGGCGATTATTGGCACAAAGGAGACACTCAATATGTAGTTGTTAAATTTATGAGTAATTTTTCTAAAATGTATCATTTAAAAAACAGCAAAACCAATGAAGATTGTATTATATTAATTCCCAAACAACACATACCTATCAAAGATATCAAATATGTAGTCATGCATATGAAAAGTACAGTAAGTGATCCACTCGCACTAATCTGGTGTGAGTTATTTCCAGTTGTCTCATCTAGGCAAAAATTATCTCTGACTATGTTGTCTCATCTAGACAGAAGTCACATTTATCTTTTTTCTAAGGTAACAGTCCTTTCCATTTAAATTATTTGGAACAGACTTGCCTGAATTTTTGGCTTTTTTTGTTTGGATGATTTGGCTCTTTTTGTCAGAGAAATCATTTTCATTTTCTTCAACATAAATGAGCCAGTATGTTCATGAGAGACAGATGCACACTCCCAGTCACATATGCACGCACATCCTTGGTGGCTTTCAGTACTTTCCACGTGCTGGTTAATATATAAAATGCCCCCAGTGGAAATTACAGCAAGCAGGCTCTTTACTGTAGAGTCCACAGCTAATGAATAAAGCAGTGGCAATAGAGGGGGGCGAGGATCAGCAGGAGAGGCTTCACCTCAGAAGTTGTTAGGCTCACAAAGACTTGGCCCGCATTGGACCTACTGAGTCTGAGTCACCGAGGATGGGGGCCAAGTGATCTTAATGTATTCCATATTTGGAATACCCTGGCATAAAGAGTAGATGATAAATGTGAAAAGACTGGGTTTAGGTAGGAGTGGAATTAGATAAGCTTGTAGTTGGGTAAAATATGAAATACTCAACTACATTTTAGGAAATTTAATTAGATGTTAATATCAGCACTCTTGTGAGTTATTGGAACACACTGCCTCCCAGATCAGTTGCTTAAAACGCTTGACTTGTAGGGTAAGCGGGGAATTCTAGGTACCTTCCGAGAGACTGTAAGAGTTCCAGGGACATCCCCCTGCTCAAGTCACTGCAAGCAGCAGTAGCTATTTCTCTCTATTCTCCATCCAGTGGGCATGGTCACCAACGTAGACTTCAGACACCGTCCGCCTATGGATCCTCCAAAAATGAGGTCAGGAAGCACATGGGGCTTTGCATAGCTACTCTCTAACAACCCAAGTACATGGGAATGTCCGTTTTCTCTCTCTGCAGTATTTGTATCATTTCAGGAAGGCAAGCGTGCTCAGCCTACATTGTCATTTTCCCTGTTTTAAATATCAGGTCACAATTCAGGAAATAGAAAGTAAGGTCGGCAGCATCACAGAACTAGAAGAAGCAGCTCAGTCTTTTGCCCAGTTTATTACCACGGGAGAATCTGCTCGAATCAAAGCCAAGTTGACACAACTAAGAAGATACTGGGAAGAGCTTCGAGAGCACGCCCAGGGTCTGGAGGGAACGATCCTGGCACATTTATCTCAGCAGCAGAAGTTTGAAGAGAATCTTAGACAGGTACGGACTGGTCCATGCCTGCTGCATTTACCTATTTCGCATTGCATTTATAGTGAAATGCAGCAAAGAGTGCAGAAATAGTGGAATAAGGAAATGACATAATTTGCCAGTTATTTACCAAGTTGTCAATGATGCTTATGTTTATAACTATTTATATGGTACATTTTTTGAGGGAATAGAAAAATGTCATTATACATTGTGTTCAGATAGGCGTTAAGATTTATTTGTATTTCTTTCAAATAATAGGATACATTCATTTTCGATTTTTTTAAAAAAATCTATTTTATCAACACATTGAAAGTTATCCGAAAATGATAGGCATGCTGCTTCCCCAATAACTTTTCCTGCTTTGTGTATATCTTCCCCACTATTATTTTTGTATTTCACTGGTATTTTAGATCCAGCAGTCTGTGTCTGAATTTGAAGATAAACTTGCTGATCCAATTAAAATATGTTCGTCAGCTACAGAAACATATAAAGCTCTCCAAGAACATATGGTAAGAGTATGCTTCAACATTTCTGCTTACTTATCAACTCAAACTTGATCATTCCTGCTTGAAAAGGAAATATAGTAGATATGTTTTGACAGTTAAAATTTTTTAAATGTTTGTGTTATGTGCGAATGATATAGTTCAAGCATATTGACTTTATATAACACAAGAAATATAAGCACACAAGTAAGTTTTCATTAAAAATGTATGTTGAAGTATTGATTTAAAATGTATTTCTCTCTCTTAATTAGAACATGTAACCTTTTCATATTATAGATTTAATAAATCCCATTACCTCTTACTGCCATTACAAAAATTAAATGTGCAAAAAAAATACATATGCAGAGCAGATTTCAGATTTTAACCCACTACATTCAAATGTGCAAAGAATATGTCCTCACAGACCTTTCCTGGTGACTACGTTTTTTGGTCTGGTCCCTGAACTGGTGACCGTTGTGAGGTGTTTTGCAAAAGAACAGACTTGCTTCTGGAAGAATTTAGGGGAAGGAGCAAAGGGGGAGAATCAGGCACAAAGACATAGTAAAGAGAAACATGTGTTAATTAATAAACCGAGAAACATATGTTATCCCTACTGCATGTGCATGTGTACGCACACAGACATAAATGCAGAGAAAGGCGCTGCAGGGTTAGAAAGCAAACAACCGACAAAGGCACATCTGGGAAGGGCAGTGGAACTTACGTCATTGGAATTCTTATAAGAAGAATGCGTTTTTGTGTTACTTATGCAATTTTTAAAAATTCCCCCAACATGAGGACAATTAAGATAATGGAATTTCATGGGGTTATTGTAATAGACAACAACATTAGTCATTGAGTACCGGGGAGGGTAATATTCTATTTTTTCTAATATTTAGATATGTAAAGCCAGTTATTTTCCCCCATCTTGGTTTTCTGATCCGTAAAATGGGTCTAGTGAAAGGACGTAACTCTTAAGGGTTTTATGGAGATCGAAGAGTTGGTATTGGGTGCGCCCAGCACAGGCCCTGCCATGTTCTGAGGCACTTTGTTGTCGTCGTTATCACTGATTCCTGATAGCAGCTGTGCCCGCTGAGCCGGAGCCATTCCCCTTCCCTGTATTTTTATGGAGATCGTTGCCTGTTACATGTAGCTCCTGTAAAGCAGGACTAGAGTTTAAAAGTACATTTGGCACAGAGTGAGTAATAACTTTCCCGAGTGATGGACTTGTTAAGGAGGAGTGCGTGGTGTTCTAATGCTCTGCGCCGCAGCTTCCCTGGGGCAGGGTGGCCAGTTTCCCGATGGTGTGTGCTCATTGCCCCTCCCTTGTCCTCTCCCCAGGATCTCTGCCAGGCCCTGGAGTCGCTGGCCGGCGCCTTGGCCACCCTCTCGGCCTGTGCCCAGAAGGTCACGGGCAGGGATTGCTGTGCCCAGGAGGCCGCAGCCCTGCAGCAGAGCTACGAGGGGCTGCGCGGCCGGGCGAAGGACAGACAGGCGGCGCTGGAGCAGCTGCTGGCGCACTGGCAGAGGTGGGCAGCCTTCCTCTCGAGCTGGCGCCTGGGTTGGAAAGCCACCCTTAACTAGGAATCTCGGGCCGGCTGCTCTCTGGGGGACGGTCAGCAACCAACCCAGGTGCAAGACGTGACAGTCGGTCTCTAACACGGGCGTGGAAAGGATGGGCGTGCGTTCTTCCATATTACGCACATATAGACACGTGTGCGAGCCCGTGTGAGGAGCACGGAAGGAGTGGTGTTTCTACCCTCGCTTTCAGGAGTGCGATAACCAGAGTTGGATTATTGGGCACGGTTAGCGTTAGGCCCTCTGACTTCAGAGAGGCCTTGCGCCCAGTGTGATAATTTTGGATGAATTTGTTTCGCGTCTCTGCTCTCTTCAGGCTGGAGAAAGAACTGTCGAGCTTTTTGACCTGGTTGGAGCGGTGCGAAGCCATCGCCAGTTCCCCAGAAACGGACACTGCTGCCGACAGAGCCAAGGCGGAGAGTGAACTGCAGCTGCTACAGGCAAGTTCAAGGAAGCGCGGGGAGAGCCGGTGCCCCTTGTTATGGCTGCAGGATAGACCAAAGCCAAACAAAACCCTCTGTCCAACCCAGCTTCTTGCTTTGGCTTTGTGATCCCCAAAAGAACAGCCCGGACTGGAAAGACAGAGTAATGGTGAACTTGGTGATGGGATGATCGATTATGGGAGGCATTAGAAAACCCTCTAATAGAATGCTTGGATTTGGATACAGATTGTCTGGCAGGTGAGCAGAGGGAGGAGTGAGTGGAAACACTGATGAAACAATTCTGATAAAAAGGGTTTTTCTTAGAAAGAGAGGAGGAATGCCGTGTAGAATGAAGTCACAGTAACGATTCTTTTTACGTAATACAGAAAACGTGAATGAGCAAATGACAGAAGGACAAAGAATATGAGCTGATTACATCCCTAAAGAAGCCAACTTTTTAAAGTTAAAAGAATCCTTAAGTATTATTGAAACTATGGACAATGTGACCAATTTGTGGAGATTAATTACTTGCTTTAAGGGTTGCTGTCTGTGCCAGAAAATTCGACAGGCAAGATTTCTTCTCCAGAGAGACTTCTCATATGACAGATTTATGCCCCAGCTTTTTTCCATCACCGTTTGTAAAACGCTGACATAGAAGCCCAGTTCTTTAACTTTTCATAACTTCTCTAATAAAAGCTCGATCAGAGAGGGTCTATAACATCTGAACCAATACCCCACCTTCCTTGACTTGGAAGGGTCCCCACAATGAACTGCTTCTCCTGCCTTTCTAGTTTATTAAACATTAATCACCTGAAAGGTCCCTGCTCAGAAACCTCAGCGGCCGTCCTGCGCTGAGGAGAAAGGGTAGTCCTGAGTCCACAGCCTGGGGTTGTCTTCTTCTGATTACAGTGTGAGGTGTTCTAAGAGAGGAAGTCACAGCTCCTTTTCTTAAAAATGACACAAAGCCCTCCAGGGACATAAAACTGTATCCCTCAGGTGTCTACATGGGAAATAAGTGCCGTATTGTTAGAGGACTGAGGGGGCTGCAGGCCTCTGTTACCCCCACCTCCAGGCACTGAGTCAGCCAAGCTGCTGCCCCACTGTGGTCCAGACATTCCTTGTACATTCCCACCTCCTGACCTTGTGTCCTTTGTCCTACTCAGCCCACGTCCAAATTCTGCTTTGTGGTCTCCTGTGTCATCCATTGGCTCTGTTCTCCTTCCTCTGATACCCTTAGCAATGTGCTTGTATCACACATGTGTCCTCACTAGAGAGGGGAAAAAACACCTACTATGTGCCATGCTACACCTGTCCTCCCAGTTAGCAACATGTTTTGTTAGCTATCTATACGAGTGTTTATCTCTTATTAGGTAGGAACCACAACTTTTATGCACCCCTCACAGCACCTAAAAGATTTATTGCCTGATTATAAAATATGAATGGTTCTGTTGCATGAAAATAAAATAAACAGCCCTTAAGTTCTCTGATTTGGCCTGATACTGTCTTTAAACAGAAAGGGGGACCATGTTCCCATTACCTAGAATTGCATCTCTGTGATTGTTAAGCATACATTTTCTCTCTCTTTTTTTTTTTTAATATATCTTTATTGATTTCAGAGAGAGGACGGGAGAGGAAGAGAGAGAGAGAAACATCAATGGTGAGAGAGTCATCATTGATCGGCTGCCTCCTGCATGCCCCCGACTGGGTATTGAGCCCGTAACCCGAGCATGTGCCCTGACCAGGAATCAAACCAAGATCTCCTGGATCCTAGGTCGATGCTCTACTGCTGAGCCATTCCTGGCTGGGCTACATTTTCTCTTTAGTGATAGTTTTCTTTTGATTCTTGCCTACTGAGTTTCTTCATCCTGAGAGAAATTCTACAGCATTTAAATTTGCCTAATATAGCTTAGACCCTGAAAAAATTATTCAGGTTTCAGTAGCCTTTTATTTTATTTATTTATTTTTAAATTTATTGGGGTTACATTGGTTAATAGGATCATATAAGTTTTAAATGTACATTTCTATGATACCAGATCTGTATGTTGCATTGCATGCCCACCCATATTAAATGTTGCTTTAGAGATTAAGTGGATCCATTTCTAAATCAAGGAATAAAAAGCTTTCTATAGTTTAGTCCCAGTGACCTCCATTTTGCAAGAATTCAGAGCCTTTGGACAACATCCTATGTCACATGGTCCTTCCTTGTCAATTACGTTGGGATGAGATCTGTAACATATTCTGTGTTTCTCAGGCTCTGCAAAGTGAAGTTGTGTCCCAGGCCTCAATCTACAGCAACCTTTTGCAGTTGAAGGAATCACTATTCTCAGTGGCCACCAAAGATGATGTGAAGATGATGAAGCTGCATTTGCAACAGCTGGATGAGAGATGGAGCGTTTTGCCACAGATACTTAGCAAAAGGTTGTTTTTTAATAAAATATTCTAATATTGTTTATTTTTTTAAATGGTGAGCATAGAAGTTAAGAAAGCATAGTTTTGTTTACTTTTATTTAACCCAGAACTATTCACAGGATAATTATAGAAAGAAAGAAAACACTTTATTTGCCATTTGAAAAATCAAAGAGCTCAAACATTAGCATTTCTGATGAATCTCAATTCAAACTTTTAGTCTCACAATCAGGGCAAATGATCAAACTAGTTGAAATATATTAAAGAGAGTAGGTTTGTTCATGTTTGTATTATTTATTGCTTAAGCTGTTTGTGTGCAGGAGAAAAATGGTAATTAAAATTTTGTTTCTCATGGTATGTCTAAACAAGAGGTATTATATATCTATACCAATCTATAGAGACAGATAGGTATAGATATGTACACACATATATGTTCCATTTCATTCCAGTGCAGACCTTTGTAGAGAACAAGGGAAATTACTATTGTGTTAAATGGAGGTAAAAATGAATTAAATCCTAACTGACTAGATATTAACAGTTTACATCTGTATCTTTCTAATATGCCAGAAAACAAATTTTTGCCTTAAACTGGTATTGATTACCCAGGCATTTAACCTTTCAGGTCACTTTTTCGATCCATTCATTCAGCAAACATTTATTGAGGTTGACGGTGCATAGAGCACTCTTTTGCTGCTGGGGACAGCCATGATAAACAGAGTTTCTCTCTATTTTCGTGGCATTTGTGTTCGCTCCATTGTTTGTTCAATCAATCAGTAAATGTTTCTGTGGTACCTGCTGAGTACCAGGCACCACATCAGATACTGGAGCCATAAAAAGAAATAAAGCCTGACCTCAAGTATTTTACAGATCAGCATGGGGACAAAACCAGTGAGAGAGGTGAGCACAGAATATTATGGAAACAAAAAGAAGGGACATTTAAATGGGTTCAGGAAAGGCTGACACAGGATTTGATGCCAACTCTTGAGAGATGAGTGATTTTCTGCAAAATACAGGAGGATCTATCTCTGCCTCTCTCACGGAAGGAAAGTAAAGGGCTTTTAAAAATGATTCAAATGTGTGAAAACATTCAAATTATAATTTATACACGTAAAAATAATGTGTGGAAGATTTTGTAAGGATTAAAACACGGAAGTCCATTTAAAATATTGAACTTTGGATACAAACCATTGTAATGAATATTAATATTTGATTAAGGTATTGTTCTTCATGCCCATTTTGGATTCTGACCTCCAATCACCTGTTTATTAATCAATCTGATTCACTTATTACACAAGCAGTGGTTGATCCCTGACGTATCCCCAGCCCCTTTCTAGATCCTAGGGATACCGTAGTAAGCAAGGCAGGTGAAGTCCTATCTCTGGCTGGGGAGAGGATCAATATATAATTAAACGAATGAGTGAAGAAGGCTGTTTTGGCCGTGGTAAGTGATGTGAAGAACATGACATAGGGTAACGTGGCAGGGACTGTAGGTCAAGCAGAGCCTCCACGGTGCATGGATCTGATGAAGATCTGAGTGCTGTGCAGGAAGCAGACTCCTGGTGCTTTGGGGGCAAATCATACGGGCAGAGGGAAGAGAAAGGGCCCAGGCTGTCAGGCAGCCACGCGCTGGGACGCCGGGGAAGCAGAGGGCGGTGGCAGTGTGGGAGGCGCTGGGCCAGATGAGGTCACAGGCGGGCCGTGTGGGCCTCCCCGCAGACCACAGCAAGTTGTGGAGCTTTGCCTGCCTGTGTACACCAGGAAGCTGCCCCGTGTTTCAGCTTGGCGGAGGGTGTTCTGACTACATTACAGTCCTTCCTGGCTGCCCTCTGGAGCGGATTATAGTGAGACAACGGTGACAGCAGGAAGGAGGCCAGTGTTGGACTCTGTTGGAGGCCAGGCAGGCAGTGAGGAGGAGATGGAGACCAGGCTGTGGGAGTGGAGAGGCGAGCACAGAATACCATGGCAGGTGCTGACCAGAGATGTGCTTATCAGGCGTGGAGGTAAAGAAATGGGGGACCGCCTGGCCGGCAGGGCTCAGCAGTTGAACATCGACCTAGGACCTAGGAAACTGAGGCTCAATTCCCTGTCAGGGCACATGCCCAAGTTGCAGGCTCGGTCCCCAGTGGGGGGGCGTGCAGGAGGCAGCTGATCAATGAGTCAGCCGATCAACGAGGCAGCCGATCAATGACTCTCATCGTTGATGTTTGACAGTTTCCGAGACACAGCACATTGTGAGAGAAACTGGATTTGAGAAGTAGAAGCATCGAGCTCTGATTTGCCCGTTTGACCACATCACATTCGCCCTTGGTGAAACCAGTTCTAAACACATACCAACTCTTCCGTTCGCTGCGAGACATTCTAACTTTCGCTACCTGTCTCCGCCTAGGATTCATTTTCTCCAGTCTGTGGTCGCCGAACACCAGCAGTTTGATGAACTGCTGCTTTCCTTTTCTGTCTGGATTAAGCAGTTTCTGGGTGAATTACAAACCACTTCTGAGATAAGCTTAATGGACCACCAGGCAGCTTTAACACGGCACAAGGTAAAGTGTATTCTTTTAAGGGAGAAGAAAATTTTGTGTATAAAAGAGAGCTCTTGAATTATAAAGGGAAGCGACTTTATAATTGCCAGCAGTTTAACACTGTAGTGCTATATAAATGTTTTCACAATGTGGTATGCAGATACCTTAAGCAGATAAAACCACTTAAAATTTACAATTTATTTTTCTCATTTCTAAATTATGCATAATGTTTACCCTGGCATTAAAAGACAATTAAAAAATCAGATATTGATCATCAAATATTGGAATAGTTGGAGATAAGCTATATAATAAGCTTATAACTATTTAATGATAAAACACTAGTTTATTGAGTGATCACTCTTTGCTGGGCTTGCTGATTGATTTTACCCAAAAGAAAAGTACTTTCTTCTTTCTTCATGACCGAAGGTGGCTTTACAATTTGGAGCCAGGTGCTCACCAAAGTTAGGCTCCCGCCCTCTCCAGACAGGAAGGAGATAGGGCTCCGTCTTCCTCGGGGAGCACATTTCACAGAGATGACTCCCAGGGTTTTGAGAAAGATATTCTTTGGTTGTAAAACTGCCCAGGAGCTTTGCAAAAGATTTACATCTCAAAGGGACAGAGAATGAATGTGTGAGTTTTCTGAAGTAGATGCTCACAGAAGCCCTCTAAAGTTTAGTAGCTCAGCTGAGGGAGATATTAAGGCCGCTGTGGTCACGATGAAGACAGGTGATCATTTCCTTTTACTGGGAACCATGCTGAGATTGTTAGCAAATCTCTGATAGATTTTAAACATGAGTTATTGTAAGCTAGTCAAATTTTCTATACAACAGTCTTATCCAGTGAATCTACATTTCTTTAAAGAAAAGGAAGGTGAAACTTAAGACGGTTTCATCTGCCTTACTCACCACCTCTGAAGAGAGGCCCATGCCCGCCTCTTCCCACACTCCTTCAGTAGGTCAGATTAGCTTCACCGTATACATATGTATATGTATGTGTGTATGTAGGTATACACACATATATGTGTATATATAACATACATCTTTTAAAATCTTACTACATGTTTTCTATTTCTTTTAACTGTATATACTATAACTATAACTTTTAACTGTATGTACATATGTCTTTTAAATTCTTTCAAATTTTATATATATGTATATCTGTGTATATATACTTTTTTATTAAATTTATTGGAGTGACATTGGTTAATAGGATCATATTAGGTTAACCATTTCTATCCACGAAGGAATTCTTTTCCGTGGAATAAATTAGTTCCAAATCAGAGTGGTGTTTTATATGAAATGTACAGATGAGCAAAAAAGAGAAATTTTAAGGACGTTTCTAAAAGATTCATTGTGGATAACCTTTAAATACTCTACCACACATTGCATTTAAAATGCATCTTGACATCGCCAGTTCTGTCGTAGATCTGTGTCATACACCACAGCGTATCTGAGGAACCAGTAACTCTCTCTTCCCTTCCAGGACCACGCAGCAGAAGTCGAAAGCAAAAGCGGGGAATTACAAAGTCTGCAGGGGCACCTCACAAAGCTGGGTGCTCTGGGTCGAGCCGAGGACCTTCACCTCCTGCAAGGCAGAGCGGATGACTGCTTCCAGCTGTTCGAGGAGGCCCGCCAGGTGGTGGCGAAGCGGCAGCTGGCCCTGTCCCAGTTGGCCGGATTCCTGCAGAGCCACACCTCTCTGTCAGAGGCTCTCCACCGACTGAGGCAAACGGTGGAAGCCACCGACAGCATGAATAAGAAACAGACTGATTTGTTAGAAAAGGAATTAAGTGATGTTATTCGCGATGTGAAAACGTTAGAATCTGCTGCCATCGGTCTGGACGGCATTCTTACCAAAGCCCAATACCATCTGAAATGTGGAAGTCCTGAGCACAGGACTTCCTGCAGAGCTACAGCTGATCACCTTTGCTTGGAATTAGAGAGGATCCAGAACCTTCTGGGAACAAAGCAGAGTGAGGCTGATGCCCTGGCAGCATTGAAAAGAGCATTCCAAGATCAGAAAGAGGAGCTGCTGAAAAGCATCGAGGACATCGAGGAGAGGACCGACAGAGAGCGTTTGAAAGAGCCCACCCGCCAAGCGCTTCAACAGAGGTGCGAGGAAACTGCTGAAGCCAGTGGCCTCAGTTATTTTTCATTTGTTCTGGAATTAACTCTTGTGCAAAACTTTGATAGTGCCATATTTAGCAACTTCTCGTTTTTATACTTTTAGGATAAAATTAATGACTAATTTGACACTGAAAAAGTCCTAAAATTTGTTTGGGTTCCTTAAGGATTTTCCTAAGGGTTATGTATAAGCCACTCTGAAATCTTTTTTTTTTTTTTTAATCCCCGCCTGAGGATATTTTTTCCATTGCTTTTCAGAGAGAGTAGAAGGGACAGAGAGAGAGAAACATCAATGTGAGAGAGATTGGTTGCCTCCCGCATGTGCCCTGACCAGGGCCTGGGATCACACCTATAACTGCGGTCTGTGCCCTTGGCCCGAATCAAACCTGGGGATCCTTCAGTCTGAGGGCCAATGCTCTAACCGCTGATCCAAACTGGCTAGGGCTGAAATCTTATTTACAATAGATTATATAGTTCATAGTGTCTATTTTTAAGCAAATTTTAACTGATAGGAGAAGGGACTCAAGTTCTGTAACAAGAATGAAGGCCAAGGAGGAAGGAAGATTCAAGTAGACTTGTATCTGGTGGTAAAATCTAAAAAGACTGGAGCAAACTCATTCGCTGAGATTGAGTACAGGGGATGTGGGCAGAAAATGCTGTGGAATGGAAATGATACCCCTGGAGCTTGGAAAGGTGACAAGCTGCCACTATGTTTGGGGCATTAAGTGGGATAATGCCTACATATTCACTTTATAAACTCTACAGCACTAAACTAAAAGGCAAGAATGAAGAATCAGTGGCTGCCTTTATATAGCCACTGTTCACAAATACTCAAATAGTAACATTCTAGGGACACACAAAAAATGAACATTTTCTCATGGTAATCTTCAATAAAGCATATAATTTAAGTTTTTAAGATATGTGTTTATTGAGGAGCTTGGTGAAACTATTTTTATTTTATGAAACAACTATGTTCCTTAAATATTATTTTATGTGAAATTGACCTCAGGGTGCAAAATAATTTCATACCAATGCCTGCAATAATTACCCACCAACTTTGTCTACAAGGTCAGCCCCTAGCTTTACAAGTCTTCTGCCCTCAAAGGGTAGTAGGAAGAGAATACATACTTAACAGAAGATTGACGATGAGTAGTGAGGGTGGCTTTGAGTGTTGTGTGAGGTACACGCTGAAGTATGCAAAGTTAACTTTAAAAGCATCTTTGTCAGTTGACATACATTAATTCCACTGCTATGTTAAAAGTTTTCTAGCTCTCTACGTGTGCTTTATGGAGAGGAAATACTGGTTCACTACCTTTAGTAAAATAACATCTCAATTCACAGGTTGAGAGTCTTCAATCAGTTAGAAGATGAGCTGAATTCCCATGAGCATGAACTGTGTTGGCTGAAAGACAAAGCTAAGCAGATTGCTCAGAAGGATGTAGCCTCTGCGCCTGAAGTGGACAGGGAGATAAATCGCTTAGAGGTCACCTGGGATGATACCAAAAAGCTGATTCATGAAAAGTAAGTCAGAGACTTCTCAGATTTTGTTTTTAACTTCTCTCTGTTTTGTGACTTTGGGCTATTGCCTGTTGATTTGCGTGGGTGTGATCAAGAATTGATTATCTTCTGCCATCTTTAGTATTCTGGGTCTCTTCAGTAGCAATAAAAATTTAGTCCAACAGAACTTGATTGGGGAAGTTGCTTTGAGATAACAATTACATGTGAAATTCAGTGCTTAAAAGTAGGAATTGCCAAGTTACTAAGTGTTACCACGGGAGTCTTCACCTCTGATTCCTTTTTATTTTGTTTTATTGTACTTATTTGTAACTGAGGTATGACTGACATAAAGTAGAATTCACTCTTTTAAATGTATACCCTTAAACTGTATGATAGACTCATACAGTTATGTAACTGTCATAACTATCAAATTTCATATTAACAGTGTCACCGCCTGAAAAAATTTCTCATCTCATTGTAGTCAGTCCCTCCTCTCACTCCCAGTTTCTTACAGCCATTGATCAGTTTTCTGTCTCCACAGTATTTTTTTTCTTTCTTTTTAAAAAAATATATCTTTATTGATTTCAGGGAGAGGAAGGGAGAGGGAGAGAGAAAGATAGAAACATCAGTGATGAGAGAGAGCCATTGATCAGCTGCCTCCTGCACGCCCCCTACTGGGGATCGAACCCACAACCCAGGCATGTGCCCTGACCAGGAATCGAACCGCGATCTCCTGGATACTCAACCACTGAGCCACACCAGCTGGGCCACGGTATTTTCTTTTTGAAAATGGCATATAAGTGAATTCTTTCCAGTTTGGATGATTATAAATAATGCATCTATTAACATTCGTGTTTAATTTTGTGTGTGTAAGTAAGTTTTTAGTTCACTTGGGTAAATACTTAAAAGTGAAAATTTGGGTTGTATGGTAAGTATGTATTTAACTGTAAGAAATTGGCAAAGTAGCTGTACCATTTTGCATCCATACTAGCCATGTGTGAGAGGGTCCATTGTTTCACATCATTTTCAGCACTGGATGTTGCTGAGTTTTTATTTGTTTGCCTGTTTGACGTTATAATAGATGTGTAGAGATATCTCACTGTTTTTAATTTTTATTATCCTGATAACTAATGATATTGAGCATATTTTGATGTTATTTGCCATCTCTATCTCTTATTCAAATTGGCCCGTTCAAATTGCCATTTTAGGGGGATTATTTTCTTTTTAGTGAAGTCATTTTTGTATCAATAGAATGCCAATCAAAATCCCAGCAAAATTATTTGTAGAAAGGGACAAGCTGACTGTAAAATTTATATGTGAAGCAAAAGACCTAGAACAGTACGATTCTGGAAAAGAACTGGAGAACCCACAGTCTCTGGTTTTAGCGTGGCTTTGGCTAAAGGTAAACATAAAGACCAGTGAAACAAATAGAGTGAAATAGACCCACATGGACATGCTTAACTGATTTTTGACAAAGGCAATTTGATGGAGAAAGAATAGTCTTTTCAATAAATAGCCCTGAAATAATTGGGTATTTTATATACGTGAAAAAATAATACCTTGCATGACATAAAAGAGGTCCTTCAAACAAAATTGAGAGGACATTATATACTGTAGACAATTGATGCAGGCTTTTGTTAATGAAACCACATTGCACAAACTTTATTCTGTGTTATTAAACATTCTCCTAAATTGTGCTTTATTAGTGATTGCACAGTACCCAATTATAAGAATGTATTAGTATTTATTCAGTTATTGGCCATTTTAACATGGCAGTTATTCCTATTTCTTTGCCTATTATGCATAATGGTGTGGAGAATATAATTTTACCTAAGTGTCACGGTACATCTCTTTCTTTGGAAAATCTCCCAGAAGTAGAATTGCTTGTTCAAAGGCATCTGGCTCCTGTAAATAAAAACTATCTTCTGACCTTGAGAATTTTCGAGGGATTCATAGTCAATGAAAATCTGAGTGTTTGAAATAGAAAAGGAAGCCTTGTATGTATTTTAATTATTGAGCAGTTTTTTTCCTTTATTTGTTTTGTTTTGCTTCCCCTCAATACACACCATTATGAATAATTAAATAATGCAAAAACTAACAAACAAAAATTTGGTGCGATGTACATAAGTCTGAGTTATCCAGAACATATGTGGCATCGTTGCTTGTCACTGAGGTCACAGATTTTGTTTTAATGGCTGTATGCACTTCATTCATGATAATATTCTGGACATTAGAGTTAAGTAAGATTGAACAACACTCTTTTGACCACAGTAGGTATAGACATGGTTTCCTCTTGAGCCCAGCATCCATCTATTATTATGTGTGTATACATCCGGCCCAACCATAGGGAACTCTTCCCTTTCCTGATACATGACAATAAATGATGTCTTTTCTTTGATCCTTGCAGCCAGGGTCAATGCTGTGGGCTTATCGACTTAATGAGAGAATATCAGAGCTTGAAGTCAGCTGTATTGAAAGTTCTAGAAAATGCCAGCAATGTGATTGTAACGAGAACGACCATAAAAGATGAGGAGGATCTTAAATGGGCTTTATCCAAGGTAATAATTCAAAATGTATTTATTTTAGTAGAACACTTTAGTAGACCTTTTTGGGTTTTTTTTTTACTCATAATGCATTTTCTACACATACCTTGACAGTACAGTTAGATGTAGATAATTCATAATAAGTTCAACTTTTTTTTTAAAGAGTACTGATATCCTAGGATTCTAACAATTCAAGAAAATTATAGTATATATTTGTATTTTATTACTATCCCTGGTTTCTGCATCAGATCATCCAAGAATTAAATTTCTTGGATGCAGATGGTTTTAAACTCTTATCATTGATGATTTTATTAATTAAGGAAACATTTATATTCACAGCATGAAACTGCCAGGAATGAAATGTGTAATGAGCAGAAAGAATTGGATAACTTTACCAGTAAAGGAAAACAGTTGTTATCTGAGCTGAAAAAAATTCACAGCGGTGATTTCATCTTGGTGAAAACGGACATGGAGAGCACTGTGGACAGATGGCTGGATGTAAGCTCATCACCCAGACTTCTGTGAATAGTTTAATATTCACATTTATGAATCTCGTTTTGGGTTAAAGGATTAGTAAGAGATGTGAATTATATTTTTAACTTTTAGTGCTAAATGCAAATATGATATTCGGAAGAAAAATAATGTTTACATAAAGTTTACAAGTAGTAAAAAATGGCTTTATTTTGTTAAAGCTTATTGGCAGGTTTTCTGGAATTTTACTTGGCAGCTTCAATCATAACAAATTTATAACTCTGCCTTATCAAAACTCTGGGATTATGAGTAAAAATAAAAGAATAATTTATAAACATCCTACAGACTATTAAGCCATAAGATATAATAATTTAAAGTAAGAAAACTATTTTGCATTGAAAAACATTGGAGTTGTAGTTCATATCTTTGGATTTTAGTTCTTCCTCTGTCATTTCCAGGCTACGTGACCACAGGACAAGTCTCTTGATCTCTCGGGAACTCTATATCTCGAAATCCATGCACGTTTTACAGTGTTTTCCAGCTCAAAACACCCAGTGATTCTCTTGGCTCCTATTATCACTATCTAGGCTCAGAAGTTAACCCTATTGTGGGTTCCCTTACTTAAGCCAAATTACTTAAGTTAGACATTGATATTTGCATACTATAACCAAATAATTTGGAGACTTCAAAAAACCTTATATTCCCCCACTTTCTAAAGGGCATTCTTATTATAGAAAGAATATTAAGCAATAATACTATAAGCATGCAAAGTTGGTTAATCTCCTATATATTTACTTATTTATAAATATGTTCAAGTCTAATCATGTCTATTTCTATATATCAGCATTACAAATAAATGGGCTTATTGAGTCACTTTCAAAAATAAACACAATACTGCCCTATATGGACCCCTACCTTATAAAGTTCAACCTTAGAGTGAGTTATATTATAGTAGGCCTGTTGTAGCTAGTTTTCCAATTTATAAAAAAAGTCAAATGTCCCAGAAATTCAGTCAGCTCTCTAATGACAGAAACAGTTTATGTAATAGCATTTCCATACACTGAGTTCGGTGCACTGGTCAGCTGACAATAATTTCTGTAAAACTTGGCTTCCCGGTTAGAATGTAATTTTCTGATTAAGGAAGCATTGACATTTTAGTAATTTGGGGAGGGGGAGCATTTATTTAAAGCCTCAGACTGCTAATGATATGATTTCCATTTTCTATCCCAGGTGTCAGAGAGAATTGAGGAAAACATAGACAGGCTGAAGGTGAGCCTGTCCCTGTGGGCCGATGTCCTCTCAAGTAAGGAAGAGATTGAAGGGTGGTCCAGCAGTTCTGTGCCACAGCTGGTGGAGCGCGTCAGCAACCTGGGCGACAGCCTCAGGGCCGAGGGGCTCCTGAAGGAGCTCGAAGTAAGTTACGAAACAGGACATGCGTCCTCTCAAAGTTCATGCCTGCTTTCAAGACACATGAGTATAATCAAACTCTTAACTATCTTTTGCTATTTACTTGAAAGTAAACCTGTCATTTTGTCCGTTCATCTGAGAATATGGCATCTTCCTACTGGAAAACCAAAGTAAAAGTGTTGGAAATTCAGTATTATTAGGATCTCTTTTTCTTCATTTGAACAGAATATTTACTGAGTAGCAACCCTGCACTGAGCCCTCAGGGCAGCTGCTGGGCTCTTCAGTTCCTTCTCAGAGAACGGAGCTTGAGTGCCAGCGGCTTCCACAGAAAGCGGCCTTCTCAAGCTCCAATCACCGATTTATCTTAACCTCCTCTTATTCCCATTTTCACATTCATTTATTCCTTCACTCATCAGATTCTTCACGAGCACCTAAAATATGTCAGGCACTGGTTTAGACTGGAACTATAATAGTGAAACAGTCCAAGTCTCTACCCTCATGGTATTTGCGTGATTTACATTACAGTTTGTATTATGTGCAAAACGTCAAGTAGTAATTGGGCTACAGTGAGAAATGAAGAAAGGTAAAGGGCGATAGAGTGACAAGAGGTAATCTCTTTCACAAAGCACGTAAGTGACTATCCTTTTGGTGAGGGCGGGACTGCTGACCACTGTTTGCCTGGGTGCCCAGCATTGTGCCTGGCATACATGTGGAGCATGACAGATACGTGAATGAATGACTGTAGTCTGAAAAACATAGTTAATCATCTGTATTACCTACCTAAGTTATTCAACTGTGTTTGACCCAGGGAATGTTCTAGAAATTATTCCTATTCTTAAGGGCAAACAGAAGTAGAGGAAATTATTCAGACAAAAAGTACAGTCAAGGAAGGGATACCACAGTCCCTTTAATTATCTTTGATGTTAAATTACCACTTTAGCCCTAGTCTCTTTGGCTTAGTGGTTAGAGCGTCGGCCCTTGGACTGAAGGGTCCCAGGTTCAATTCCAGCCAAGGACATGTACCTTGGTTGCAGGCTCCATCTGTGTCCCTGAGCATGCAGGAGGCAACCAGTCAATGTGTCTCTCTCACATCAACGTCTCTCTCTCTCTCTTCCACTTTTTCTGAAAAGCAACAGAAAAAATATCCTAGGGAAAGGATTAAAAAAAAAAATTAACATTGCAGCTCCAGTTGGGTGTGGCATGTGCTTGAATAGGGCTTGTACCTGCTCACAAAAGGCAATTATTGTATTTTCAGAAAATTTGTGAGCCAGTGTGAAGCACAACCATTATTAAGAATTTAATTGTAAGCAAATTACAATTAAACTAATTGTTTTTAAAAATAAAGGTAATGAACCCTCAAAACTTAAAACTTCCTGGTGATTATTCTCATCTGAGTGCTGCCTGGGCTCTCGAGCTGACGTTTACTGTATCTGCGTGTGGGATACTGTAGAACGGTGCGAGCTGTGGAGCTCTCCAGCTGCGTGAGCAGTGACATCACGTTATAACTCGAAATGGTGGCGAGTGCTACAAATCAGGGCCTTGTGTCGGAGAGTCAGTCCTTAAACCCACCACTGAGCTCCGGGATCCAGGGATCCAGTGGGCATCACCCCACGTTCATATGTCCAGTTCTGTCACTCAGAGATGGCTTTTATGTGACACACCAGCCAATAAAATCAGTGAGCTGGCTTCAGCCCAGCGCCTGAGAATGTCACTGCGGGTGCAGAGCAGGAAATGAAGTGGGTGTGTGGGCGTGACCTCCGCCCTCTTCATTGTCCAGACATAGCTGTTCATGACATCTGACTGGGTAAGTAAATTACCCTCTGGATTGAAGGCATCAGGAGGTTTGTTAGTGTCCACAAAGCACCAAAGTGTAATATTTAACTCTTCCTTTGTGGACCCAAATAACTAATGAAGTTTCTAAGTTGTTCAGTAACGATTCTTTGGTTATTTATTCTTTCTTCTTTTTGTGTTAGTGGGGGAAAAAAACCAACAAGGCAAAATATTAGACGTCAATCTCCTAATTAACCTGATTTCCGTTTGAACATCTTTTGCATTTTTATTTGAAAGGTGTCTTGTCTGTTGCCTGTAGCAGGCAGTTATTAGGCACTTCCGATGTGTACTTGCTTTGAAATGCTTCCTCAAGAGTGTCATGCTGCCATGGTAACCAGGGATGGCCGTGCTAATGAATAAATGACAGTTAGCTATTAAAAATCCCCACTGACTCAAGACTTTTTGTTACTGTTTAATTTGTTCCAGGAGCATTTTTTTTTTCCCCAATAAAAGAGGGTGGGAAGGAAGAAAGTTCCACACACTCCCTCCCATGCCAAATGAAAGTGAATGGGGACTTTTTTCCACAGCCATAAATAATGACAATGATCGGAAAATGAAAAAGAGGCTTTTTTTTTTCTTTTCTTTTTTTCCTGGCTTAACATCAGGGCATTTTGACAGTTAACTCTTGGAATTTATTAAATGCCAAATATACCATGTGGGTGTTTGGGTTAGTTATGCTTTTTCCCTTCGTCTTTTTCTTGGCAGTCTGAAGTCAAAAACAAAGCCTTGAAATTGGAAGACCTTCATTCTAAAGTTAATGATCTAAAAGAATTAACTAAAAATCCGGAAACACCGCCAGACCTCCAGGTAGGCACTCAGTCAAGTTTGTAATGACTGCTATCTGCTAGACTCCCTATCTCAAAAAAATTCTTTCTGTTCAAGTATTAAAGTGCATATGTTTTTATTGTTTTGAGTAGCCTGCATCTCATAGTTATCTGGGGGTAAATGCCAGAGTGTGACGTCTGGGCTAGAGGTGAATTATAAGAGAAAAGGAAAGAAGAGCATCCATATGTGACATCTCAAGTTATCTCAGAAAGTTTTCTGGGAGGTGACAGGCCTCAGCAGCAAGAAGTGAAAGAGATTCCCACAGGCTGTGGAAGGAGAAAGTGAAGAGCCAGAGAGAAGTGCATTGCCTGCATCTCGGGCATTTCACTGGGACGCCACAGAAGGGAGGGCAGTCTCAGAAAACCCCAAGATCAAGGCCTGTGAGAGGAGAGAATGGGAAATGTCATCAGGCCTAGAAAGCAGATGCCATTTCCCTCCCCTGCCTCCTACCTGTCCAGCCTGCAGGGCTCAGAGCTGTGCAAGGTGAGGCAACAGAAATAAAGTGGAAAGAAACACAAAGAGGCACTTGGCCCCCTTCTCCACGGTGGGCTTGCCTTTTGCAGCAGATCTGAGCTGGGACAAGAAAAACGCCTTAACTTTAAGTTAACTTCGAGTTCAAAGTTTTGGTTATTCAATGGTCCTGGATGTTTTAGTTGTGGAATTGAAGCTGTTTGCAATTTATCATGAATCTAAGTCCTTTTGTTATCTGTGGGACCAGAGAACTAGCCTCCCTGAATATTTAAAATGGGAGACAGAAAGGAAAGTGCTTTAGGATGAAATCCTATGGTGGTTTTGTCCAAAGTAGTGGTTATATCAGAGCAAAAATGTGTGTTTCCCAGGGAGAGCAAGGAGCTGGTTCTCGGTCACCTGCTTTACAACCCTGCATGAGACTAGCTCTGTTTTTGAAATATGATCATGCCTGTTCCCTGGAACCTCGGTCAAACTGTCACTTTCACATCCCATGTTAACCGTAACCCTTACTTTTTCCATTTCCCCACCACTTAAAATGTTTGGCAACTTGTACCCACTGACTTTGCTTCTTAGAAAAATTGGATGAGCATCCACAGTGAGGCTTATGTGGTTTGTGTTGCTTTGGTTTTATTTGACGCTTAAGCTACGGAATTCCCCATAAACGAATGTCTGGTGTTCACAGATTTTAATGAAATCTCAATTTCTGTTTAGTTTATAGAAGCAGACCTGAGGCAGAAACTGGAGCATGCCAAAGAAATCACTGAAGAAGCAAAAGGAACTCTGAAAGATTTCCGGGCTCAGAGTACGCAAGTGGAGAACTTTGTTAACGACATCACAGCCTGGCTGACAAAACTAGAAGAATCCTTAGAGAACTGTGCCCAGACGGAGACGTGTGAAGGGCTGAAGAAGGTAAAGGTAGGTAACAAACTCTCATGAAGCGTTTACACTTCAGTGGGAATATTGGTTCTCCTGCTTTGTGGTGACTAGACTCACACTATCATCTCTGCTGTCAGTTACCCATATTAACACAGGACACAGCCAAGGAAGTAACCAGTAAAGGACTGAGTGCACAGTGAGTAACCTAAAAACAGAAAGCATGCATTGCTTAGGGCCTGCTCATAGGCCACAATGATTACTATTAGTACTATTACTATTCCTACTATCATTAAAAGGGTGACATGCATAGAAGTGTTTGAGTGTGCATGAATTTTCAAACCTGAATGCCAAACAGTTTTTCCGCACTTATTTTTATTGGTTAGTATGACTGCTTTCATCTACAGAAAGATATATATATATGTATATATATACATATATATATATATATATTTCTTTATTGTTTAAAGTATTACAGATGTCCCCTTTTTGCCCCATTGATCCCCTCCAGCCTCCACTTGCCCCCCTCCAAGGATATATATCTTTTTAATCGAGAAAACATCCCACTTTTATGTCAGTATGTTCATTTTCATAGATGATATTCCTGATCAGTTTTCTATAAAGCTTGTGAGTTGAGTTGACTTTTCAACAAAAATATTTGTTCTCTTTTGCATATTTATTTTCTTACTGTATTTGAGACTAAGGACATCTATATTTTAATTAATCCTGCTTTTGTTGTGGCCTGTGACCCTTGTGGTCCTCTAAATAATGTGAACTTAGAAGGGTGATTCCATTAGTAGTTTCTAATCAACTGACTAAACCCAAGCTCCTAGCTGGAATCCATAAAGATCTATTCAATTTGTTTAAAATCCTGGACTCTAACTCAAATCCTAGCTACCTCTCAACAGCTGTTTGCAGTTGTTCCCAAGAACTGGGCAAAATTCACCAAGAATCAGCACAGACAAATCACAAACACTCAAAAAAGCAATCCCACAAAAATGTATACATTCCTGAGTGGATTCTGATAGCATCAGTTTCCAGAAAAAGCGCCATCCTCGAGTAGATGGAATATTTCTCTTGCACTTGATAAGCTTCCTTCATGTCACACTTTTATTCTATAGGAAATACAAAAGGAACTTCAAAGCCAGCAAAGCAACATCAGTTCCACCCAAGAAAACCTCAATAGCTTGTGTCGCAAGTACCACTCGGCGGAGCTGGAGCGCCTGGGTGGCGCCCTGACTGGGCTGACGAAGAAGCATGAAGCTGCCAGCCAGCTGTGCTCCAGAGCGCAGGCCGCCCTTCAGGAGTCCCTGGAAAAACACTTCCATGGTGAGCCCTGGCAGGCCTTCGCATGAATGGTCTGTGTACAAGAAAGAATCCAAACCAAATGCTGCGTAGACACTGCCAGCAAACATTTGCAAAACTTTCCAGAAGAATATCATGCCCATTTCATTTGTGCACTGGCTTTGGGCAGTGGAGTGTTACACTTGGGCCTCCCCATAAGCAGAGTTCCTCCTTCCCGCCGAGGAAGTGGGAGGCCAGGGTTGTGATGATTCGGGATTGCACCTGGCTTTTTGACCCATGGCTCATTTGTGTGGAATATCACCTCCACTGCTCTGATGAGGTGACAGTGACTTGGGCATTAGGCGAGCATGAAGCAGCAGCAGCCATGGAATTCAGGGGAGTGCTGTCCCACCTGTGTGCCCGACTCGGCTTCCTGTGGGGCGGGGCCTGTGCTCTGATGACTCTCACGTCAGCTGGTGAAAAGAGGAGGAGGTTCCTCCTTGCGCCACAAAAGGGCTTTAACACCCCTAAAGTATTCCCCTTGCACTATTCCACAGTCAGGCAATTCATTATCTTTCTTTACCAAAAGAAAGAAACATAAAGGGAAATCAGACATTTAAGGGGTATAAATTTCTTTGCAGTCCTCTCTGGGATAATTTCTTGATTCTGCCGTGAGCAATGATGGCTGTAGATTACATACACTGTGCCATATGTGTCATATTCTGTATTATTATTTTCTTTCTGGAATATTTTGTAAGGCACAATGCAATGGGCCGAAAGCCAGAATTAACTCATGGCAGTAACCCTGGAAGCTCACTCAATGTTTGGGTGCATTTCTCATTTTTGTTACTTTCCAGAGTCCATGCAGGAGTTCCAGGAATGGTTTTCTGGAATAAAGGCAGCAGCAAAAGAATCATCAGACAGAACTGGTGACAGCAAAGTTCTGGAGGCGAAGCTCCGTGACCTTCAGGTACGAGCACTGGCGTTGCCTTTATGGTCTTCCAAAGAAGAGCCGCACACAAAGGAGAGAAGGAAACTGCAGTCAGGATATTGTGCACAGGGCGGATCAGAGGAGGAGCGGTGGAGGCAGTTGAGCAGTTAGATCGTACACTAACCGTGTGATTAGATGGAGCCTGGACTAGGCTGGGACCCTACTCTCTCAGCTCAGAATTGTAATTAGTGCTCCCGTACACTAGGGTCTCTGAATCATAGCAAATATTTTGTATTACTTTTATTTCCTGAAACAGACCATTTTGGACTCAGTCAGTGACGGACAGAGCAAGCTTGATGCAGTGACTCAGGAAGGACAAACTCTGTATGCACACCTGCCCAAACAAATTGTCGGTAGCATTCAGGAGCAGATTACAAAGGCCAATGAAGAGTTTCAGGCATTTCTGAAACAATGCCTCAAAGACAAACAGGCTCTTCAAGACTGTGCTTTGGAACTTGGGAGGTAGGTTGTTTTGATACAGGTAGATTTTATCATACACAGAATGTTTTCTTTTTTTTTTTTTTTAATATGTCTTTATTGATTTCAGAGAGAAGAAGGGAGAGGGAGAGAGAGGTAGAAACATCAATGATGAGAGAGTCATTGATCCGCTGCCTCCTGTGTGCCCCCTGCTGGGGATCGAGCCCGCAACCCGGGCATGTGCCCTGACAGGGAATTGAACAGTGATCTCCTGGATCCTAGGTCGACGCTCAACCGCTGAGCCACGCCCGGCAGGGCCACAGAATGTTTTCAGTGACTTAGAGAAAAAGCCATTGTGAATAAACAAATCTTTGAAATTGTGACTTTAAATTTTAAAGTTTTGACCATAATTACAGATTCACACTAGTACAAAAACTGATTCCTTAAACTATGATGCTATCACTTGGTTTTATTTTCTCCATAGAAAATAAAGGAATTATATTCCCTGGTAACTGTAAATTACAGGAATGCATGCTTTTTTTCTTTTTCTTTTTTTTGTCTGTTTGGCCAACTCAAGATACTAGAGCTTTGACATCCAGGTTTTATATTACCTAAGTCTTTTCTTGTGTCTACTTCTCCTGGGTTGGAGTCATGGCAGAAAACACCTACTGAATTTCTGTGCATCAGCATTCCAGTCAGGAAGTTAGTCAACATGGGTGAATGTAAAATGAGAACGGAGAGGGGGAACCTTGTTCCTAGGGGAAAAGATGTCAGTATAATCCAAATGCCTTTCTGGTGTAGAGTAATTTGCCTGACCCTTGTCCAGGTTTCTCAGAGAACTTACTGTTTTCAAAACTTAGAGCCCTTGTGCTCTCGTGCTGTATTCAGATCCCATAGGATTCAAAGACACAGAGGAGATGTTCCCTTTTTCCCACAGGGCTTCCACAGCCTCATTTATCCGTTGGCCCCAGTTCAGGATCTTTGTAATAACACCCAAAAAGTCAAGTGCACATTTCCAGGGAAAGTAATCTTGCTCTTAATTATCAATTATGATTACCAAGTAATCAATTCAGCAAGATAGGGTGATCCATTTTTGCCTGGATTGCAAGAGAAATTTTCACGAATTGTCACGTTTTTACTGAAATAAGCGATAATTTGAATGGGCTTATTGTTGAGTTTTCTTCTACTTGAAAATCCATGAGCTCTTAATCGTCATAGACATGGTGGCCTCAGATATTAGAATTTATTATTATAATGAGAACATAAAAATTTTTCTATGGTGTTTTTCTTTTCTTTAGCTTTGAAGATCAGCACAGAAAACTGAACTTATGGATCCATGAAATGAATGAGAGGTTAAGCTCAGAAAACTCAGGAGAGAGTAAACAGTACATTACTGAAAAGAAAAACGAAGTTCATAGAATTGAAATGTTTCTGGGTGAACTACTGGCTGCCAGGTATGGTGCAGAAATGGAATAGGTCCTTCCCCAACTAAGGACGGTGTGTCTGGTTGGTTGGTTGATATTTGGTTTGGTTGTTAGTGGGTTGGTTGGTTAGTTGGTGATTGTGTTTGTTTCCACCCATGAATGTCTAGAATACAAATGATTGTGCAGAGTTTTCTATGGCAGTGTGGTACTCTGGAGAGAGCATAGTAATGGAGGTAAGGAGATGGTCTGCATCTTTGTTCTACCTCCCTTTGCTCAACAAATTGGATAGGACACTCATTTCCTGTATTTTTTAACATTAGCCTTTGAACATTGTGATGATGATAATAATGTAGTTTCTTCTCAGAGATTATTCTAAAGATACAAGGTGATTAAAAGATACTCTTCACTTACAAAAATAATGCTGTAGATCCCAAGTTCCATATATTCTTTATACTCTCAGCCTCCAGTCCCATCTCCAATTCACCCCAATGAGGTATGGTCATTAAGTCTGACTGTCTTAGAGGTTCCTCTTCTCTCCTACAGTATTTGTCTCTTCCATACTTCTCAAATGAGCAAATGATTCTGACTTCTTTGCCAGTCCACGTTCTCTGGCCCGACTTTCACCATGTTGCTTCCGAAATTCATGCTTCACTCCTGGCATTTTCAGTTACTTTGGTGGAACTCTACCTTTGGAAGATGGGACACTTTCCATCAGGAAAGTGCAGTTTGACCCAAAACTCCTTCACTATCCTCTTACAGAGTTGGCACACGCATCTGTGAAGTGATAGAGGCCAGCACCCAGCCTGCTTATCAGACAAATCAACAGTGATAAACTGACTAAAAACTGCCTAATTCAGATGACACCCATTCCCTGTTTTCACTGAGTCCTCTTTTTGGTCAAATATGTTGAGTGTTCCTAGTCTTGAAAAACAAACATGCAAACAAATGCACAAACAGAACCCATACTGACAACTATTGTGGGTGCTAGTTTGATGACAATTATAAAATTTCCCTGGGATGCGTTGGCCCCATCTCTGAGCCCTTACCATGGGGTAAACTTAGTTGACTCTGTATACCCTAGCCCCCTACAGTGAGTTCCTCAAGGCCAGGGACCACCAGGTCTTTATCATCTATATACTCCCGTTATCTAGTATAATGTCAGAAAAATAGAAAATATTTGCTGAAGTAACAGAATAATAGTGTCATTCTAAATATATTTCTTTCTGAGAGTTACAGTGCACTTTTTTTGCTTTTAAAATATTGATTCTTGCCTAGATGCAATATAACATGACCAAGCCTGCTTCTCTCCTTCTTCCAAACTGTTTAACTTTACATATTCTTCTTGAGCAGTTACTTTCTGATGTTCCATGACCAGAAGCTAAGAGTTCTTAGTGTGTTCGTTCCCAGGTTCCCTCTAACGGAACACTCCCAGTGCTGGTCACCCAGGTGCTCCAGCTGGGTCACCTGGCCCCTCTCACTTGCTTGCTGTTTGCTCCTCCCAGTCCTCTCTTTTTCGTTTGTTTTTACCATCATATTTCCAGTACACACATCTTGATGGGATGCCCTGTATTTTTTAAAAGTACCCAGACTTGAGACTCATTGAATTTTTATTATCGTTAAGCAGTTCTTAAAATAACACGTGGTATCTGTTCTCGTGAATATCATGTAACTCACATCATTGCTTACGCCACCTTCTTGTCTCATCAAACATACTATAAGAATAAAAAATGTATTTGAGAGAAGATATAATATTGTGTATGTCATGTTATCTCACAGAGGCTCATGGGATGCTATTTACATAGTAAACTGCTCAGGAAAAAAGAGAGCTCGTAGGAGATAGATCATGTATCGTTTTTCTAGTACTCAGGATAGCTTTTGTTCAGACAACTGCACTCTCCCTCCTGGTATCGCAGGCATCTCCTGAGGGAGGTGCTGAGCTTAATCCAGAACCTGTCAAACAGGATGCAGCCAACCCAGCCACGTGTGGTTACATTTTCCCTTGAGCTAATTAACATAACTAAACTGAGATGAGCAGAGCACCTGAGAGACAAGAACGACGCCCTTAATTAAGCACTCATAAAATGGCCGATTGAAGGAATTTTGTGTGTGCATTTCATCTCTGCCAAACACTGGGTTGGGCCCTGGGGACAGGAGATGATTGTGATGGCCCGGGTTCTAGAGGAGAAAGTCTTGTGCATTGAGACAGACACGGTGTAGGGGTGGCAGAGGTGCCCAGAGGAGGAGACCTGCCCGCCCCACCCTCCCCACCCTCCCCACCCTCTCCGCCCTCTCCGCAGCCATCATCCTGCTTCCCAGGCATGGGACACCTGCACTGAGCTTTGAAAGGGGCAGCTAGAAAGGAAGCAGAGGAGAGCAGAAGGGTTTTCTCACAGGAGGAGCCTCTGTGTATGTATAAAACAGCTGAGGCTTGCGGGTGTTTCCACAAGCTGCTCATAATTAGAGCCTTCGATGGGAATGGAGAGATACTGGAGGTGGCTGGAGAGGCAGGCTGGTCCTTTCTGAAGTGAATTCCTCGGGATACACTGGGCTTGGATCTACGCAGGGCATGGATTAAATCACGTCCCTGGATGGGTATTAACTACGCTTGGAGAAACTGTAGGAGAAGCAAGTGCCAGGGCCCACCCCAGGCTCTTCATTTTAAAGGCATGTCAGCTGTGAGCTTTTGTCTGGTGACTGCTCCAGTATCAACAAACCTTTGTCACTCCCTGGCACTCCAGAAAGTTGAGTTAATTTTTTTCTGGTTGTTTTTTTTTTTAGAGAGTCTCTAGACAAGCTCTCCCAGCGAGGGCAGCTGCTCAGCGAGGAAGGCCACGGTGCAGGGAAAGAAGGGCGCCTGTGCTCGCAGCTGCTCACCAACTACCAGGGCTTGGTCAGGATGACCAAGGAGAAGCTGCGGGGCTTCCAGGTGGCCCTGCAGGAGCACGAAGCACTGGAGGAAGCCCTGCAGAGCATGTGGGCCTGGGTGAGGGGCGTGCAGGACAAGCTGGCCTGTGCAGACAGCACCGTGGGAAGCAGAGACACCCTGGAAAAGCGGCTGTTACAGATACAGGTACGCGGCTCCGGCCAGACACTCCCGTGCCTGAGGACTGATGTGATAGATTCACAAATGGTTGAGTTGGGCCTGATCACTCTGTGAGCCTCTCTCTAAAGGAGGATTAGGTGGGTGAAATGGAGCAATTGGGCAAAATGGATTTGAAGGGGATCATTTTTTCCCTTTGTAATGGAAAGGAATATTTTTGTTTTAATAGCTTTAAAATAATTTTAAATTTTACTTATTAAACATTAAGAAAATGTTATGAAATAAATACCTACCTTACTCCAAGCACTATGCAAGTTGCTGGGGATATAACAATAAAAATTAATCCTGGCTTTCTAGGAGTTCAAGTCAGTGGGAGGGACCAACTGTAATTGTCACTTGCAGTACAACATGTATGTAGGGGCCTGACTGAAGCCAGCAGGGGTGGGTGGGAAGCACAAAGGAGACCACCTGCCCAGACTGCAGTCAGTGAAGGTGACCTTGAAAGACAGAAATTAGCCAGGCAGTGAAGGGAGGGGACTGTTAGGCTCTTGACAAGAGTGTTCTCATTTTCAAAATAGTTCCTTTTTACTCTGAAACCAAATTTCAGTGAAGTTACAAGGCCTGGGCAAGTAGCCCAAGGTTTCCCAAGAATTTAAATTGGAGTTAATCCTTACTCCCAGACTCCCAGATCTCTAATGTTTAATTCAAGTATTATATTGCAGTAAAGTCCAGACTTTGTTGTTGTTGCTGTTTTCATTTTTTTTTATTGTTGACACTACTACAGATGTCCCCCGTTTTCCCTCCTTTGCTCCCCTCCACCCCTGCCCCAGCCTTTACCACATTGTTGTCTGTGTCCATGGGCTATGAATCTATGAACATATGTCCTTTGACTGATCTCTTCCAGTCCCCCAGCCCCTCCCCTCTGACACCTGCCAGCCTGCTCCATGTATCCAGGCCTCTGTCCTATTTTGTCCCTCGGTGTATCTTGTTTGTTGCTATTTTGTTTTTAAGGTGAGTAAGATACTCCCTACCTTGATTCTCATGGGAAGCGTCATTGTTTTTTAAAATATCAGAAGACTTTATATCTCTACTGACACGTATTCACTCTTCTTTTCTAGGATATTCTCCTGATGCGAGGTGAGGGAGAAGTGAAGTTGAATATGGCCATTGGCAAAGGGGAACAGGCCTTGAGAAGTAGCAACGAAGATGGTCAGAAGGCGATTCAGACCCAGCTGCAGACCCTCACAGATGTGTGGTCCAACATCATGACCTCCTCCGTCAATGCCCAGAGGTACACAGCCCACTTCCAGTGTTTGCTTCCCTAAATAAAGCCCAGCAGCTTAGTAGAATGATGGAGCAGTGCCCATGACACCCTGTGATAGAGTGACCAAGCATGTGATTTCAGCTCGCTGTATGTTACTTTGTCTTTGCCTAGATTGTATTTTCTGTAATGGCAAAGACTGGTTTTGTTTGTTTGCTTGCTCTGTGTGTGTGTGTGTGTGTGTGTATGTGTGTAGTATTTACATCTCCCATAATATCTCATAGAATTTTGCTTACAACTTGGGCACAGTAAAATACTCCCTTTCAAGTCATCAGTACAAGGATACATGGTCTTGAATAACTTCAATATGTTTTCACTTTTTAATGACACATTAGGGAAATTAAGTTGTTGGCAACTGTGGAACTTAAGTATAAATCTTTTTCTCAACCCAAAGTAATATCACCCACATTGAGAGTGGAAGGGGGGGTTGACTGTAACAGGGATGGGGCATCCCTGGAACTTAGTGGCTGAGGCCAGGAGAGCTAGTGTCCTTCAATGTGTGGGACATTCCCACACAAGCAACAGTGAACCCACCCAGGATGCCTGTAGAGCCCTGGTGAGAAGCACTGCACAGGGGCTGCTGAGAAAGTAGAGAAGATACTGGTTGTTACAGTAGGTGTTGTTGCTGTTATATTTATGAGTGGAAGATTTCTACCTTCCTCCCTCTCCTGAGAGTCTCCACAAATAATCTGGCTGGCTTGTTGGACAAATGACCATCAGTCAGAATTATATTAAAATACATTCCAGGAGCCATATTCTGAAGGCTATATACAGGGAGTCCCCCCAAAATGTATACACGCTGTAACAGTTGATAGCTCAATTTTGGAAATGAAATGTATTTTAATAAACATGGCCTTTATGATTATTCAAAGTGTGTGTACACATATTGTGGTTACCCTATATACTGTCAGATCACCAAAGAAGTGTGTTCTCACTGTGATCAAAATCAATAGATAAATAAAAAATTAAAATTCATCACGAAACAAAAAAACTGCAATTGCCCACTGCGATGCAAAAATGAACCATGGTTTCAATTACAATTTGGGAGGTTGTATTTTGCTTTGGTTTGTTTTTTCCTTTAATATGGAGCATCGGCAGTAACTCCCAAAGTCAGCAGGATTTTGAATCTTAGTAATAACTCAAACTGGTTAGCAAAGGAAAAAAAAATCAGATCCTGTGATTCTACTTTTTATATAGTAGACCAGGTTTCCCAATGCTTGGCAATAGGCCAGCTTGGTAAAAGTGAACAGGAACATGGGTGAATATTTTTCGGATGTTAGAATGAAATGTTAAATACAAAAAGTAGATTCAAATACTTGGTTCTTCTCTTTCAGCAAGAAATTAAATTTGACAACTACATATTGAGCAGTAGCAATGCTCAAATTGCAGGGGGTAATTGCAGAGGTTTTTTGTTTTGTTTTGTGATTATTTTTTTCTGTGCTAAAATAATGAAACAAAACAAAGTACTTTTTACCCTCTAAGTGCTGGGAGGCTAAGGTAGGGTACATTCCAGAAAAACTCTGACTCAGATTGTGTTACTAAGACTGTATAAAACTGTAGAACAGGGGTAGGGAACTGTTTTTTTGCCAAGGGTCATTTGGATATTTATAATATCATTTGAGGGCCATACAGAATTATCAGCGTAAAAATTAGCCTGCTGTATTTGGTCAAACATTCAATTAACTCACCCCTGATGTGATGCCTGGAACTGCTTGCTTTTCTTTGGTAAGGCCTTGGCAGAGCCAGGCCAAATGATTTCACAGGCCTCGGATGTTCCCCACCCCTGCTGTAGAAGAAGGCTGGGGCTGGGGTTGCTTCTGGGGAGATGAGATTGATTTGGAGATTCTAGAAAACTATTTGAGGAAAGAATAAGACTTTCAGCATGTATGATGAGGTTCCTATTGATGCAAAAGAAACAATTTGAGCAAATGCTGGAAGTACATCTCCCATAGATATAATTCCAGGATTATAAGATTGTATGCAACAGAGGCTGGGAAGGGTCACTAAAGATGAGTTTAGAATAGTTTTAGATCTGAATACTTTAAAATTTTAGAATGCCAGCCTAGAGAGCCTTTTTTTTCTTGACTATCTAGAGAGCTGTTTGGTTGATTATTACATTTGTGATTATATTTCTTGTATTATAAATACATTTAGCCTTCATTCCTTCATGCATTCAACACTAAACATTGTGCATCTATATCCGTTAGTGAAAATCAATCTAGTATATTACTTAGCCAAGAAGATTACCCTAAATTTTAAATTCCAGTCAATATATAGTTGACATCTGATTTTAATGATAAACTGAGTCCAAGAAAATTAAGAATTTATATATATTGAATTGATGCCCCAGTGTTTATTTTTAACAATACAACCCATACATTTGCGTACTTATTTAGCACAATTATTATTTGGAAATCAAATCTCCAGGTGCATATATAACTACAACATCTTAATCAAATTTTTACACGGATTCACTCTCATTTGAAGAAACTGTGATGTGGGTCAGAAAAATAGTACTTCTCCCTGCCCTTAAAAGCAGCAGCCTCACCACTTACAGTAGCATTCAGTAAGACAGCTTACATGGATGCAATGCCCTCCTAGTTGGCTTCCAGTAGAGATGTCAAAATAACTTATTTTTATAACGTTAATTCTAGCACTTTAGAGTCTGTGATTAGTCAATGGAATGACTACCTAGAGTGTAAAAACCAGTTGGAGCAGTGGATGGAATCAGTGGATCAAAAAGTAGAGCATCCCCTGAAACCACAGCCAGGGCTGAAAGAGAAGTTCTCCCTTCTGGACCACTTTCAGTCCATTGTCTCCGAGGGAGAGGATCACACCGAAGCCCTAAACTGCCTCACTGCCAAGTCCAGGGAGCTCTACCAGAAGACTGAGGATGCGACTTTCAGGGAAGCAGCTCAAGAGGAACTGAAAACACAGTTTAACGATATAATGACTGTTGCCAAGGTTAGTGCTTTATATTGAAGAAAAATCGTCAGGGTCAGGTAGAGAATACATTATGGGTTGAATTATTGGGGAATTGGCTGCTCTAAAATTATTTGTGCAGGTATTATATAAAGATAATTTCTCAACTGTGGATGCCCATGAATTTTTCCTTCTGCAATCTTGGGATTATTTTTTATTCTTAATTTTATGATTTTATCCACTTAAAATGTTAGTCAACCTATTTTATTTTTCAAAATTGTTGAGCCTCAGATATCAGTGTTTAAAAGTTCTTTATCTTTTGCTGCCACTTATATTTGTTATAGGAAATGCAAGTCCACTTACCTCCCAGATTTCAATCACATACAAAACATTGTTGTGTTCATTTCCCATCTGAGCACAAACTGCATTTCCCTCTTCTCAGACATATAGGCTCCTTCATATAATATGAAGGTAATTTTAAATTTTCTATCAGAATCTTGACTTTCCTTCATGATTTCTTTTGTATATTTGTGACAAGGTTAAAGAAAAGGAGGGAGAGTTTTTTTCCTGTTTTTAGTTTTCCTTTTGGGAACTCCCTTTGCGTTATTAACAATTATTAACATATGTATTTGCTCACCTTAATTTTTATTTTGTTAGTGTTTTAAAATAAAACTCAAAAAGACCTAAATCTGCATGCTGACTTGGTCCCTTCTTGGATGTGTGACTTTGAGCACATTCCTGAATTTCTATAACGTGCGCAGTGTCCTTTCCTATACAATGGTGATAATAGGATCACATCACAGAGCTTCTGTGAGGGTGGAATGAGCAAATGCATTCAACGTGCTGAGCTGAGTGCTCTACGAAAAGCCAACACAAATAATTTCTTAAATAAGAAGAGTTACTATAATAATAATAATTATTATTATTTTAAAATATATCTTCATTGATTTCAGAGAGAGGAAGGGAGAGAGAGAGAGAAACATCAATGATGAGAGAGTCATTGATCGGCCGCCTCCTGCACGCCCCCGACTGGGGATCGAGCCCGCAACCCGGGCACGTGCCCTGACCGGGAATCAAACCGTGATCTCCTGGATCCTAGGTTGATGCTCAACCACTGAGCCACACCGGCTGGGCTATAATAATAATTATTAAGTGGGTGATGAGTGGGGGATGATAGTCAGTATTCATTAAGCATAGCTTCTTATGCAAAGCTAGACATAAGTACAATTATAGGAAATGTTTCTGTCCTCTACATCTTTTAGTCTAAGATTTTGTGTTTCTATTTGAAGATAGTAAACACAGAGGAAATTCAAGAATAAGAATGAAGGCTCCTGGGGTCGTAAGAGGCCAGTATGAGCCCGGTGACTTTCTGATTCAGATGCTCTGTAGTGACTGCTGCTAACATGGCCCTTACTTCGCTCACTAGGACAAAATGAGGAAAGTGGAGGAGATTGTGAAGGACCACCTGATGTATCTGGATGCCGTGCAGGAATTCACAGACTGGCTCCATTCGGCAAAGGAGGAGCTTCACCGGTGGTCGGATATGTCTGGAGATTCATCAGCCACCCAGAAAAAGTTGTCTAAGATCAAGGTTAGAAAGTGGACGGATATTAGAGCGTCACTGATTCATTGGTTCTTGAGGCCTGTGATAAAGATTCTGTAGATAAGATTCTCTTATTTAAAATGTTTCCTTCCTCTTTTCTCTTTGTTGGTGTTTCTTACCTTGCACCTCATGAATTCTAGACTTAATCAAGAGGGGGAAAGGAATTCGAACCACTTGACTCTGAGCAGAATGAACGCTGTCCGCGTGTGCTCATGCGCACGAATGTGCCCACTGCCATAGCGCAAGCGGCACAATATACGCCAGCCTGGAGCTGACAGAACCGGGTATCATTTTCCAGCACAGTGGCAGAAAAGTTTGTATAACAACTGAGTTAAAAGTTTTTGAACAATAACTTGGAAATGTCATTCTAGGTGTTTTATTCTGCTTTTCTAGCCAACAGCACAACAGCAGAGTGAAAGACAATACTTTAAAGGACATTAAAATTATCACCTGTAAGGGCAACGTAAAGCAAAAAATTTCACGCAACTCAGAGAACTACAGATCTTTGTATCTTTTAGTTATTTCTGGCGACTTGAATAATACATTGCAATCATTTCCCCCTGTGGAAAGTAATAGAATTTAATCTAAAAAACAAGCAGTGATGAAATCCTTAACAGTTATGTTTTAGATGAAATGTTGGGTATTAATAGTGTAACTGTGGTCAGGAATTTGAGATTCAAATTGTGATCTAATCTCTAGAGATCAGAACATAAAAATCATGAAAGTAATAGATGATAAGAGCAGTAATAACCACATTTTTAACTCACTTCTAAGGGCTTATCTTATTTAAATCTTAAGTGACCGTGAGGGTTTTAAATGAGATAATCACATAGAGGCTATTTTTACATTTTTATTATCTGTGTGACCCTTTAAAATACTTCTTTGACACATTTCTCAGTAATATTTTAATTTATTCATCCATCCATCCACTTGTAAGCTACCATCTTGTGGATGAAGGCGAAAATGGGCTAGAGACCCTGAGCAGAGCCCAGCCCTGCTGCAATCCTCCTTCACTTGTCTGTCAATTTAGGGCAGCAATTTTCAACCGGTGTGCTGCAAGAATTTTTAAAACATGCAGTCCCTGACTATTCAGTCAGGGACACTGACCTCTTTTCCCTTAGATTGTCAAATAAATAAAAAATGTCAACACCCAACACAACAATAGCTGTCCAGTGTAAATGAATCAAAAGTATACCTATTTTCTTATTAGATCGGCAAAAAATATATTTTTTGGTGTGCCACAGAATTTTAGAAATTAGTGTATGTGCCATGAGATGAAAAAGATTGAAAATCGCTGAATGAGGGAGAAATAAGGATTTGCATATTTATAGGAGCAATGCACTACTAGCCAAAGCAGTTCCACATACTCAAACAGGGCCTGATTTCAGGGTCCCTGTTGGCCTTTTCGGGATGTTTCGGATTCCACAGCTTATCTTGCCACCAGCCTCGGTGCCCAGGATGAGAATTCTCTGCTATTATAACTTAGGGGTGGGCGGGTGGACTGACTGTGGCTCCCTGTAGCACACTTGCTGAAACTTCCTAGCAGGACAGGGTCACCCTCTGTACATATTTGGAAGTGCGCTGCGACTCAGCCTCCTCGGTTGCCATGGCGATATTCCATTACAGGCGCTGATGGATTCCAGAGAGACCGGGGCAGGCCGCCTGAGCAGAGTGGAGTGTCTGGCTCCCGCAGTGAAACACAACACAACGGCCGGCGGGAGTGAGCTCATGGACACGGAGATGCAGGCCCTGCGGGCCGACTGGAAGCAGTGGGAAGACAGCGTGTTCCAGGCGCACAGCAGCCTGGAGAACCTGGTCAGCCAGATGGCCCTTTCGGAGCAGGAGTTCTCAGGCCAAGTGGCCGAGCTGGAGCAGGCCCTGGGGCAGTTCAGCACCCTTCTGACAACGTGGGCTCAGCAGTTAGCCCTCCTGGAAGGCAAGAACACAGACAAGGAGGTCGCGGAGTGCTGGGCCAAGGGACGGGTAAGTCGGCTTCCTGTTTTCTGGTGGTGACTGTGCTAAACATTTGGTTTGATTCTCATGGTTGCTGAAAAGGAAAAAAAAAATTCTTACTAAAAACACAGCATTCATACTTGGAAAAAATAAGCATTTCTAATTAAATTTGCAAATCAGATCTGTTTTCTTTTCTCATAAATCAAACTATTGTAGAACTAAGGTTAGAGGAGAGAGGTTATTCTCTACCCTTGAAAACAGTTACTGTTGGTGGAAATATTCCACTTGTGTTCTTATGGTGCAAGAGTTTGTAATCTCGTGTTCAGCCATTCAGCCTGAAAAATGGCCTGTGGGTAGAGGCATAAATGCACGAAGAGTCATGGCTGTTTTCCTGCCAGAGAATTATTGCCAACAATTCAGTGCTTGAATTTATAGCTTTGAAAGAAACCCTTGGTAATCTCTGAAAACACAACTAATAGTTTTCACCCAGATTATCTCTCCTGTGTGTCGTTTTGATAATTTTGACAGCCGTGCTTGAATTGACCGGTCCACAGAACCCCTATGTCATGCTGATGGGTTGCCTTCTGGACATTTTTTTTTAAACTAACGACAGCTTCTTCAGAATGAGAGAAAAGAAAGCATGAAAGGGATACCGAAGATCGGGCAGAAGCTGGAAATCCTTTCTTTCTTCACTGTTAAATGGGACCTTAGAAAGACTTTCTTTCGATATTTGCAGTTTAATAATGCTCTGAATCGTGGGTGTCCTTAAAAGGAAGTTTTAGTAAAGTAAACTTCTCTGTGTCTATTTATGTTATAAACATTTCAAAATATCTCCAGCCTGTAAGCAACTCACATAATCTTTCCAACATTGTCCTGTTTGAAATCAAGTATTTGGAACACATACAGCGTACCGCAAAGGAAAACTTTCTAACCGTCTCTTTATGCTATTTCATTTATAATGCTTGTAGGTTATATTTTTTTTCTGATTGCTTTCTTAACCTTCAGGCATGAGCACCCAAATAAAGTGTAGAAAGCAGTCCTATAAAATAGGGACAAGGAAGTTGGTAATTATTTCATGTGGTCAGTATTATTCACTCAGAGATCAAAACAATCTGTTACCATGTTTTAGTCCTATTTTGTTTCCCTTCCAGTCCCTACCATTAATATGAATGAGTTTTTTTTTAAAAGAAAGACTTGGTGGTTATTTAAATTATATTACTGTTCTGAGCTATCATTATTTCCTTATATTGATTCTGTTAGTAAAAATAATAGGTGAGGCCTACAGAAAGGTAATGCAAAAGTAAATATGCTTTTAATGGTATAAACAATTGAAAGACAGCAGCCCCGTGATTAGATCTATTTCCAGATTTGGCTCTGGAGCACATACTTTTAGTGACAACACTATATTACCTCTAAATACTCAGATTTTCTCTTATTCTGATTATGTCATTTTATCTAAAAATGGGGATATTTTTAGAAAAGAAAGTATAATTATGTGATGGAACAAAGGTGTTTGTTAGCTAATGCTTTAGTGGTAATCATTTTATAATATATAAATGTACTAAATCAATACATTGTACAACCCAAACTCACACAATGTTATGTCAATTGTATCTCAATAAAGCTGGGAACAGTTTTTTAAATTTTTTAAAAAATGGAGATAATGCTCTCATTACAATGAAAGCATGGGGAAGTTTTACAAAATAATGGATTTGCTAGGGTTCATGTGGCTTTGTTTTGCTGTTAGAAAGGGCTTGTCATTGTTAACAATCATAACAGTAATCACGAGCTTTCCCAGGTATTTACTTTCCCTTCTGCAATTAAATGATGATACTCAAGAAATCATTTTAGCCCTGGTCAGTGTGCTCAGTTGGTTGAGTGTCATCCCATGTACTCAAAGGTTTCAGCTCGATTCATGTCAGGGCACGTGCCTGAGTTGCGGCTGGCTTGATCCCCAGTAGGGGGCATACAGGAGCCGGCCAGTTGATGTTGCACTCTCACATCGATGTTTCTCTCTTCTCCCTTCCTCTCTCCTAAAAATAAAAAAAAAGAAAGGAAAAGAAAGAAATCTTTTTAAAAATAAAAATGGGTCATTATCTATAAACTATATAAAATCATGTCACAAAAAATCTTGTTCGCTGTGTTTGCAAAACTCATATCTCTTAATATCCATAGGCTATTAGTGTTGGAAATATAGGAGTTTTCTTAACCTGCCTAACCTCTAAGGAAAAAAAAAATGCATCCCAGGACTTAACAGAAACACAGGTATATAACCTGATATTTACATAATGAAAGATTCTAATAATATCCTTTAATGTATGATAAAGTTATAGAAAAAAAAATTTAGTGTCAAATTTTGGTCCAGACTTTTCACTTTTGATTACACCTAATGCATAAGTGACTCATTTGAATCTCTGGGGTTTTTATTTACTACTTTGATGCGTGGTCAGGTTTCTTTAGTTCTCCTAATGCTCTTCCTTCAGTAAAAGATTTAATGTGAAGTAAAATAGTAGTTACTAGTTTAGCATTTGGAGCTTCAGAGAGAAATTTTCTAAGTATTATTTATGAATTTTGTAAATAAAAATATTTTAGGTGCTTCTTGCCCAACACTAAGCTAAATAAAGAAGTTTAAAGCTAAGAGAACACCATTCCTCCTCACAGAGCCACCTTCCTGGTAGAAAGGCCCACATCGTTCCAAACCATTGGGAACACTCAATAGTGATGAGTGCCCAGAGGCGCTGTGTGTCCCCAGTGAGAAGCCCCTGAGAGGTAGAAAGGAGGGCAGAGAATTCTTAGGGGAGTCCTTATCTGAGCAGAGTCTTGAGGTATGGTCACAAATGGGCCGGGTGTGTGAGTGGAGGAACGCACCATGGTACAGAATTGCCAAGGAATGAGAAAACACAGGAGAGAAAGCTAGAGAACAGGATTCAGATTAAGAGGATACTGTGTCATTCTAGAAAGAAATGACAAAGATGTAAATGGGGGCCGTGAGAGTCAGAATGCAAAGGTAACTGATTAAAAGGGCTCTCCGAGAGGTAGGACAGACCAGACCTCATTAGTGCCTGCATGGAGCCAGAAGGGAGCAGGCCAGGCCGTGGTGATGCTTAGTTCTCTGATTTAGATCAGTTGGAGGACAGTGGTTCCATTTACTAGGATAAGGAATGTAACGCAGACCTAGGTTGTTGAGAGGCGTGGTTTTCCTACAAATCTAGGCCATCCCATGATAAATATCTCTGAGAGTAAAAATAGGAACAGCAATGGCTCTCTGAGTGGTGACTCATCTTCCTGTCCCTCCTCTTAAATTACTATTGTTATTTTTCACCTTGGTGATACCATTATCCACACACTCCCATTTAAATATTTAGGAGTTATTTACCCGCTCATTTTCCTTCTAAGGCACTTATCAGTGTGCCAGAATATGTGCATTTGATACTCAGGATGTCATTTGCTCCTTGTGTGACAATCCTTTGTAAACTCTAGGACCATGGCCTTGATTTCAGAGGTGTACTTGTCACGTCCTAAGACTTTATTTGGATTAAAAATTCACAGGATTGTGATTATTCACGTGTCTCTCTCATCCGTTAAATTGTGAGCTCTTCAAATGCAAGAATCTTACCTTTAGTCATGTTGAGGGGTGGAGATGGTCCCATAATTCAGCAAAATGATTGGCACGTGGTAGACATTTAGCGTATATTTGATGGCTCTGTGAATGAAACTATAAAATGAATGAATTATTACTTAAATCAGACCTCCAGATTATAAGAGTTTCTTGATGTGAAAGTTAATTTTATGTATTGCACAAAATCGCTTGCTTTATATATGTACCAAAATAAGTGTTGCTTTGCTTTGAAATGATTTCTCTTTAATATTAAACAATGTACATATCTTCTGATGTCTTAGTTATACTTGTTTTTTAAATTTTTTTAAACTCAAAGGAAACTTTATTTACTCTTATTTCTAAAGCAATCTAGTCTTTAAGTGAGCTGAGGTTAGGAGAGAAGAAAGAACATGAAACCTTCCAAAGGACAGAAGGTGCCCTGACCGGGAATCGAACCGGCGACCTTTCGGTGCATGGGGCACTGCTCAACCAACTGAGCCACACCAGCCAGGGCAGTCAGACTGTTTTTAAACAATTCAGGCTATTTTCTCTTTTCTTTTTCTTATTCTACTTTAAGTTATTTGGCCACTTGACCACTTGACTTCTTGGCAACATCTCATGCCTTTGTGACTATCCATGGCTCGAAGGGGATACAAGGCAGGATATATTTGCCATGGGGGATCCTGAAACTAGGCCTCTTGATTTATGCGTCTACAGTATGAAGATGTGGAAATTACCTAATTTAAATGCTTACCCCTCTGTCTTTTTATTTCCTAATAGGAGATACTGGACGCTCTACAAAAAGCAGAGCCTAAGACAGAGGATCTCAAGTCTCAGCTGAATGAACTTTGTCGATTTTCCAGAGACCTGAGTCCATACAGTGGAAAAGTTTCTGCCTTGATTAAAGAGTATAATTGGTGAGCATGAACCTTATTGGTATTTAAAATATTTTCATACAAATAAGAAACTAGAAGTTTGTATATTTTAAAGTGTGATTTCAATATTAATAAAAATTAATCATTAAATACATTATTAAATGACATGATCACATACTCTAAAAATTGTTGATTTTATCAAACATTATTTTAATCTCCTTTATCATTTTTTTCTTTCATTAAATGCTTCCAATCATGGTTTTAGTCTGTGTTTGCAAGCATCCAAGAGCTGTCAGAATAAAGAACAGATATTACAGCAGAGATTTCGAAGAGCCTTCAAGGATTTCCAGCAGTGGTTGGTTAATGCAAAAATCACCACTGCCAAATGCTTTGATATACCTCAAAATATTAGTGAAGTTTCAACAAGTCTTCAGAAGATACAGGTAAGAGTGTTATTAACTAATTCTAATAACGATGCTTAAGTGAATTTAAAAAGTGCCTCTTGATCGTTTTAGGAGCATATTAAAATTTTGTTTGAAACTCAAATTTCAAACAAATCCCTGCTAGCAATGATTGATTCATGTAGAAGAGAAACTAGTCCATTTGTGTAAATGCAGGCAGATTTTTTTTTTCATTTAAATTTCACAGTAACCACATCAGGTACATAAGATTATTATTCCCAATGTACAGATATGGTAAAAGAGTCTTCATCACTTAACATGTACAATAAAAACTGTCTATTCCTTCTCTGTGATTTTATTGAAAAAAAAAAAGTAAGAAAATCAATGTATTTTAAAGCAGAGAGCATTTTACTTTGCCTAATCTTACATTTTTCTTTATAGGAGTTTTCATCAGAAAGTGAAAATGGACAGCACAAGCTAAACATGATGCTGTCTAAAGGGGAACTTTTGAGTTCTCTGTTGACCAAAGAGAAAGCTAATGGCATCCAGGCCAAAATTACAAATGCAAAAGAGGACTGGAAAAATTTTCATTCAAATCTCCACCAAAAGGAATCTACCCTAGAGGTATAATGTAACCAGCTATGTGGACACATTCTGTGTTGTCTGTTGGTGATGTTTAGTTAAACCACACTCTCAATATACCAAAGTATCCTTGTCAGTGATCTTGCTCACCCCTCTCTGAATACAAATGAATGACCAGACAACCCTAATAATAGCTCATGCTAGAGGTATGAGCCTCACTTAGGAATTAAGTAGCTTCTTGCATAGTAGGGGCTATTATCATAGACCATAAGGAACAACTGGTTTTAATTTTAAGCATATCAGCCTTTCCTTGAAATCCGTTAGTTTTAGAAGTTGTTCTAGGAGAATAAACAGAAATATCTCTGTTAGGCTACAAAATGCTATGGATGAGAAAGCTTATTATAACTAATGCAAATATCAAGTAGAAGATTTTAGGAGTTAAGTGTGTAAAGAGGCAATGTTTATACAATTTCATTCTGTCTAGAGACAACATAAGTTGAATTTATTATAATCATAACATAATTACTGCCACAATGCAATTATTTCTTTCTTGTGAACCATCTGTTTTGTGTACCAACTCTTTTCTTGGAGGAAAATTTAGAGACATGGAGAATATTTTTTTCCTTTTAAAACAGCACTTCTTGGCAAAATACTTAATTTGATTATGACCATATAAATGTGAGATGGAAAAAAATAGTAACAGAGAATTAATACAAGAAAGAGAAAATGTGTATTTCCTCAGTTCTTTCCTAACCCAGAACCACTGTAGTCTCCTTCGCGGTGGTGGCTAGTCTCCCACGGCAAGCACCCTCCATGTATTAGGGAGACATAATCATGGCGCTGTGCCTAGAAATTTACTCTTAACTGCAGGGATCCTTAATGCAGTGTGGCATGAGCTCTGAGGCACCTGCTTTTGAAGGCAGTACATCTAGCATTGACAGCGAGATGATCTAATCCAAGAAATGTCCACGAGTAGATGGTAGGTCAGGAATAGCCTGCCTCCCTACCTTCCATGTTGTCTTTCCCCTCCCTCCCTTTTTCCATTCCTTTCTTCTATTAGTAAAACACGCATAATATTGCCTGTTATGTTCCAGGCACTATATTAGGAATATGAGAGGGTTATTTTTTTCCTCTTCTCAGAGAACTCGCTTTCTAAAAAAGGAAACAGTATATAAAGAGGTGATTGCAATGTAATACAGGTATGTTCAGCATACGATAGTAATTCAAAGGATGCAATGCAGGTAATTCCACTGGGGAAGTCGAGGAAGGTTTCCAGAGAGGTGACATTTTAACTGAATGTTGAAGACTAAACGTTCTTTGAACTTGCCAAGGCTGATGTACATTTCGGGTAGAAAGGCCTGGATGTGCAGGTCCAGGGGTTATGTGCCAACAATAAACAGGACTTTAATAAGTCTGACATCCACGTGGGGTTTTGGGGGAAGAGCAACAAAGAGAAGACTGGTGATGAAGATTAGGGCCAAATAGTGAAATGTGTTGTATACTAAGCAAATTGACCTTGACTCTCAACCAGGCCTGGGTAGTTAGGGAAAAGGTCATTTTTTAAAAGTAGGTCTATAAAAAGCTCTTAAAGGGTGTTCAAAAATCATACAGGTGCCAAGGTGCAGGATAGAATGTTCCAGATACTGGGAACAGGGAAGGAAGGGGAGGGGTCAGTAGGGCCAGATTGAACGCCAAGTGAAAGGCTTCGTTTGCCATTAAAATTTTGTGCATGCCAATATTATCTGAAACCCTGTAGAATCTGAAGATCCAAATGAAGGACTTTGAAGTCAGCGCGGAGCCTGTGCAGGACTGGCTGAGCAAGACTGAGAAGATGGTGCACGAGAGCAGCAGCCGCCTGTACGACCTGCCCGCAAAGAGGAGGGAGCAGCAGAAGCTCCAGGTGAAGACTGGGCCGCAGGGCCGCGACTCTCCCCCCGCCTGCGTGCATCCCGCATCCAGTGTCCAGGCGCCCCGAGCACTTGGAACTCAATGATGCCGCCTTGAGATAGCCTGTCCCCTTTCCCTATTTCTGACAGATTTTATGTGTCCCGGCTTTCCTTTGAGGTGGATTTGTTTCTGTCCTACAGTCTCTACCGCGTGTAGCTTGGAGCTAATCAAGCCTCCGGGGTGCACCGATTGCTCGCCCGTGTTGATTTCTGTGCTCTTTGGGCCAAAGCTCCTTCGCGATGTGCTTTTCCCCAGCCTCTTAATAGTAACTTGCTTGTGCTTTTCAGTCTGTCCTTGAGGAAATAAACTGCTACGAGCCTCAGCTCAACAGGCTAAAAGAGAAAGCTCAGCAGCTGTGGGAAGGACAAGCTGCCAGCAAGAGCTTTGTGCACAGAGTGTCGCAGCTGTCTGCTCAGTATCTAGCGCTAAGCAATGTAACGAAGGTAACGCCCGCCATGTGCTGTGTGTGAGTGTGGGCCCGTGTCCCAAATCTGCAGTCTCAGTGGGGTTGTGCGGGTGTCGGCCTGGCAAGCCCAGGGCAGAAATAAGGCGTGTAAGTCTCTCCCAGCCCTGCAACATGAGTCTCGTATTTGTGCTGTGTCATCTCAATGTGGCTGTCCAAACAGCGAGGGAGGTCCCAAGGATTGAAGGGACTTCCAGTCTCCATTAGCGCACAGAATATTCCCTTTACACTGAATTGGCATGTTCTCGGGAGCTTTTATTTTGAAAACTCAATGGATAAACATAAGGCAGAATTCAGTTTGGGCCTATGGAATCTAATTATTTTAGAAAAACAAGAATCCAAAGGAATTTAAATTTTAGTGGACTAAATAAAATGAGTTTGGGATCTTTTTTCTTTTTTTAATTTCTCTAAACTCTTTATATTCATTACAGAGTAGTCAAGGATGTGTCGATTGAGATTTTAAGTTCAGTCAACAGAGCAGAGCTCAAAACTGACAATGACTTGTTTAACCGATTACATTTCTTTTCTAACAGCTTAGAAAACAGGAAATGGGAGCCCACTATGATCTCATTTAGACATTCAGCTGACATGACGCAGACTGATCTGATCTTGAACTTGGTGGGGCAAGCCTACTAGGAGCTTTGTGTAGCTTGTGACATTTGTTCCCTATATTTGTCTTTTGCATCTTCAGTCTTAGACTGTTGGGATCCTATTGTAATTTAGTCTCTTCTTTAATTTGGCATCCCCCATTTTAGCATGGACTTACTCTAATCTGCTAATTCAGATCCTCAATAAAACACCGTTGACACAGTCACACAAATATGGACTCAGAGTAAATAGACTATGTTTACACAAGTGCTTTTCCTCTGAATAGGTTCCTTTCTTTGTCTTTAGACGATCTGGCACATAGCTAGAATTAGAATTAAGTAAGGACCTCTTTCTATTCCTTTGTATTTATTTAGATACCAAATATCAATAGATATTTGAATGCTTGACGAGCTGTAAAATTATATTGATAAACTTCACTATGTTGGATATGAGTTGTAATTAATTTTTAAAAATCATATTTATGGCCTAACTTTTAAAATTTAGCGATATTACAAAAATCTCAGAAAATAAATTTTTTAGAACCCTTGCTAACAGTGGAGGTCATGTGGTATCAGTTCAGCCAAATGTGATTATGTGAAAGCTAGAAACCACTTTGATTGGTCTCCCAGACAAGGCATTAGAAAGAAATTTTACTGATTCTGAAAAAAATGAACCAGTTGTCATCAAGAATAGCAACCAAGTTGAGGGACAGTAAATTGGAAATTTTAATTTTCTGATTTTCAACCCAATGAGTCTCACACTTTTCCTATTTAGAAAGAGTTCACACATCTCTCAGGTTAATGCAGACACACATCACATCCGTGCAGCGTATGAGCCTATGGCCGATCCTGGTTATCTGAACGAGACAGTTAGCTTGCCAGTTTGGGTAGCTTCAGGCTGTGAGAGCTCTGTGGAATGGACAGCGGGAAACCGTGTCTGTCGTTTCCAGGAGAAAGTGTCAAGACTGGACAGAATTGTTGCAGAACACAATCAGTTCTCCCTTGGCGTGAAAGAGCTGCAAGACTGGATGACAGACGTGGTTCACATGCTCGACTCTTACTCCCACCCGACATCTGACAAAAGCGTGCTGGACAGCAGGATGCTCAAGCTGGAGGTATGCATTTCAGAAACACATCTCTAATGGACAGACTTTGTTTTCCTAAATTTTTTTATCCTGACCTGTGGATATATTTTATTGAATTTTAGAGAGAGACGAAGGGAGAGAGAGAGAAGGAGAGGGAGAGAAACATTAATGTGAGAGAGAAACACTAATCAGTTGCCTCCCGCAACTGGGGACCAAACCCATGACCTTTTGGTGTGTGGGACAATGCTCCAGCCAACCGAGCCATCCAGCCAGAGCCTCAAAATTTCTTAAGTCACCCTCTGTGTGGTAGTGTTATGTCACCCTCTCGCCATGGGAAATCTCAGAATGCTCTATGTGCACAGGGTGGGCAAGCCCAAGCCTTCCTGAATCATTGGAACAGGTTCAGACATAAATGCTTCACAAAAATAAAATAACTACCCAATGTGGTGATTTGCCTGAAAGCTGGTTAAGAAGCTAGTTTCAGATCGCATTGCTGACACGTTTATTCTGAGAAAGTATTTCAATGGAACATTTTATAGGGCAGAACATTTTCAATCGTGTTTAATTTTCTTGCCTGCCTATATCATGTAGTCAACTCTCCCATCCAACACAGTTTCCATTTATGGCAAAATAATGATTCTTCATTCACTTGTCTCTCATTCATATGTGGGTGTCTTCTAGGAGACTGTCACTCTGTCTTAGTACCGAGGATTCAGAAATGAACAAAGTGTAATCTTTGTCCTCAAGGATTTCAGCTGGAGGCTGAAACACAGAGAGCAATTATAGCAGATAGGGTCATGTTTATGGTTATAGACACAGAGTGGAGCCATGCAGGACGGATGGGTTGAGAGCCAGAGCAGGTTTCTAAAGAAGTCTGATACCTAAGCTGATACTTGAGAATGATGCCACATTCAAAAATTCTGAGCAAAAGCCAGAGTAAACAAACAGCATGGTGTGTGAGAAATTGCCACCAGTTCCTCCCTGAGGGTGATGAGTGGCTGAAGCTGACTCTGGAGGTTGGCAGGTCCAGGTCAGGGGGAGAGAGGAAGCTTTGTCTTTCAGGTGATCACACCAGTTTTGTAACTTTGATTCAGATTTCTTTCTTAAATAGAAAAAGATAAGTGCTTATGAAGAACTTAAAATATATAAGTTAATAATATATAAAACAAATCACAGTTCTTTGTTTGTTGGGCCAGAGACCTTCACATTTATAAAGCTCTCCATTTGTGACTTTGAGAATTCATGAATTCTACTGTAGTCTATTAAAAACCAGTAAAATAAAACTTTAGTGGAAAGGAGGCATTATTCAGGGAAGAGTCGAGGCCTGCAAAGCCAAGGCCACCTGGAGACCAGTGGGTGACAAGTGACTGGTTACTGGCACTCAGCATCAGGTGACTCTCCCACCTTTCACCTGGTCAGCCTGAGAGATCCAAGGCTCAACACAAATGCATATCATTCCACAATCTCAGGAGCTCTGAGATACTGAAAGCCAGAAATATTCAATATGCAAATGACAAAGGACCTCGTATTCGCTTTTATAGGCTCTGTTATCGGTGAAACAGGAGAAGGAGATCCAGCTGAAAATGATAGTCACCAGAGGGGAATCTGTCCTCCAGAGCACTGCCCCAGAAGGCATCCCTGCCCTCCAGCAGCAGCTGCAGAGTGTGAAGGACATGTGGGCTTCCCTTTTGTCTGCAGTGATCCGTTGCAAAAGGTAAGAGGAACCAAAGCCCACTACTGCAAAGCCATTGCTGAAAGATCAGTGCAGCCACTCAGTAGCACTCTGTTCTGGGGCAGGCTGGCGCGCTCTCTCCCTTTCCTTTTTTCTTATTAGAACAAAAGAAACTGGCAGGTACAATCTTGCATTTAGGTTGTTTGCAACACTATGCCTTGTGTACTATATCTACATGTTTAGCTTATTGGTGTCACTGCTTAAAAAGTTAAAGATAGATAAACGTTTCATCATGTAAAGATATATTAGTTAAAACCAAGTTGTTTCCTTGGGAGATCACCGCAGGCAACACCAGTAGGGGATGGCAAATTGAGATGAGGAAGGGCAGGCAGCCGGTAAAGGGCATGTGGGCAGCTGGAACTGAATCCTGCCAGGCAGTGCTGGGAACCAGAGTGGAACATGTGCCTTGGAGTTACCCCACCCAAGAACAGGGCAGCTGGGGTGGCCAGGGGCAAGAATGCCTGGCCCTTACCTATATATTCCTGAAGCCGAGAGGGCATAGGGACCAGAGCCTGTCCTCAGGCCCGGAGGGCGTGGAGCTGGCCATGAGAATTCTGTTTTCGGGGTGCTGCAGCGGTGTGGTCCGGGGTACACCTGGGTGGAGCCCAGTGTTTGCTACAAAGCACCCAACCCATGGCAGTAAAATGAGGCACAGATGATCAAGGGAGTTAAAAACATAACCTCTGTACTGAGAGAAGGAAGTACTCAATTTATCTGTAAGAGAAACAATCAGGTTTTAATCATTAGGCCAATACAGGAAATGTTAACCCTGTTTTTCCACTGTAATTCTCTGATTCTAATTCTCATGTAAGACAGTGGCCATGCGTGTTCTTGCTCGGTCCTTCCTTCTTGTATTAATTCCTTTCGCCCTCTCCCCTGAACGTCCTGCTCACGCTGATGGGGTTACGTATTGGTTCTCCCCCTATCTGGAGTCTTGCTCAGCTCCATAAAAGCCTCGCTGGGGGGTCTCTCCAGGTTTTGCCCTAAAGCCTCTCCCGGCATCTCCTGTGACCCGATTGTTGACTCCAGGTTTTATACGCAGCCCCCCTGTCTGCCTGGTGTCCTGGGCTTCACTGTCCCTGGCCTCCTGAAGCTGTGCTTCCAGGGCCCCGGCTTAGATAAGCACCCCAAGCCTACCCCGTCCTGATCACTGTGTGCACTTCCTGCGGGTGGAGAGGAAGGGCAGACACAGCCGCAGCTCCTCAGTACAGACGGTTGTTCTTTCGCACACCTTTCAGCCAACTGGAAGGAGCCCTGTCTAAGTGGACAAGTTACCAGGATGACGTCCGGCAGTTTTCCGGCTGGATGGACGGCGTGGAAGCCGGCCTGAATGAGTGGGAGAGGCCGTGCGCGGAGCTGCGGGGCAAGACGGCCGCTCTCGGGAAGGCCAAGGTGGGGCTGGGTTCCCGAGTCCGGCTGTCCTCTGACAGCTTCTTCAGAATGCCACGGTCATGCACAGATGTGATCCCCTGCACAGTAAGATCAGGCTTTACACAGAAGAAACTAGGGGCTTGTGCCATCGTTTCGAATGGCTTCTGAAGCTAGACTTCTCTTTGTGACTATTTTATTACGTGGGTGAAGAGGGTCTCTTCCAGGGAAACATCAATGATCTATATTTTATGATACACACCATTTAAAATTTGGGAACTTGTAATGTCTTTAGCCTACTCATCGTTAGGAAGTAAGAATGCTTTCTTTTTACCACATCCTTTTGTATTTCTACATTTGTATATTTTTCATAATGCTCATATTAGTACAGTACTGCATGTAAGGATTTTTAAATAGATACGTAGATAAATATTGGGGATATGTTCCTAAATCTTTTTTACGGATATAGTATTCCAACAATAAAACACACACACACACACACACACACAGGGACACTCATATATAGAGATGGAGGGGTCTATCTATCCATGTACAAATGGATTACCTGAGATCATTTGTCAACTGTACAGTTAAAATATCTCAATATTATCAGTCTCACTGATATGATGGTAGATGCGTTAACTCCTTTATTATTTTTAAATGTTCTCTAGTTATTAACTGAAGAAGTACTGAGCCACAGCAGCCTGCTGGAAACCATTGAGATCAAAGGGGCCAGCATGACAGAGCACTATGTCACCCAGTTAGAGCTCCAGGATCTGCAGGAGCGATACAGAGCCATCAGGGAGAGGGCCAAGGTACGGCTAACCCTGTTCCGTGTAGACTCACTGGGGTGGGAATGTTTGGAGCTGCGCTTACTTAAAGACTCCTTTATTTTTGGAAATGATAGATTTGTGGAAGCAGATAGAAGACAATGATGTAACAGATAGCAAAATAAATATTAATGCTTTAAATAAACTGCTGGCAAAACCAAACAAAAACTTTCAAATAACGTTAGTATATGAAAGTTACTGAAAGAAAATATTTCTCAACTAGGAATTCCTAGAAATTTACCAAGTTAAGAAAAATTTTGAACACCGTTGTAACAAAGATTTATAAATGCGCTAGTGTGGGTGGTGCTGAGAGTTTTCTAAAGCAGGAGATCTGCATCCATGATATCATTCTGCACTGAGGCCCCACAAATACAATAAAAGTAATTTTTCAAAGCACATCCTAGTTTATTAGACAAAGTACAAAGAAAAATCGATCCGCAGGGAGTCCAAATCCTTCCTTACGGTAATACATAAGAATTTCCCTTTTCTTCATAAGCCAAAGTGTATTTTTATGACAAATTAATTCACTTTTTTAGTATGTTGGTGTTACACTTCACAAGGAATTCAGAGATCAGGACGTTAATTCAACAAAATCATCTTTAAAACTTCTTCTAATCCTAATATTATTTTTAAAATTTTACATAAACCTTGAACCTTCATTTATTTAGGAAACTATATTCCAATGATTAAATAAGCATGCTTTTCTAAAAGTCCAACAGAGAGTCCTTACGGTACATTGAAGCTGCATGTAGTATTGTGTTCATTCCCATCTGATCATTTCAAATTCTAATGATAGGAGGCGGTGACAAAGTCTGAGAAACGGGTTCGCCTGCACCAAGAGTACCAGAGAGACCTCAAGGCATTTGAGGTTTGGCTGGGACAAGAGCTAGAAAAGCTGGAGCAGCACTCAGTTCTTCAAGGTGATACCCACACTCACGAAACCACATTGCGGGGTCTTCAGGTAAAGTCTGTTTTATCTTAAAGCAAATCACCTTCATTCTGAATATGCAATTATTTTTTAATCAATGAGAAGTTAACAGGATCTTGAATCCTATACATAGCTAATACATATTAAATGACACTCTAGTAAGGTCTGATCTAGAGCATTCTGGGACCTCAGTAGTATTTACTAGTTGAGATCATTTAGCAGGTAACTTAAACCCAGTGAGACTGGGGCTTGAGGAGTTTGTTCAGTTACGATGGTGGCCTCTGGCAGGAATGGGTAGTGGTCTCATTTATGGTGTTGGTGGGCCCACCTACCCATTGCTTCTTAAAAGATTCATTTAGATATGGGACATGGCATCCAGAGCCAATAGAATGTGATACTTCATAAAGTCAAACTGGTGGCACCATCTTGGGCCATCTGATTTCAACCAAAACTTCTATCGCTGGGGATACACGTCCAAGGTCAGGGTCCTAGAAGAATGAATTAGAGGAGCTAGAGAAAGTACTGGTGCTCAGGCTTAGACTTCGATTCAGGGCAAGATGGCAGACCTAGTGGAAAGTGGTCCTAATCACTTTACTTAGTTACCATTTAGCATTTATTGACTGACTAATACAGTGCAGGCACTTGGCTAGCTACTGCAGGTAAAAACTATTAAAATATTATTGTTACCTTCAAAGGACTGTAATCTAATGTGAAATGCAGACTCACAGGTAGATCATTATAAACAATGTGATAAGGACAATAGTAAACTAATGCAAGGAATCTTATGGGAGCATCAGAGAGGCCTTTAATCTACCTAGACAGATAGGTAGGGGTTGGGAGGTATCTCAAGAAGGGGATGCCAAGCATACATAGTGGAGAATGGGGAAAGGCCAGTGAGAAAACTCCATGTCCCATCAGCTATGTGTTGGAACTTAGTGGCATGCTGTCAGCCCTCAACAGAATTGGTTCAGGATTGCGCAAGATGTACCTACAGCTTGCACAGATGGAAAAGGCAGGGACTGAGACAGTTATCACTAGTATATGAAATTCCTGGCTATTTCAGTAGGTCTCAGGAATAGTTGTAGGAGCACAAGGTTGAGGTTAGGAAGTTTAGATTCTAATCCTTGGTGGGACCTGACAGGCAACTTCAGGCAAGAAAGAACTTCTTTCACTTAGTTTTCTCCACAGAGTTGTTTGTGAAAAAGGATTATGTTAGATGGGGGAAAAATGTATTTAAATAATGCTTCATTCATGAAATAAATATATAAGTTGAAAGGGTCATAATTTCATTCTTTTATTTAAGGATCTCGCCCATTCTGTTTTAAAGTAGCAGGATGCTCTGCTCTGCCAGGTTTCTCTGCCGTCATTTATTTTAGTAGAGCTGACTTTGTTTTTGCTGAATAACCCCTCTCAGCTCTTCCCTCCAGACACTGTTGGCAAAAGCAATTGTTGAGCTCTCTAGGCTTCTGTGTGGGAACTGGGCCAGTAAGTTCGTCGTCACCAGCAGATGTTTCTTTGGTTCCGGTCAGAAGAAAATGTTTCACTTCAGTCAATAGGCAGGTGGCCCAAACCCAATTCCAACCCCTTTTCTCACCATGCAATAATTCCTACATGGTGAGTTGTCACGATGTTAAAAAGGAGATAAGGTGATAGTGGCAGAAGGTAGCAGAGCACTGTGATGTTCTAAGTGCCCAGCAGACAGTCTTTAGGATCTTAATGGTCTACGATACGCACAACGGTAGGGGGCTCGGCCAGCAGCGTGAGCCACATTCCCTGCACTATCTTGTATAAGCTGAGGGCTGTTAGAACATACAGACTTTAAAACTATTAACTGTATTTTCCCTCAGAATGAATACTTAAAATATGGAACATATACAAATTTATATAACACAGCGATGATTTGTACCATAGCAAAACCAGTTGTAAAATACGGAAAGGGTGATACATTGAGAAAATGAATAACTTAGGACAAAGGCCAGTAAAGGACAGTCCAGAGCCAGAGTTAAGCCTGTATTTAAAATAAAGTTTTACTGGAACACGGCCACACCCACTCACTTATTACCATCTGTTGCTACTTCAGACCTACGGGGCAGAGACCGTGTGGCCCATAAAGCCTAAAAGATTTACCACCCAGCCCTTTGCAGAGAAAGTTTAACTCCTGACTTAAAGAGGAGATTAAAAGTACAAAAATACTTAAAAAAATTTTTAAGAACTTTGGGATATAAGCTCTGTGTCTATGGCTGTTTGATTAATATTGTGCCATATATGTTGCTCTCTTCCACTTACGTGTTCACATTATGTCACTCTTGGGGTGATACCATAGCTAAGGAGAAACATGTCCATTAGTTTGTACCATTTGAAAGTGCACTTTTTGTAGGTAAAAATAGTCAGATATTAGCAATTTCACATGGTCTGAATTGATATTAAATATCTTTATAATACTGTATTTTGATTAAATATGTTGATGCTTTTAACACATTTGGTGGGTTTTGACTTGGCTCCTTTCAGCTTTAGCTGATAGATCAAGTATCAGTGTCGATTTTTTTAACCCAACTCCAACCCAAGTGAAAGTATATAAAATGGTTTTGCCAATATCTTTAAAGATAAGAGTTTTTCTTTCTATAAATCATAGTTTTTGCTCTTCAAGAGTTGGTTCATACTGAACCTGTAGGATAAATCTTTGGGGCTTATGCTTTGCTGGAGGAAAATGTATTTGTACCTGGGAGCATCCCATTGGCAGGTGTGACAATTCAATCTCCCAAGTTAGTATGACTTACTACCCTGGGCCAACTTTTCTTGGCCAGCACCTTCCCTAGAGCCTGGCTCTGGCAAAGTTTCTCTTTGAGAAAAAGATGGCCCATTGTTCCTGCCTCAACCGCAAGCGTGGAACTGATTTCGTTCAATGTCAGAGCAAGAAGCCTTCGGCTCTTCAAACAGATTATGAGCCATAAAAGGCTTCGGTTATTCTTTTAAACAATAGCTCTTTAATCACAGTACTTGTGCCTAAAAACCTAAAAGTCAAATTTCAGAAATTCTTTCTTAGATGATTGAGACAAATAACTCCTATGTGTGTGTTATTTGTGTGGATTTTTGCATGTGGTTTGATAATTTTAATAGGAAATATTTGCAAATCTTTCTCCTGATGGGAAATAGTATTGTTAGTTAATGTTGTTTTCTCTAAGAATAAAATCATTCTTTCCTAACGGGAAGTTAAGGTGGCACAGGTGCCTCGGGTGAGACATGTTAGCCTGCGCAGGTGTGAGATTTGAAGGAGGCTTGACAGCCGTGCCTCCCCCGCAGGAGCTGCAGGTTCGCTGCGCCGAGGGCCAGGCGCTGCTCAACTCGGCGCTGCACACCCGGGAGGAAGTGATCCCGTCGGGCATCCCCCAGACGGAGGACCGGGCCTTGGAGTCCCTCCGGCAGGACTGGCAGGCATACCAGCAGAGGCTGTCCGAGACCCGGACTCAGTTCAACAGTGTCGTCAACAAACTGAGGCTGATGGAGCAGAAGTTTCAGCAAGTAGACGACTGGCTGCAAACGCTGGACGAGAAAGTGCGTCTCAGGACCGGGCGCCAGTCTAACCGGGCAGCCAAGGAGACGCAGTTACATCAAATGAAGGTCAGTCAGTTCAGTTGCCTTGCAGTTTGTTTCATTAAGATATTTAGTAATTCATTTTGTCCAAAGTTTAGATTTTGCAAAATCTTCTGCTTGAAAAGAAAGTTAACGTAAATTACAATGGAGCATTCTAATGGCAATGATGAGTAGAATCCTAAGTTAGTCCTTAATAAAATATAATTTAATGAAATATTTTATATTTTCTTCCTCTATCCTATCACCTTGCTTTGTAAAGATACATAAATGCTAATATTACAGTCATTTAACTTTATAGTTCGGATTTGCAATTGTTCTAATATAGTGCATTGAAATAATATTTGCGGTTTAGTTTTATTCTAATTTTTATGCAAATTTGGTACACATGCTCAAAATAATGCTTAGGCCTTCAGAGGCTTTTTCATTATTCATCTAGTTTAAAATTTATCTAAGTACAACAGACTATACAAAATGTATGCCACTCCTCTTTAAAAAATTTGAACAGAAGTGTAATATATACAAGAAGTACTCAAACTCAAAGAGTACAGCTTTTATCATGATATTGTATTTTTCATGACACATTTTCAAAATTATATCTCAGAATACATATATTCTAAATATACAGTGGAATCATTTCTTATTAATACAGTTGTATCTATATAAAAACATATATTTTTTGAACTGAAGTGTAATATATACAGAAAAGTGCCCAAATCAAGAACTCATAGTTTTTATCACATTGTTGTAATACAATTTTTCATGTAGGTTAAATACATATTTTCAAAATTATATCTCAGAGTAAATATATTCCACTGATCAAAAGATCATTAAGAAGATATACGTATTTGTCTTACTCAATAGTGCCCAAGATTAAACCTTTCCTTGCGATATTTACTAATTTCAGAAGTGGCACGAGGAAATCACCACGTACAGAGACGAAGTGGAGGACGTGGGAGCCAGAGCCCAGGAGATCCTGGACGAGCGCCACGTGAGCAGCCGCCTGGGCTGCCAGGCCACCCAGCTGACGTCCAGATACCAGACCCTTCTTCTCCAAGTGCTGGTGAGGCCCCCAGCCGCTCCTTGTCGACCAGCTCCCTTCACAAGCCACAATGCCCCTCCCTTCACTCACTTCCTTCCAGGAAAGACACATATTTATCAGGAAAGGCATAGGCCCAGGTCTTTCATTCACCGTTCAATTTTGTGTCCTTTTTTCAAAGGAACAAATAAAATTCCTGGAAGAAGAGATCCAGAGTTTGGAGGAAGCAGAATCATCCCTAAGTTCCTACTCTCATTGGTACAGCTCTACTTATAAAAACTTCAAGAATGTGGCTGCCAAAATTGATAAAGTAGATAAAGCGATGATGGGGAAAAAAATGAAGACATTGGAGGTAGGCATGCCGACATTGTGCCTGTGTCCCAGCCTTTCTTCTTTCACGGAGCTGCCCCGTTCTCCCGCGGAGCTATGGGGAGGCACGTGCCCAGAGTAATGGGTGGTCCTTGAGTTTTCACTTAAATGCTGAGTTTTACCTATTTAAGGCCTAAAGCAGACTTTTATTTATTGGTATATGATCTCATCTGAATTACTTGGACGCGACTTCTCACAAAGTTCTTCACTAAATTCCAGCTTAACACTTAAAAAAATTAAGACAAAAAATTTATCTCAAGTTGACGGCACCATGTGGTACCAGTTTTAACTCAGATCTTTAGGAACATTGCTGAAGATAAGAGAAACACCAAATTCTGTCTCAAGTCACTGATTTGGAAATGATCTATTGATCAAGACAATTTAAAACCTATATTGATGTAAATAAAAGAGGATCCCTGATTTCTGGCAGGTCAAAACTGGTTATAACTTCAAAAACAGGTTTTAAAGGGCAATCGTGGACTCAAGAATGGGGCTTCTAAGTCGTCTTTTTAAAAAGAAGAAATAAGGTTAACTCAGTATTGGCTTCCTACTCTCTCTCTTTCTCAGGGATTGCTAAAAGACATGGAGAAAGGCCACAGTTTGCTGAAATCGGCCCGGGAGAAAGGAGAGAGGGCACTGGCCTTCTTGGAGGACAGCGAGGCAGACACTTTAAGAAACGAGATCCACGGTCACGTGGAGCAGTTGAACGAGCTGACCAGCACTGTTCGGAAAGAGCACATGACTCTGGAGAAAGGCCTCCACTTAGCCAAGGAATTCTCAGATAAATACAAAGCACTTACACAGTGGATAGAGGAATACCAAGAAATCCTACAGGCTCCTGAAGAGCCCAAAATGGAGTTATATGAGAAGAAAGCTCAGTTATCTAAATACAAGGTAGTGTGTTGTTGCTCACTGACAAGTGCAGGAGGACCATAAGGGGACTGGGTGGCAGGGAGAGGATTCCTGGCGTGTCCGTCAGTGGGGGGTGGAAAACATCTATAACATGTCTATCTACTGGGGTGAGAGATACAGATTTATTTGGCCAGATACAGTACATCCAAGTTATATTTCCACCCAGGAATGATACTTGCCTGATATTCCATGATTGTGTCAATGAATGGAGAGCTGTTCTCACAGTGTGATCCAGTTATAGGGATCCCTCAGATAAATCTTCCTGGCGTCAGGATCTCACACCTATAGGTTTCATCTCTCTCATGTTGGGTACCCTTCATCGTTGGGTACCCAAGGCCTATAAGTTTAATTTAAAATGAGATACAATATTTGTAAGAAAGTAAGTTCTAATTAATCAACTATAGCTAAACATCTTGGAAGTTAGTTTTTCAAAGAATAAATGGTGGTGTGAATATAATAGCTAGCTATACATGATATATATATAGAGAGAGAGAGATTTCATCTGTTCAAATGTTTGAAACAATTATGGAAGTTTATCAGCCGAATAATTTGTGTTCTAAATTTCACCTGAATGATTAAACGGTAGTCTTTACGAGCTGTGAGCTGACTTACCTCAAAGCTTTCCCTGTCGGAATGTTTTCCTCCAGCCAATATGTCTGTTCCCTTCCTGGGCTTTTCTGCCGAGTCTGACAGCGTGTCATTGAACCACTGAGCTCTTGATGTATTTAAATAGTGCTGTGAGCCTGTACAGCAGCGTTGCAGCTGGAATTTGCCTCCTAACTTTACATGCACTTCAAGCTGCCGCTAGCTCCATGAACTCAAAATAAAAAGACAGTGCCTCGTTTTCTGTTGAATGTTTTCCTCTGCTGAGAGGAACGAGGAATGGGGTGGATGCTGGAAATAGAAACTGTTCAATTTAGCCAAACACAGCCCCTCCTCCACACTATTTGATGTGTTTAAAAACTACATTATCCCTAAAAACCATTTGCTTTAATGTTTTACATTTATAGATTTATAAAATAAGTATCAGGTCTCAAGGGTATATCCACCTTGATCACACAAATGAGCTGGCTTTCTTTTTTTTTTTTGTAATTCAAGTCACTTCAACAAATAGTGCTGTCCCACGAGCCATCAGTGAAATCGGTGCAAGAGAAAGGAGACGCTCTTCTGGAACTGGTGCAGGATGCTACTTTGAAGGACAAGATAGAGAAGCTTCAGAGTGATTATCAGGACCTCTGCAGCGCAGGAAAGGTAAGGGGACATCAGAAACTCAATGCGAAGTGTGTTTATTTGCCAAAATGGGATCCTGACTCCTTTTTCTCTGTCAGAAAAAATTTAAGGGCTGGGATGGGTATTTTTCCATTTATTCAGATGGCATAATGCCTTTTTTCTGTTTTTTCTGATCCCAGTAATTTTGTGATATATGTAACCTTACCTACCCTATGAGTTGCACTGGGCTTTTCAAAATATAAAAGTTTTGAGTAGGTTTTTTTTGGCTTGAAAGTCATCTCTAACGGGCACCTGGCTTCACAGGAGCATGTTCACAGTCTCGAGGTGAAGGTCAAAGACCATGAAGATTACAACAGTGAGCTCCAGGAAGTAGAAAAGTGGCTGCTGCAGATGTCAGGCAGGCTGGTGGCGCCTGACCTCATGGAGACGAGCAGCCTAGAGACAATCACCCAGCAACTGGCCCACCACAAGGTACGTCTGGTCTCTAAAGAGCTGAAGAATACAGGACGGCTTTCAAAGCCTTGCCCGTGTGTGTGTGTGTGTGTGTGTGCGTGCGCACACTCGCATCTCTGGATTTTAAGGATTGAAGAATCAGGTCTGAGGCTTGAGAACGTCTGATAATTGAGAACAGCTGAATTCAATATTTAAGTGACTCAATAGCTGAATCCTGGCATTCAACTGTGAACACACTGTAGCATTTTCCCCAGCTAATAGTTTCTTATTGCAAAATTTAATCTTTATGGAATAATTTATCAAAGAGATTATCTTTAATTTAGAAAAGTACAGCCAAAGATAGGATACAGAAATAGTAGTCAGAAAGTCTGGATTCCAGCCAGACTCTCTCCTTCTTAGCTGGGAGAACTTAGCCTCTCTGAACCTCCACCTTTTTAAAATCCTTTTCATTGAATTTTTTAGGGTGACACTGGTTAACAAAACTGTACAGGTGTCAAGTGCACAAGTCTGAGCCTCCTCTCCTTCTCCTCTGTAGAGGGAGGTGATGATATCAGCCCCATCACATAGCTGTTGAGGACATCACAGGAGATAATTGTGAAAACATTTTGTAAATCACAAACTGTGGTACTGATATGAGACATTTTTATTTTCACTCACATGTATTTTTAGTAATTAATGTGCCAGGTGACAGATGTCATATGGTCACAATTTCATGGAACAATCTTGCTGACAGTAATAAGAAACTGAATTTTAGTCCTGACATAGTCAAAGTCTAGTGGTGTGTCTTAGGAAAGCCCTTCACGTCTCTGGGCTTTAGGATCCCTGTCTGTAGGAGAAAATTTTATTTAGAAAATATGAATAGAAAATTAATTACATGATATATTCTACTAGGCACTGAGGTAGCACCCTGAATATCCTCATGATGCAGTGACTCTATCCTAACACGCAGACAGAATGGTTCTTTTCAATATGATGTACGTAGTAACCATTAACGCAGCACTGTTGGAAAATGTGATGGACTCCAGGCTGCTGAGGGACCTCTGGGTTTCCCTCAGATATATTGATGTGTCCACCCAGGAGACCTTGTGCTGGAATGTGTCACTTGCCATTAGTATCGTATAACAGTAAGGAAATTAAAACCTGATTGCAAAAGTTGGTTCCTATTTTCTAAGTGTTCTCTGGGAAAGCTCACTAGAGAGCACATGTGGGGATGGGGGTGTATATGAGCTGAAGTCAGGCAGAGCGGGGTTCAAAGCCTGGGGCCCTGCCATTCACTAGTTGTGTGACCTTGAGTGTGTCTGTAACCTCCCTGTGCTTCAGTCTCCTCATCTGTAAAACAATGATGATAATACATATTTCTCAGGACTTATATATAGTTCCTGCACTATAGCAAGTACTTAATAAATGGTAAGTGGTAAGTATTATTTTTATTAATATAAATATTATTTGATATACACTAGATATTATATAATATAATCATTAGATGTTAGATTGTTATATAAATCAGATGTTATATTATTAAAGAAATTGGATATTAGTAAATTAAATAGTAATTAGATTATTTTAAATATAAATTATACCAGAATTATAATTTATAGAGCTGAAAATTTTATAAACATCCTTTCTCAGATGATAATACTGTGGAGCACATAGCTCTCTGAGATCAGCCATGAACTCACTCTCGCCCTAAAAGGTTTCTTCATCCCTATGTAACTTAATCTATGAAATTCATTAATTCTTCCCATTGGAGTGTTCCTGAAACATACTTTTTTCTTTTTCTTTTGCTATATGCTAACCAAGATAAATTGCAAAACTTTTTCAAAATTATATCAAACAGTGAAATTTTAATCTTAAGCCTTCTTTTTAATAAATAGGTTATTTAAGGGCTAAAAGGGGAATTGTGAGAACTCTGTTTCTTTTTTGTAGGCAATGATGGAAGAAATTGCTGGTTTTGAAGACCGTCTGAACAACCTGAAAGTCAAAGGCGACAATTTGATCAGCCAATGCGCAGAGCACCTCCAAGCGAAACTTAAACAAAATGTGCACGCGCGTCTGCAGGGCACAAAGGATAGTTACTCCGCAATCTGCAGTGCAGCCCAGAGGGTGAGTACCACTGGCACGCTCTGGAATGATTGTGAGTCAAGGAGAAAGCCTGTGCCATCTAGAGGTCTGTAAAAATAGTCTTGATGCTTTAGTCGTTGGGATAGTTCTGCTGTATGTCCAGACAGGAGCATAGGTTTTGGTCTCTATGTGGACACAGAACTAACATCCTGTACACTTGATTGTTGTGACAAAGAAGTGAGTTCCAGACATTTGCTTTTACCCGACCCCTTTATTCCATGAATTAATATCAAATTTATTTAAATTTCGTTTTGTTTTTATTTGCACCTCACCAATACTTTTTTCTAATTTGCCATTTATTCTGTAACACCAAAATAAGGTTATTCTGTAATTTCCAGAATAATTATTTTCTAACTCTATGCAGCTTAGGTTTTATTCTAATTTAATATTTTTATGAATTTATATAGAAATTGACAAAAAGAATAAGTACCAATTTTGAGTTATATTTTAATGAGTGCAATGAATTATGCTAAAATGGAATCCCTAATGTTATTGAAATAAGTCTGAGATGGATAAGAATTGCCCTTTTAACAAAGATGAAGCACACCAGGTTAGGGAAGTTTTCAGCCATTGTTTCTTCAAACAGGTTCTCAATCCCTTGCTCTCTCTCTTCTCCTTCCGGCGCCCCTATGATGCAGATGTTGTTACATTTGATGTTGTCCCAGAGATCCCTTAGCCTTTCCTCATTTTTAAAAAAACTCTTTTTTCTTTTTGTGGCTCTGCTTTGGTGATTACTGTCCTCTTGTTCTCTAAATCGCTGATTTGATCCTTATATAACCGTGTTTCACTCCCTTTTCCTCCTTTGTTATCATCTAAAATTATTTATTAGATTACTTTATTCTATTTTTTAGTTAACCTTTTGAAGGTGAATTCCTCAGTCTAGGGGGTCAACTAATGTCATCCGGCATTTCCATTAGAGAAATATTGTTTATCTTTTCATGACATGGCATTTTATTTTTACTTTTAGTTTCTAGCTTAAACAAAAACTGAAATTTGTATACCACAATGGGGAAGCCACAGAAACTCTGATCTAAGTTTAACAATTTACTTTAGGGATTTTATGTATTCTAACACATTTCCAGTTACATGAACCCTGCCCACACTCTCTTTCCCTAATTAGGATTCATATTGTAATGTGTGGATTGGGAAGTTATGAACTGGGGACGGCAATGGTGCTTTGCAACCTTTTGGAACATATGAAAACACTGTTGCTATGTGTATGGTGCTGGGGAGTCACGGGGGAGAAATCTACTTCAGTGGACTTGTGGACGTGTTTCCTTTGATTCCAAGGATGTTTGTAGAGGTATAAAACAGCCCTCACAGCTGTGGCATGACTATTCTGTTTCAGGTGTACCAGAGTTTGGAACATGAACTTCAGAGGCATGTCAGTCGCCAAGACACTCTGCAGCAATGCCAGGCCTGGCTCTCTGCCGTCCAACCAGATGTAAAGCCAAGCCCCCTGCCACCTCTGAGCAGGGCAGAAGCCATGAAGCAGGTACTGGACTCCTGAAAGTTTATGTTATGTTACATGATTCATTCAGACATACAATGGAAATATGTTAAGTACATATTACGTGCCAAACTGTGGTGGCTGCCAGGGATATCAAAGCACAGGCATGCCTCGTTTTATTGTACTTCACTTACTGGGCTTCGTAGATACTGAGTTTTTACAAATTGAAGGTGCAACCCTCCATCAGCAAGAAGATTATGACTCACTGAAGGCTCAGATGATAGTTAGCATTTTTTAGCAATAAAGTGTTTTTTAATTAAGGTGTGTACATTTTTTTAGACATAATGCTATGCTCATTTATTAGACTGCAGTATGGGCTAGAGAAAACTTTTATGTGCACTGGAAACCAAATAATTTGTGTGATTTGCTTTCTTGTGATACTTTCCAAAATTTGCAGTACTCTGAGGTATGCCTGTAGAACTAAGGTCTGAGTTTGACTCCAGTTGTTGGCTCATTCAGATGAGTGACTAGAAAATTCCACCGCTGACAACATGGCAACTTCAGATGGTGTCAGACTGGGGTCAGGCTTTGACAAGCTGCAGTGGCATTTTGGTCAAGGTCCCACAATGTGTGGTGTATCCCCAGTATCTCCTACCTGGTAAACAAGAAACATATAGTGATAATATGCCCCCCACCACCATAAGAAAATGACATGCTGATTTGATTACTTTAAGAATGCCATAGGTTTTAAGCATGACATGTGAATTTGGGGGAATGGAAAAAAAGTACTATCAGATTTGCCCTTGAAATTATAAATTTTAGCAAAAATCTTTGGCAAGTGTTTTGTCACTGACAGTTTATGAACTTTCCCGTTGCTTTTAGAATCAGGTCAACTATATAAATCTTAAATCATTATTCTTCTAAAGTAAATATATTTATAAAATAAAATAAAAATATGATAGCTTATCTTCTCATTTCCAAAAGCTGTTTGGGACAGGTGCTTTCTCTGGGTCACAGGTACATACTGGGGTGACTAATGATAATGATATTAACTAGAAGTGAAATACCAGTTTGTACACTGGATAAAAATTCAGATGCTACTTTTGACTTAATGGGAAATGGATCTATATTTATTATATCCACACAAGAATGGTGTGTTTAGTAATCTATATAATTCTGAGGAAAAGATACTAAGTAAGAGTGAAAAAAATTAAGCTTCATTATTGGCTATGATTTTGGGAAATCACCTAATGTTTCTGTAGATCAACTTTATTCTATACAACTTCTATTTTATTAAATTCCACCTTCAAGATTTATCAATATAAGTAGTGAGTGAGAACCACTTCTCAAAATCTGTACCGCCCACCACCCTCCTTCAGGCTGTCAGCCCTTCTCATTGACGCCTGCAGTGACCAGCAACCGGTCACCTGTCTGACCCCTGCCTCTCCCTCTCATAGGAATCTAAGCCCCATGGGAACAAAGGTTTTGTTTCATATACTGCTTTGTGCCCATTATCTGAAACAGAGCTCACATATCCGACAATCTTCAAAGAAACACATTTCTCCAGGTTTGTGTGTATAGATTAATGATCCACCGGGAAATACCTTTCTGGAACTTTCCGCAGAAAGAAAGAGTTCTGCCATCTGCATTTTTGTTCAACTCCAATGAAGCCTGCAAATGCACAGGCTTTTCCTTATGTCTCCAGATTATGTGAAAACATGCTGAGAAGCAGGCTAGAAAAGAATAATATTCTTTCTCTGAAACAGAAAACCATTAGAATGTGAGCAGAAAATCAGGAAAAACTATAGGAGTTTCTTGGGTGTTTCTGTTTCCCAGACCGTACAGACTTTTGAACAATGAGCAGCAATTGATGGACAAAGGCTCCCTGTCAGTGTATTTTGAATTCTTTGTATGGGTCACTAGTACGTGTCATTTACAACAAAAGTTGTAAGTACTGAACCCAGCAAAATTATTTTTGAAATGTCAACAAAATAGTGTTGGTCCAAATGTGGCCCAAAGACTTGCTGTCTAAATTTAGCATCATCTCTCCCACTCTGACAAGTGTGTTTGTTTTAGGTCAAACACTTCAGAGCTTTGCAGAAGCAGGCAAGGACCTACTTGGATCTCCTTTGCTCCATGTGCGACTTGTCCAACTCTTCAGTGAAAACCACAGCCAAGGATATTCAACAAACAGAGCAAATGGTAAAATGTTTAAGCCACATTGGACTTGGCTGTTTTCTTATGGTCTCTCTCTTGAATGTGTGATGTGACGTTTAAGGAAAATACCTCCTTGAATTAAGCTCCTCCTGTGATTATACTGAATAGATATTTGAATTTCAACTAAGTCACAGAAAAGTAAGCACACTCTGATCCTAGTGCCACTGAATTGGAGCTGAAACGTTTAGTCCCATTGATCAGTTAATTATTAGCATTTCTTTTTTTCTCAATTACCATTCTCTTTTTCTATTTTCCCACCCATTTGTTTTGTTTTCTCCTGTTCATCTTTTTATTTAGGTAATACTTAATGCGGACGGGGTCCCCGATCCCTGCTTTATGTTAGGGCTGGCAAAGAGCCTGCTAGTCCCCTGGCAGCGGCTGAGTGTGGTGTCGAGAGGGATTCTGAAGCTGCACCTGGGCTCAGTGCCCACGGCTGTGATGAAGTAGCAGTACCCGCCCACCGCGGACAGGTGGCAGCACTGGGCCACGTGTTTGCCACCACTGCCTTACACTCTTTAATACTTCTGGGTTTAAAAGAAAAATAATACTTGGTTTTGGTTTTTAATTGATTAAATATTTACAGAATAGCAAAATCACCCAAAGCAACAAAGGTCTTAAAATAATGTAGGTTTTTCCCTTCCCTTGTATATTCTATTATCAAACCAAGTTCATCTTTAAATTCTTATGAAAATGCAATAATTCATCTATTTTTATAGAAGTGATTCATTGAAATTAATTATGTGGCTTTAAAACCCAGTGAGGCAGATCTAAAAATATTTTTAAAACATTAACAACTCGGTGTTTTATGAGAAGTAACAACAGGTGTACAATAGAAAACAAGGTCTTTTCTAGTGAACCCCAAGACTACATTCATGAGTTAGTCAGATGTTGAAAACGCCCAATGTGAAAAACCATTAGGGCAGCTTTTGACCTAATAAACTGTTAAAACCTCTTATAACCTCGCAATACTGATTGAAATCGTATGGCACATCTTAGACATGGAAAGTCCTTAGAAAACCTAAATATGAAAAGAAAATCTGCTTTTCTTGAAGCAAAAAAAGAATTCTTTGTGGATTTATCACAGCGTGTGTGTTGGGGGGGTGACTATACGTGCATAGGTGCATGCATGTGTGCACATGCGTGCATGTGTGTTGGCCTGTGTACATGGACAGGCTAAGAATTGCATCTCTGATTCACTGGACATAAATGTTTTATTTATTACCCCTGACTTTTGCCTGTGTTCTCTCAAGATTGAGCAGAGGCTTGCGCAGGCACAGGACTTAATGCAGGGCTGGGAAGAGGTCAAGCACATGAAGGCTGAGCTTTGGATTTACCTCCAGGACGCCGATCAGCAACTGCAGAATATGAAGCGGAGGCACTCAGAACTGGAGCTCAATATTGCACAGAACATGGTTTCCCAAGTAAAGGTAGGAATGCATGGGTCCCTAGGGGAGGCACAGAAGACCCAAATGGGTCTTCAGTGTGTCTGTCAGTCCTTAAACATTACCATAGCTACCTAAAGAATAAAATAGAATCAGAACAACCTTCCTTTGGTGCCAGGAAAGGACAGGTCAGAAGGTAAACATTTGTCAAGTACAGCATAGGGAATATAGCCAATAATATTGTAATAATTAAGTATGGTGTCAGGTGCACACTGGACTTATGGGGGGGATCGCTTCAGAAGTTATATTGTACACCTGAAATGCATAAAATATTGAATGTCAACTGTAATTGAAAAACAAAATAATAATTTAAAAAGTGAAAGTAAACATCTAAATATTTTATTGAAATTCCAATTGTCTACTTGCATCCAAGGACCCTCTCCCTGTACTTTGTTCCTAAACAAGGCAGCTGTGGTTTGGCTGACAGAGCCAGGAGCCTCTGCCACTAGCACGCACAAGCCCTCGTCACTGAGCATCTTTTCATCACAGCATCGGTGAAGCTGTAGGGCTGTAAATGTGCCAATCAGTTACATACATATTTAATATATAAAATATATATTAATTAATAAATAATTAATTTAAAATGTAATAGAAATATAATTGCTATTCCATATTTACTCACAATTTAATAGAAGATTACTTTAACTTCATTGGAAGTTGTACCAGATCTTTAACAAACTTTAAGGTTTATCTTTTCCCTGTGAGAGTTAGCTGTTTATAGTTTCTACTGAAATATTGTTTGCATACTCAGAACAAACAAGATGACATAAAAAGAGATGGCATTTTTTTCTCAAAAGCATGAACTTCGAAAGTTTTTAGGAAACTAAGGCTACGCTTTAATACGAAATATTAACTTTTTTCCTTAGTGACTATAATATTGTTTCACATTTCTCAGTTTTTCTTTATACCGTTCAAAATTGCACAATAAAAGAAAACACCACAGTTGGCTCTTGTACACTTGGAAATTTGTACTCAGAAAGAGGTATGATAATTTTTAGCCTGTCCCGCGTGACCTATTCAGTATACATGCCTTAGTGATTTAAAGTGTCAGATGTGTTACATCTGTGCCTAACTCTCTATATTTGGGGAGTTTATTGCACGTTACCTATTTGTCGTTGTTACTACCTTTAGGATTTTGTTAAGAAGCTGCAGTGCAAGCAGGCGTCGGTGACGGCTATTACGGAAAAGGTGGATGCGCTAACCAGGGAGCAGGAGTCTCCTGAGCACAAGGAAATAAGTCACCTGAACGACCAGTGGCAGGATCTGTGCCTTCAGTCCAACAACCTGTGCTTGCAAAGGGAAGAAGACCTTCAGAGGACAAGAGATTACCATGACTGCATGAGTGTCGTCGAGGTGTTCTTGGAAAAGTTTACTACAGAGTGGGATAACTTAGCCAGGTAACAGCAGCTCTCCAGGGAACCTCCAAAATACCAAGGCAGACGTTTATCAACGTCTATAAAACCGCAAAAGGTCTTTCTTATGTTAACCTCTACTGTCTGTCATTATTAATATTGGTAAAGCAGCTTTAAGAAACGCATGTTGTCATGGGGATGCAGAGCCGTGGTTCTCCTTGCTCACTGTTAATTTAACCAGCGGGTCAAAGGAAAAGTGTTTGAAAACAGCACCGTTTTCCTCTGTGACCTCAAAGCAGATTCCAAGGATGTTTCAGATTTTGTTTAATTACCAATTATGATGCTGTCACCTATGAATTAGTGAAATAAATCTTTATGTTGCATAGCCTTCTTATCAGCCTATAAAGGAATGATTCTATGTAATTCGGTCAGGTTTTGTCTTGCATTTGTTTGTAGCATTCTAGAAGTTAACACAAGCCAAATTCAATTATATGTGCCATTTGTGATTTTAGCTTTTCCTTTGAAAAATAAGAATTCCCTTCCCCCTCCCCCACACACTGGGCCTTCATGTAGAAATCTTTCTATGCTTCTGATCACTAGAAGTAGTAAAATCTGCATGCCCTCTGTCCAAATCTATTGATTTGCAGCAATTAAAACTGAATACATAATTCTAGGTTGAGTTAAATCAAGTGGGGTTTTTTTGAAGAAGGTACACTATTTTCTAGTTTGTTTACAGAACTTTTCCATAATGCTGAGTATTTTACTGGCCTTTGGAGTAAATCCAGTCGATATCAGCAAAAACCCATATTTCAGGCTTATAATAGGCACCTCCCCCTGGTTGGCCCTCAGGCATCTCAGACCTAATAGGTCCCAAATAGAACTCATCACACTGCCTCCCAGCCCTGTTCCTCATAGTTTGAACTGATTGTTTTATAAATGAAAGAGAAAGATGTCATTGTCTCATGTGTTTGTAGTCAAAAGGATAAGAATTCTGTGCATTTCACACTTATATTTAAAGATTTCTAATCATAAACCAAAACTATCTAAGTGAGTAGCTGAGGGCGCCCCGGTTATGTCTTGCGGATTCCCTGTCCAGCGCTGTTGTTTGCTGGAGTGTCTTCTCGCAGGAAAGCACATACATCCTGGGCCACTTATTCATCTCTTTAAGTGCCATTTTCAAGAGCGCAGTAGCGCAGTGCTTCTCAATGGCTAGTGTTCACGCAAATCATCCAGGGATCTTGTAAATATGCAGATTTTGCTCAGTTTGTAAGGGCCAGAGGAAGAAGCTAAAAGTACGAGTCAGATGTGTTAGGAGGGCAGTAGGAGCCAGAAGAAGTGTAGGGAAGGAATATCGAGGTTATTTGTTTTGGCTCAGCTTCTGATATAGCAATATATGGGTCTTGCATTCCATAATAAATACAGCACCTGGGTCAGTAAAGTCCAAGCTAAGAGCACCCTCTTAAAGGAACTGAGGAAACGTAACGTGGTATGAAAGAGTAGAGATTTTGCGTTGGCTAATCTGCTTTGATGTCTTCCGTATATTTACAGATCCGATGCAGAGAGCACCGCTGTCCACCTGGAAGCTTTGAAAAAGCTGGCGTTGGCTTTGCAGGAGAGAAAGCAGGCTGTTGAAGATCTGAAAGACAAAAAGCAGAAAATGATAGAGCATCTGAATCTAGATGACAGAGAATTAGTCAAAGAACAGACGAGTCACCTCGAACAGCGCTGGTTTCAGCTGGAGGACCTTGTTAAAAGGAAAATCCAAGTGTCGGTCACCAACCTGGAGGAGTTGGATGCGGTGCGGGCCAGGTTTCAGGAGCTGACGGAGTGGGTGGAAGAGCAGCAGCCCAACGTTGCCGAAGCCCTCCAGCAGAGCCCCCCGCCCGATGTGGCTCCAAACCAACTCATGGATCACCTCGCCATTTGCAGTGACCTGGAGGCCAAGCAGATGCTCCTGAAGTCACTCACGAAGGACGCGGACAGGGTGATGGCAGATCTTGGCCTGAACGAGCGGCAGGTCATCCAGAGGGCGCTCTCCGATGCGCAAAGGCACGTGAACTGCCTCAGCGACTTAGTGGGCCAGAGACGAAAGTACTTGAACAAGACCTTGTCGGAGAAAACCCAGTTTCTCATGGCCGTGTTCCAGGCGACCAGCCAAATCCAGCAGCACGAGCGGAAGATAACGTTCCGTGAGCACATCTGCCTGTTCCCCGATGACGTGAGCAAGCAAGTTAAAACGTGCAAGAGCGCTCAGGCCAGCCTCAAGACGTACCAGAGCGAGGTCAGCGGACTCTGGGCCCAGGGCCGGGACCTAATGAAGGGAGCCACAGAGCAGGAGAAGGGCGAAGTCCTGGGTAAGCTCCAGGAGTTGCAGAGTGTCTACGACACTGTCTTACAGAAGTGCAGCCACAGGCTACAAGAACTGGAGAAAAATTTAGTTTCTAGGAAGCATTTTAAGGAGGATTTTGATAAAGCCTGTCACTGGCTGAAACAAGCAGATATTGTTACATTTCCTGAAATTAACCTAATGAATGAGAGCTCAGAGCTTCAGACACAGCTAGCCAAATACCAGCACATTCTTGAGCAGTCTCCAGAATATGAAAATCTCCTACTCACACTCCAGAGGACGGGGCAGGCCATCTTGCCGTCGCTGAACGAAGTCGACCACTCCTACCTCAATGAGAAGCTCAACGCCCTGCCCCTGCAATTTAACGTCATTGTTGCCTTGGCCAAAGACAAGTTCTACAAGATCCAAGAAGCAATCCTCGCTCGGAAGGAATACGCCTCCTTGATTGAGTTGACCACCCAGTCCCTGAGTGACCTCGAAGACCAGTTCTTAAAGATGAGCCAAGTCCCCGCTGCCCTGAGGGTGGAGGAGGCTCTGTGTCTTCAGGATGGTTGCAGGGCTCTCCTGGGAGAGGTGACAGGCCTCGGGGAAGCCGTGGATGAACTGAACCAGAAGAAAGAAAGTTTTCGCAGCACAGGGCAGCCTTGGCAGCCAGACAGGATGCTGCAGCTTGTGACCTCGTACCACAGGCTGAAGCGACAAACGGAGCAAAGGGTTAGCTTATTAGAGGACACCGCCAGCGCTTACCAAGAACACGAGACAATGTGCCACCAGCTGCAGAAACAGCTGGAGGCTGCGAGAGCAGAGCAGTCCAAAGTAAATGAGGAGACGCTTTCCCCAGAGGACAAGCTCAAGCTGTATCACGCCCTGGCCGGAAGCCTTCAGGACGCAGGGATCCTGCTGAAACGAGTGACCATGCATCTTGAAGATCTTGTTCCACACCTGGACCCCTCGGCTTACGAGAAAGCCAAGCACCAGATCCAATCCTGGCAGGAGGACTTAAAGCTGTTGACTTCGGCCATTGGCGCGACAGTGACAGAGTGCGAGAGCCGCATGGTGCAGAGCATAGACTTCCAGACAGAGCTGAGCCGCTCCTTGCACTGGCTGAGGAGCGTGAAGACAGAGCTGAGTGGGCCCGTGAGCCTGGACCTGAACCTCCGGGACATCCAGGAGGAGATCAGGAAGGTGCAGATTCATCAGGAAGAGGTGCAGTCCAGCCTGCGGATAATGAATGCCCTGAGCGTCAAGGAGAAGGAAGAGTCCGCGAAAGCCAAGGAGCTCATTCCCGCCGACCTGCAGCAGTCCCTGGCCGAACTCGCGGAGCTGGACGGGGCCATTCAGGAGGCTCTGTGCGCCAGACAGGTGGGTGTCAGGGGCTCCTCTTGCCTTTTCCCACTCTGCTCACTTGTGAGCGCGGGTGAGACATTGCTTTGCTTTTGTTTTGTTTTTTGGTCAGAACTGCTTCCTTAAATACTTCTTTTTTGATACTACGTAGAATCATCTTCAACAGTGGCTCAAAAGGGTGTTTTTATTGTTTATGGACGTGGTACTCATTTCACATGATTTCCACGTTGACCTCACTTTAGTGATTACCTTTACGAGAGGTAATAAATACACTAATAGAATGAATACCATCGTGAGTACATGAATAATAAAATAAAATAATTAGCCATGGATAATTAGTGATGCTTGTTCTTAACACTGTGAAACCTGGCGTTGCTAAGATTAATATGGATGGAGACTCTCCAAGTAGAGAGAGGCAGGTGGATGCTGCTACCCCGGCCCCGAGGCTGAACCACATTTCATTCTGGGGTCTCCCATCAGTTGCCCCATCTTTCACCCCTTGCTCAGGGAGGAGTGTTTCAGCTTTTCTTGCTTCCCTGCGGGATCGCAGAAGCAAGACGAAAAAGCACCATGACTTCACTTGGGGATAACAAAGAAATGAGAGCATGCATAGGACGTGGGCATATATCTCTTTAAGATGACGATTTCGTTTCCTTTGGATAAGTACCCAGAGGTGGGATTGCTGGATGCTGTGGTGGCTCTATTGAATTTCTTGAGGAACTGACACAGTGGCTGTACTGGTTTACAGGCCACGGGTGTCATTACACTTCTAACCAGCTGAGGCCGTATTTCACTTTGGTAAATATTCAGTCTTCCACATATTACTAAGCATTACATATACGTTGTAACATACATATATGAGAGAGAGGGAAGTCCTAGAATTAGTCAAGATACCAGTATAAATTTCTATTTTTATTTCTGTCCTTGTTTACTTATTTCATCTATAATAACAAAATTATAGCAAGATTAGCAGAAGGAAAAATAAAGGAAATAATGGATTACACCACAAAAATTCCACCATCTTTTTAATTCACCTATACGCATACATCCACATGACAAAGGACTGGGAAAGAAATGGAAAAATTAAAATATTTCCTGCAAACACACTCCGATTGAGGGTTGATTGTTTGTGTAATTACTATGTTTCAGGCTACATTGACTCAAATATATAGTCAATGTCAAAGGTACTATCAAGTGTTTCAAGCAGCGAGCGACTGGCTTGAGGATGCCCATGAAATGCTACAGCTGGCAGGCAACGGCCTCGACGTGGAGAGTGCAGAGGAAAATCTCAAAAGCCACACAGAATTTTTTAGTGCAGAGGATCAGTTCCAGAGTAACCTGGAGGAGCTCCGAGGCCTGGTAGCCAACCTGGACCCACTCATCAAGTCAACTGCAAAAGAGGACCTAGCTCAGAAGATGACTTCCCTGGAGGAGAAGAGCCGAAGGATAATCCAGGACTCACACACCCAGTTAGAGCTCTTGCAGAGGTATTGGAGTTGTTTCCATCTCTAAATTCTAGTAAAATATGATGTTTTGAAATGAATTTTCACACAGAAAACAGTAATATATTAACAATGTACCTCCACACATAAATTCATTCTGCTCTCTTAAGTACCTTCAGACATACTGACATAAGAGCTTTGCACAGAAATGTGTGATTGTGATTTGAAATTGCTTATTGACTTTTGTTGGATTTTTTCAAGGTGTGCAGCTCAGTGGCAGGATTACCAGAAAGCAAGGGAAGAGGTTATCGAACTGATGAATGATGCAGAAAAGAAATTGTCTGGATTTTCTTTGTTGAAGACGTCTTCCAGTCATGAAGCAGGAGAAAAATTGTCAGAACACAAGGTTAATTTTGTTGATGTTTTTAATGTCCTTTGATTGTCTTTGTAATGGGTCTCTGTAATAAGATAGTTCCAGAATCAGGTCAATACATCTTCATTTCCACCTGGGTTCCTTAAATATGAAAAGGGTACATTAGCTACGCTTCGTCACAGTTTTAACTTAATTAAATGTTGTCACGTTTTTAGGGTTTCAGTTGGAAATGCATGGCTGGGTTTAAAAAGACAGTCAGAGCAATGCTTCTGATAAAGTATAACACAGTGAATTCCAGTAAATACTTTCTGGTGATAGCTTAGATTAATTCAAATACAATTTAAAAATTAATAACTGAGCCCTAGCTGGTGTGGCTCAGTGGTTAGATTGTCTGCCTGAGCACCAAAGGGTCTTGGGTTCGAGTCCAGTCAAGGGCATGTACCTGGGTTGCAGGTTCATTCCCTGGCCCCAGTTGGAATGTGTGTGGGAGGCAACCAATCGGTGTTTCTCTCTCACATCAATGTTTCTCTCTCTCTGTGTCTCTCTCCCCCCTCCCTCCCTTCCACTCTCTCTAAAAATAAAAAAAAATATCTTCGGGGTGAGAATTAACAAAAAATAAATGAAATTAATAGCTGAGTCGCTCTCATATGTCACGGCAATATAAGGTAGAATGTAACATCCTAAAATACTAAATTCAGTTCCCTTATGTTTTTGCTGCTTTTTAAAAATGGGAGGATTTCATTTCAAGTAGCAAATAAACTTTCATTTTTCATAAATAAACTTTCACCTTCCCTTTTTTAAAAAATTGAAGCCTGACTCAATTAAGCATGCAATGTCAAGGTGAGAGCTACCAGAGTTAAAAGAACATATGTTGGAACATTTCCTTTTGCAAGGTAATTTTGGGCTTTACCCAAACCCATAGAACTTTTGAAAAAAATCTCTCCCCTACCCCTTTTCTCCTCCCCTACCTTTAGGCTTTAGTGTCATTGGTTCATTCTTTCCACGAGAAAATTGTGGCCCTAGAGGGTAAAGCTTCACAGCTGGAAAAAGTTGGAAACGACGCAAGCAAAGCAACCATAGGCAGGTCGATGACCACAGTCTGGCAGCGCTGGGCCCGGCTCCGGGCTGTGGCCCAGGACCAGGAGAAGATCCTGGAAGATGCAGTGGATGAGTGGAAGAATTTCAACAATAAGGTAATGTCCTGTATTGATGGGCTCAAGTGATTCTTTCCTCCCTGGTGATCATGTGTTTTGAAAAGCAGTATCTTGCTCTTGCTCTTTTTTTAAAAAAAAATTGGCTTGATGAAAGTTAAAAGCTTTTTTCTCATCACTGTTTCAATGACATGAAACCCAAACTGTGAAACAGTATGCAGTGTGCAATGTGCAATTTAGTCCCAAGTCAGGGTCCAATTATTTTAATTAGAAAACCAAGAAACTAAACTTTGAAGGGGGACACACCACCTTCCTCCATTTGCTGAAATCTTAGTGAAACTTTCTTACCTGGCCCCCAAAAATGTCAAAATGCTTTTTCTTTACCGTGGAAATACGCAGGAATTTAACTCATTTCCCAAGTCCTATGTTAATTTCTTTCATCTTTTAAGTGGGATTTAATATTTTAAGTCTCATCTTCCTTTATAACTTGTGTTCACTTGAATAATAGAGAGAGCTTTTCATTTGTCTTTTAGTTAAAAAAACCCACAAAACTTTTTCTATGATATGCAGTCTCTGAGTGCCCTGATATTATCTTGATTTTAAAGCTTTAAGCCCAGGATTATAAAGATAGCCTTTCCTTTCATGTTTAGAAGATTGTCCGGGTTTCAGTTTCTTGAAATTTAGAGTTTACACCATCATCTTCAATGAGCTTTGGTGCATTAGTGTCAAATGTGGCATTCATGGGCGTTGCCCCAGTTTTTCAATTTATTTTTGAGCTTCATAGTACATGCATTTTTCACCAGGTTATAAAAGCCACCGAAATGATTGATCAGCTGCAAGATAAATTACCGGGATGTTCAGCAGAGAAAGCCTCCCATGCAGAACTCTTAACTCTGCTGGAACATCATGACACATTCACCCTGGAGCTGGAACAGCAGCAGTCGGCCCTGGGCATGCTGAGGCAGCAAGCGCTGAGCATGCTCCCGGACGGGGCCACGCCATCCCCTGGGGAAGAGCCACCTGTTATGCGGGAAATCACAGCCCTGCAAGACCGGTGCCTGAGGTAATTACACACCTCTCATTCTCTGTCGCTGAACTTGGCCATGACCCAAAGGGAGGAGCGTGGCTTTAGAGTCTGGGGGTGCTCCATCACGCCACCTTACAATGAGGAGGATCTGTTCCCATCACCCCTGCTTTCCATTTTTCTCAGCTCTTCAGTTATTTATCTGGCAAATGCAAACATCCTTTTCTGATAGTGCAGTGCTGTGTTCTAGGGGCTTCCTTTCATTTCCAGCTCCCTCCCTGTCTGCTCTCTCCCTGTAAAGCCTGCAGGAGGAGGTGAGGCGCAGCGGGAAGCTGCTGAAGCAGGAGCTGAAGGACCGGGATGCGGTGGAGACTCACATCAATTCTGTGAAATCGTGGGTTCGGGAAACAAAGGAATATTTGGGGAATCCAACAATAGAAATAGATGCCCAACTTGAAGAACTTCAGGTATAAAACTCTCCTCATTCCCTGTACCCATCATTTAAAAAATAAGGCCCTGATTTTAATCTGACATATTTGTTTATATTCAATGAAACACTGAATTAAAATTTTTCAGAAATATATTGCATAAAAGGCTTTTTCAGCCTGATTTCGTGGGATTGTTCTGTATAAAGTGCACATGTTTCTTATCCAGAGACTAGAGAAACGTTTGGTTTTTCTTAAGGTGTTCCTCTAACTCCACACCTAATCCCGAACTGATGGACAGTGTGTCACCTTGTCTCTGTACCCATGGACATTTCCTTGGGCTCCCAGAAATTTCTCATTTTGTCTTTCCTTCAGATGCTCCTAACAGAAGCCACAAACCACCGACAGAACATGGAGAAAGTAGCTGAAGAGCAGAAGAGCCGGTACCTGGGTCGGTACGCGGTCCTGCCCTCCGAGCTCTCCCTGCAGCTGGCGGAGGCAGCTCTGCAGCTGGGAACCGTGCACGACCAGGTGAGCCGGCCCAGGCGGCTGCTGTGCTCCCATGGGCCCCGTGCTCTTGTGCGAGAGTCTTGATTTTCACAAGTACCTCCTCATGGAAACAGGATTAAAAACTTCTCGGCATAAAACAATACTGTTAAATTAGAGGTCTTCATCATAGGCAAAAAAAATAGCAGCACATATCAGATGATATGAGCAATAATGTCAGATAATGAACCATAACGTATCTGCTTTCCCTTTTTCCAAAAAAGGGACTTAAAGAAACAACAACAACAAAATAAGATATATATTGTGTGTCCAACAAATATTTATTTAGAACCTAGAGGCTACCAGTCACCCTTCTATGAATTTTAGCCTTTCGTTTATATAAAGAGAATATCGCTTCTTCGGCATTTTATTATAAGCAAAAGTATGAATATTTGTGATGAAGGCCACCCAAGGCCGTTAGAAACTTGCAAACGTTACCTGCTGTTTTTCACCTCCCTTCCACCAGAGGTGCATCATGCTTTTTGTTCAAACCGTAGGGATGTAATGGCCAAGTTAGAAAAGGGGTTACCAGATCATTACCAGCCTCTTACGAAAAGGTGCTTGGAAACAAATGTGTGTGTTCCAGTTACCTGGAAGAGTTTTTCATGCTATGAAGAAAAGGTTTAGAGGAGTCTGTGTGCTCCAGGTCAGTGTTAGGAAACAGATTCAAACTCAGCTATCTGCCCTGCCATCTGTGAATACTCTAAATATTTGATGAGTGAATCGCTGCACGTGCATTGCTTGTTCCTTTGCTGAAGGAGCAACAGAAAAACATGCAGTGGATGCATAAAGATGGGAGAAGTGAGGCTGCGTGGAAAACCATGTGAGTTTGTCACTGCATGTGGCTGGTTTGACAAAGCTCCTCAATGCCAGAGCAGCACGAATCGCCTGAAATCTCTCAACATCTCCACATGGAGGTGGTCCATCTCTGTTACCCAGTTTTAACCATGGTTGGTTTTGCTGTTCTCACTGATTATTTAGATCCAAGACAAAGTAAAACAAGCTGAACAGAGCAAGGCCACGAGCCAAGAATTCGGCCGGCAAATTCAGAAGATCACCAAAGATCTCACAGCTATTCTAACTAAGCTGAGAGCAAAGACAGATAACTTAGTTCAAGCAAAAACTGACCAAAAGGTAAGGAAGAGAACTGGAAACATAAGGGATGCTACTGACTAAATTTAGTCTTTTTTGGAGTTAGTTCATTTAGAGGGTATAAGAAAGAACTTTCTTGATCAGCAAGCTTCATTAAAAACAGCTAGTAAAAGAGAAGCAATAAAGAAATTGTATGAAGATGATAGCACAGACCTCTCTACATGGTATAATTTATCATCACATTGAACTTTGTGATAAACATACATGCACGTGTGGGTAAGCAGGAAAAGTGTCAGAGAAGTAAATGAGCTAGGAATACAATACGTTAGTTCCACAATGAAGGATGTTCTTTCTTGGGAGCTAAATCTGAGTTCTCCACCGATGACTTAAGTGACTAATCCTTTTTGGGTGGGGCAGAAGGAAAATATTAGCTCTCTCAGCCTCATAAGAAATAAACACCAGGGTTGCAAAACATCCGGCTCTGTCTTCCTAACCAAAGAAATAGAAATGACCTAATCATGGTAGAATTACTCCTTATAGTATTTGTCTTACACAAACATCATTTAATATCATCCTTCTGATCTTGAAAAATCTGGAGAAATTCATTTCTGTAGTCTAATGTTCTTTCTTTTGGATGGCCATCTAGGAGCTCGGGGAGGAATTAGATGCCTGTAATTTAAAGTTGGTGGAACTGGATGAAGCAGTACAGAAGTTCTCGGAACAGAATGGCCAACTGGGGAGACCACTGACCAAGAAGATAGGAAAACTGACCGAACTTCACCTGCAGACTGTTAGACAGGCTGAGAATCGGTTCTCGAAGCTCAGTCAGGTACGTTTTCCAGGCCAGAATCATAATTTTCAAGCGCAGAAATTCTGTGTTCTGTTTTTCTCTATTGAAAGTAACCTCGCAGGGTGATCTGATCATAAATTCCTAACTGAGCAGGTCCTAACCCAGGCCTGTAACTTCTTTAGTGAACAGTTTTAAGCCAGCCCTATCCATTGTTCTTGTGCATCTAGGATAGCACACCTTTAAAAAACACATAACCACCCTCAAGAGAGCATATAATCTTGTTAACCGTCCTGTAATCCAATCACTACCTTCCTGTCTGCTCCAGTCTTCCTTAAGTCCCCACCTCAATTTTTAGAAGAAGCTACAGAACTGTTTTTCTGTGGAACTTTGAGATCTTGCTCCCTGGCATGTGTTGTCAGTTTAGCTCCAATAAACTAATAAAAATTCTCTATGGGTTTGAATGTTTCTCATGTTGACACTTTAAATATCTCAGATATTATAATGGATTAACCCCCACGACTACCGTATCCAAAGAGTGACAGAAGACCGATGAGTAGCTCAAGTAGAGGTCACATTTGTTATCTGAATGTTAATGATTTTTTAGGCATCATCACATTTAGAAGAATGCAATGAAATGCTTGAATTGATTTTGAAGTGGATTGACAAAGCTAAAATCTTGGTACATGGAAAGATCGTGTGGAATTCTGCGAAACAACTTCGGGAACAATACATTTCACATCAGGTAACTTTGGGAAAAATAATTTTCAAAGAGTAACTAAGAGAAAAATTTAATTTAACTGGCTAGACTGAGAAAATTTAGAAGGCTGTAATGTCAAATGATTGTAGGTGCCAGAGAAAAAAAGAAAGCTAAGGTAGCCCTACTACTTGTCCAGTGGTTTAAAAGAAAGTACCTACACATGAAATTTGCTAAAACTGTATAAATGAATGGATGTCCTCTATCTCCCCTAGACTTTCCTTTCCCAAGACCAAAAATAACCAGTCCCTTTTGTGCAGCTTCTTTGGAACAGTTATATGCAGGGATGTGGTGGGGAATCCTTCCTGATGAAAGATGCTGTGACATATAGAAAGATTATGTAAGCCAGGGTCAGACTGATGGGAAAACCAAGCTCTGCCATTTAGGGTGGTGTGATTTGGAGGAAACTCCTTTCTCTCTCTAGATTCAGACTTCTCACCAGTAAGATGGAGATGTAACGATTTATATTGCAGAATTATTACGAGGATCAGATGGTGTAACTCGTGTGCAGACATTACCACGCGCATTATCTGACACGTGGGCCTTGAGCTCTCACGCCTCCTCCTCAGCCCTCCCCTAGCCTCGGCCGCCTGGCTTCCACAGGAAGCAGGGTCAGCTGGGCACCAGCAATGAGCCCACATCACAAGGTGGCCGCATTGCTTCATTTCCTCTGATATTTTCTGTGGGTTGTGTCATCCAGGAAATTATTTCATTCTTTTATAATTTAGGTTTGAATCAGACATAGATATCTAGTAGCCCAGTTATCTTGCAATAAAATGCAGAATGCTTTTTAAGTTACATGGATATCCTCAAGTATTTTAGATTTTCTCTTTTATTTTGATTTCTGTATACTCATGTGTTTTAAATCCAGCCCCTTTCCCATTCCGGTTGACAGGGTTCTAGATCAGAGCTTCTTTTTCAACTCGGGCTGCTTTAACAGGCTTCTAATTGGTTTCCCTGTATCTACAATCTTTATTTCCAATCACTCGCACATACTGTTTTCAAGAAATCCTCCTTAAACAACTCCAGTCTTCTATTTGAGGATATGCTTATATAGTAACATACAAGACTTAAGTTATAACTGGTTGTAAACAATGAAAAAATACTCAGTCTCATTAGAAATCTAGAAATGCAAATGTAAGAGAGAGAAAGTGTTTTGACTATCGAGTTAACACTGTTCTTTTAAAGTTCATATTTAAGGAAGCAAGAGCTCTCAAACACTCCTGGGAACTTGGTAAAAGCTCTTTGAAAAACAATTGGCAAAACAAATCATGATCATCAAAATGTTTCTACTCTGTAATCCAAACTGTAGAAAATATTTCATGCAGTATTAATCACTGGAGTGGAATTTTAAAGGAAACTTAAATGTCAACTCATTTTTCTGAGTAAATTTTTGGATATAATGGAATATAACGCAGTCTTTAAAATGGTGATTAAGGCTCTTTCTTCTAAAAAACTGCTATACTCATTTGTTTATTCAACAAACATTTATAAGGTATTTTGCAAAGGTAGGAATTGAAGTTGGCATTTGAAGTACTAACAATATTTCCTGTCCCAGCCCCCGGGGAGTTGATCATTAAAGGGAGGAAGGAGATAGAGGCAGATCTGGACAGTTCCAGCGCCCTGAGATAATGCAGGCACTGAGGGGCCAAGGTGCTGAAGGAGCCCCCAGGAGGGCGCTCCACCCAGACTGCCGGGGTTTGAGAAGACGGTTGAGCCTTCTCAGGAAAAGGCGATTCTGGGCTGAGTCCTGGGAGACAGCCAGCCTCCTTCTGTAGTTGTGAGAGTGAGGGGAGCCCTGCTTGGCCCGCTGGAAGGTGCCGGAGAAGAGAGGTCTTGGAGACAAGAACAGAGAGCAAAGGAAAAGACAGATCCTGGGAGCCCGATAAGCACTTGGACTTGATCCTAAACTCACTCCGAGGCCCTTGACAGATATTCTGCAGGCAAGTGACAAGTACAGACTTGCGTTTAAGGAAGATGACTTAGCAGCCTGTGGGCACGAGCAGGTTGATGATGAGAAGACGACACAGAAGGTGGCTGTAGTGTTCCAGGAGGAAGGGACAGGGCCTCTCTGGAGGCTGCGAGAAGACAGGAGCAAGGGCTTTACTGAGCTGGAATCCTGGACCGGAGTCTGTGGCTGCAAGTGGAAGGGAGGGAGGGGCCAAGGGCAACGGCCCTGTTTTTCTGACTTGGGCAGCTGGGTGGGTTGAGTGCAGATGGACAGACAGTGGGTGTGGGTGGTTATTTCACACGGACGCTCAGGAGAGAACTCGGCCTGCACGCACCGTTCCAGGGAGCTCCTGTCCCCGCCTCAGGAATTAAAGGCGCCCAACTTTATCCAGAAACAGTGCACAGAGAGAAAATGCACGTTGCCAGTGTCAGGTGAAAGAGGAAGATGCAAACTTGTAGGTGGGTTACGATCTAAATTACCTAGAGCTATATCCACACGTAGCAGCAGCTCGGCTTGAATTTCTCTCTCAGGTCTGGGACTAGGGAATCTTTTATTTATACAAATGCGGGGGTGGGCAAAAGTGGGTTTACAGTTGTGAGTATGGGAAGCACAGAGTTTATTCTTGTATTATTATTTATTAATTATTGTATTATTTATTTGTATTATAACTGTAAACCTACATTTGCTCCCTCCCCCGTATAGACTGTTTATTGTGAGAAAAAAATGTGCTCTATTTTAAAAAATCAGGGTCTGTGGCTTAAGAATAATGTCACCCCTCCCACTTCTCTTTGTACACCACTCGGCCCGGTACCTGCCCGCTTTGTGTTCACTCCCCCCTGTGCCTTGGCTTGGCTGCTCCCTCGGCCTGGAATGCCTGCCCCCTTCCTCCCCATCTGTCAGAAGGCGGACATCCCGTGACTCTGTGCAGACACTCAGAGTGACTCTTCCAGGAAGCCTTCTCCAGCCTTGCTGCAAGTCCGTCCCGTTTCTACCTTCCTTACCCTGGCTTCTCTTTCACTTTTCCCGGGCAGTGCCTGTTACATGGTTATTAACCCATCCGTGTTAGTCACCCCAGTAGGTGGTCCCGTCCTGAATGACGAGAGCGTGTTCTGTTCCTCCAGGGACCCTAAGTTGCGTCTACCCCCTTGTCTCACTTAAAGCGAGTGATCAAAGGTTTTTTGTTTGTTTGCAATGCTCTTGCCCTATTTTCATTCCTTAGACTGATCCGCACGTAGACCTTAGGTGTAGAATATGAGAGCTGGAGTGCATCTCTTTAGTTTAAATGAGTATGAGGCAAGATAGGAGGCCCAGCAGCCTGATGAAGCTGCCCGATGTGTAGAGCACTGTCTCTGCTGGAACATTCGTGTCCTGACCCTCACCAGGGGGCCTCTCGGGGTGATGGACAGAGCCTGGGCCTTGTGGTCCAACACTTAATAGCATGTGGCCTTGGGAAATTGTTTACAGTTTCTGAACTTTGATTCTTTTTCTGTGAAATGAGAATAATAGTAGGTGGGGAGTGGGCGCAGGGGTGTGGAGATTAGACCCAAGAGGGCACACAGCGCCCACGTCCCCAGGGCCATGGGAGGTGTGAGTTAGGTCTTCCCTACTCCCTTCCCAGTCTGATGGTCCACGTTGATTACCTGTACCTCTCCACCTACCTGTCAGTGTTGTGAATATTGATCGTTCACTCTAGACCATGCTGGAGGAATCTGAAGAAATTCACAGCGATCTGGACGCAATGGCTGAGAAGTTACAGTCCCTCGCTAGCGTGTACTACACAGAAAAGATGTTTCAGCAAGTGGCCGACCTGGGACGGGAGACCGAGGGCTTGCGGCAGGTGATCAAAATGCGTTCGCAGAATCTCCAAGATGCTGCCGAGGTAAAAAGCAAGAATAATAATAATTTAAATTGAGAAGTCCATCATTAAAAAACACTGGTGGTTTTCTGGCGGAGATGTAGCGCTCCCCTCTGAGGGGCCTCCTGGCCCCTGATGTTACCCTCCCTATGAGTTTGAACTTCAGGTGCCTCGGCCCTGACACCCGCGTTGCTTTGTCCTCTGCAGGACATGAGCCAGTTTGAGGCGGAGCTGAAACACCTGCAAGTTGCCTTGGAGCAAGCGCAGGCCACGCTGACTTCTCCGGAGGCCGGACGGCTCAGCCTCAAGGAGCAGCTCTCTCGTCGGCAGGTGAGCAGAAGCACTTCAGGGGAGATGAGCGGGGGCCTCAGCTTTAAAAGGGGGGAGCGAGGAAAAGCGATTTCTAGACGCGGTCATTCTTAGCTCTGTAGGCATTTGTTTTTTGTAACCTTTCGTGGAAAATGTTTATAACTGGTAAACGGGCTGCAATGTGAGCGGCCCTTGCTTGTGAAAGGAACTCCTGAATATAAAATGCGTGAACTATGCACTCGCACTTTCAGCACCTGCTGTGTGAGGTGGAGTCGCTGAAGCCCAAGGTCCACGCCGTGCAGGCCTGCCAGAGCGCGCTCCGGATCCCCGAGGACGTGGTCACCAGCTTGCCGCTGTGCCACGCGGCCCTGCAGCTGCAGGAGGAGGCCAGCCGGCTGCAGCATGCCGCCATCCAGCAGTGCAACGTCCTGCAGGCACGTGCGGGGGGCCAGCCTGGGTCTGCGGGGGTCCCCGCGCCAGCGGCACCACAGCCGCAGCCCAGAAGTCACGGGCTCCCTTGCTGAGCGTCATGTGGGCTCAGCCCTGCAAACACACCCAGAGTGTTAAATGTGACAGGTGTTGTGGGTATGTAAAATTAGGAGATGAAATGCTATTGTGTGGATCGCCCACAAAAGCCTGGGGAAAGCTCTATAAAAATATCTGGTGGTGAGAACTACCTTTTAGCGATATTTTTATAAGGACAACTTACATGGGTTAATTTTATATTCAGCGGTGTTTTTACTTCATAATTCATCCTAGAATCATCTAGAACCTTGTAATATGACTTACCGCTAGCATATATCGCAGAATTTTTTTTCATATTTCAGCTTAATGGTGCACTAAATGCATTTTTGTGCCTGAAAGTACACCAAAGGATAACTCTTAGTCTCTTTAATAAGAGAAAAATCATTTACTGGGAAGATACAACAACACTATTTACCTCATATCTCATTTCAACTCATGTTGCACCATATTTATCCAAAAATTCCAGCCCAGTCAGGTGTGGCTCAGCGGTTGAGCATCGACCTTGGATCCAGGAGATCGGGGTTCAATTCCTGGTCAGGGCACATGCCCGAGTTGCGGGCTCAATCCCCAGTCGGGGGCGTGCAGGAGGCAGCCGATCAATGACTCTTTCATCATTGATGTTTCTATCTCTCTCTCTCCCTCTCCTTTCCTCTCTCCGAAATCAATAAAGATATATATTTTTTAAAAATACCCTCTGGTTGCATTGCTAGCAGCCTCTTTGGTCAGTTACCCTCACTCCTTGTCTTACACTCTGTTAGACAGTAGATTCCTGGGGATAGAAGTCATGCTTAATTAATTTTTTACCCCCCACTTCAGCTCTTACCAAGTGCCTTACACATGTGTTCAGTATGGTTTAGATGGAAAAATAAAGCAATCGTGGTTTTCATACCGCTTCCCACCGCGTCCGGCCGTGACGTTGCCACCGTCAGGGCGCTGTGAGTAGGGGGCACACGGAGTGTCTAGCCACTTAACTACTTTGAGTTCATGAATAATCTTGGCGACGTGTTTTAAAAAGAAGGCTCTGAAATACCTGAGTAAAGTTGAGGATTTGAGTCTCCGAGGGATTCTAGCCATCATTTCGTTATTCCCCAGGAGTTAAGACTGTAGTTTGGCAGAGAGCAGCACGAATTGCTTACACAGTTACTGATACTGAAAGGTAACTCCTGTGGTCTTTCTTTTCCCAAAGGAGGCTGTGATGCAGTATGAACACTATGAACAAGAAATGCAGCACCTCCAGAAGCTGATAGAAGGAGCTCACCGAGAGATTGAGGACAAGCCTGTGGCCACCAGTAACATCCAGGAGCTGCAAGCCCAGATTGCTCAGCACGAGGTGAGACGGAAACTCGGGCAGGATGCTGGCTTGGTTAGAACTTGTGATTGGTTTCTAGTGAATCAAAGAGAAAGGTTCTCTCTGGCATAACGTGTTCTTGGGCAGTCTCTTCAGCTCTCTTTGCATTTTGAGGGCTGTTTTTGCCAATCCTTTCCAAGGTCCAGTAGCATGAGTCTTCCCCTTGATTCCAAAACTTCTTTGCATGTTGTTCATGACATTTCTCAACCGGGACCCAGAGACTGTCTCCTGCACCTGAATTCTCACAGTTAATACACCAAGACCCAGGCTGAGCCCTGTGCTTAAAGCCTGAAAGCAGCAGCAATGCTCAAAGTCTTGCTGCCCTGATCACCTTCTTTAAAAAGAAAGGATATTTCATACATTTTTATAAGCATCTGTTCTTTCAAATATTGGTTGTTTCAGCTCCTTTCACCAAGATCAGAGAATGGGCCATATTCTTTGTTTTGTTGACTTCCAGGCTGTACCTCTCAGCATCTTCCCATTTACAGAAGTGCCTCTTTCCTCGTACCGTTGGCATCATTATGAGCTTAGGACTTGGACACCCTTTGTGCAGACCTGGTTTCAGAGATCATAGACCTTGAGTGTCGAGCCCATTGATATTTGGCAGTGAATTCCTTTCCTGGCTTGTCAATTCCTATGTAGGTCACATTTACTCTTTCCCTTGGGGGCTGGCTCATAGCATCATGAATTCTGGTAAGTGCCTGGGGGTGGGGGGTGTCTTATTTCTCTGTGCCAGAGGTGGACATTTAGCTTCTCCTTCCATGTGCTCTATTTTAACTCTGTTGTCATGGAGCAACAAACTTATTTTTCACAAACCAAACATCATAGTGAGGGTCTCAGAAGATTCATTTGTTGCCTTTTATGGATGGAAAAATCTCACCATTCCCCTCTCCAAATGCAATTCTTTAATTTCTTGACACAGCCAATGCATAAATCACATTTATATATATATGATTTATAAAATAATGTAAATAAATACCCCACGTACATTTACTCCTACATGGTAGATATCACCTACTTTAACATTTGTTTCTCTTATGCCATTGGTTAAAAGAAAATGTTATGCAAATATCAGAAACCACTGTTTATATAACTCAGACATTAGACTATATATTGTAAATCTATTTTGAAGCTATTTATAATCCCATTTTCTAAGACCCAGAATTTTGTTGTAACAACTGTTCTAGCCTAGCACAGAAAATATTTTTAAAAAATCTTCTCTGGAATAACAATAATTATCATTACCACGATTTTCTGTTTTTCAAAACAATTTTCAAAGTTTTTACCTTACCTTTTATAACAACCCGGTGAGGTAAGGATTTTTTTTCGTTTCTATTTTACTGACAAGAAAAGAAAAACAGATTTTTTTTAGATGACTTCCTGAGCTCCCAGATCTAGTTACTCAGGGAAAATAGATTCTAATCTAGTATTTTTGGCTCCAAATTAGTTCTCACTGCTGCAGAAACTATTTGAGCTACCTCACTGCACAAAAGAATAGAATGATGGTCTAGGAAAACAAATGACTTGCCCAAGGTCATGGAGCCAGCTCTCAGCACAAGCAGCTGTGGACTGCTCTCTGGCTCCTGTTCAGTGGTCTGTTCATTCTGTGACATTCTCCCCCAGCTCTAAGCATCAGTGCAGACATTTGTTAGCTTTGTCATGCGATTCAGAATGCACCTTCATAGCAACGATGACATAGTCCTGGGCGAGGCTCATTGTACCTATAAAACAAACGCAGGAAGGAAAGTGCTGAGAGGAGAGAGCCTGATTTAAGATAACATAAAAATTTGGAAGAATGCTTCTTCCTGTATTTGCAGTCTGCTTTTAATAGAATTTCAGTCTTGATGTGAGTCTAATTTCCTTGTGGATAACTCTAAGTCGTAGAATAACTGATCATTGATTCATTTCTAAGGAATTCCCGTATTTTCCATGATTTTTCAAGTGTTGCATTTAAACTGAGAAAATTATCGGCCACTTTCAAATCGTAGGAGAGAATAGTCAGGCCTCTTGCTGTGGACCTGACAGCCCTGCTCCTGACTGCGGGTGGCGCCCCCCAGAGGGCAGCTTTCCTCAGAGCAGCCCCTGTACCTGAAGCCCTCACCTTTGTAGTCATCTTCTATGTTCATTTTTGGAAATGCCCAGTAAAAATGAAAAGTACACATGGTTTCTGAGAGTGGGGAACACGTTAACTCCGTCAGTGCTCCAAGTAAAATAGCGGACTCAACCCCCAACCTGCAAGTTAGTGGGAGATAGACAGGTTTATCTTATAGAAGAAAGTTCCAGAGAGCTAATTCTCCAGCCACTCACACAGGATAGCTGTATAGTGCAGATTCCCACAAGCCTAGCACATCAAAACCATTTGAAGTGGAGACCAGGATTGCATTTTTATCAAACAGCCCAGAGGAGTTTTCCACGCAGTAAAGCTGAGGACTCCCGTTTAGGCAGTGGGCGTTACTGTCAGCGTGGGTGTGCGTTGGTCCTGCAGTCGGGGCAGGCGGTGGCCATCCATGCGGGCACAAAGGGTGGGAGGTCTAAGACTCATGGTGCTTCACAAAGATTCCTCCAGTCTACCCCGATGGGGCGAGGCACCGTAAGAATGCACACAGATTTGTCCCATGGAGAAAGAATTCAAGGAGTCCGGTGAGCTGGTAGTTGTCTTTTCTATGTGTATTTAACTAGTTATTAATAGAGTACTCGTGTGTTAGGCGTGAGACCAGGTATAGTAAATAGCTACTTAATCACTATTTTTAAAACCCTGTTAGGTTTAATTAATTACCTAGCAGCCCTAATAGGTAAAAAAGTGATGATTTCTACTTTTTAAGCGCTTGCTTTAAAAAAATCCCTGGACTATGCTAGAAGTCAGGAAATCAGGCTGCTGGCTGTTTTCCCTTCCACCCCTCAGTTTGGGTTGCAGGGGAGAAACAAAGTGGCAACAGTTACAAAATAGTACATATATGTGTGTACATGTGTATACATGTGCATGTACCTATACATACACATATACACACTCACATACCCATAGACATACACACACGCACACACATCATTTTGTTATTGTTGTCATTTTGTTTCTGAACTTCAAGTTCAAAGCTCTAGTTTGAATGTCAATGTCTTTAAAATGATAGTGTCTGTATACATATCTGTATATACGCACTGATTTTAAAGACGTTGATGTCTAAAATCTTTGTCACAGACTGTGTTCTGTACAAACACTAAATGACAACTTTTTAGATAAGGGAGCCAAATAAAACGAATTGGAAAAAGGAACGGTAGTGCACTCTTAGGACTAAGGTTTTAGGATATACATCTTCACTTTTTTAAAGATGTATACCTCTTTTAAGTAAGAAAATATAAATTTAATATTTTAGAGTTACCATGTTAATTTATCATTTAGAATTTTAATATTTTAGAATTTTTAAGAGCTATTTCTGGAAAATATGTATGTCTAGAATATATATTCAGTTAGCTCCTGGAAAAAGTTTTAGACCCCTCTATCTCTCAACACAATTTTTTTCAACAAGAAATGTATTTGAAAGGCATTACATTTGAGCTGGACAAGTTCAAAGCTCCAGTTTGAAGCCTCAGAAACATTTGAAGCACGGTGGAGTACCTGAAGGAACTTTTGATGAATGTACCAAATTTTATTTTGGGTGCAATCTGCATTTAAAAATTTGGCTTTCATATGTAATTTTCAGCTTATCTACAAAAATAACTCCCCAGGAAGCAGGAAAGACAAGCAGTTTGCTTAGCGACCCCGTGTGAACAACCGACTGCTGGATTTCATATATTCAGCATAGAGCTGAGCATTGCATTTTTTGTAATTTTAGTCATCACATGACCTGATTTCCATGGCATGAACCATCTGGCAGTGACAGGTTCAGGCATTCTGAAGAAAGTTGCAGGTCGTTCGTTTGCATAAGTCCCCGACTGCGCAGGCGGCACCCCTCGGGTTAGGATCCCGCGGGCCTGCCCTGCCCCTGCCCCTGCCCCTGCCCCACGCCGGGCTGCCGGCCGCGCCCGCGCCCCTCTGCAGGCAGCTGCTGCTCAGCCCCGTCCACATCCTGCCTCCCGCCGCCGCCTGGCACAGCTCTGTGCTTTCATTGGCCGGCCCCGGAGGAAGATGAGCGCCGCCAGCTCGGTTTCCTCTCGATGCTGCTCTGACACGGGGGTGGGAAAATGTTTCCTCAGGAGCTGGCTCAGAAAATCAAGGGCTACCAGGAGCAGATCGCCGCTTTGAACTCCAAGTGCAAGATGCTGACGATGAAAGCCAGGAACGCCACCATGCTGCTGACGGTGACCGAGGTGGAGGGGCTGGCGGAGGACTTGGACAGGGAGCTCCTCCCAGCCACCTCTGCCCACCCCTCCGTGGTCATGGTAAGTAGGGGTCACCGCCAGGTTTGCCGGGCGCGGCCAAGCACTCTCTTCTCTGACTGTACCCGGCTCCCCGCTCCAGGTTCCCTCTGGCTTGTTTTAGGGACCAGGGGCAGGTCTTGCAGGTTAGAGCCCAGGAACAGTCTTCTTAACTCTGCTACATTGGGGCCAAAGCCAGTGTGTGACACTGTAAACAATGACAGTTGAACTAAAGCTGTTTGCTGGAAACTGCTGAATTACTTAACGTGTCAAAGGTCGGCCCTGCGTTTGTTTATAACTTAGCAAGGCTACTGAGAGGCTCTAAGTGTCAAAAAAAACCCCTTTGCATAGTTCTCTAGTTTTCTGGGGGATGAGAGAACCGTGCTACATATATTATGAGTTTTCCAAGTTAAAGCACTGGCTGACTAGATATGTGTATTTCGTTGTATAAATGTTTAGTAAAATATAGAAGAAAGGCTATTTTTAGAAAAATAAGAAAATAGAAAATCCAAAGTTTAGCTTTGGATTAAAAGAAAGAAGTCCCATTCATTTCTGTCTACATTATTTCCCCATCACTTTGCATCTAAAATGCATGCATTATTTTGGTAACTCAGTGCTTTCCAGGGCTGTGTTTTTTCCACACGTGTGTACTGTGCCATGGACAGTGCATACCCACACTTGGACTCTTGGCAATCTATTACTTAGGGTGTAATTATCTTCCTAGAATATTCGAAATTTGAGATGTACACAGAAATCCAAGCTTAATTTCATAGACTCCTCCATCAGTTGTACAATTCATGATTTTTAAAAATTATTTATAAAGATACAATCAAGAAAGAAAAATAAATTAGGGAACTATTTAATCAAGGACAAAACATTCGACATGACGTGCACCTCCTTAACACCGTTTCTTTTACAAATGGTTCCTCTCATTAAGTTCACTTGAATGAAACTTTTACATATTAACACAAATTTGCATGTAAATATGGGTCTCAGTAATTCTAACCTTTGTTATATAGTCATCTTTGTTTTGACCTACACCAGACCGGGTCTTTTGTTACATAGCTAACTGATTTTTTTGTGTCCTTTGGGCTCCCTTTTATGTGACAGATGACTGCAGGTCGCTGTCACACTTTGCTGTCACCTGTCACTGAGGAGTCTGGGGAGGAGGGAACCAACAGTGAGATTTCCTCTCCACCTGCCTGTCGTTCCCCTTCACCTGTGGCTAACACGGAAGCTTCTGTTAACCAGGTACCACCCACTTGGCCCTCCCCGAGCTCTGCTCTCTGGATGGTTGCAGGACTTCATTCCTATCAGGCTGTGGGTGTGAATCCTAGACTCTGAGGAGCACACCATTAGGTGTGACAATGGCACAAGCTATGATTGCCACGTGAGACCACTGCTGGCTTTACACTTCATCTCCTCTCCAGGGCTCCTGGCAACGAGACGAGCAAAAACTGGGTCACAGAAATTATAGCTGGAGGAGGCTCTGTTTTAAGGCATTCTGGCTCTGGTGTCTAACAGCTGTCTGTAATGGAGTACTGCATCCTAACAGAAAACGTGTCACCCCTGTGATTCCATTGCTGTCTTAACATGTATTGAACACAGTTTGGACACCTACCGGCTCAGATTTTGAAGATGGAAAGCTTCTGTTCATTATATTATACTTTTTCTTCATTTACTAATGGTCATCGAATTTAAAGGGCTGGTTGCCAGTTTACATATTGGAATACCTTAGTAGATTTGAATTTTCTCACCTTTCATAATCTTAAATTTTATTTTTTATAAAATAGGAATAATACCTTGTTTTGAGATGCCTTTTAGCATACATTTTATTAAAATAGATTGTATCAAATTAAATAGGTTAAAAGTTTTCATGGAAAATATTAGACAGAAATCAAGAAGACACATACGGTAATCAAAAAATGTTCATGCATGTTGAGCAATACGCTCTCTTTTACATTTAGCCAAAACAACTAAAAAATTGTTTTTAATGATGTTACTATGAAATTATGTAAATGTTCAAAGGGGTTTAGCTGTAGTATCAGGGAAGAAATATTAAACAGACCAAAGATTCTATAAACTATATTACAGATGTATCACTTTTTTTTTTTTCATTTTAAAACGGAAGATTTCAAAATAGGGTTTCTGTGATAGAGAAAACCCTCTCTCCCCCCAGAAAGAATAAAATTGATGAAACCTTTAGATAAAACAGTTCTCTTGCTAAAAGTCTCTATATAGCTCTAGGGCAGCTATCCATTCGTTCATTCGTCAGGTACATTCTGACTACCGGTGACTCTGGCGCTGAGCCCCAGAGGTGCAACACAGGGGACGACAGCTGTGCTCCCTGCCCTCCAGGCCTTAGACTCTGGAGAGAAAGATGGCCATGGGGCGGATAATTAAAAAAGGACCAGAGGAAATTAAAAAACAACAAAATGGAGAAGTTCAGGGCGTGCTAGAGGATTTGGGAAACCGTCCTCTGCAGACTGGTTTTAAAATAAGCATTACTCAGTTCTTTGACACGCTGTTCCCTGTGGCCACGCTTGTTAGGATCGGAGAACTGTGGCTGTAGTCCGATGTTGATTGTGTAAAAAAAAAAAATGTATCTTATGTTTAATCTTCTTAAAATGTTCAAATTGAACAGTCAACACTGACCTTGAGACTACACTGGGAAGAATGTCCCTTTTCTAAGATTATGAGCCTTGATGCTACTTGTAAAGTGTCTTTTGATGCACGTGACAGTGCCCTGGAAATAAAAAAACGTGGGGACACTTTTATCGTGATGACTCTGACTGTCAAGCTCAATCAAATCCCCAAATTAGGGGGGAGGCTATGCTTTATTTTAATCTCTTATATCACCTCTTGCCCATCACAGGAAACCATCAATTAAACCACATTATTAACATACTTACACGTGATACTACAAGTTCATTAAAAAATGTTTTGTATTTAACGTATGATAGGCAGCTATACTGGGAGGAAGCTGTTAAAAAGCCAAAGCATTATGCTTGGCGTTGCAGAAGCAAATCGACCCATCATTTACAGCCACATGAATTCTTCTACAGTGATGTGAGTCAGAGGAAAAGGGACCAATACACATGGCCAGTGATGCATTGGATTTACAAGATTTTCTCTTAAAACTGAGGAGGACATTTAGGATCCGCCTGAGTTCCAGTTTCCAGACTCAAACACGGTGCAGAAATGTGCAGCTGCTTCAGGGAGCAGCCAGATAGAACTGCTTTAGGCAGCACGGCCGTTAGAAGGGTCCGTGCTTGCTGCTCCTGTAAGTGGATCCCTGTTATGTAACCAACGATCGCCCACTTTCAGGGGCCCTGTCTCTGACAGTAGCTGTTACCGGAATGTGGGGCCAGTTTCATTTACTTGAGGGGAGAGATAATGAAGCTGCCCCAGAATGGGCTGAAGGCTTCTTGATCCCTGTGGAAGCAAGACCTCAGCTCCTGGAGGGAGCTGAAGAAGCAGAGGTTTGAAAGGGCGATCCTGTAAAGGGTAGAGCGCTGGGCTCCAGCTAAGGCTCAGAGCAGGCTCCAGCTCTTCCTCCTCTAAGCTGAAAGTCCTTGGGAAGCCCCTCAGCCCCCTCATTTGCAAGGGAAGCAATGCTACTTCGTTCACAAAATTGTGAAAAAATGTTAAATACGATATTAATTGTTAAAAGCACCATTCTGATTGGAAAATGGTTATAAAATGGTAGTTATAGGAATCTGGACAACAACTCTCATAACTTAGGCACATAAGCAACAGAGACATTTTAAGGGGGATTCCTCAAAATGACAAATACTGCCTTTACTTGGCAATTCCTTAAAGGACTGATGGATTTATTCTATTGAATTTATTCTATGTCATCCAAGTTACTCATTAACAAAAGGTGGTATATTTTCAAATCCTTAAAAAAAAATCCAGCTGTCCTTCCTGTCTAACAGGCCTGAGTCATACACATGCACTCTCACAATCACACTCAAAAGAGCCAGAAGAAAGTTGTTTTGGTAACAATTTATTATATTCTGGCTTTTTTAAGGGCCTTTTTAAAATTTATAATAGAGCATTTAATTTAAAATGTTTACCACATTTAAAGCAACTTTTTTCCCTCATGGACAGTAATAGTATATAGATATATATAAAATAATAGATTTAAGTAGGTACTTTTATATGGATGATTTTTGATGTACGTGTATGTCTGCCTGTTACTTGCCAAACAGCACAGTGTGCTCAGGATCAGAGACTAAGGGTGTTCCTCCTTTATGGAGCTCTGTGCCTGCGAGAGCAGGCAGATAATTACAATAGAGCAGGACCTGTGCTCTGACAGCAGGAATCACCAAGTGCTCAGGGAGCACAAAGAGAAAGCACCAAAACCAGGCTGGAGACCAGTACTGGTCAGGGATGGCCCTTTTGGCTTTAAGGCAGGAGTGCAGGTTAGGCAGTTGGCAGGCCCTAGAGCGATGTCAAGTTATTCAGGCAAAAGGAACCACATGTAGGAAAGCATGTTGTCAGGAAGGAAAATGGCCCATCAAGGCAACTACAAACAGAATCAGAAGAATTAGAGAAACATAGATTTGAAGAAGGAAGAGAAAGGAAGCTGAGAGGGCTGCAGGAAACAACCTGAGGACCTTGGGTGCTACACAAAAGAATCTGAACTTGGCCCAGAAGCTGATAGTTAACCGTTGAGGGAATTTGACTAGAGGCTATGCACAGAAGTGAGTTTTAGAAGGATCTTCCTGGATGGATGTGGACAGTAGAGTGGAGATGCACCAATTCAGAGCCAGGGAAGCTAGTGAGAGCCAGAAGTTGCTCTCTGAAGCCAGGCCCAGACTTGCGATGTCAGTGAGAGAAAGAGCAGGGGGACTGTGGCCACCTGGACGGCACGTCTCCACATAAAGCAGGCGGCCTCTCCTCTGTTAGAATTGCTGTAGCCACGTGGACACAGCGTCCAGTCTCGCCTATCTTCTGACTTGCAAGAGAAGTCATGAATCTGGATTCTTATGAAAGTTCTCTGTCCCAGTGAAGAGCAATTTAAACAATTTAAAATATTGTATAGGCCAAGTGAGGTACATACAGGCCAGAGACAGCCTGCGTGCTGCCAGTTTGCAGCCTGGGAATGAGGAAGTTGGCGCTGTAATGAGAATCTGAGCCAGTGCTGTGGCGGGGTATGTGTCACTACAACGTCACCCATACATAAGCAGTGGATGGGAGGGAGAGGAGGAGTAGCGAATAAATCCCAAGCTTGTAGCTCAGAGGACAGATGGCTAAGATACTATCATTTTTTCTTAAGTTCATTTCCCTCCCTGGATTGTTTTTTAAATATTGAGTTGAAAGGGACCATGGGATATACATGTATAGCCATATATGTCAGTTGGGAGCTTATAAATAGACCCATGTTTAAGAATGAGCGGAGGAAATCTGCAAATGAGAAAGACTGGATGACTGGAGAGCTGGGTGGAGAACAGAACGATTAGAGAAAAGTGTTTCCAAAAAGGCCAGCCAGTGCATGGGATGCTACTGATAGGTCAAGGAAGGGAAAGGCTGAAAAATACTCATTTTATCTCATAGGGAAGAGCCACTGATGACGTGAAAAAACAATCCCAGTGGGGTCCTTGAGACTGGAGTTCAGTTGCGTATTTAGAAAGGAATTGAGGGCGAGAAAGTGAGCATATCAAGTGTAAACCAACATTTTGAGAAACTGGATTATGAAGGGAAGGGGAGGAAGGGAGAAACGGTGATTGTGAATGTGTGTGCAGGTGTCTGCACCTGTGATGACCCACCGCCTGTGATTTGAGAACATTTCTAATGTATGATATCCTGCAAGAAAATAACTATGAAAGAAAGACTGTTTGTAGGTGTTTTCAGATGGAAAAGATTTGACTCTAGATGATGAGGAGAAGGTCAGTAGAGAGGGAGAGGATATTAACAGACCAAGACCCTTGAAAGAGCAAAGGTGGATGGGATTCTGGGAGTAGGTGGAAGGGTTATCCTTAAGCAGGGAGACTAGCAAGCATAAGGTAAAGGTGAGTCTGAATGTAGACGGGCTTTTGGAAGTTTAAGAATTTCAGGAGTATCTCTCTGATGCTTCAGTTGCGTGTCTGTGTGTGTGTGTGCATGGTTGTGTGAGCATGCACACGCATGCATTCTGGGAAGTAAAGTTAGATTGAGTCCTGGTTGGGATTTTCCAGGTGAGTGAAGCAGAGGTTAAATGGGCAAAGGGAACAAAGGTGTTGGCAAAATTTAACTTTATTTATTTTTAAAATATATCTTTATTGATTACAGAGAGAGGAAGGGAAAGGGAGAGAGAGAGAAACATCAATGATGAGAGAGTCATTGATTGGCTGCCTCCTGCACGCCCCCAACTGGGGACCAAGCCCGCAACCCGGGCATGTGCCCTGACTGGGAATCGAACCCCGATCCTAGGCGGAAGCTCAACCTAGGTGGAGCCTGGATCCTAGGCAGAAGCTCAACCGCTGAGCCACGCCCAGCTGGGCGAACATGAGCTTTTCAAAGGACTTGCTAATACCAGATGAATCTCCCCAAGATTGGTGACAGGACTAGGAATGGAGAGGGGCCAGTCTCCATGTCCCAATGCCATCAGTAAATGTTAGGGACTTACCTGGAGCCTCAGCGACAGCAACGACACAGAAGGTCTTGTGGCCCTTCAGATACAACCTCATTGAATCCTCAGCACCCACAGTGCTGCAGGGAGGAGGGAGCCAGTATGTGGGATGGGAGTGACTGGCCCCAGCTGTCTGGCTCCATCGGAGGAGAGTGCCAGCTGGGATCTCAGGTTCCCGACTTCTCGGGTGTCAGGCTGCCGTCTGAGTTCATTCCACTGCACGGCCTTCTGTGCGCCTACAGACCCCCAAACTCCAGCCCCCTTCCTGCTGTCTCCAGGGTTTCTCAGGTGGGCGGGACCTCCTTTTACCAAGACATTATTATCAATAAGGCTCAGGCATTTTAAATGAACATAACTTTCATCAATAGTACAGCTGTAAAAGTGGTGAACTTTATAACAGCAATTCCCAGAAAGTAAACATGACTCGCCAACTCAATCTCTATTAATATACAGATAAATAACCACAGAATATAGCTCACAGTTGAAAATATATGAATTATATGTCTCTGTAATTGATTCCATCATCAATACTAATAAAATATGTAATATTACTTATAACCCAAGAAATAAAGGTAATTCAATAGCCTGGTTTTTCATCATTCACTTTATTTTTGTGTGTGCTTTCCAGGAATCTATTTGAAGGAAATCTTTTTTATTATTTGTTTCTTAGAGTAGTTTTGACTTACCCATTATTTTTTTCCCTTATTTAATATTAAAATATTTAAATGAATTTCCATAAATAATGAGCTCACAAATATCAAAACTCTGACTATACCTGAAAAATGAATTTCTATAAATTTAGCTTTATTTAATGCAAATACTTTTAAAAATTACTCAAAACTTCAATCACTGCATTAAATAGCATTTTAGGAAATGTTTAGAAAAGATGATTTAGGTTTTTTGTTGTTGTTTGTTTTTTGCTATAGTAGTTAATCCATCTTTAAATATGTGTATCACTTACATTTTTTGTATTTCCATTTTACCAAATACAAAACAAGAATGAATTCTGACAACTTTTATTGGTAAACTTGTTGATTTTTTAAATATAAACTGAAATTCTAAAGCAACTATAATGTGCTTTCTCCTTCTTGTCACAAGAATTTCCTCGCTTTAACAGTGTGTAGCCCCTGGGACAGGTGTTCTCCTAACCCTTCCCCACCTGACAGGCAGTGCCCAGGGCATGTTGGCCTAGACGCTGTCCCCGTGGCTCCAGCGCTATGCTTTGCGCCCACAGGACATTGCCTATTACGGAGCCTTGTCTGCCGAGAGGCTGCAGACAGATGCCGCGAGGATCCACCCCTGCCCGGTGCCGCCCCAGGACTTCTATGGGCCAGGACTGGAGCCCTCTGCGACCGCTAAGCTGGATGAGCTGCAGCGCTCTTGGGAGACTTTAAAGAGCATGGTGAGCCTTGAAACGTGGACCCCCCTGAGCCCCTCAGGCGCCCATGACCTTAGCGGGTGTCTTTTGCAACTCGCCCCTAGAGCCTACACATCCCCGCGCAGCTGAGCCCGCTGGTGGGCCGCAGGGGGAAGGCAGTGAGGAAAGCGGTGTCATAATCGAGAAGGCAAGGGTTAGGAAACGTTCGGTCAGGCCCCTTTTCTTCTTTAGATCAGTGAAAAGCAGCGCACCCTCTATGAAGCTTTGGAGCGACAGCAGAAGTACCAGGACGCCCTGCAGTCCAACTCCGCAAAAATGGAGGCCATCGAGCTGAAGCTCAGCGAGAACCTGGAGCCGGGCAGGAGTCCAGAGAGCCAGATGGCTGAGCATCAGGTAAAAATAGCGGCGACGCGAGCCTCCTGCATGATTAAGTAGGTGCCCCCCTGTGACTGACTGGTCGCAGGCCAGGCGTGTGCTTGGGAGAGCAGACTGACATTTTTTAGGGCATCGGTTCTTACAGAGTAAACAAGATTGCACATGGTGGGAGTTTCCACTCCTGCTTGGGGAGGGATCTAAGAGGGGAGGAAAGAAACTCAGACCTTGAATCTAATGAAAGGAAGCTACTTGCCTGGACGTTGCTTTTTTACTTTTATTATGCAAAGTGCATTTCCTTTTAGTTGCCATTTTTTAAAATTTTCTTGCAAACTGTTGTTGTAAGAATGAAGTGTACCCCCTTGCGCCTTCTCTGGGTATTGTTGTTTTAAGAAACTTAGCCAGTGTGTGCCCGGCACCTCCCATTATCACTTGAAAGACTAACTCTCAGACTTCAGTGGGCAAAGAGACAGCTGAACAATAGGAGAGTGCTAAGTTCCATCTTGTGGTTGTCCCCGACTTCGGTTCCTTTTCGAAAGTTATGTAAATTAAGCAAGGCTATAGCTTTACATAAATCACAAAGCTATTGTTCAAAATGCATGCATTCAAAATGCATGCTAAGAAAGCTCATATGTTAAAATCTGAGTAATGCTTTAGCGTATTATTAGGTGTCCTATTAATGCGCAATCAGGTGTAGCTGAGGTGCAAGGGCACTGTGACATGCCTTCACCTAAATGTTGTCACCATGATATGAGGAAACACTGCCTGCCCCAGACCAGAACTCAGGAGCATGTGACAACCTATAAAAAGCAGAAGAAAAGGAAGATATTTTTAGCTGCAAATTAGGAGCTATGAAAGCACAAAGTGATATGTGCATCTATCAAGCACTGGGGAACTTATCAGCTTTAAAAGTGAAACTCTTTACCCTTCCCCTAATTTACATTTACATAGTTTTGGAACCTAGGATAACCTTTTGGAATATCTTGTTTGTTCATGGGTGTAGTCTAAAATATAAGTGCGTTCTTTTACAAAATTGCAGCATAACATAAAAAATGTTTTATCTAGAGACAGAATATTGACAAATATGGTTTCAGATTTTTGACACGTTTGTAAGTGTGTAAGATAGAGATCAAAGTGCATATCGTCCATTTTAGGTCATCTTGGGTCTTTCTGTTTCCCAAAGCCGCCCGTAGTCAGTCTGGTCTGGGGAGGGTGCCATAAATATATAAAATTACAATTAACTTTCATTTACCTAGACCAAACCAATCATGAGGGCAGCCAGGGACTTCGGTGACTGTTACAAAGCAGTTTTCCCCTGAGCACCACACTCCTCTTTAACCGATATTCCAGCTTCCTCACTGTCATCTGAAGGGCTTTCCATGTACCCTCAGTGTGCCTGGGGCTCTGTCTGCTGTGCTGCACCTCCCTTCCCCCATCACCCATGCTCCCTGTCCCAGGAGGGGCGGGAGAACTTCTCTTCATCCCATCACAACTCCCTTTGAGCTTCCAAAAGGAATTTGGCATAAAGTACCTGAAGGCTGGAGTAGAGTGAATCTGGGGTCACTCGCTTAGATTAGCAGAAGTCCATGTTTCTGGAGAGGATCCACACAGCTAACCTCTCTCTCTCTTTCTGGGTCCTCTCTGATTTTGTTCAAGGCTCATCATTCTTGTGTCCCAGGGGACTAACCACAGCTCCCCAAAACCCTTCACTGGGTCCCACAGGATTTAGGAACTTCAGGAAAACTGGATCCTGGTGGTTTGCCCTGGTCATCTGTCTGGTGACATTCCAGAGTTGCTCATTGAAAATGCAAGTGAGCTTCCAGTCACCACCACCACCATGCCTCTCAAGCATTAGTATAAAAACAAACAAGCTGAATGTAGAGCAAATTATTATTTTGTTCAAGGGATTTAATGGATAAGACTCAAAATTTTACATTAATGCTAAATATTACAAATTAGAAATGAATCTGTGACTTTTCTTGTAATGAAGGCCAACCATGTGACTTTTTGTCTCTTTCTAAGTTGAGAGTGATAATTCTAACAATTATAGCAGTGAGAAGGTATAGCTAATTCAATGATGATTGTTATTTGAGCTTAACAAGTATATTAATGCTCTAATGAGAAGGAAAGAAATATAAATAATGTTTAATTTCTTATGTAATCACAAATCTGACATTTTCCATCTGACCTATTTTTGCTGTCAGTACCTAAGTTCTACAGATTCTGGGACAGAGCTGCCCACGTGAAAAGCTCATGGCATCACAGTGTCTAAATTGGTTCTTAGCTCCTGGAATGGTACTTAAAAATTTCCAAGCACTACTGCTGAGTTAACTTCTAAATTCCAACTGAACGTGAGTGAGAAAGTCCAGTATGCTTTTTATATTTCCAAAAATTATTAGAAACACTTCAATTGTTTCTTTCCCAACACTCACTCAGAAGTAATCATATTTCTTTTAATAGCTAACCAAATTCCCACATTTTCCCTTTAAACCCTTGACTGAATCTACTGAGTTTGGGTGAGACACTGTGACTTCCCCGCTATCCTCTCTAAATTGTTTGATAGATTTAATTTTAAGATAGTCTTGTGATTCATAAGCTGGCTTGTGGCCCTTGGTCTGAGTGTTAAGCCCTCTGTGATGGGACCTCCACTGTCACGGGCAGCTAATGCTTTGTGGGCATGTGTTGTCTTTGCCACACCAAGCTCAGCGGTGGATAGTAGGCAGAGCTCTGAGGTTATTTTGTTTTTGTTTTAATATATACAGCCACTCAGCATTTGAAATGAACTGTGCTGCTGTAGACAGTTCTGAAAGTCACAACTAGATTCCTGTTTACCTTTGGTGTTGAACCAAACACAAACCCCTTGTTCTCTCCAGTTCTCTCCAGAGTGAGTCACTTTGGAGAAGCTCAAGGTATTTCTCTAAACCACGTGTCATGCCCACGCCCCCTTCTCACCACAGGCCAGAAACCCAGACTTGCCTTTCATCTTCCGCTCCTTAGCTTTGAGTCAGATGCCCTGGGGGAAGCAGCCGGCCACCAGCTGAGTCAGAGCTATGGGGTGAAGGTATATTTGACTGCAGGACCTTTTTTTAAAAAAAATTGAAGTGAAATTAACATTATATAAAATTAACCATTTTTAAGTGTCCAATTCTGTGGCATTTTAGTACAAAACATTTCCATCACCTAGAAAGAAAAACCCAGGAAGCTTGGCTGCTGGATGTTGAAGTTAGAAAGAATAGCCTTCCAAAAATAGCCCCTCTCCCTCAAGCACAAACAGAAGCACAGCTAGAGAGGCTCGACTCTAAGAGATGAACATGAACAGTTCTAGTCTTTCATCCTGTGCTTCAGGGCAGCCAGAGAGCCGCTCAGGCAGGGGAGGTGCCAATGGGAGCTGTGGCCGCCCTGGACTTAGTTCTGATTGCTAATCCACTGAGGTTAAATGAGGAGACTTCTTTTCTTTTTTCTGGTGGCTTCACGATTCATATTTTCTCTGTCGAGAGTTAGAGTTAATTCTACTAGATCTGTTGAGCACCTATTATGTGCACAGCTGAAATAGACAAACGTTTCCATTAATATATTATTAAAAATTCTATTTCAGGGGTGGAGTGAATTACTAACACATTGTACAAAAAAAAAATTTTAAATGTGCTTGTGGGCTCCAGTGGTGGGAAGTAGGTGAAAGGAAACTTGCAGGTTTGGGGGAGACACAGATTTTGAAAACTTGGAATGGCTGTAGGAGTGGGAGGAGGCACTATAAACGCACAGGTGAGGACAGGCGAGGAGAATGGGCCTGGTGTGAAATAGGGAGGGGGCTCCTCCTGTGCAGGGAAAGACAGTGCTGTCAGTCTAGGTATGGAGAGGACTTTCAGTTAAACCAAATAATGTGAATTTTATACTTTTTGGCAATCAAGTACCAAGAAATTACTCTAAAGTAGTAGAAAATAATGTACTGGGCAAAAAGCATTTTGAATGTGTGACAAGCAAGATCAGTCTGTAGTTCATTACAACCCCATTAAAATATCCCAGCAAGTTCTCTGGTGGAGATTGACAAGCTAATTCTAAAGTATATCGCAAATGTATGAAAATACGTATATTGAAATTTGAAAGGGTCAGGAATAGCCAGGGCAACTGTGGAGAAGATGAGTGAAGTTGAGGGATGCATCCCACCTGGAGTGAGACTTTAGAGCTGTCGTAGCTGTGAGAATGGGTGTTGGCAGGGACAGCCAGTGGGTCCATGGAACAGAATTGGAGCTCGAGCACTCACACCTACACAGACACTTGGCTCGTGTCAAAAATTATACTGCCAAACACTGAATAAAAAATCACTTTTTAAAATAATATTCAGGGTCAGTTGGCTATCCATAGAAAAAAATGTTGACCCCCTACCTACATTGGACACAAAAATTAAGTTCAGGTGGATTGTAGAGCTAAATGTGAAGGGAAAAGAAAAAGTTTTAAAACAGTGCTTCTTGAACTATCTATATAGTCAATAACCTTTAAAAACATTTTTCAAGTTTCTAACCCATCCCAGACCAGCATCTTAGTAAAATAAAATAAAAAATAAAAAATAAAATAAAAAATAAAGTAACTGTTTGGATATCATGTCATTGTCAAGTAGCTCTGAAAGTTCCCTAACATTTACCCACGATATCCTCACCTTGTCATGAACTGGTGACAGACATTTTGCAGACTAATACCATTTCTTAGACCACGCTTTGAATAGCATTCTTCTAGAAGGTAACGTGGGAGAGGTGGGGATCAGGCACGTGGGGCACCCTGGAAACTATGAAATACTGGCAGATAGAAATCCCCTTCTGCAGTAAGGCCTGTTTTTCTAACACACCATTTAAATCCTAAATAAGAATTTCTCCTGTCAAGATTACAGCCAAAGAGCAAATCATAAAACATGAAAAATGTAAAATAAAAACCCGGTATAATTGTGATAGATGTTAACCAGGAAAACAGGGTGCTTGCTACTTTACAGAAATTGCTGAGCATGGATGGACCTGCAGAGTATTATGCTAAGTGAAACAGGCCAGTCGGAGAGAGACAAGTACCATATGATTTCACTTATATGTGGAATCTAATGAACAAAATAAACAAAATTGACACAGACTCATAGATACAGTGAAAGTCTGCCAGCTATCAGAGGGGCGGGGGATATTGGGGGCTGGGTAAAAAAGTTGAAGGGATTAAGCAAAACACAGAAAAAAATAGCAAAAACAAAACCTGACAGACAACAGTGTGGTGATTACCAGAGGGAAAGGGGGGTGGGAGGAGATAGGAGAGGGTAAAGGGGGCGTAAAGGTGATGGAAGGTGACTTGACTTTGGGGTGGTGAGCACATAAGACAATATACAAATGATGTATCATAGAATTGTACCTCTGAAACCTATATGATTTTATTAACCAATGTCACCTAAATAAATAAGTAAGTAAATTGCTGAGGGCCCTGGAGTAACTAACAATAAAGGCAGGAATGTATGAGCTGGAAGGGAGTGTGGTACAAGGGGCAGGCAGGTGAGAATGTACAAGTACATGGGGAGGAGCTTGGATTTTACTTTACAGGCGATAAGCCACTAAGTATTTTAAAGCCGGAGAGTGAGAGGGTCTGATTTCCCTTTTTGGAGCCCTCTCCAATTACTTTGTGAGACAGGAGAGACCGGAATGTGGACAGGTAGCCTCCACAATAGGCTCTGGCTCAGGGTGGGGGCAGAGGAGATGCACAGATACAGGACGTATCTTTGGAGATAAAAGCAGTTGGGTTTGGTATGGGCTTTGATTTAGCCAGTGAAACGGAGGAGAGGTGAGTCATTAACGGCTCCTGGGCCTGGAAGTGGAGCAGTGCCCAGCAGGGTGGCACCTTTCACTGAGGCGGGGAAGACCGGGGAGGAAGCAGGCTTCCTGCATCCTGGATGGAGACACCCGTGGGACGCGTAAGTGGAGTGTACAAGCCTGGTGTTAGATGCCTGGGCAGGGATGTGCCTTTGGAAGGGTTCTGCCTTAGAAGCCATTCCCTGGGAATGGACCTCATCTGGGAGACCCTGGGATCAGAGAAGAGAGGGGCTGGAGATCAGCCCCGTGAAGCGGCGCGTTGGAGAGTGGGGAAATCATGTTGATGAAGAAAGCGAGGGGTTTTATTTTCAGCATGGACATGAAGCTGCAGACATCAATGGAGCCTGTAACACCCTCCTCGGATTATAGATGAGCCTATTGAAAACCAGAAAGATTCAAGAACTTGTTCAAATTCATTTAAGTTAGCGATGCAGGGTTTTGAAATCAGAAATTTTCTGACATGTAGCCTGGTACTTTCATTGGGAAGCTTGGTTTGGTAGAGGTACAGTTCTGTAATACACTCCCCTATTTGCTGGTTAAATGACTTCGGGTGAAATATATTTATTAATCTCAACTGGCGTGAGTGAGCTAGCGACGGGATTCCTCAGTCCCCTGAAGTCCTGACGAGTGCGATTCTGGTCTTTCCCGCAGGCCCTCATGGACGAGATCCTCATGCTCCAAGATGAAATCGGCGAGCTGCAGGCGTCCCTCGCAGAGGAGCTGGCGTCCGAGTCCCCCGAGTCTGACCCCGCGGAGCAGCTGGCCTTACAGTCCACCCTCACCGTGCTAGCGGAGCGGATGTCCACCATCAAGATGAAAGCGTCAGGGAAGCGACAGCTTTTGGAGGTAACGAGTAACTCTGAGGCTCCTCACATCCATGTCTCTTAGAGTCGTGTTGACAAGTGTCTGGGCTGCTACGTGACCTGCGGTTTCGTTGCTCCTGTCCCACAGCAGCTAGTTTTGTGTCTCAGGGAGGGCCTCGTGAACAGAGCCCTGAGTCAGTGTGTGGCCGTGGCTGCATCTTTTCACCCCTTTCTGCCTCATTTCAGCAGGAAAAATTGAGAGTGTAGAAAGCAAATACTTGGTGGACATGGGCCTTGTGGAGTATAATTGCAGAGGGTTTGCACAGTGGTTTGCTATGTTTGAATAAGAGCATTTAATGAATATTATTACCCCCTAAGAATAAATCTTTAGTCACTCTTAGCCAGTTCAAGCACACTGGTTCATGAAAGTTTCTTCTTTGCTTTCTTCTCTTATCATTTCTTGCACCTAAACATATATGACATTAGACCTGAGACCATAAAGACCTTTAGAGTGTCTGTCTCCTTGTAACTCTGAGACATAATCAGTTCTCATTACATTTCTTATTACATGAACTTAATATTATTTTATTTGGCTCCTGATTATACTATAATTCAATTAACCATGGTTCTATTGTTGGGTGTGTAGGCTCTTTCTAGTTTTACCTATCATAAGATTAGTCAGATCATATATTCATATATTTCTTTTTTTTGAAGATTCTTTGTTTTTTTAATGTTTTTATTGATTTTAGAGAGAGGAAGGGAGAGGGAGAGAGAGATAGAAACAATAATGATGAGAGTCATTGATGGGCTGCCTCCTGCACGCCCCCTATTGGGGATCAAGCCTGAAACCTGGGCATGTGCCTTGACCAGGAATCAAACCATGACCTCCTGGTTCATGGGGGTGATGTCCAGCCACTGAGCCACACCGGCCAGGCTTTCTTGTTTGGAAGAAATTTAAAATCGATATGTCTGCTCTTTTTAAACTTTAAACTATTTTTTTAAAAATTTAATTAAGAAATAGTAATAGCCCTAGCCAGTTTGGCTTCTTGGTTAGAGCATCAGCCCATGGACTGGAGGATCCCAGGTTCGATTCCAGCCAAGGGCACGTACCTTGGTTGCAGGCTCAATTCCCAGCCCTGGTGGTCAGGGCCTGTGCAGGAGTCAAGCAATCAATGTGTCTCTCTTACATCGATGTTTCTCTCTCTCTCCCCCTTCCACTCTCTCTGAAAAGCAATGGAAAAAATATCCACAAATGAGGAATAAAAATAATAATAAAATAAAAATAATAGTATAAGTTATTCATAAAATAGATTTTAAATTAAGGTATTTAGAGTATTTTATCTTAAGAATTAACTTTTTAATTTATTAATATTATCCCTAATCACTCTATGAAACATTTGCGGAGTTTCAAAATAAAGTGATTGACTTGGATTTTTAAAAATATGAATTATTTGCCATCTTTGAAAAAAACAAACCAGAGATCTAAACAAAAAAAAAAGAATTTCTGCTTTCATTCAAGAAACTGGTAACACTGGGCCACCTCCTGTTGCAGGGAATCAGCCGCCTGAAACTGCACAATTCCGCCTTTTTAGGTGGACCCTGTGTTCTTCAGTTTGTCACAGTCTCCTTACTCCCCACAGTTTCCCTGACACTGAGGCCATGTACTTATTTCCGCTTACCAACTATTGGATGCCACTGTTTATTCTAATCCTTGACCCGTTCTCATCATTCACGTTATCTGCCTGGTCCGGCAGGTGTGTTATTTAAGATGCTTAAACTCTAGGGCACATTAGAATCATTGGGGAAGCTTTTTAAAAATATGAATTTTGAGACTCACCTCTAGAAATTCTGATTTATTGCTCTGGTATGTGGCCCAAGAATAGTTTTTGGTTTTTTGTTTTTTTAAGTTTCATTTTATTCTGATGTGCAGCCAGAGCTGAGAACCATCGCTCTATTGTGTTGAATCCTAGTGATTCTGTCTTAGGGTGATGTGTGTAACATTCTACGTTACTCACTAGGAGAAGTTAAATGACCAGCTGGAGGAACAGAGGCAGGAGCAGGCCCTGCAGAGGTATCGCTCCGAAGTCGACAAGCTGGACCACTGGCTCTTAAGCACTAAGGCCTCTCTGGACGTCGCACTGGGTACCTCCAAGGAGCCCATGGACATGGAGGCCCAGCTAGTGGACTGCCAGGTACGGCAAAGGTCTCGAAGGAGTATGTCAACATCACAAAGCACATTTTTAAATGTGACAACCTAGTGGTAAAAAGGCTTGATATGGATATCTGATTTTTCACAACCCATATACTTTATATATTTAGAGAGTAGAAAAACAACACCTTATAAGAGCTTAAATGAAATCCAAACTTGAACCTAATCTTATGAAAAATTTTGCCAATAGTTCCCAATCTTTAGAAGGTCTTCAACTTCCTAAAGGAAATTTTAACAAGACTATAGATACCAAAACACTTACAGTGTCTATATTTGGTGCTAAGAAGAAATGCGGAGCCAATGAGAAGAACTAGTGTCCGTGAATCAGACCGTGGATAAACTCAACAGGAGATGTCCCTGCTGCAATTTTAGTTCTAATTCTGATACATTTCTTGGAAAACTTGGAAAAACTGTCAGTTGTGGGCAGACAGATTAAACACAGGGAGGTGTCTTTTGGAGCAGGGAATTTCCTATCTCCGATGTGAGGTCTCTAGGCTCTAAGGTAGGGGGAATGACCTTAAGGTTTTTATTGTAATATTAGTGTCTTATCTCTTTTTTATGAAAAACTTCAAGCACACATATAAGTATAGAGGATCAATAATAAACTCCATGTGCCAATCATTGAATTCAAAGATGACCAACATATTATACTTCACACATGGGTGACGTATGTCTTAAAAGCTCTTTCATTTAACTAACTAGCAAGTCTCTAGAAAATCCTACCTAATCTGCAGAGTTAAATATCATAAAGTATGACTTCGTAGTTATCCCATTTGGTATCAGAGGAAATGCACAAAGACCATTCATTAATGAACATTATCGCTTTTTTTTTTTAATATGTGCTATTCCATTTTGGTCATTCCTTTTATAATTTGAGATTTATTATAACATATTGATCATTATAATTTGAATTTTTAAATTCCTTGGGTAACTTATCTATGTGTATTCAAGGTATTATTATTCTCTGCTTTAATACTAAACAACAGAGAGCAACCTGCCAATGTTTTCTGTGCTTTAGATCATCTTTTCTAAAGTTCCTTTCTGAAGAGACTTTTATTTTTAGCATTTCCTTTTAGCACTTAAAATTACCACAGGCACTAGCATTTCAAAATATGTTTTGTCATTACTCCCACCTCTCCCTTTTGGATACCTCTATTTTTATCGTTCTACATAAAGTCCACAATTCAAATAATGTATTTCAGTACCTTTACAAAGTACTAAAATGGTCTTTTGAGAATATTTTTAGAAACTAGAAGCATATGGAATCACACAAATATGTAACAGTTCCTTAGTCAATTCATTCAAATCTAGCACTTGAGCCAGTTGTATAATTATAACTGTGACTGTTACACAGAATTAGGGCCACATTATAACATTTGGGGTTCTGGGTACTTTGCTTCCATGGGTTCCTTTTTCTTTAAAAATACTAAAAATTGTATTTTTTATTTTGCAGCTGCTTTGGTACAAAGGCTAATATAATCCAAGGTGGATTCCTTTTTTATTTCCTCTGATTTTAAAAAAAATTACAATTAAGACATTTTCTTGGGGCCCCGTGCCTAGTGTAAAAGTCAGTCCTGCACAGAATTATATTAATTTCTCAAAAGTAATCCTCAGGAAATCATCCCTTAAACTCATTTCATTAAAAGTTTCACAATTCCATTTAGTTCTAGATTTTTTGGTTCAAACCTATATTCTTAAAAGTCCATGGCAGTAAATCTGATTTTGTACAGGGAAACAAAATATCTTTTCTCATTAACAAATTACTTCATTGAAAATTACTTGATAATTTAGAAAATGCTTTTCAAAGGGTTTAGAATTAAGGCATATAAAAACAGAACAATTTTTGTTATTTGTTTTGCTTGTTTTGTTGTTGTTGTGTTGGTTTTGTTTTAAATTTTACCTGGAAAGAAGGGAGACAATTTTGCTGCTTCTCTGAACTTAGTTTCGTTTTAGAAGAAAATCTGCAGCTCTAGAGAGTCGTCACAGAAAGTGAAAGTAAAATTCTTAGGACAAGCTTCAGAAATGTAAAGTTAAAAACACATCATTTAAGAAACAAAAATAAAAATAAAAGTCAAGAAATAAGAACAGCAATCTGAAAAACAAAATCAACCCAAAAAACAATGTTCTGAAAGAGGATCCTTTTTAAATTATCAAACAAAGGGTTGATTATGTGAAGTCTTTACTTTTATTAGCCATCAGCCTCACAATCTAACAGTAAAATAATAAAATGATGTTCATACTGGGATAGCACGAAGGCATGGTCTTTTCTCCACATCTATTGGCTGTGTAAAATGGGCTTTCCATGTGTTTTTCCAATATATTTTTATTATATAATACCTAACCTTAAATAAGAGAACAATTAAGAAGCTCAAGGAATTTTTAAAGATCTATGTACTACTCTTCAGGGCTGTAGAAAAACTAAGAAAAGAAAAAAAACCCATGCAGGCATATTCTTTTGATGAAAAACCTAAGGAAGCGTTGTGTCTCGCTGTGAGGAACAGTCTTTGCAGAGGCTGGCAGGGCGTGCGAGTTTCAGCCTTATTTCTGTTGTCCCAGAACATGCTGGTGGAAATAGAGCAGAAGGTGGTGGCCTTATCGGAGCTCTCGGTCCACAATGAAAACCTGCTGCTGGAGGGCAAGGCTCACACGAAGGACGAAGCCGAGCAGCTGGCTGTAAAGCTGAGGACCCTCAAGGGGAGTCTCCTGGAGCTGCAGAGGGCCCTGCATGACAAGCAGCTTAACATCCAGGTGAGGGCCCGGCGCTGGTCCATGGACAGCGGGACACCTGTGCATTGCGGGCATGCCTCCTCTGGGCCTGTGCGTGTGAGGAGAAGGTGGAAGGTGGGGAATGATATATACTTATGTACACACTTGCTTTACACAAACTTTGGCATAGATTTTCAAATAGGTTTAAATCCCTAGAACTAAAGGTTGCTATGTAGGAAAAGAAATAACAATAAATACCAAAATCTAGCTAATGCACAATTTTGAAAAATATTTAAACAGAGTTCATAAATTAAGATATCCTTGCCCTAGGTGGTTTTTCTCAGTGGTTAGAGCATCAGCCTTCTGACTCAAGAGTCCTGGGTTCGATTCTGACCAAGGGCACATACCTCAATTGCAGGCTCCAACTCTGGTCGGGAGGCAACCAATCCATGTGTCTCTCTCACATCGATGTTTCTCCTTCTCTCTCTCTCTCTCCCTTCCATTCTCTGAAAAGCAATGGAAAAAATATCCTCAAGTGAGGATTAAAAAAAAAAGTTACAACATTTTTACATTTTTCTTTTATTTTTCCTACATTCTACTTTTCATATATACTTAGACTTTTATTTAGGACCCACAGATTTAGACTTGTCATATATCCCAGGTCATTTGAACCTCTTTACTATCATATAGTGACCTTAACATTCCCTTTTAGTGATTTTTGTTTTATATTACTAGAGCTTTTGGGGGATAACATTTGCTTGTATATATTTTAACTTTCCTTTAATTTTACCTTTACTGTGTTCTTGTGTTTTAGTTTTAGTTTTTTAAAAAAAACATTTAGCTATATTTTGTTGGTTTGAAATATGTTATCTAATCAGAAAATCTCTGACTTTCAAAGTGTAGGTTTAGTCCATTTACACTTATTGTGATTACTGCTGTTTGAAGTTTTATCACCTTACTTTTTGTTTTCTATTTTTCCTGCTCTATTATTTTTCTCCTTTTTAACCTTTGTTTTAAGTGGTTGAGTACTTTTCTTTGCTTTTTCACCCTCTACTTTTTACCATGCATAGCTAATAAATTCTAAGTTTATCTTAATCTCTCTCCAGATCAATATAAGAACCTTAAAACACTTTCACTAAGATTTCTCCCCAAGCAACTTTTATACTGTCATTGTTCAGTATTTTTATTTTATATTTTTAAAATTTCTACAAATTAAATATTATCCTTACTATCCTAGACAAAAACTAGGTAGACATTTATTGAGAAACTACTCTGTGACAGCTACTATTCTACATGACAGAGTGAAGGAGCATGGAAAACAACTATCTACCTGTATCTGTATATCTGTATTTATATCTACATCTATATATTCCTGTCTTTAAAAGATTATGGTTGAAGGGGCACAGAAAATAAATGAAGTTCAATGATAGTCTTATCTAAGTTAGAACATGATAAGAGCTATAGGTGAAATAACCAAAAAGGCAGATAGATAGGGAAAGGTGGGACTAAGCGGAATTGCAGTTTTAAACAGAGTGGCCAAAGAAGCCTTCCTCAGGTTACAGGAGTGAACCACGTGGACGTGAAAGAGAGTTCTAAGCAAAGGGGAACAAGTGCAAAGGTTTCCAGGAGGGATCATACTTGTTGTGTTCAGGGACGCCAATGTGACTGGAGTGGAGTGAGCAAGCAAATGAGGCCAGACAGGTAACAGGGGGCCCTGGGTGCAAAGGTGTCATTGTAGGTGCTGTGTGAATGTTGGCTTTTACCCTGGGGAAAATGAGAAGCCACTGGAGTATTTGGGAACAGAGGAATGATGAGATCAGATTTTAACCACTGTAAGGGACCAGGGTGAAAGCCGAGAGACCGGTTAAGAGGCTTCGTGTAGAGGTAGAAGTGATGAGAACTTCTCAGGTTCTAGATGCGTGAGAAGGTGAAACTATCTGAGAAAGAGATTTGTGGGGAGAAAGAGTAGTAAGGTCAGTAGTTGAACTTCGGACAGGTTACACTTGAGATGCCCATGCAAGTTCAAGTAGTGGTTGAAATTCAGGGATAGTCCTAGACTGGAGTCATCAGCCTCTAGATGGTCCTTAAAAGCATGAGATTTCAGAGATCACCCAGGGAGTAAGGAGAGAGAGAGAAAACCAAGGTCCTAGGACCAAGCCCTGGACGCTCCAGTGTTAAGAATTTGGAAGAAGTGGAGGAGCCCACACAAAAAAAAAGTAAAAAAGAGAAACCAGTGAAGTAGAGGAAGACTGGGAGTTTGGTTTTTGGAAACCAGTTAAAAGTAAGTGAAATAAGATGAGGGTTGAGACCTGACGACTGGGTTTAGCAGCATGCAGGCCTCCCGTGAACTCAACAGCAGCCGTTTCACTGGAGGAGCGGAGGCGAAGGCACCCTAAGTGAAAGTGGAAATGGGATACAGGGCCCCGGGGAGGCAGAGTGCGGGTAACTCGGGAGCTCACCGAAAGGAGAACAGGAAAGGAGTGAGCTACACAGAGCGGGGTTGGTTTCATCTGGAGATCAGAAGAGTAAACAACAGACAGCCACAGGCCGAACCGCACACAAAGGCAGGAAGACGCACACACGCATACACACATATAAACACACCCCCACACCCCCACAGAGCAAGTGTGCTCATGTGCCTTTCATCCCGTGGCCAAGACCCGGGCCAGAAACCTGAGCAGGGCTAGACTCCTGAGACTTTGGCTGCCTGTGCTGGGTCTTCAGGGTGACCACCAGGCCCAGGGTGCTGTCTCCTCGCCCAAGCCCAACCCGAGCACGACTGCCCTGCCGTGTGGACTTTCCCCCTTCAGCATCGCCTCAGCGTGTCTGTGTCTGCGTCCCTGTCCCCGCCTGTGTGTACTTCCCACATCTGCCTGGCTCTGTCACGCACGCTCAGGCTGTCTCCCTCACCTAATGCCTTGCTCCCATGGAGATGGAAATCACTCAGTAGAGGAAGAACTGAAGAAAAAGCAGTGAGCTTGCTGGAACCATCTTGTGCAGGAAGGGGAAGATAGGATCCAGTATCAGACTAAACTACATATTCTCAGTTCTCTGTTAATCGTATGGTTATATGATCGGAAACTATTGGAAGCGCTGGTTTCATATCTGGGATCGCTCTCGTTTACGACGCTCCAGCTGTGCCCTGTCCCCTGAGGCAGGCAGGAATGGAAGGGGCAGTTTGGTTGGTACATAGGCACATTGGGGATTAAATGGGCTGGGCACACCTTCCAATGCCGCAGGGCCTGCGGAGGCAATGTGAACTCGAGAAGCAGGTCCCGCCAGGACCTTGGCAAGCTGGGGGCTCCGTCAGAGGAGCGGCTGTTGGCTCCAGCTATTGTCATAAGGAATTTATAAGTCAGCATTGCTAGATCTTCCAGAGAAAGGAAATTTGGATTCATATCTAAAAATCTTCCAATTTTAAAACATTTAATTCTAAAATTTAAAAATAATTTGAGTGCCAAGTAAATCAGTATCCAGAAGCCAGACTTGGTTTCCAGGCCATCACTTTGGAACTGCTGTTCTCACGTCTCCCCAGCCTGGTCCCCACCAGGGACTCACCAGCAATCTGGGGCGAAAGCCTTAAACTTCCCTTTCCTACAGATCAGTTTTCTCATCCGTAAAATGGGGGCGATAATAGTAGTGAACTTTAAAAACTGAAGATTTTAAGGCAAGTAATGCTCACAGTGAGTGCTCAAATCACAGTATAATAATAATAATAACAGTTTGCAAACCACATTCTTTGCGAGGAAAGGAGCCCCTGATCCCTGCTCCAAGGCTAGACCTGAGGCTAGTCGGGGCCGCCGAGCGCGCTCACAGCGCCTGTGCGGCTCACGCCTGGCGGGCACTGCCGGGGCCACAGACTCCTCACACTGAGTCACGCCCCGTTCCGATTCCGCCTGCGAGTGTAAGCCTCCCTGAGGATCCTGCTGTGTGAACAGAATGCGGGGAGATGTGGGGAAATGCAGTAGCGTTATACCGTGATGGAATTAGTCATTGCTCGTTTTTAAAATACTTATAAATTTCCTTCATCTAATGAGTTTCCAGCATGTAAAATTTTGATTTGTTTTTTTTAAATCATTAACCTTTTTGAAGAGATTACTTTTCCAGCTGTAGGACTCAAAGGAGCGCTGTGTATATGATTATTGCCATGAAAAGGTTCATCTCCCTCCGTGTAGGAAATTGAGTTGATCTGAAGTTAACGAATGGTTGTTGGGGGAAGAAATCCTCCATCCAATGCAGATGCCGGTTAGCGACGCTGCGCCCTCGGCTGGGCTTGGCGCGAGCCTGGACGTGGAATAGCTGCCTAACTCGTGGGGCCTCAACCACGGGATTTCTCAGCGCTGCTCACCTGTAAAGCGGCCACGTCTGTTGAGGCCATTCCTCTAACTAGCTGGACTTCTGTGTGTATCGCTGAGTGACTCACCCCTTCAGTTCCCCCTCCCCGATAGGTTCCTTCTCTATGTGAAGAAGCAGACTTACTGGGCATAATAATATCTCTTGCATTGTGTGTCTTCTTGTCTTTGCAAGACGCTCGGGTCATTTTGCACATTGCTGTCCATGCAGGGAGCCTCTAGAGAGTTAGCCCCGTGTTAATAATGAAGTGCTCGATAAAGAAATGGTGTACTTAATGCTTAGCATTCTCCAACCCTCACTAATCTTCCAAGGAATGTTCCTGGCAAACAAAGGTACTGTTCTAGTATTTCCAGAATGAACAGCTCCTGGAGCCGCACCCCCGGGGACTCCGGGAACAGAAGTCCCTTGCTTCCTAGTTCCCGGCTGGGAGAGTCAGCGGCCCTCACACCTCAGAGAAAGCAGTTGCTATTGTTTTGCGCCCCACCAGTGCCTTCCCATCCCAAGGGGAAAGGGAATGAAATCGGAGCCGATGTGTCATCCTTTCTTTTGCCTCTTTGTGGTCCAGGTGTTGTGTTTCAAAATGACTAAATCGGTCGGAGAAAAATTCACTCGCTGAAAAACCGACCCAACCACCTAGAAAACACGTGCCACCCAGGCCTCCGCTTCTGATGTCGCCTAATTTCTTTTTCTCTAAAGCTGTGGATTCGGTTAGATGTGACTGACTTTCCAGACTGTCTTAGAATCTGAATTTGCAACTGTGCGTGTGAAGCGGTTAATCTCTCCTGAGGACCTAGCAGTGCTCGTGTCCTTTTGCTAAGCGCGCGTTTGGCGTGAGGACTTTTAGAAAGAAAAGCTCTCGGTCAGACAGGAGTAACCTGTGTAGAGGGCGGGGTGGTGGTGAGCCGAGAAGTTACCACCTGAGTCTTCAGCCCTGAAAACAAACCTTTTCTAAGAGCAGAGCAGAGCAGAGAGGTGACTGGATCCCGCACAAGAGGGTCAGCAGGGCATGGCCCTGACCCCTCTCTCTCCAGCCTGAGTGGCTCAGCCTGGGGACGGCATTCGGCCTCCGCACTGCCTTCTTTGGGGTCATTCTCTCCAGGTGCCCGTGGACCTGCTGCATCATCCTTGCCGGAAGGCCCAGGATGTCTCAGAGCTTATTCTGGGTGTCGATGGGGTGCTCCCAGATGGACAGAATCTGTTCCCTGTAGAAATTTATGGGCATCAGCCCTGGAAGAGTGTCCATCTGCCCCACATCTCCCACCCTCAGGAACATCACTGTTTCTGTGAGAGGCTTTCCTAGAGGAGGGGGCAGTGTTCTGAACTGGGTGTCACTAATCGTCCATTCTGAAGGTCGTGGGAAATGCCAGTAGCATGTTCTAGACCAGTGGCACCCACGCTGTCCTGACGGCACCACATTCTCTCGCTGGGAAGCTGGATCGTATCAAAGGAAAGGAAGCGCCAGTGAGCTAAGGTGGCCCGGAATCTGGGCGAGGATTCGTGTCGCATTCCCTGTAGGTTTCACCGTTTCCTTCCCTTCATTTCCCTTCAAGCACTGACACCGACTTTCCAAAGTTTATTATTTCATACATTTTACTATTTAAACCCAGGATTTTAATGAAAAGCCAGAAGGATAAACAGATTCCGTCTATTGCCCTGTAATAATAGTATCTACATAAGAATCGTCCAAACCCGTAGAAAATTTTTAGAAGAGTTTATTTGAGCCAAACTGACGACATATGCTCGGGAGCGAGATCTCAGGTGCTCGGGCGAACAGCAGTTTCTCTGATGCATTTGAGATCAAGGGAGATTATATGGAGGCGGGAGAAAGCAAGGCGGGGACTGGGTTATGGGATGGTTAGTAAGACTGTGTGCTCTCCTGAGGGGGCACGGATTATTCCAAAGGTGCGTTAAGCTAGATGCGCAGGAACAACGGGCGGGGCTTGCTTAGGGTAAAGATATGCCTGGGGGATGACTTCCCACCCCGAACGGCCCATTTAGGAATTTCTGATCAGAACACCCTGCGAGGTAACTTTCCCTCGAACCCCCCTTTTTTCATCCAAATAGTGTGAAATTCTGAAAATAAGGGTCTTTGTGGGCACTCAGGCAGGATGAGCTGGCCTGGCTGGATCCCATTCTGTGACCGGATTCAGCAAAGAGCCAAAGGACAGGAGCGACAGCTCCAGAGCGAGACAGCAGGGCCACTCCTCCATGGAAATGACCCGCAGAATGCCCCTCGTCTCTGCCCCCCGCCCCCCAGTGCTCGGCCACACTGAGTCCTCACTGCTGCTGCGCTCTGGGAGATGCCAAGGGTCTCCCTTCCGAGGTCTTTGCTCCAGCTCTTCCCCGGCCTGGAGGGCCTCCCCCTCGATCTTTGCCGTTGTTCAGCGCTCTGAGCAGTTGACTCTGAGGGTGCCTGCTCTGAGCAGCCTCAGAAGCCCTTCCCCTCAGTTTCTGTCCTGTCATCTAGTCTCCTGTTCTCGTAGCTCTTATCTCACCTCATCATGTGCGCTTATTGTCTGTCCCCCCAGCAGGAACGCTGTCTGGCCCCTTCTGAGCAAAATACCCCCGGTGCCTAGAACAGTGGCCGATGTGTCTCGGGTACTTAAGAGAAGTACTTAGTGAATGAGCTATGTTCAAATTGTGTCATTTGCCCTGGCCAGTGTGGTTCAGCTGGTTGGGCACTGCCCCGTGCACAAAAAGGTTGCGGGTTCGATTCCCAGTCCAGGCACATGCCCAGGTTTCTGGCTTGATCCCCAGTAGGGGGTGTGCAGGAGGCAGCGGACGGATGTCTTGCTCTCACATAGATGTTTCTCTCTCTCACCCTCTCCCTTCCTCTCTCTGTAAAAATAATTAATTGACTGATTAAATAAATAAGAAACATAATTTATCCCCTGACATAGACATGTATGTGAATGGAAAATCTCTCATTCAGAACTAATTCCGCTCTGGGACGCAGAATGATTTTAGGGCCTTTCACATTCCATCAGAATGATCTAGCAGGTTGCATTCCATCCAGATAATACATAATCACGTTGTCTTTCTCCTTCCTCAAAGCCAGGGTGGCAGCAGGTGACACTGAGGTCTGGTCCTGGTGGCGTTAGTAGAGGCAGCGAGATCTAGAGTTACTGTGCTCTTGTGGGAAATATCCTAGAATAATGCTGGTGACCATATCGGTCCGCTAAAAACCCCCACCTCTAAATAGGCAGTTCCCCCCTCAAATGTCTGTTTATTGTCTTCCTTCCTGAAAATGCCGTAAATTTGACGAGTTTTGCGTTACCATTTTTTAAAATACGGTTTCACATCCAAATGGAGCCCCTTTGGTGTTACACAGACCACTCAAAGGTTAGGGTTTTCCTGTGGGTCGTATGACTCTTGACTTCTGCCTTGTTAAAAGCAGGGGACAGCGCAAGAGAAGGAGGAGAGCGACGGGGACCCAGCCGCCACCCAGAGGCCCGGCGTCCAGGACTGGCTGGCCCAGGCCCGCTCCGCGTGGGCCCACCAGCGGCAGAGCAGCCTCCAGCAGCAAAAAGTAAAGCATTTCCTCCCTCCCTCTAGCTGGCAGGTGCGCCGAGCAGACACCACAGAGACACGTTTAGAAGGACAGGTTACCGGTGCTCTCAAGGCAGAATGCACCTTTGTCTGCTCTTTGGAGAGACCCGGCTACATGTTTCAGGGGACTCCCTCGTGACCGCTGGAACGCTCGGTCATGTCTCTGTGGTTTTGTTTTGCTTTGTTTTTTCATTTTTGTGCTTGGTCATGTTAAAGTCTACTCCTTAAGGAAAGCTTTACAAATAGTGTAACAATGAAAATCTGCCTTATCAAGATTACTACTCTTGTTTTCAGACTTGCCCCAATTCAGACTATTTTATGTAATAAAAACCTCAGGAAGACCTCTAAGAATTGGTGAATGTCTGAGTTACCTTTTTTTTTTTTTTTTTTTTAAGAAATGCAGCTTATTTCCTACTTTCAAGTAGACACCATCACAAATATGGTTGCAAATTAGTGCCTCATGAAAAAAAAAATGAGCTTTGATGAATAAGAATGATTTCTCATCAGACCTTATCTGGCATATTAAAACATTTTCTCAAAGAGCAAAGCCATTTATCATAAAGTATGAAAAAGTGAAACCAAATCCATTGATAATCCGATTTATCAAGTATGTGAGGAATTAAAGGGCAGCTGCTCTCAAGGCTCTGTCTCTGCTAGAAAAAGGCCGTATGAATTTCGAAAAATGAAAATGCATTTTGTACCGCTAGAGGGCACCGTTGCCCAGCAAAATGTTCATGTCCCATTGATTTTTTTTTCCCCAAGATTTTTCAGATACCTTTCACCAAAGCCATGAAAGCTGTAGAGCACTTTGGAGAGATGTTTGAGCCTTTACCTAAACCACACCTTTTTTTGCACCACAACGTGAAAACTTAAAAACTTACTGCAAGGGGTCCCTGAGGCTGTTTTAGACATAGAACCATGATTGTAGATGACACTTGGGAAGTCACAAGGCTGTGTTTGTTCCACTTGAGCAGGAGCTGGAACAGGAGTTAGCCGAGCAGAAGAGCCTCCTCCGGTCAGTAGCCAGCCGCGGAGAGGAAATTCTAACCCAACACTCGGCTGCGGAGACCTCCGCTGGTGCTGGGTAGGCTTCCACACGCTCTCTCTGTTCTGGTCACTGTTTTCCTAACGCCCGAAGAAACGTAAACATCTCGATCAAACTTTTATTTTAAACATCCTGCAGGATAGGTAACATCTTTCTTTTAAAGCGGAGAAAATTGAGACTCAGAAACGTGAAGCCAATTACTTCAAGTCTCAAATCTAATGTGCTGGAGCAGGGATTTTTTAAATTTGTTTTTAATGTTTTATTTTAATTACAGTTGACATTCAGTATTATATTAGTTTTGGGTGTCCAGCCGATGGAGCGGGGATTTAAAACTCAGCTCTGTTTCACCCTAAACGCCTTAGTAATTCTCAGACGCAGGCCGCTGCGTGTCTTTGAGGGTGAGAGGCAGGTGCCTCCCTCTAGTCCGTGCCCTAAAATCTTGTCTGTGACCTGGCACCTGGCCTCTGGGCTCAGGGGAGAAACTAAGCAGCATTTTACGGTTTTGAATTCATTCGTGGGCTATTTGTCAAAGGAGACCTTGTCCACATTCCCCCTGATCCCCAAAGGTACAGTTGTTTTTATCTTTAATGCTGAGCTATTTCCAATATATTTAAAATCATCTTTGTGTTCATGGCTCCGTTATAATATATTTGTTTTATGGTTACTCTCACACTTTCCATTTTAATTTATATTTTTTAAAGTGTGAGCCAATGACTGAAATAATCTGGTTCTAATTTGGAAGGCTGCATCTCACGCACACAGTAAGTTACCTGGAACCTATCAGTTTTTCGCACACATTGTGAACGTAGATTATTTATTCCCCTAACAGTGAAAAGCCTGATGGGTCATCCCAGGCGTTGGGGACAGAGGGAGAGAAGGCCCCTGCCGAAGCCCAGATGAGAGTGAAATGGGAAAGCCTGCACCAAGAATTTAGCACCAAGCAGAAGCGACTACAGAACACTCTGGAACAGGAAGAACAAGTGGTACCAGACATTTCGCTTTCATACATTAACGCGTATAAAAGATGTGCAGCTTTGCTGAGACAATATAACTGTACAGCCATCTATATTTTCATTCTTAATCCCAAAATAAGTCGTGAAACAAATTATTCTTCCTACATTTTTGTTAACAAGCCTGTTTCACATTTCCCCTAACAATTGTATGTTTATATGTGAAAATTTGATTTCTAGGTACTGTTTTTCCTCGGAGGCAATCAATATCTGATTACTCATTAGCATAAACCGTTAAATGTTAAGTGTCCACCCCATTTCTCACAACTTCAAAAATTATGGACGTAAACCAGGGATATATACATCTCGTACAAAAGAAACTGCAAAAGCCTGGAACTGAATTGTCAAGTTGTCTTATTTTCCACCCTTATTTCTAGTATTTAATAGTTTCAGAAGGTCTCAATGAGAAACTGTTGGGACCGCGGTGGTTCTAAAAGGAAGGGAAGCCAGCGGCCCGCTGGAATTGCTCCTGTGGCCCATGCTCAGGCTGGCCTGCAAGAGGGTAGGTGCTGTGTGACGCTGGACTTGCTCCACCCAGCAAGCCAAACCCAGTGGAATTGAACGGAGCCGCAGGGGTTCCAGGTAAATCGCTGTTAGTTCTCTCTAAGCCGAAGCCAGAGAGTCAGACGACTAGACAGCTTGGAGAGCTGGTGAGTGAGGCCAGAACCCAGCCTTGCCCCAGCAGGATTTAAGACAGAAACTAGTCCCGGGTCCTGGGCTAGCAATGCGCATCTGGGCCGCCCCGTGCCGTGGTATTAACATAGCAAATTCTAGGCCTTTCGTTTGGATCTGAGGAACCCGGACACAGTACCTGTGCTCCTAAGTAAGCCACCCCGTTTGTCTGCAGCTCTACAGCAGGCCAAATCGGCTCCTGTCCGGCGTGCCGCTGTACAAAGGGGGCGGGCAGACCCAAGACAAATCTGCAGTGACGTCTCTGCTGGACGGATTGAACCAGGCCTTCGAGGAGGCTTCATCCCAGGTAGGGCCGTGCTCTGAGGTTGCTCACGGACCTTGGTCTTCATGAAGTTCTTCCACCCCTGGGCGTGAACTGTGGCGACCCAACCCTAGGGAAGAGCCCTGGAAGGCAGGGCCTCTGGACCCTGAGGGCTCATCATCTGGTGATTTTCTTTCATTTCTCCAAAGACTGTAATTAATTCCTTCCTCCGCCTCTTTATTCCCAGGGTGGAGGGACAAAGAGGCAGAACACTCACTTGGAACAGAAGCTGTATGAGGGAGTCTCAGCGGCCTCCACGTGGTTGGATGGTGTTGAGGAACGTCTGTTTGTTGCCACAGCCCTGATCCCAGAAGAAACGGAGACCTGCCTCTTCAACCAGGAGGTCAGTTTGGCAGCGCGTGTCTGTGAGCCCGCCAGCCTGTGACGCAAGGACTTGATATGTACGTAGATTCCTGGGTCTAAACGTTGACATGGCCTTCTCTCTTCTGCACCCAGACTCTTGCCAAAGATATTAAGGAAATGTCGGAAGAAATGGATAAGAACAGGAACCTGTTTTCCCAAGCCTTTCCGGAGAATGGTGACAACCGCGATGTCATCGAAGACACTTTGGGGTGCCTTCTGGGGAGGCTGTCCTTGCTCGACTCAGTAGTGAATCAGCGATGTCATCAGATGAAGGAGAGACTTCAGCAAATACTAAACTTCCAGGTAAGACGTTATCAAGCAGAGGTTGCCCATTCCCCAGCCGTAGTCAGTCATAAACAGGATGTCGTATTGGAGTGTGATATACCTAGACCTGTTTTTTTCCCCCCAAATGTACAGTGAAGACCAAGAACATTACAGAAAAATTAGGGGATTGAACTCAAGAGTTAGAAAACTAAGAGTTTTATGCTCCTAGAAATGGAGGTTGAGAAAACCAGCCAACCAAACTTAAGAGCTGAGTAGGACTTCAGATTCAACCAATAAAAGTCATATTTATGGCACATTCTAACTATAACTTCCAGTTGATAATAGTAGCGATTAAAACATATAACCAAAGAAACATGCAGGAAGGGCTGTAATACAGTGAAGCCCGGACTCCAGGCCCGTCGCAAGTGACCGTGGCCTAATGAGTCCCACCTGTGTTTAAATATATTGAGCTACTTCCCAGCCCTCAACCTCAGACCAGAGTTCTGCTGCCAACCGAATAATTGTGTGCCTATGAAACTTTCCCTACGACTATAAATTTCAGCAAATGCAAAAGTAGCTGACAAACCTTTAATGTTGATTTTCATTCCTAATAAAAAGGTATCCTTTGGGGATACTTAAGTGTTCCTTGAATTTTATTGTTAACAGACATAGAAGTTTTATAAAATGGATACTTGTGATCAGGACCAAAAGTTTAATGTAAAAATTTTGATTTCCAAAGGAGAAAAAAAATACTGTAACGTGTTAAATAAATGTAGAATTAGCCAAGAAACAAGGAGTTTTTTGGATATATATATATCTAGAGAGACACATTACCTCTGCCTTGCGGTAGCTTATATTCTTAAAACTACAAAGTAAAATTATCATGGACATTCGTGTATCATTTTTTTATTCACAAAATATTTTCACGTGTACTGTCGTCTTTAATCTTCACGACATCCCTATTAACTAAGCATTGTTCTCGTATTCATTTTGCAAAGTCAAAAGAGCAAAAATTAAGAACAGAGTCTCTAAAGCCAACCCCTCTGGGTTCAAATGCTGGCTTTGTCCCCTCCTGCTGGAGAGCCTTAGCTGCTTCTCAGAGCCTGCGTGTCTGCAACTATTAAATCACACCCATGCTGATGGCCTCCTAGGGTTTTGTGGTAACCCAAGCAATATCATATCTCATAAGCCAAACCCTTGTTTCTAGCACCATTTTTCCAGTGCTGTTATTACATTTTCCTATTTAGTCTGCATCTAGGCTTGCAGACCCGTTTGGGTTTTGGTTAGTGACATTCCCCCTTAGCATCGTATGCTTCTTTCATATTCTCCTGTTCATTCCTTTAAAAAAAAAATTTACTGCAGTCCACTCACTGTTTTGCCTTTGAGCCTTGCATTTTGTGTGATGATGCTCCCAGACAGCCTTAAAGTTGTTTTTTCTTCTTTGGTGTGATTGTCCGCCTCGGGAGATAGTCAAAACTTCTGCGTCTTGGCAACGTGCCCTTGTATCTGACTTGCCCCCGAGAAGAGGTGATAAATCAGGCTTCATCCTGCCACGGACAGCCAGGCAGCCTGTTCCATTGCTTGCTGACCAATAAGAAGTTTGCTGATGGTTGGGGGGTAGGGGGTTAAATATTTTATCATTCAAATGTTGTCCCAGTTCATTTTTCCCTTTAGAAGTGAGTACCAACATCCTGATAGTTCCTTCAGTTTTGTACAAATCTAACTCAAGATAAATATATTTGGACTTTTTTATTGATTTTTGAGAGAGAGAGAGAGAGAAACATTGATTTGTTGTTCCACTTATTTACACATCATTGGTTGATCTTGGTATGGGCCCTGACCGGGATCGAACCCACAATCTTGGCTATTGGGACGATTCCCTAACCAACTGAGCTACCCGGCCAGGGCATATTTGGACTTTGAAGTGAGTAATGTTCATGAACAAAAGGCTTGGCTAAGGCCTGTTGGTGTTTTCTCTTAACATGTCTTTGGTCATCACGGAGACAGCTATTTTCTAAACTTCTAGGTGGCTTTTTATGGGCCTGTGTAAATTCTTTGAAAATAGGGAAAAGCAGGAAGCGAGGGAGAGAGAGGGGAGAGGGGAAAATGAATCATATTATTCTTAAGAACCATATTATTTTTCCAAATCCAGGTAATGTCTACAAGTTGTTTTACTAGATAGACGTCATTAGTGGACTATATCTGCTGGAATGTTTGTATGTTTTTATTTCAGACATAACAAGAAACTCAGGGTGACCAGCATTGCTTTTTCATTTGTATACTTTGTCTCCATGTGTGTTGTGTTAGAAATGGTTTGTGTAACAAATTCTTCAAAAATCAAATTTAGCACTTGGGTAAATTGTTACCAGTTTCCTTTACCTTCTCAGAGAACGGTATTGTGTTTTCCTGGACATAATATTTCTATACCTGTATATCATTTCTAAGAATGTGTGTTTGTTTACAACCATTTTGAGTTCCCGGTGCCCATGTGAAATCTTCCTGTCCCTCCGCCTTCCCCCAGAACGATCTGAAGGTGCTGTTTACCTCGCTGGCTGACAACAAGTACATCACTCTGCAGAAACTGGCAAACGCGTGTGAACGGCCCGTGGCGGAGCAGATAGAGGTATTTGCAGTTGCCTTTTTCCAAAAAGAGCAAACGCATAGAGTAGATAGGATTTACCATGAAATGTCAACTATGCTATGAAAGATGAATGGCTTACTCTGGCATTTTCGTTGGTGACGTATTTTGTTTTTAAGAGCTGGATTTGAATGACTGGCCAGGTTACACTGACTCTCTCACTTACACTTGCACGGAACTAGGAAATATGAGCTAGGAAAAGGCGTCAGTGACAGATGCTGACCTGAAGAAGTGTGTCCCCGAACAATGAGATTAGACATGAATGTCAGTGACCTGCGCAGGAAGTCACACTGTCCCGGAGGTGGTACAGAGGAGCACTGTGGACGTTCAGAAGAGGGGCAGGTTGCCTCCAGCAGGGGGAAGGTCAGGAAAGAGTCTGTGAAGGGAAATTTGAACAAAACTTAGAAGTTTGGACACACAGACTGAGAAGAAAGGCATCCACGTAAGGAGACAGCGAGAACCAAGGTGTACGTGATAGACGGCTCAGAGCTCTTCAGGAGAAAGGCGAGGAATCCTTTCCAGCTGAACTTGTGATGAATGAATGTGATTGAGGGGAAACAGGTCAGATGAGCAAATTTGAGGCCCCTTGTAGGGCCTAGTGCACATTAGAGAATTTGGACTTTATTCCGCAGTTCATTGGTTTCCAAACTTTATTGATCGCACACCTCACTAGTTAAAACAAACAAGCACATACCACAAATATATGACTATGTACTTATTTATAAGTTATAAACAGGCACTATGTTATAAAGCACACGCAGAAACAGAAATGAAAATTGAAAGTGATATGGATGAATATGAATGAAAGAAGTAGTGTTTCATCCTTATGGATCATCTTAAACACTCTGGATGCCTGTCTTCACCGGGGAGAACTGGCAGTGGAAAGCCGCTGGGCATAGTGCAGGGTGAGAGTGAGTCTCGGTGCCAGAGCCTGCTTCCGGAGGGCGGGCCTGGCAGCGCCAGGGTCCGGGAGCAGGGTGTTCATCACGGGCTTCACGTAGCCTGACTGAAAGGAAGGAATGAGAATTCAGACTAGGGTAATGGCAGGGGGAACAGGGATGAGAGGAGAAATGGGGAAGATGCTACTCAGAATACCTCTTGTTTCATCAGCTACGTAGTTATGAAAAATGTGCCTTGTAATAAAATGTTATAACCTAATTCCAGTAGGCCTCTAAGCGTCCTATGAATAGACTGTCGAGAATCACCCAGAACATTTCTCTATATAAAGAGTTACCCATATCTCTTTACCTACCTACCTGAGAGAGATCGCCTAAAATAGTTTATAAATTACATGTGAATACATACTTCTCTTGACCATAGTTTTACCCGCTATGTCATATCTCCTGCTTAAAAAAAACTGTTTTCAATTTTAATGATTTTATTTTTAGCTTATAATGTACCTGATTCTAAAGAAAAGGTTTGAGCAGCCAGATGCCTTGCCTTGAATTTCTAATGTGAAATACAGGATGCGCAAGATCACAAGCTACATTTTTACTAGTAACTGACCAAGATAACTAAATGCCACAGTTAAAAGTAAATAACTAGATTATTTCTTTGAATGAATGGAAAGCCACTAAAAAAAAAAAAAAAAAAAAAAAAGTGCTAATTCCATCCCTACTTTCCTTGGGTTAAACAGGTAATAATACAGAAGCCATGGGGATGACACCTCTGAATATACCCCGTATTGACCTGTGACAGTCTGAGCTAGAACACTCTGGGCTGCCCATTAGCCTAGTGCAACGCTGTCCTCGGGATCTTCTTTCACCACCATTCTGGGAATTCCCCCGCTTCTCCCTCTGTTGGACCTTCCTTGCCTGAGGAAGTCCTGCTCCCTTGTTTTGTTCGTGCGCATCCCTGCTGAGAAAGGGTGCATGCTAGATACGTTTTTCGATATTTTGCATCTCTGAAAATGTTCTGATTCTGTGTCCACACGTTATCCATAGCTTGGCTCTTCATGGGATTCTTGGTCGGAAATCCATTTCCTGTAGAGTTTTGAGGCTTTTGTTTTATTGTTTTCTAGATCCTGCTGTTAGCTTTAGGAATCTAAAATCATTCTAATTCCCCAAAGACCCCAGTGTTCTGCAGTTTCACAGGGACGTGCCTGGGGGTAGGCCCATTTTATCCGCTGGGCTGGGAGCTCAGTGGGCTCTTTCAATCTGTCTGCTCTCCTCTTTGCATTCTGGAAAAGTTTCTAATGATTTATTTAATATTTTTATTCCTCTATTTGATCTATCTCTGTTTCTGGAAATTTGGGGGAGGGGGGCAGATACTGGGTATTCTGGTCCAGTCCTCTAATTTTGTTATCGAGAGACATTTCTCTCTTTGTCTTTTTGCTCTATTTTCTGGAAAACTTTCTCAACTTCAACTCCAAACTTTTCTCCTGAGTTTGCTCCCATATGTTTAATTTTCCCAGAGCTCATTTCGGTTTTCTCAGTGATCCTTTTTTATAGTATCCTGTTCTTTTTTTAAAATAGATACATTATCCTTTGTCATCTCTCTGGGTATATTATTTTTTTTAAATGAAGTTTTATTTTCCCTGTGTAATTGGTTTCCCTCCAGGTTATTTTTGTTGCTTATTTGGGTTTCCACCTTTCACGTGGAGGCATTTCTCAGGAAATCCTTTGCTGTCTGTTTAGTTTAGGACGGAGGACTAATCACCTAAGTGGCAGCTTGATGGATGGCCAAGGCTTGACAATGTTGAGATTTACGGACGGGTGGTCTACGTGGGCTATTTGTTGGAGAATCCTTGTGTCAGATTTTTAGGTCTCTCTGTTGGTCTTTTCATATTTTTCCCTTTCCTATCTGGAGAGTAGGGCCTGGCTGCAGCACTCCAGAAGACGCAGGGGCCCTGCATTCAGCATTCAGGGGGCGTTCACTCTCCCCCCTGTTTTCACTCAAGTGCTCAAGCCCGCGGCTATGTCTGGTGCCCCTCAGCCCAGAGACTGTCTGTCTCCCTTCTCCAGAGGGTCAGCGTTCCACCTTTCACCAGGGAAGGAAGGGGGAGCGTGGAGTGCGGGAAGGGACCTGGGAATCTAACTTCTCTCCAAGGCGCTTCTCTCACCAGCCCTCGTTACTCAGCGCCCCTCTGACTCTACCAGAGGGCCAGAGACTCCTGTGGCTGTAAATTTGGGGGTAAAGACCCCCTGCTGGATTAGGATCCAGCTTTCTGAGATGTCCTAAGTCAATTACCACGTGTCTTTAGATCTCCAGCTTTCAACATTTTGTTGGTATTGCCTTCTTTCCTTTTGCCTTGTTCTTGTAGATTTACAGGGGGAACACACACCCTAAAACAAGCCAACCCAATATTTTCTGTGGTGGTGGTGGGGGCGCTTCGGGAAAGAAAATGGGACACATGGTTTTTATCTGCCATCGGAGCTGACGTTCTTTTCATTCCCCAAGGGCTGGCTTGTTCTGCCCCAGGATTCACGGGATCTCCCATTTGTTTCCTCAACGCTCTGCCAGGGACGACTCGTGTCAAGTTTAGCACATAACTGTTTCTTGTCCTCTGTTTACTCTGGCTCCCTAGCCAGACGGTTAGCTCTTGGGGGCCAGGCGGAGATCCTGTTCTGCTCCTGCACGCCTCGCCCTGGGGAGACAGGGCTTAGCTCAGCAGCCGCTGTGCCACTTGTTGATTGTGTGACTTTCTGCTTCAGGGTGAGCTTTCCCTGACTCTGCTGTCAGGTGTTTTCAAAGATGCTCAAAACTGCCTCTCAGGAAACCAGAACAGGAGCCCCCAGAGAGCTCAGGCAGATGTCATGCTTCTTTTTGGGTGTCATTGCTATTTATTAGGGAATTTCTTTCTTTGTTTGCAGGAGGTATTGTTCCCCCAACCCTCCATTCCCAGCACCGCCTACCTCCTTACCTTTAAGACAGCCGGTGGGTAGTATCCTAAAGGACCCCCTCCGCTTTTCCATATCGTAGGCGACCGCAGTTTCTATGTTGTTCTGCAATAAGCTTTGTTGGGTGTATTGTTTTATGTGGACAGAAGAGGGATCAGTGAGGAGACGTGATAGTCACATGTTTGTGGGAAATTATCTGTAGACGTTTTAATGAAATATCATAAATTTTACCCAGGCTATACAACAGGCTGCCGAGGGGCTAAAGGAATTGGATGCAGGAATCGCGGAACTAAAGAAGCGGGGTGACAAGTTGCAGCTTGAGCAGCCCGCCCTGCAGGAACTCTCCAAGCTCCAGGTCTGACTTCCCGCCAGCAGCACTCACTGATGCCTCCGAACCAGAAGTCAGGAAAAAATTATTTTCTCTTATTTTCTTGGTTTTTCTCGATAAAATTCCTATCACTTAAATTCTAATCTTTCTTCGAAGTAGCTCTTAGAAAATTTGCTGAAACTTCTACCATATACACTGCAATAAACATATTGTATTCTCGTACTTCTAAGGTTCTTTTTCCCCCCTGACATTTATTATGATTCCAATGACTAAGCATTGTAGTATAGTTTAGTTGTATATTATTTTCTATGGTTGAAAATGTAATAATTATCTGTCCAACCTAGAAAAGATAAAGAAGGGAGCTCTATTGTGTATCATAATGTACCCCAAAAATCTGTTTTAAAGAAAAAATACTCAAGCTAATGCTTTTTTAAAAAGTAGTTTTTAAAAAGTAGTTGTTCAAAACTATAGTTTCTCTTGTATACGTGTTTGAACAGAAAAGAGTGATTGTTTCAGCTCCAGAGCAACAACAACAGAAATTAAACAGGAAGGTAGCTGACATCTACACAGACCTCCCGAGCTCCCTCAGGGGCAGAGGGCAACTCTGGGTTACTTCGCTTTCCTGAATCTGATATCAGGGTGGTAGGCAGATCCTGGGACCTGAGACCAGCAAAAGTTAGCCTTTGATAAGCAACATAGCTAAGTTACACTAAGAAAAGAATTTGCATGGAGCCACAGGCACGTCATTCTCTGCCCGTCACTGACGGTTGAGGAATCACGAGTCCGCATCCAGCCTAGCCTCACGGGCTCTTCTTTTAAAGAAAGTAAAAGAGCTCTTATTTTTAAAGGAGCATTTTTATTTTAAGGGTCTCATTCCACCATCTACCATTTCACAGTGTCATGAGCCCACGGCCCCACTGCGCCCCTTTTCAGGCGGCTCCCCAACAGCGCTTGAGTGCCAGGCATACGAGTCCAGCGTCACAGCTGTAAATAGGCCTTCACGTTGAACTTTCCAGCTTGGACGTCTCTGGCCGGCTAAACCTGAGCATGGCGCATTAATCAGGGCCATGTGGCTCAAATAAATTGTGTGTTTGGTGTATCATCATCTCCTGAAATGTCTTCTCAGTTAAGATATTTATCTACTGCACCACATTTGGCAAAAAGCGCTGCCTTTTCAAGTCGTAAAAGCTTTGGGCTCACATTAAACTCCTCCATTTCTCAGGCTCTTCATTTGAAGGATAGTCCCAAACCTGATGATTATTTAGCAGCCGGGGTGTCAAAGATACTTTATTCAATTACTCTAAAATGCTGTGAATGTTGAGAACATGATAAAAGTCAGAATCACATTTTCTGTGGCATTTCCCTTCACCCCCATGAACAAGTTTGCAACATCTTAACCCCACATCTCGCCACAAACATTGACATCCCAGGAAGACAGTGGTCACATCTACTTTGTGTATCATTTCTAGGCAACCTCTTTGCATATCCATTGGAACCTAGCTTATCTTTTTTGAAAGAAGTTTCTGAAGCGAGGATTCTAAGAGGGGCAGGCAGACAGGTGCCCTATACGCAGAGCACCACCTGAAGGAGCGTCCTTGGGTCGTGGGTGTGGTAGGAAATACATCTTTAGAGAGGAGCCATACCATGGCTTGAGTGTGAATATTGCTGTCTCTCTTTCTAAGGACATGTATGACGAACTGATGATGACCATTGGCTCTCGGCGGAGTGGACTGAACCAGACCCTAGCGCTCAAGAGTCAGTACGAGAGGGCCCTGCAAGATCTGGCCGACCTGCTGGAGACTGGACAAGAGAAGATGGCAGGCGACCAGAAAATGATCGTGTCTTCCAAAGAGGAAGTCCAGCAACTACTTGACAAACATAAGGTAAAGAGAGACAGACAGACAGACTGTACTTGTGAAAGCGTAATATCACTTACTGAGATATACTTAGTAAATCCCAGTTTTTTCAGTCTTTTAGGAGTTCTACTTGTATCAGTTAACCTCTAAAGCGGTCAACAAATGTGTACTCAAACTCACTGGCATTCAGTAGCACAGAACAATTATAGATGATATGTTCTATAATGTTATCAGTTAAAAAAGAATGCCAACCTTACCAGTAATTTTAATTATCACCCCCTCACGGGTATCAGCCAGGCTCTCTCTCTCTCTAAACTGCAGTCAGCGGGAAACTCAGGGCATCTCTTCAAAGGAGCCCAGCTTCCTCCGTAACTGCTATTTTCCTGTGTCCTTTATGCCTCTTGGTTCCCCTAGTCCTAGGTTCGCTCTCTCTGCCTTCCCCTGTCCTGGCCAAGGACTTCTCGCTTGGCTCTGAATTTGGGTTTCTGTCTCTTACATATGTCTCCTGGTTCTTTTGGCCTTAAGCACATGGTCCTCTAGAGGCCTCAAGGCTTTTTTCCCGGGGACAATCGAACTTGGTTGGCCTGCGACTGCTCCATCAGTTTGTGGCGTACCAGGTTCCAGTTAGACACGACTCCTTAGTTCAGGCGAATCCGTGCAATGCACCCACACAGGTGACTCTCACTTTATCAGCAATGATTACAGAAATAGCAGTCTTGCCAGTCCAGAGCCCCAAACTCCCAGACAATGGGAATTTCCTACAAGGAAACTTTAAAAACCTCATTGGGTTATAGATGGTTAACATTCTACCATCATGTAGCTCTCTGGTGGCTTCTAAAGGTGGATTTTTGTTTATTTTTTTTATTATACTTCTTGCTATTTTTTCCCAGAGGTTTTTATCCAAAGCTTCATGATTTATTAAAACCTTATCATCTGGCTTTGAAAACATGGCTTTAAAGTTCACAGCTGGCTTTTCTCAAATCTTTGACCGTGGTAATAAAACACCCTCCTGAGTTATTCCAGAGAAGAAACTAGGATCGATGAAGATAAATAACAGAGAAATAACTCTCAATAGATGAAGGATGCTAACAGGGGTGAGCTGTTTGAACAGATAGCCCTCCTGGCCACGGGACGTCAGTCCAAGGCTGTCCCGGGAGATGGGTTGTAAAAGGAGCGTCAGCTTTCCAGGAATTTGAGCTCAGTGACGTCCAAGTTCTCTTCCAACCTTAAGATCCTACGATATAATAATTGCTGGTTGCTTAAAAATAACAGTTCTAGCTTCTCCTGAGCCGAGTATTTTCTAAGGGAGACCTAGCTTCTGCTGTGACCTTGGGCAAGTTCCATAGACAGGACGCTTCAGCAACCTCACCTGTAATATGGGAAATAAACCTGCCCACTTCATAGAGTTGCTGTAAGGATTGAATGAATTCGTCAAGTGCTGACAGAGTGCCCAGCACATAGTACACACTCAGTATAATTATTGATTCCCAGGCCTTCAGTCCTACCCGTGGGGCCGGGAACAGGAAATGTGACAAACCTTGTCTCCCTCCTCTGGGGCCTTTGACACATCAAAAGTAACCATTCAGAACACGTTTGTAGGATTGCACAAGGCCTACAGCTCTGTTGTGTGTAGGTGCAATCCGAGGGAAATTTAAAAATACATAATACCTCTTAGTTTGTAAAGCTCAAGCCCAACCATAGAGGAATGAAAGTCGTGAATGAGTGAGGTGAGGTCGTCTCAGTGAGAACAGAGTATGAGCAGAAGCCAGTGGGGAAGGGGAGCTAATGTGTCCCAGGGACAAGGAGGCCCATTTGGGTGGTGGAATTAGTGAGAGGCGTGTCAGGACAGAAAGGAAGCCCAGGCTGCAGGGATGAAGGATTCGGAGAACAGAGCAGTTTGCTCAGCAGCTGGTCACATCTGCAGGGCTCTGTTTAGGGCACAGCATTGTGTAGGTGACTTGGTGGGGGAACAAAAGAGGCCAATTAGGAGACCAAAGCCCCTGTCCCCACCTGGGTAAGGTGGAGGCCGGGACCCATGGAACAGTGTCACTCGTATCAGCTGAGTACCGTCAGCTTTCACATTTGAAGCAGTTTTCATGGTATGATAGTATATGAATGAGTTGCTGACCTCTTTCTACCTGAAAAATTGCAGGAATACTTCCAGGGTCTGGAATCGCACGTGATTTTGACTGAGACGCTTTTCAGAAAGATAATCAGCTTTGCAGTCCCGCAGGAGACTCAGTTCCACTCAGAAGTGATGGCGCAGGCTTCAGCCGTCCTGAAGGGGGCTCACAAGAGGGGCGTGGAGTTGGAGTACATTCTGGAGGTGAGACCCCGGGTGCAGTGCCTTCCCCCACAGCAGGCCCCCTACCAGGAAACAGACCGTGGAGGCAGGACAAATCCATTCCTGCGATTTGCCTCCTGTGACCTTGGAACTCCCTGGACTCGGCATCCCGTGTGGCCCTGTCCCCACTGTGTTTCCTGTTTGCATTTTGATAAAAGCCTTCCCCACTCTGCGAGCCAGCTGCAGGACCACTGAGTTCACACTGGGCAAGACAATGTACTGGCCTTCGGTAGTCAGGCTGAAAAACTTCTGACCTTTGCTATAAATTATTGAAACAAACTTTGAGAGATTGAAAACCAGATTTTCCAATTTAAAGCAAAAATAAAAATCTGAATTTAGAAATAAGTCACTTGAGAGTTCTTAGTAGAATATTTATGGTATATATTCATATTTCTTAAATGTCTGTTTTTTTAAATTTGCAAGTGTACTGTATTCCATTCCCTTGCACTTGACCTAAACAGGCCCGTCCCTTCTAGTTACACTGTGTGCTCATCGCCCCTGTGGTAAAGAATGAAACTGCCCGCTGTGTTCCAGGCGCGCTGCGTACAATATTCTGTTTAGTCCTGCAAACGGGCTAAATGGGTATTATTATTCCCATTTTTAAATGTTAAAAATGAGGTTCAGGGGAGTTAAGTATCTTGTCCGTGATCCTTTAGTAACTAACGTGCTCATGCTGCTAGTTGGTTGCAGATGCCACAGCCTGCTGACAATGCTTTTCAGGGTCACCATCTGGTTCCTGGCTTCAGAGCCATCCTTTGCTTTCCAAAGCAAGCCCCCCCCCCCCCCCCCAGGCATCTTCGACAGCACTTTTTAGAGAATCTGTCAAGTGCGTGTTTTGCACGGGAAGAGGAGCGCTGCTCCCAGGGGGCTTTGCGGGCTCACAGAGTGACGTTGCCTTTCAGACGTGGTCCCGCCTGGACAGAGACCAGCAGGAGCTCAGCAGGCAGCTGGAGGCGGTGGAGGGCGGCACCCCCAGCGTGGGCCTGGTGGAGGAGAGCGAGGACAGGCTGGCCGACCGCATCGCGCTCTACCAGGTCAGCGTCGCAGGCATCTCGGCTCGGCAGGGGAGTGGCCACATCTCCTTTGGAAACCCCCACACGGTCTTAGCAGAATCCAAACAAGCTTGCAATTACATATTAAGTACTGCTACTTTTATTTCAAGCTATTGACATTGTTGAAAGCACATAAATTTTAAGTGTTTGTTTTATAATGGAATATAAAATACTTTTTTTCTTTCCTTTTATTTTTTTACGAGAGCTCGTTTTGAAAATTCAGCCTCCACCAAGCATTTGCTGTAGTTTATACTGATGGCACACTATCTTGAAATAATTATAGTTCAATAGCTTTAAATGCATGTAAAGTTATTACAAAAAAAAAAACCACACAACAAAACAGGACACTTCTAGTAGGTGAGACATCTCAAAAGTTTCCAATGTTAGTTGGATGCAAAGAGTTGACGTTTGACTAAAGATAATGGAAACACTGTGGGCATCAGAGAAATTACGGTTCTTAGAGAGACAAATTGCTTTATCCAAACTTCTGACCCAGTATTTTCCATCCTTTTAGCATTTGAAATCCAGCCTTAATGAATACCAGCCCAAGTTATACCAGGTGTTAGATGATGGGAAACGACTCCTGATGTCCATTAGCTGCTCCGAGCTGGAAAGCCAGCTGAACCAGCTGGGAGAGCACTGGTTAAATAATACCAACAAGGTGTCCAAGGAGCTCCACAGGCTGGAAACAATATTGAAACACTGGACCAGGTAAATACAATGACTGTTTTACCTGTCTTTAGATAGTGTTGAAGAATATTCATAAGGCAAGTGGGTGCAGGACTTGAAAATGGTCCCTCGAGGAAGTTATCACATTGTTTGCAAAATAAAGGCAAGCGCAAGGCCCCCACTTGGATTCTTGTGTAATTGTAAAAAGATGTAATCAGAAGTGGGCAGGGAGGCAGCCTCACCTTTGAGCTGACCTCCCCCCTGGCCTGTTGATGTCACATGGTGGTCACAGTAAAACCCTAGGGAGAAAGAAGAGAAACGGGCTTTGAGGAGATGAAGTTTCTCAGGGACAATGGGAATATCCAAGAGAGGTGGAGGGTTGATTTTACATAATGAAATACTCTGTTTCTGTGCCATCTTTATTTCTAAGACCTTTTAATAACAAACATCTAATATTGTCTGAATAGCTTTAACATGAAGGAACAGGGAAAATATATTTTTACTGTCAGCTTAGAGAAGGGAAAGCTGAAACTTGGAGAGACTGGCTTGCTTCAGGCATAAATATTAAGAGAGTAGAATTGGAGAGTTTTAGCCCAAGGCATCATTCTCGCAAGTCTATCACACCCGTTTTAAGATTAGCATTGGGCCCGGGCGGGCGTGGGTCAGCAGGTGAGCATTGACCCAGGATCCAGGAGATCCCGAGGTTTGATTCCCGGTCAGGGCACATGCCCAGTTGTGGGCTCTATCCCCAGTCGGGGGCGTACAGGAGGGAACCGATCAATGACTCTCTCATCATTGATGTTTCTGTCTCTCCCTCTCCCTTCCTCTCTCTGAAATCAATAAAGATATATTTAAAAATAAAATTAGCAATGGGACACAGACAACAGGATGGTGACTACCAGAGGGAATGGAAGTGTTGGGGGGTAGCAGAGGGTAAAGGGGGAATAAATGGTGACGGAAGGAGACTTGACTCGGGGTGGTGAACACACAATATATAGATGATGTATTATAGACTCCTACACCCAAAACCTATGTAATTTTATTAACCAATGTCACCCCAATAAAAATTCAATTAAACTTTAATAAAGTAAAATTAGCGTTGCTGAATAACATGGGTTAGTGAAAAGTAGGGATCGGATGTTGCCTTATAGGCTCATTAATATACTTACAGGTATCAGAGTGAGTCTGCAGCTCTAATTCAGTGGTTACAGTCTGCGAAAGACAGGCTGGAATTTTGGACTCAGCAATCCGTCACAGTCCCTCAAGAACTGGAGATGGTCCGTGACCATCTGAACGCTTTCCTGGTAAGAATCCGAAGCATTTGATTCAACGTTATTGTTTACATGCCTATAGGTAAGGCCTGACCTACACTAGAAAAACAGAAAATCAGCTCTCAGTGGGAAAACGTAATAAACCAAGTTCTAGAGACTCTGTCAACGTGAGCTCTGTGTGTTGAATAATTATGCAAAACACTAGGGCTCAACACCACCTCTTTCAGTAGCTTATAGGCAGTAGCCTCCTTGTTGGCTCTCATTCAGGGCAGGGGTAGGCTGTTTTTGTTTCTTCTCTGCAGGGTTGAACATAACTCCCCTTAAAGTTGTGTATGTGAGACGTTGGTCTGGCTGTTTAATCCTGACTTGAATTTTGCTACCACTTTCAGGAGTTTTCCAAAGAAGTAGATGCCAAATCGTCCCTGAAGTCGTCTGTTCTGAGCACTGGAAATCAGCTTCTTCGGTTAAAGAAAGTGGACACAGCCGCCCTGCGTTCCGAGCTCTCACACATAGACAGCCAGTGGACTGACCTGCTGACAAATATTCCAGCTGTTCAGGAAAAGCTCCACCAGGTATAGCAAGAGTCTTGGTTGAATCGGTAATAACTGACTTAAGCGGTATTAAATGGAAAGCTACGTCAACCTGCTTTTGCTCACAAATTTAAATCAGCTGTGTCTTGGACACCTTGTCTTTTCTCTCTTCCATTGTATTGCATATTAAAAGTGAACTATCCCACAGGTGCCATATATTCCAAGGGCTTCTTTAGTACGTGTGTGTTACAATCTCTGTCTGGCCTTGTTTAAATTCTTTGTTTTCTTGTGAGGAAAATGTGGGTAACTATATCTACCTCATAAAGTGAGTAGTTATGAAGATTTAACAATAATAAATGTAAAAGACATATAATCTTAGCTACAATACAGCAACTGCCATTCGTTCAATATGGGAAGAGAAGTGGGAGAAGGAAAGTCAGTGTTTCTCTTTCCTGGAAATATGCTTCTCGCCTCTGAACTCCCAGAGGCTTTATGTTTCTCCCTCTTTTCTACTCATCACTGTATATAAGGTACGATAGATGTGTTTAATGTCAATTTTTTATTCCTACCAATCAGCAGCTATACACTTCTAGAGGACAGGGAACATCTCACATTTATCTCTGTATCATTCTGCACCACATAGAAGTCCATCGATATTTTATTTTATATTATTTATTTATTTGTTTGTTAATCCTCATGAAGGATATTTTTCCCATTGATTTTTAGCGAGAGTGGAAGGGAGGGGAGAGGGAGAGAGAGAGAGAAACACTGATGTAAGAGGGGCACATTGATTGGTTGCCTGCCATACACATGCCAATCGGGGATAGAACCGAAACCTGGGTATGTGTCCTGACCGGGAATTGAACTGGCAACCCTTAGGTGCTCAGGCTGCCACTCTGACCACTGAGCCACACTGGACAGGTCCAAAGTCCATAAATATTTTAGATGATTGCTTTGTTCCTTCAAATTATTATAATAAGTATTGGCATAAATGTATGATGTATTAAGTAAGATTCCGAATTCTAAGTATATTTTAGTTAAAGACTGAAGAGATTGGCTATGTTCTCAGGAGTAAATATTAGAGTGCCAAAGCTCCAGAAAATGATGGTTGGTCGTGTGGTATTTTTCTTTCTTCTTTTAACATTCTTGAGTCATAATACACAGAGATTTTACAAGCTAATTAATAAGATACATCTGTTGAATGTTTTGTAGTTGTTTTTTTTTAAAGTCATAAAAGCAGCTATAAAATAACAATAATATTTTCTTCTTTCTGGTGTTTTGATTAATTAGTCAGTGTTTATACAATGTTTATAGTATTGGATATCAAGTGAACATAAGATGACAATTACTGTTCAGCGTTTGCCTGATGCTTAGTTCCAAGCTTCTAATGAGGTTAAGATCCAAAAATGTCATTAAGAAGTGTTCTCTCTGTGGGCACATTAATAAGGATTCATGTAGGGTTTTTACGTTAACAGAAATGGGGTTTGAATTTTAATACCTGTGACGTGTTCTCTTCCCCTGGCAGCTCCAAATGGATAAGCTCCCTTCCCGCCATGCCATTTCCGAGGTCATGACCTGGATCTCCCTCATGGAAAACGTCATTCAGAAGGACCAAGAGGACATAAAACATGCCATAGGCTGCAAGGCAATCAATGAGTACCTTCAGAAATATAAGGTAATGTAACATTTTAGTATTTAACTGTTCATGTTTTGGAAAGATTTTGTTGGAAGGAACTCAAGAACTCAAGAGATGGAAATCGGGTTGTAAAGTATAGATTTCACGTATATCACCCCCCTAGTGGCAGGCATAGAAAAGTTGTCCTGTATTGGGAATAAATAATAAGATTTTGTGTCATTTTAAGAAATCATAAAAAGAAATACTATAATTTAAAAATATTTTATAGTGTAATTACACAATTTATCCAATTCTACATCTTCTGCCTAAAATGTATATGTGTGTTTATATTCAATATATTTATAAATTCAAATTTTTATGTTTTCATAAATTCAAATATATTTATAAATTCAAAAGTTATAAATTTGATTTATGTTTAGTATATGCATATGTATTTTATACATAGGGTGTCCCTCCCCCAAAATGTATGCACACACTTTGAATAATCTTTAAGGCAGTGTTTATTAAAATGCATTTCCTTTTCAAAACGGAGCTGTCAGCTGTTAAAGTGTGTGTACCTTTTGGGAGGACACCCCGTATGTTCACTTTCTGAAAATAATGGGTTCTATGCATACGCACAGATGGTGCCAGTTGGGCTAAGTCATGGAAGTCGCAAGATTAAGCTTGAGGTTGCTTAAGGTTTCCCAACTCCTGAGGAAACGTGAGACATGCGTAGGTGTGACCTAGCTTTCTTATTTTCTCCCTTCTCTCCCCAGGGCTTTAAGATAGACATTAACTGTAAGCAGCTGACAGTGGATTTTGTGAACCAGTCCGTGCTGCAGATCAGCACTCAGGACGTGGAGAGTAAACGCAGTGACAAGACTAACTTTGCCGAGCAGCTGGGAGCAATGAATAAAAGCTGGCTGATCCTGCAGGGCCTGGTAGCGGAGAAGGTGAGCCCGGTGGCCTCTGCTGCCTGCATGCCAGGGACACTCCAAGAGGGGCACATCCTGTAAAGAAAATTAACTCCATGAGTATAGAGCTACGTACACTGGGCTCAGGGCCGCTGCTGGGAGAGTGCCGCTGAAGGACACGTGGCCCTAGGTGCCCTTTAGTCGTGCCAGTCATTTTATTGTATGCACCCTCCCCCCTTTGCATATTGCATACTGTTTTAGTTTTTTAAGGATGCCTCTTAATTTCTTTGGGCCTTGCTTCAAGTTGACTTAAGTTCTTTGCTTGCTTACCAAAAAATAGTCATTGACTCGTACTTTGTAACGTTTATTTTAAATCATACATACAGTGGACTGTATTTTTACGAATTCTCTGTTTGGAGAAATAGTGGCCTGCCAGTGATTTGGATTTAAAATAAAATCGCAAATTTTATTTCCTTATGTTTGTTCAGATCCAGCTGTTGGAAGGCTTATTGGAATCTTGGTCAGAATATGAAAATAATGTACAGTGTATGAAAACTTGGTTTGAAACCCAGGAAAAGAGACTAAAACAACAACATCGAATCGGAGACCAGGCTTCGGTTCAGAACGCAATGAAAGACTGTCAGGTAATGGGCTAGGCGGCTGACATGCTCTAGTTCACAGTTTCATGGCATAAGCCGGAGGAAGCCGCGTTCTTGAGAATTTAGAGTTAAATGTTGAAAAGAACTGCTCTTGGTTACAAGTTTCTCTGATTGTGTCAGTTTATAGAGATTTTTCTAACTTAGGATTTTTCACCTCTTTTTATAAATTTCAAAATAGAATTTTTAAACACACTCATAACTGAATAATGCTGCTAACCCCCAAATACGGATCATCAGATTTAATAATTATCAAGATTTTGACATGGTTACCTGATTTATTTATTTTCTTCTTAAAGATGTCACAGTTAATCCCAGATAGCGTGCCACTTTATTCCTGCATGCTACAATACACAGCTCTAAAGAATGGACTTTTCTTATATAACCATAACATTATCACCACAAAAAGTTAATATTTTTAATGCTCAACCCGTAACACTCTTCCCTAAATTTTCTGTAAAATGTCTTTTTCCAGTTAATTTATTTTTCATAAAGATCCAGCAGTGTCCACATGCTACATATGCTTGTTAGCTCTCTTAAATCGCTAATATTTTCTTAATATTATTAACTCGTCACAGAAAATGTAGACTGTCCCCAGATTTGGGAGTAGCCTGTGTATTCCCTTAAAAGGTCATTTAACTTGCTCTCCTCTCTCCTGTATTTCCTATGAATGGAAGTTAGCACTAGACTAGAGGCTTGATTGGGTTCTGGTTCAACTCTAAGGTGCTTCACCGGTGACAGTGTTACCACTGTGTCACATGCTCGCTCTGTTAGTGACAAGGATTGCGGGTCCCGTTGCCGTGGGCATATTCTAAATGTTTCCCCTTGACCTAGGAACACTTAATCTTTCCTCAAGTACTCTTGTTTGTACAGAAGAAAGGGGAGCTGTTACAGCTAACCCTATAAGAATTGTTTTTAAAAATAATTCAATGATTTGTAATGCGTCACAGATTAGCCGTGAAGCTTCTCTGCAGTGTCTCCTAAGAACAGTTTGAAGACTCAACCGGGAAGTAATTCTGCAGAAATGCTCCTGTCCCCAAAGCTTGTTTTATATTCTAGACTAGACTTCAAAAAGAAAAGCCTTTGGTAATGAACTTCCTTGCAAGCAGCACTTTTTCTGTGGGGCTCATATAAAGTGAGGTATATTTAAGCTCTCAAGCAAAGCTTTTTGGTATAGAAACGGAAGAGCAGGCACCTTTCTCCTGGGCTGACAAGCTAATGGGCTGCAATTCTGAGGGGGCATAAAAATGGCAAAGAAACCTCATCATATAGAGAAATACCATGAAATTTCAAAAGCTACATATCAGAAGATGGTGCATAAAAGAGGGAAGGCCAAAAGCATACGTTGTTGCATTTTCAGTTCTCCAGGGGCCAGCGGTAGTTCTCATTGAGGCATCAATTCTAAAACGTGCAAATGAGCCAGAATTGCACATTTTTACCTTGGAGGATGGGAAGTTATACTTGATGAGCTCCTGAGTTAAAATACTTCCACTAAATTGAAAAGAGCACTCAGGTGTTACCACGACAGGATCAGCGCTTCCCTGTTGCATTGTTGGAATAGGCTTTGCTACTCCAAGACTGAAATCATACCTTAGTATAACTGCTCTTTCTCTTTTCTTCTTCCTCTCCCACTTTTTTTTTTCTTTCTTAGTATTTTTTTCTTCTTCTCCATTACTTTTTCCTGCCGTTTTCCATCCCGTTTCTTTTCATGTGCGTCTTCTCTTAGACAGGGCGAGGCATCGCTTTCTGGGACATGTAGCCGGCTCCCGGCACCGTTTGCTCCTTTGCAGACCCAGATTTTAGGCTCCCAGAGGTCAGGCCAGGCAGTGTCCAGAAGCAAAGCTTGACGTGCGGGTTCAGGAACTGGACACCACTGCCAATTTGTAATTTCAAATGGAAAGTCATTTTTTGAAACAGAGAACAGAATGAATGTAGCTCACACAGATATTTGGGGGCATCACAACATAATTCACTGGCAGTTTCTGTGTGTGTGTGTGTGTGTTGTTTCTCTCCTAACTGGCTGGTTGTGTGTGTGTGTCTAGTTTTTTTCTTAACTGGCAGGTTCTGTTGGCAGTACCACCAGCCTTGATCAAAATTTATTGTCATTCTTGAGAAATTGTTCCTCTGGACCGGAGTGTGAAATTCAAGCCAGCATACTTCAGTTGGTTCCTGGATTCAAACTTTACTTTAAAAATCTTGAATGTTTTTCCATTCTTTCAGAGGCGATTTATTAATTTAAATCAATACAGAAACTGCTGTTTATGAATTAACTCAAGTTAAGAATGTTCATTACAGCAAAAATGTTAGGTTTGGCTTTTCCCTTCATTGATCAGAAGCAGAAGCATCTTTTAATTATTACTGAAAGGAAAGGAAAACACCTTAATTTTGCACAAAATATATATTTCAGCCCTGTTTCCCTCCTGGGTTTTGCGTTTATGCCAATATAATTGTGTAGGGCATTGTAGAGCTGTGTTTCTGAGCAATGGATCATTAGTTCCATATTGCTCATTGAAAAAATTAACATCTGTGGATAAATGAGAATAAATTTAATGCCAATGGTTGAATTTTAGAATCATATTGAAGACAGGCTGGAAGGATTCTTTATTGTTGTTTAATCTTTTAAAGAGGTAGGGAGAAATATCTTTAAATAGTAAAGTTGATTAGGTTTTCTGTACTGCCTGAAGGATCTGTAACCACAGTAGTTAATATATTCATGCTCTGGTTAGTAATCTAAGCTGTCAAAATAATGACAGAATTATAAAGTGGAAATTAAAGAACAATATTAAAAACACAAGCGATGGCTTTGGCTAATAAATGCACGAATTTCTAATTAATACATCATGACAAAAATAGCTTCATGATAATGAAGGAGAGAGAAATAAGTTTTCACTGAAGCATGGCAGATTACCAAATGACTGAATATAATAATACTATCTTACATTTGCCTAGTTTTTTAACAGCTTAAAAGATATTGTATATACATATTTATCTAATGTTAGTCTGTTGAGGTAAACAAATATATTATTATTATTCCTATTTTATAAATTAGATAGAGAGTGATTAAAAGTATGGACCCCACAAAAATAAAAAAAAAAGAGGCACAACATTTGTAATGAACACAGCAGAGACTGGGCTCCTCCCCACAGCCCATCAGTAGCACCACCCAAACCCAACCTTCTTATCCGTATGTGGATCATAAGAGAGCGGCGGGAATCTTTTACAGAATTGAGACATTATCGGAACTTAATATACTTTGGAATTTTCTTCGCTCTCACCTCCAGGGTTTCTACATTTCTACATCTGGTTCTGGGGTGTACTTCTGAATTGGAGACCGTAACCGTGCCTTAATATATGGCCTCTCCCGTCACCCCAGCATGGGATCCACAGCCTCTCCACATTCACGCCCAGCCACCTTGCTTCCAGCGCTGGGCTCGTAGTCAGTCCGCTCAGAAGGTTGGATTCTAAGCCCACCTTCAGCGCCCCCCAGCTCCGAGACCCAAACGGGCTGTATAACGTTGTCTCCCGCACGTTCATTCATAAAATGGTGAGAGCAGTCAGAGCCTGCCTCGCCGAGCTCTCCGAATTTTCAGTGGCATTAAAATATAAGTTAAGGTTATGATGCATAGTTAAGTGTGATCTCCAGGTCGTTGCCTCATTTTATTTTTTGAACATCTCATACTAACAGTAATAAATACACATCCCCCCAAAATGAGGATTGGATTCATGAAAAAAACCTATAATTTTTTTTGAATCACATAGAATCAGACTATTTTAGGGACAAATAAAAGATAACACATTCTGAAGACACTGAGACACAGTAGATGTTTCTAACTTACTCGATTTGTAGCAGAAATGTACCTAAATGTCAGATACAGGGGCACAGAATACCATCTATTGCACTTTACCTATGGCTAGGGCCGGGTAATTTTTCCAGCACCAAGATACAGGAGTTTAAGAAGATAATCATGTTACCATTTCCTACCATTTATTTCCTGTAGCTTCTTGAAAAAAATTCCACGGTGGCATTTTCTCATCTCTTAGGTATAAATCAAATTTTACGTTTTAAAGTTATGCTAATTTATCATGGAATAAATAGACTATATAAATAATTTAAATGCAGGAAGACATTTCACTGTGGAGACCCTGTCCTGAGAATGACAAGCTTTTTGGATTATTAAGAGGTTTCTAGGATATGAGGCTCTAATGGCTCAATTTCAGTGCATCGTCATAGAACAATTTAAAACGACAATTTTTTAAATCTTTCAGGATCTAGAAGATCTGATTAAAGCAAAAGAAAAAGAGGTAGAGAAGATTGAACAAAACGGACTTGCTCTGATCCAGAACAAGAAAGAAGAGGCCTCGGGGGCTGTCAGGAGCACGCTGCGGGAGCTCAGCCAGACCTGGGCAGAGCTGGACCACATGGTAATGCTGCTGCGAGAGCTGCCCCAGGGCCCTGCTGGCCTCCTCACGTCCATGATGTTACGTGTTGGTGCTCCCAGTGCAACTGAGCAAATAATTAGGAATCTGTACATCATCTCTTTGTCCTTAAGTTCACTTTATGAACTTTTTTTTTTTTTTTAATCTAGCTTTGGATGTTTTCTACAATAAACACAATAATCTCACTCATTTCCATGTCCATAGATACCATCTAGGCAAACGGATTTCTCAAATGTGTATCCCAGCCAGATTTTCTCTCCTAAAATCTGGATAGAGATGGAGGCAGGGCTTGAGGGAGAAATCAGCTTGTAGACATCTCCTCTTGCATGACCAGTAGACATGCCACCTCCTGTCCCCCACAAACCTGCACTCCCGCCATCTCAGTCAGTGACAGCTCTACCCTTCCAGTTATTCAGGCAAAAAACCGTGGAGTCTTTCTTCACTCCTCTCTTTCTCTCGTGCCCCACATCTAGTCCATCAGCAAACTTGTCAGCCGTATTTTCAAAATAGCTTTAGGTTCTAACCTCTGCCCCGTCCCTGCAGTTGGCACCTAGGTCTAAGTCACCATGACCGCTCACCTTGAGGATATCCGTGACCTCCTGAATACTGTTGAGTAGTATTAAATATATTGACCTTTTTTTTTAAAAAATATATCTTTATTGATTTCATACACGTGAAAGGAGAGAGAGAGAGAGAGAGAGAAACACCGATGATGAGAGTCATTGATCGGCTGCCTCCTGCATGCCCCCGACTGGGGATCCAGCCCGCAACCTGGGCATGTGCCCTGACCGAGAATCGAACCCGGATCGCCTGGATCCTGGGTCGATGCACAACCGCTGAGCCACGCCCGGTCGGGCGAAATATATTGACCTTTTATCACGTTTATATTCTATAGCTATGTATATGTTACATGTAAAGATTATGTACACAACCTTTTCAAGAAATTTATTTCAACTGAGTGTTCAACTTCAACATTGCTACATCTTACTTTTCTAATCTTTTTTGTTTGTTTAATTTATAATGCCTGAAACCCTGATGAAGTTCTTAAACAGTAATGTTTTCCCATCAGTTGAACGTGTATTTTATAATTTTAAGTGTTATGCAATTCTGAGAAGTGTCTGTCCCTTTGAAAAGGCTGGGCAGCTAAAGATACTGCTGAGGTCCGTGCACGACCAGTGGAGCCTCCACAAGGTGGCCTATGACGAGATAAACAGCTGCCTCATGGAGGCCAGATACTCTCTTTCCCGGTTCCGCCTGCTCATTGGCTCCTTAGAAGCTGTGCAAGTCCAGGTAGACAACCTCCAGGTAAGGAGTGAATCCAGTCCACCCGTAACATGCTTTTTAATTTGAGAAAATAAAAAAATTTAAAAAAGCAAATGTGGACATTGTCCTAGAATATTGCTGTATATTGCTTACATTTAATTATTTTTAAAAAATTTTTAATTAATTTTACCTGCTGTATTTGCTACTCATTCAAACTTGCCTGTGGATACCAAATTCTGGATTAATGGTATATAATTAAATGAGTTTTTAAATTCTAACATATAAATATCCACATGAATATATTTTATAAAATGATTTTATGCCCAAATCGTCCTCCTTGATCCATGTTGCTGCCTTTTGTGTCTTTTGTTTTCTCTTTCTATTCTGTTTCTCCAAACATATTCCAAGGGATTAAAAAGAAAGCAAAGAGAAAAATAGCGAAAGCGGTAAATTTTTTAACTGTTTATTGTTTTCTCTTTATTTAGCATAAGATCAGTGGTCTGTCCGATGTGCACACGCATCCTCTCTTTCTAGCACCCGCTGCTTCGTTTTCTGTGTGCCCATTGTCATTGTATCATCTAGAAGGACGTCGCTGCTGTTTGACTTATACACAGCACCCCTCCCACCTCGGGCCACTGCCCTCAGCTCACTGCCCCCTCACTTCCCTGCACACCTGGGCACCGGGCACCCCCCTGGCGCTGCTCTGTCTCCCTGGCTTAGTGATGCAGGCTGTGGGATGGCAGGGCAGGCCCTCAAGGGATGGGCTGCCAGCAGGAGCCCAGCATGCACCTCCGTGGTTAGGTGACCAGAGTATCTGACCTCATTGGCAGACTTTCGGAAGGAACCCGCTTTCAGGGTGGGCCGGTCAGGAAGGAAGAGGGATAGGATGTGTCTATCAAATTTATTTGAGCTTTAAACGGCAGTTGCGGATACTCAGAATCACTAAAACTTATTTGGAGAATAGTAAGTTTAAAAGCACATTTTCTAACTTTGAGGAGGTTGTAAGCACTTTTTAACTTAGCCTCATCTGTGTTTATTTAACACCTGCAAATGCTGTCTTAAGGTTGTGAAAGAATTCAGGGTCTTTACCTTGCAAATTCTGATTTGATGGCAATCGGCTATCGGTGATAAACGGGACTGGGCTTTTGTCACCTCCTTCGCGAATTTAGTGGTACTAAGAACCGAGGCTATCAGCAGTATTTCCAGAGAAATATCCATCTTCACGTTCTTTCACTGATAGAAGACTCTGCCAAGATGATAGCCCGTCTAGTAAATATTCTTTGCAAGGAAGAAAACCCAGATATGGAACTTAGAGATAGTACCCAGAAAAACGATGGCTTCTGAAAGTCCAGTTACCAGGGGTTTCTGGTAGAAAACTCTAGGTATGTAACAGAACAGAGTCCTGGGTTTTAACTTGGGTCAGCAGAGAGAACCACAGTGTACACATTGCACGCACTTCACCACCATAGCTCCCTACTCAGTAACAGACGACGGTGCCCTGTGTGAGCTTTTCCAACAGAATTCCAGATGTAGGAAGGCTTAATTGTCAAGAATCCCTTCTCACACCCATAGGAACAAAATCGTAAACAATAAGAAATGGTTATCTAAAGAAAGCTCATAAAGCATTGGAGCGAAGTCATGGTTTATATATTCATATGTGCGTATGCATGAAAACAGCTGTAAATCACTTTTAGACTTGGTTATTAGAATCGAGATGCTGTCATTTTATCTGTGGTATTTTTTCTTTGGGCAGAATCTTCAAGATGATCTAGAAAAACAGGAAAAGAGCTTGCAGAAATTCAGCTCTGTCACCGACCAACTATTAAAAGAGTGTCACCCACCTGTGACAGAAACTCTTACCAATACATTAAAGGAAGTCACGATGAGGTATGGAGCATGCTGATTTTACACTGTTATGCATTGCTTATATCACCACCACATTGCAAGTAATGACACAATTAAAACTTGCCAGCACTTTGAGTTTGCGCTTTATAGATTCTATTCTATGAATGCTTTAATTTTCACCAAATGAAGTTAATGATAAATAAATGCAGGGGAGATATTTAGAAAGAAATTAGAGCTGCTGTCTACCCACGGATTGATCTCATTCCTACGGTCTACCCCTGAAATGAGTGTGAAATGTTACTTTTTATGATGTTAAATGGAAATTAGACATCCTTGCATTATTTCCAAATTCAAATGAAGCCGGATCATGAAAAATAAAACAGTAAGTAAGAGCATTTGGCGAGAGGTGGTAATCTGCCCATGAGCGTTGGCTATTGTTTCCAGATGGAATAACTTGCTGGAAGAGATCTCTGAGCAGCTGCACTCCAGCAAGGCCCTCCTGCAGCTCTGGCGGAGATACAAGGACTACTCCACACAGTGCGCATCCACAGTTCAGCAGCAGGCCGACCGGACCAACGAGCTCCTGAAGGCGGCCACCAACAAGGACATCGCCGATGACGAAGTGGCTGCGTGGATCCAAGATTGCAACGTATGTTCAGAAACTATCATGTTTCTCCCAACATGCCTCCCTTTGAACTTCTCAAGTTTAGCAGGGCTAGTGCTGATGTGGCTAAACTTTTGGTGTGTCTCAGTATGTGAGATAATTACCCCCAAAATACTTGTTTTAAGCATGAAAGAGCCTGCTAGGTTTTCAGAACACATGTATCAGATTTAAAAGGCCCCTCCCATTGTCCCATTTTTAAAGATGAGTTGTTTTCCTGTTTTCCCATTTTCCCTAATGGAATGATCTAGGCTGTCTGTTTCGACAGAGAGGGTCACTGTAAGAACGACCCCATGGAAAGTAATGTTATATCTTTAAAAACCAAGTGTTAAATATCTCATCCACTTCGATCTATTATCTTTTTTGCAAGCATCAGCATCATTTCTTCTAAGCATTAAATGGTACGAAGGAGTCTTCCTCTCCTGATTTATGGTTGTACTGCTTAATAGCTTTTTAATATTTCTCTTTTTCACTGTATCTGCCAATAACCCACTTAAGGTTTTCGGGAACAGCTCTCTTGTTTCACCCAGTGCATGGCTCTTATAATTTATCTTCATTTGTCTTATTTTGTTTCAAATATCGTCTTATAAACTTTCCTGTTCAGTTTATCAGAATCAGGCAAGTTATAAAGAGCACACAGATAAAAGTTAAACCTCTTCTAATACCTTTACACTAATAATAAATAATCCTTTTAAAGCTCCAGTTCGGTATTTATGGTGACGATAGCTCACTGTTTTCCCCTCCGCCTCCAGCTGATCCTTACGAGATTCGTCGTTTTCCATTCAGTCGTCCTGAGTTCAGAGGCACCTATTTTAGAGTGTAGTGCTCCCAGCTGTCCCCATGCATTTGTCTGATTTGCATCCAGGGTGACATCGCCTTTGGTTTCCCCCTCTCCCAGGAGGCCCTGCGTAGGTATAGCAGGCTCCGCTCTCCACCATGGCTGGCGGGGCACCAGCAACAGGTAGAAGATCAGCCATGTTTCATCTCTTGGTAGATGGAAACCAGAAACAGGGAATTTCCACTGGATTATAAATTTGAGCAGATAAGAGGGTCCCATAAAAGGTGGAGGCAACAGATACCGAGGAAAATACGGGAGGAGCAGTCTGCCCTTAGCCTCGCCCACCAGAACCGTCCAGAGGGAGGGTGCGTCGCAACCACTTGTAATGCAGCCACCCAGCGAGCAGAAGAAAACTGTTGATAAACTCACCCCTTGGGCCTATAATATTAAGTAGAAAGAGGTAAAATGTAGCACCGTGATTTCAGTTTGATATCAATTATATGAAGAAGCAGGAAAATACTGTCAACTTGTACACAGCTATTGGCTCTTCTTGTAGAGTTTTCTTTTCTTATTTATGTATGTTTGTCTGCATTCCCCTGTGTTCTACAGCGAACCTATGTGTCTCTTATTATCAGAATAGTAAATCTAGTCTTTAAAATTTTAATGCATATTTTTAAAAGCTTAGATTCGATTCTTGACTTCTTTTGGGCAGGTGAAGGCTAGTTAGTGTAATAATTTGACAAATAAGAATGGAGTGTTTCTAGATGTGTGGCCCTCTGCTGACTGTTTGTAATAAGGAGTGCGCTTACCATGTTGCTGCGTGACGGGCGTATCTTCATCTCCCACAGGACCTCCTCAAAGGGCTGGGCGCAGTTAAGGACTCCCTGCTTGTCCTCCGTGAGCTGGGAGAGCAGCTCAAGCCACAAGTGGACGCTTCCGCAGCATCGGCCATCCAGTCAGACCAATTGTCTTTGAGTCAACACCTCTGTTCCCTAGAACAGGCCCTTTGCAAACAGCAAACTATGTTACAGGTACAGAGCTCGTATTCGGGATGTGTTGTAATTGAGTGCTGTGTAACTTCTGAGCATAAACACAGGAAAAGAATTTTCACCCTTGGCACAGTGCCTCCTGCAAGACCAAAGAATTAAAACATAAACAAACTTGTAATTTTCAGTGGGGATAAGGGAAGGTGGGAGTCTTACACTGTTCTTTACAAAGTAATTGTGCCCCTAACCCAATGCTTCCTTCCATGGTACTGAGTAAAAATATGTAATTAATAAACACTAAGTGGCTTTAATGTTAAAATTCTTAAGTTTTCGCAAGAATCAAAATATATTTCTGTTTGGTAATATATTTCAAAAGTGACTTTAACTGGTTAATTAATTAATCCTACATAGAAGTAATTCCTTCTAAGTTTTAGAAAACTTACAGTAATAAAGAAAAGAAAATTTAAATCATTGTAGCTTTGTCTGTCTAATTGCAATGTGACAGTAGAATAGGAGAAATAATTTTGATATCCACTAGTCCTTTCACTAGACTACTAAATATTAATTTATTTTTTTTTTGTAATTCAAAAGGCTGGAGTGCTTGACTATGAGACCTTCACCAAGAGTTTAGAAGCTTTGGAGGCCTGGGTAGTGGACGCCGAAGAAATACTCCAAGGGCAGGACCCCAGCCACTCGTCTGACCTCTCGACCATCCAGGAAAGGATGGACGAGCTCAAGGTCAGTGTGTTGAAATCCTAGGCCCAAGTCTATGGTCTTCTGTCCTCCAAACCTCAAGGAAAACTCAAAGCTTCTGATGTAGGCCTACTTTTTATTTTGAGCTTCCAAGGAAGTTCTCGCCAGCTCTGTTTTCCTGCTCTCCTGGGAGGAATGAACTGTCAATGAGCGCAAGGTGATTTCACAGCCCGTGATGGGAGCCTAGCAGGAGCAGTCCTAGGATCCCACCTCACCCCTTCTGCCTGCTACCTGCAGTCCCTCCCCAAGCCCGGCTGGCCCCTGCTTCACAGGAACCTCCCATCTCCATCTCTGTCGTCATTCACTCTTCGTTCAAGCTGCCCCCCACTCCCTCTCAGTCCATGCAACAGGCCCCCTGGATCATCTTTCAGCCACCCCTCTCCCTCCACCCCAAAGTTGCCAGGATGATCTTTTTTTATTTTACAATTTTAATTACAGTTGACATACAATATCATATTAGTTTCAGGTGTACAACATAGCAATTAGACATTTCTATAACTTACTAAGTGATCTGCCTGACACCATACCAGAGCTCTTTCTTTTAAAGGCTTTTACTTAATTGGAAAATATTTAGGTAGTCTGTAATGTAAATAAAACAATGCGTTAGATGTGCAAATTTTATCATATTCCCCCTGCTTAAAACCCTCTGTGGGTTTCCTTCCTCTCAGGATAAAGGTCAGCGTGGACTCTCAGGCCCAGCAGCGCCTGGCTTTCACCTTCCTGAGGTCTCTTCTCCACCGTCCATCTGTCCTGCAGCCACTGGGAGCCACATTGCTTCTGTGTCTGTGTGCATGATGTCCCTCCTTTCTGGAATTCTTTTCTTGACCCCACCAACTCCCTCCCGTCCAAAAGGAATGATCTTCTGGTCATTTAGTTCAAGCCTCCACCTCTGTCCATGGGCAGACTCTAGTGACACACTTTCATGACGCCGTACCTTTGTCTTCAGTGTTTGTCATACCATTTAGTCATGTCCATGTGCCAGGTGACTACGGCGGGTGCCTCTGCTGTTGGAATAGTACCTTCCTGTCTGCAAGCACCGTGAGAAGGACCGTGGTCACGGCAGTTTTGTTCACTGCCAGTGCCTTCCCACGGGCATTCCTCCATCTAATAGTTATGCTCTTGGCTTCAACAGTTGGGAAGGTTTATTCCTTCTTCAGGGTAATGAGCCTTTTGCAGAGCATGCAAAGAGAAAACACACACAGCCAGATTTCCTGATGGCCTTGCGAATGCCCACAGGAAAGCCAGAAGAGGCAGCTCTGTCCTGGGCTGGAAGGGAGGAAAGGGGTCTGAGAACACAGGCGGCTTTCTCAGTTGAGTGTCATCAACGTTGGGGCTGAGGTCAAAGACCTAAAACTGAAGCTGTTTGGATAGTGTAGAGTGAAACCCAGTAACTCTTGTTTACCGAGCTCTGCCCCTTAGTTGCTAGGTCCCCTCGAGCAATTCACTGAAAGCCTCTGGGCTTCCTTTTCTTTGTTGTTAAGTGGGAATAGTAGTGAAGTGCCCTGTGGGATTGTTCTGAGGATAAATGAGTTCTTGTGCTACCTGCAAAGCTCTTAGAACAATGCTTAGTTCAAGTAAGTGGTCAATAAATATTCACTATTATTATAACTATTATTATTAAATAGTAAAGGAGCAGATTAGCGTGGATAAATGATGTATGACAGGTAAGAAGCAAATCTTTTCAGCCGTCAGCATAATTCTCACCTTTATCAGTTCTATCAAGAATCCCTTATTAGTATGTAAATCCAGTAAGGAACACACATAAATTACTAACTGTTCCCTTAAGGCCAGTGAGCAGCAGCACCCACAGCAGCAGCAGCCCTGGAAGCCGGCGGGGAGAGGCAGCTTTCCCTCCTTTGCAGCTCTGCCGACTGCAAGCGAGGGACCGAGAAACGCAAAGGGGACCGAAGACCGGCACACGGCCCCTTCCTGACATCCAGAGTTCACCGTGCACTTTGACAGCGCTCTGCCCTTCCTGACCGCTGCGCTAACCCTGCTCTTAAATCTTGCTTTCAGGGACAGATGTTAAAATTCAGCAGCATGGCCCCAGATTTAGACCGTCTGAATGAGCTGGGCTACAGGCTCCCCCTGAATGATAAAGAAATCCAAAGGATGCAGAGTCTGAATCGGCACTGGTCTCTGATCTCCTCGCAGACAACCGAGAGGTTCAGGTAGGGTCTCCGAGAGAGGTGTTTTGGCCACTGTGATTTGTCAGTAGAAATAAGTTCACGATCGGTGTACAGTTATAAATGCTAGGTCTTCCCAACAATACGAAAAGTGAACTAAAAGTAAGAAATTCAAATTGTGGTTTGTTTAATGTACTAAATATTCATTTAATATAAAAAGAACAAACTCTTTTGTGCAACAACGTATTAAAGATACATCACCAGATTTTTAAACTTAGCATTTTAAACTTTACTTTTCAAGTTTTTCCCTAAATGTTACTACCTAATGGGAAAGTTTTGTGATGGTCAAATTAGAATTGGAAGCGGAAAACACTCACTCTTGCTTTACAAGCCAAAGATACGAGAGTAAGCAACGGCAGAGCCACTGTTCTTTTTCCTTTATTCCCTCAGTAAGTTGCAGTCATTTTTGCTACAACATCAGACTTTCTTGGAAAAATGTGAGACATGGATGGAATTCCTGGTTCAGACGGAGCAGAAGTTGGCAGTAGAGATTTCCGGCAATTATCAGCATCTTTTGGAGCAGCAGAGAGCCCACGAGGTAAGCTGTGCTAGTAAATTTGGGGGTAGTCACACAGGTTTTTGGAAGGTGCTGCAAAATGCCATGTGGAGGGATTAAAAATGCCATGTGCCGAATCTTGTGCTGAGCCTGCTCAGATGCATGCAGTGTTTTTCTCTTCTTTCTTAAGGCTGAGGTTTTGATAGCTTAATTACAAAAACGTAGCCCAGTCCCTTGCCCCATATGAGCATGTGGCCGGCTTCAGCACCCTACAGTGTGTAGCGCCCCAACTGCAGCCCAAGTCTGCTTACGGGGGTGGGGCGGGGAAGCAGAGCGGGGTGTGTGGAAGGAGTTCAGAAAGCTGGAGTCAATTTTCAAATTGAGTTACAGACGACCTTAACACTGCCAAGGCTGGCTGCTGGAGAGATTTTGCTTTGATCAGAATTCTTTGATAAATGAAAACTGTGTATTCTTTATAAAGCATCAAGCTACCAAAATCTCCCAAATGAATACTACATTATTATTATTTTTCAAGAAACACTGAGAGAGAACCAGAGACAAGGCTAAATTAGTCAATTTGCTGTTAGTCTCTGTTTTGCTATTTACTGGTGTGACTAAGGTCTTCCCCGTGTTTATAAGATACATGCAAGGGGAAAGATAGGATTTACCTAAAAGCAGAGAAAGGCTTAAAGCAGAATTTAAAAGCAACTTAAACTAATTTTAAAGTATTTTTTTCACATTTAAGAAATAGAGAATTTAAATATGTGTAAGGTATTTTTTAAGTCCATTTTTAGTGAGTTGACCGATGAGGAAATAAAAGACAGTGAATGAAGTCTGCAGTGACATACCTGCCACTTTACACCCACTAGGATGGCGACAGTGAGAAAGATCAGGTTGGTGAGAGAGGGAACAGAGAAACTGGAACCCTTACACTCTGCTGGTGGGAACTGAAAACAGTGAAGCTTCTTTGGAAAACAGTTTGGCAGTTTCTCCAAATGTTAAATGTAGAGTTACCATCTGACCGGTATTTCCACTCCTAGTGGCATTCGCCCAGGAGAAATGGAAATATATGACCCCACATGTACCTGTGTGGGTAAGACCTTGTCTAGGAATATTGTTTATAGCGGCATTATTTGTAATTGCCAGAAAGTGGAGGCAACCCAAATATCTACCAACGGAAGATAAATATGATGTGGTATGTTCGTAGAGTGGATGCTGCTCAGCAATAAAATAGGAATGCAGTACTGATAAATACTGCAAAATGGGTCAGCCTGGAAAACATCATGCCAAGCGAAGAGAGCCAGTCACAATAGATAGTATACTGCATGATTCCATGTATATGAAATGCCCCGAGCAGACAAATCCATAAAGACAGAAAATAGGTTAGTGCTTACTTAGGGCTGGGGGATTGAGAGGAAATGGGGAGTGATTGTTTATGAGTATGGAGTCCTTCTGGGGGTAATGAAAACAGTCTAAGATTTATTGTGGTATTGGTTGTACAGCTCTGCAAATATAATAACCATTAAATAGGTGAGTTGTATGGTATGTGAATTATATCTCAATAAAGCTGTTTAAACAACAATGGAAAAAAGGTTGAAATCCTTTCTGTTGAATTTTTTAGTGGTGAGATAATTTTATTAACCTAATTAAATTGAAAAATAGTGATTTCAAAAAAAGTCTGGTCTTTTTTTTTTACTCTTCAACTTTTTAAAAGGACTTAAGCTAGCCTCTGAAAACAAACCATATTCTGCATACAGAAGAAACTGGAATGCAATTTATGTGTTAACTAACTTTATAGGTGATCTCGAAAGAAAGGAGAGGAACATAATCCAACTTTTAGTCAGTTTTAGTAAACAAAAATTAAACTTTGAGTATATCTTAATTGATGTTTTAAAAATACAGTATTTCTGAGCAGCAGGATAAAACACGTATACTGATTCAGCTGGAGATATTTTTCATAACCTTGCTTAAATCAGAATTTTTAGAAACTAATTAGAGAACTGGTCATTAAAATGAGGAACTCTAAATTACGGGTTTTTTTGTTTTTTTAATGAAAGTTGTTTCAAGCAGAGATGTTCAGCCGTCAGCAGGTTTTGCACTCGATCATCACGGATGGGCAGCGTCTTCTGGAACAAGATCAAGTTGATGACAGGTAGGATCACTTATACATTATTATGAAGAAAGGTTCCAGTAAATTAGTCATTTTCTTTTTAATGAACAGATTAGAAGGCACATGTCCGATCTTCCTGAGGCAGTTGTGCTGCAGTGGAGCCTCAGTAATTGGAAGAAAGGCTTCTATGAGCCTCTCAAATGACTGCGTATTGAAGCTTTTTAAAGAACTGCTATTATATTATATCATATGAAGGACATAGCGTAATGGGAAATCGCCTAGCCAACCTTCGCTAGTCCTCAGGAGGAGGCTGGGATTAATAAGTGGATCAGAACTAATTGTATCAATGATGCATCAGTGGTTTATAAACAGATGCTTCTCATATTCTCATGTGATTACAGAAATTTTATTTCTAAAAGGAGCTTCGAGATCACTAGACCATCCCTGTAACTTGTAGGTGAGAACTTGAGGTCCAGAAACGTGAACTGACTTGACCAAGGTCATGGAACTATGTAGCACAGAATCAAGCCTAAAACTCCTGTACCGGGTTTATTGTAAGGACCAGCCAGCTTTCTCAGACCTAATAATTCCACCAGATTTGAAAATGCTGTGTTACCTTATGTCAGACTACACTCAACCTGAAATCTGGCTTCCTCTTCATGTACTTAGTACATTCCCTCTTTATTAAAAATGCAGAGGTAACATCTAGCTCCTCCTTAGCTCTGTGGCATGTGAATTGATGATTTTGTACGACATTTACACTTCCTACGAACAACGTTTATGCTATCCTATCTCTGTGGTGACATTTGCATTATAAACCTCATTTATTTTAGTACATGTGTATATCTTTTCCATATTTAGGACTAGGAGTTGTGAGTGTAACTAACTTAGGATTATTATTTTTTAAATAGAAAATAAATCATTATTTTTATTAAGAAGGGTTTTTTAAAAAATATTTTGGAAGCAATTTCATTTTTAAGTGGATATTTCTTTGGAAGAACATGAAAGATTTTTATGGTTAACCTTGGAATGACAAAATGTGATACCGTATTTATTCTAGTTGAAGTAAGCCAGATTTAATGTGAACTTTACAGAGAACTTAAGTCCTTCAAAGTAAAACAGATTTAGATGTAATTAACTTATCTTTTGCTCTCTCTTCCCTTAGCCAACTCTCTAACAATATTACAAAAGTTGGAGCCACTAAGTAAAATAAAATTGAAAATGCATGCACAAGCCAACACCTATTACATTTTAAATGTTAACAGTTAGAGAAAAACACCAAAGGATGAAATTATGAGAGCTGGAATAATTTTGAAAGTTGCAAGTGAAAAACAATTCCGATTAGAACATGTTGATGGCAGAGAATCCTCAGATTACGAATGTGTTGTGTCTTAGAAGTTCGTATATAACTTCTGTTTTATGGAGTTCGAGTTCATCGGTGGGAACTGTGTCATGTTTTAAGCAGTTCCTCAGGCTGGCAGGTAGCTCAGGGCCATTCTGCTCTGCAGAGTGAGGCTAAAGGCGCCAAAAAGACCTTGGGTGGTTACCTGGCAGGGAGAGCCAGGGCCAGGGTTCTTCTCATGTCGCAGGACATCCTCAAGTCCTGGAGTCGCACATTTTCAGAGATGAGAGACGCCCTTAATGTTTAGGAAAGTCTCATCAGCCCAATGTATCATATTTGGTTCTACTACCACTAGATGATGAATATCAGAGAATTTCTTTCAAAAACAGAAACACTAATCACACTTTTGGTTACAAGCTCAAAGTTTATAGTGGCCCTAGATAATAAGAGGTCTTAAGAAAATGAGTCCAGAAGAGTAAGTCCAATTCAGATTTGAAGCCACCCTCAAGAGGAGAAATAGTGGATCTAGGCGGAAAAAGCAAAACTAACGTAATAGAGACCGAACGAGCGCTGTTACACATTAATACTAAAGTGTGCGAATCACAGTATAATCTGCACAGGAACTCAGTCTGTTGGGTGCTGGACAAACCAGTTCTAGAGCTACAAGTTGAATGATAAAGAAAACTTGATAAATAACTGCCAACATTTTTTAAAGGGAGAAAATACAGAAGTAGAAAAAACAAACTAAAAAATCTGATATTATTCCCCTGGAAATTGAAAAAGCTCAAGTGAAATGTAATACTTTTAGGTATAAGGACAACCCTTGTACAGACAGTGATGACTAGCTTTTATTTTTCTAAGAACAAAGTGAAGTGGACTTAAAATGTAGAAGGGACAATTCAGATTAATATGTGAAATAATTGGCTAAAGATTAGGGCTGTTTATCATGAAGGAATACTGAGAGCTCATGGAGGACAGTTTTATTTTCAGTTTTAAATAGCATAATTTTATTTAAGTGGCTCATGACTAGCTAAAATCACCCAGTTTAGTTTATTCAAAGCAGCTTGTAATTCTAGCTGAGGTCAGAGGTTGTGAATAAGCATTGCTCCCCATCTTCTCCTGCTGTGGCACACACAAGGTGCCGTCACCTGCTGCAGACATCGCTATGGGTGCGCTTAGGGTGGGGGCCATCCCCATTGCAGCCACTGCCCTGTGCTCCCTCCCCTCCCTTGCACTCAGGGAGAGAGAGGACATTGGCCTTATCGACACGCCTTCAACCTGTGCTGAAACATGAGAACACTCACCATGTTCAAACCCCCATATTTTAATTGTTATTAAATTTTAAATGTGCTTGCAGTAGACCTGGTAACAGATCATGGCGTGATATTTGAAAACCCCTGCTCTAGGTCACTTTTCAGGGCTCGCAGTCATCGCGTGTGTGGACACTGGTTGGTAATGTACCCACGTCCAGGGTAACCGTTTTCCCCCGTGTGATTGTCTGTTCGCCAGGGACGAGTTCAACCTGAAACTGACCCTCCTCAGTAATCAGTGGCAGGGAGTGATTCGCCGGGCCCAGCAGAGGCGAGGCATCATTGACAGCCAGATCCGCCAGTGGCAGCGCTACAGGGAGATGGCAGAGAAGCTTCGCAAATGGTTGGTTGAAGTGTCCTACCTGCCCATGAGTGGTCTCGGAAGTGTCCCAATACCACTGCAGCAAGCAAGGACCCTCTTCGATGAAGCGCAGGTGAGGCGCAGAGCGGGTGGTTTTGCCCCTTTTCTGTATTTTCACTCTGCACGCTTTACCCCAGCCTCCGTGTCTCAGAAGGGCTCTGGAATGACATTGGAAGGAGGACAAGCGCTGTTCTCAAGTGTCAATAGACACACTCCAAAGCCATACTTACTGCTGGAAGTACGGGAGGTCCCAGCCTCTTACAGACACTCCCTCCACTTCACACACCAGGCCACCCAGCAGCTCGCTGGACCCCAGCAGGGATGGAAAGGGAAGGCAAGGAAAACCTGGCATTGGTGACACATATTTCACTTGCAAGCCATTTAAACAACTCACTGAAATGTTCTGGAGAAGAGGAAGGCTCAGCCCTGCTTGTCATTCCCGTAAGGGTCTAGCCCCTTCCTTTCGCTGGCCTGGGAGTTTGGGATTCCAGCTTCTTGGATGGTTAGATACCTCCTTGCGCTCTCATCAGTCCGGCCCAGAGTATTTCATGGGTTTATCTTCCTTTGAAGGTCACTGTTCCCTGCTTCCCTTCTGCTCCTCACTTCTCTGGGACACCTCATCTACACACATGGCTTCAATGACACCCCACCAGCAGAGAGTGGCCAAATTGGTATCTTCTGGTCACGTCATTTCCTGAGCTTTCAGCTCATGTATTCAGCTACCTTTTAGATTTACATCTATATGCATCAGACATAATATACTCTGTGCGCTCTAAGAAAGCCTGGGTCCCCTGGACCAACCATTCTCTATCAGTCCATTCCCCATGTTCCCAATCCGAGGAAATGTCATCACCAGCTGTCTGGTCTACCAGCCAGGACCCCTAGGTTCTATAGCTATATTCTTCTTTTCCCTCCCTCCTCGTGTCGAGTAGTACTCACGCTTCCATCGCGACTGCCCTTGCCTTAGAGTAGGTGCTCATGATTTCTTGCCTAGAGAGACGATAGCTTTTTAACCTGTCTTAGTAGATCCAGTCTGTGTTCTTTCTACCCTAATGCTGAATGCTTTCAGCAAACACACCATTTTCCTGCTTAATATTCTTCTGCGACACTCACTTTTATTTCACAAATAAAGAAGATGGTCTTGCCTCATCTTCTACCCTCTCCTAGGTGCATTCTACCATCCAGCTGCTGAAAGCCACCTCCAGTGCCCTGAATTCACATTTACCTTGTACAGTGAATTAGCCCATTGCCATTTCTCTGCACGGAAGGCCTTTTCTCGCTGGCTCCTGGCGCTCGCATGACACCAGGATCTTAACCTTGTTGTGTTTATATGTCTCTCAAGACTCTGAAGGCTATACCACTTCGAGGGGGCCCCTTGTGCACCCCGTATGGGTTAGATATGTGAACACTGGTCTTTCTTTGAATTAGTTTGTATCAAATATGAATCACCAATGTTTTCTGTAGAATATAAAGATCACAAGAAAAAATTTTAAAAAGCACCAACACAAAAAAACATATGCAACAATGTGCTCCCTGTTCATCAGTCTTATAGGGCAGTTTTCATATTGCATCATGATTGTATTTAACCTGGGACAGATACTAGGCCTCTGCCTGTTGACTTCTCATTTACCTACACATTGTTTTATTTATACACAATATATTCACTCAGTAAATTCTTGTATGATAAAAGAGGGCATGCTATGCATGCAAAATTTCAGGGTCATTTAAAAATGCTTATAATAGGGAGATGGTGAAGGAAAGAATAAGAAAGTAAAAAGCTGTGGTTCCTTCCAGTTCAAAGAAAAAGTGTTCCTGCGGCAACAAGGCAGCTACATCCTGACAGTGGAGGCGGGCAAGCAGCTCCTGCTCTCTGCCGACAGCGGGGCCGAGGCCGCCTTGCAGGCCGAGCTCACGGACATCCAAGAGAAGTGGAAGTCCGCCAGCGCGCGTCTGGAGGAGCAGAAGAAAAAACTGGCCTTCCTGCTGAAGGTGGGTCCAGCCCCTTCCTCCTACAGACGTAATGGAGTTAAAAGGCTATTTAAGGGTTGTGCTGCCACCTCCCCCAGGGGTCCTGCAAGTCAAATAACACAAAGGTCATTGTCATTCCCTACAGTATTTTGATCCCCTGTGTCTTATTTACGACTTTGTCCTGTCTTGCACAAACCAGAAAAGTTTCCCAATTTTCAGCAGTTTGTCTTTCACGAAAATCCCCCAACAAAGTGGCTTTAAGTCTAACAAGACCATCCAAGCGACCAATTCTGATTAATGGCTGTTGCTAGGCCAGAAGCCATGTGATGACTGTATAAATCCAGACAGGAATGCAAAGAGTAGATTCTACTATCTGATCTAAGACTCCAAAGTAGTTTTTAAGATTGGTATCTCTTATTTTATAGCAGGGAAAAACCTATCCAACAAGATACTTGTGATTTGATTTTAGCTTATCTAAGCGTGTTGTCATGAGATAAAATCTCCAGGAGCTGTAGTAAGCCTTTGGTTGAACACAGGTTGCATACTGATCACGCAGAAAATTTAGGGAAATATAAATTTATCCAGACTTCCCATAATTTGCTTTTCTCCCTCACTTTCCAAATCCATTTATAATACATAATTAAACCAGCAGTTGAAAAGGAGCACAGACTCTACGCTTAGATAAAACCAAGTTAAAACCATAATATACCAAGTAACCTGGTTGACTCAACCTACCTAAGCCTCAGTTTCCTCAGCTGTAGAGTGTGTATGATTATACCTCCTTCATAGATTTAATGAAAGGATTTCATTAAATCTGCAAGGATTTAATGAAATATTGAAGGTAAATCATGTGGCACATATTGAGCCCTCAATAAATAAGGGTAATTATCATTGTTGATAATATCCTTTTAAAAAAGTAAACACAGCTAAATACTAAATATATGTTGATGATTACCAACACTTGAATGTGTTTTTCTGTTAAATTTGGCCCGTCACTCTTTTGGATCCACCGTAACAACTAAAGTGAATGGAATACATTTTGGGGTTTTTTTAATGCTTAAAGTTTGCACACCCATGGGGTTTATTCTATTAAATTTTTCTTAATAATACATTACCTTGTGTGTCGAAAAGAATTGATCAAAAATGCCACTGAACATCTGTTAAAGAATTATTATTTGCACACAGTACGATTCATCAGTAACACAATATGCCTGAATGCTTTTTCTTCAGTTTTGCTTTCAGGAAAGGATTAAAAACATTATAACTCATTCTGTAGAGAACATGTTAATCATATATTTTTCTTTATTCGTGATGTGATTATTGGACACATTCCTAAGACCCAATAAGACGAGACGGTTGACTCACTGCATTTGCTTTTCTTGTCAGTCTGTTTGTTGGCGTGTAAAACACCCACTTTAATAGATGTTTGCAGACCATGACATTTAGTTATTTCCTTATAATTCATGTAGCAAAGAGACTTAGTTATAGCTTCAGAGTCTAAGGCTTCCTTAGAAAGGGAAATGCCCATTCTTTTCTTATTAAAGTATATTTTATTTTGGATCACTCACTGGGTTCTATTTGCCTAAGGAGTTTATGAAGCTAAATTTTAATCTTTAGACAGCCTCATGTTGCTGTGTCTTTTCTCCACAGCTATCATATAATGCTCATCTATTTTTAGCTCTTAATTTAAAACTCTGAGTAAATATGCCAAAAACATGATCATTATAATTCTACATCCCTGCACGGTCACCTGCTTTACCGTCACCTCTTAATTGTGTTACGAAAAATGAGTTGACCTTTTCTCTTTTAGAACAATGAATGTTTATGTTCTGTAGGTTGAGAGATCTCAAAGTGTGTGATGATTTCATTGAGAATGCTGTTCAACTTCAGTAGAAAGAAGACCTTTCTGTCTACTCCTCTCACTTTGCTTGGCATTGATGAACTAAGCGTGGCCTAGGAACGCAGAGATGTTTTAATAAGGGGAACTAGGACAGATCTGTCCAAGATAGACTGTTTCTTTCCGGCAAATGGGAAGAGGGAATGTGGTTATATACTCTAGGAAATTCCCTAAAGGAATGTTAAAGAGAAATGAGAATTCTGAGCCCAATTCTCAGTTCAGTTAGAAACCAAAAGGTATTTTGAGTATGGAAGAACTTTAGTCAACACATCTTAAAGAAGACAGCTTTAGTAAATAGCACCTATGGGTTGCTGTGATAAAAATAAGGCACCTGAAGAGAAGATAGAAGGAACCCAGACAAAGAAAGACCGGTAATGGTGGAAGAGATAACCTGAAGGAAAATGCAACGTGATTTGGCACCACACCAGTTACTCAAAGCAACTCTAGTTCTTTCCCTTTGAGCTCAGGAACTTAAGTTATGGGGTCTGGTCACTGGGGAGGGCTGTTGTGAAAGGGGAAGCCAACGATCAGGGGTATTAGACAAAATTAAAGAGATTTGTTTAGTTGAATTTAATTTGCATTTGTACTGAGACAGATGAGTTCATCTGTAGATGGGTGCTATAGAGAAGCCAATCTCCATTACAGTTCCTTTATTTTGTTTTCTTTTACTATTTTTTTACTCAAACTAAATACATGTGTCTGATAGTAGAAAATCAGGTAATAATTAAAGTATAGGAATTAACAAGAGTATTTTTATTTTTTTCCAATTTCCTACCATAAAACAAAACAAAACCCAACTGTGAAATTTCTTTCTCCTGCCATTGTAGGACTGGGAAAAATGTGAGAATGGAGTGGCCGAGTCTCTGGAGAAACTACGAACTTTCAAAAAGAAGCTGTCCCAGCCTCTGCCGGACCACCACGAAGAGCTCCACGCGGAGCAGATGCGCTGCAAGGTAAGCTGCTGGGCTGAGCCTCACCCGCCCCCCGCCTCTGGGCTTCCGCATGATGCTGCCTTTGAAAGCACAACCGGTCACACTCCTGTGGCGTCTGCGGGTAGGTGCAGGTTCCTGGGGTATTGTTGTAAAAGTGATCCTTCTAAAGCAGCCCCACTGGAGAATCACTCTAGCCCAAGAGTCTAGTTTACAGAAAGAAAAGTGAGCCTGGGCAGCTTGGGAATTCGGCAGACAGTGGCCCTGGAGCAAGGAACACGGCCTGTGGTCCAGAGTCTGCCATAAGGGAGCAGGAACTGTCAGCAGATAATCTCAGTTACCGCACGGGACACTGTCCTCCAGTCACTCGGGGCCCTAGCTCCTTAAGGACTGGGATGGATCGCACCTGACAGCAGATCCGTGGCTCGTGCAGACACTCCCTGCCAGCGTGACTTAGCAGCTGTAGGATTTGTTCCATTCACACCTGGAGAACCAAGAGTAGCGCCCAACAGCAGTTCTCTGCTGAGCAGTCTGCAGGTCAAATCAAAACTACCTTTAAAAATGTCTTGTTCCCCAGATGATACATGTCCTTGTGTTCCCTGTCCTTTGAGAATTACTGCAGTAGAGTAATTATTTTTAAAACTTCACATGTACGTAAATAAGTTGGGTTTTAATCAGTTCTCTGCTTGACTTTGGCTAAGAAGGTAAGCATTTAAGAAAGATTAATTTTTAAAGAAGTCTAGAAATCATAAAAATTATTCATGTAACAAGTTTTCTTTGATATTAAAATTACAGCTATTTTTTGAAACGTTAGAGAGTCAGACTAGGAAAAGTAAAAGGTAGTAAGTATGCCTTACATCATGGATAGTGAGTGAAATATCTTGAGGTGTAAATGCAGAAGAATACACAGATTTAAGTCTGCTTTAAACCTGTGATTGTAAATCCATGACAAATGATTGAAGAAAACTTCCAGGAGTGGGCATTCATTAGCTTCTGCTCTGCTCCAGTGCCTTTATCAGTGGTGTCTCAGTTGCCACGAACACAAGCTCATGAGAACAGTCTTTTATTTCCCTTTTACAGATGTGAAAACTGAGACCTCTAGAAGTTTAATAACTTTTCAAAGTTAGTAAAGGCTTTATTTTTACCACATGGCCTTGTCCAAGGGACTCTGAGAGTCTGAAAGAGTTGGTTTTGGGTGGTGGTGGTGTTACTTTTATAATCCGTACACCAAATCTGATGTTTGAGTTGGGGGTTAGCATCTGTTATAAAAGCAAGAAAACTTTTACATTGTTACAGCAATTTAATATGTCTATGGATATAAACAGAAATGCTGCATATTTAATATACCTGGACGGTTTGGTCTTTCAGCCAAATACTGTTACCATGGGACCTTGTCTCCCAAAATACACTTTCAAAAACACCCTGCTATTAAGTTTGGAGATTAAAAGGATGCATTTTGGTCCAACTCTCTGCTACTCTTCCCCCAAACCACCCTTAGCAGCAAAACAAAACAATTACCTGGAAAATTCAGGCTGCAACCTTATTTGCCTAAATTGCCTAGGACGTTAACCTCTGACAGTGCCATTAATTGCCTTTGCCTTTGGAAACCTGTCTTCTGTGTGAAGAGACAAAAAGAGAGGGGAAAAGCCATGTGAAATATTCTATTTTTATACTAAATTAGCTGGAATCAAAAATCATCAAGAGCTGGCAAAAACCATGAGTTATACAAACTGCAAGATCTGTTCAAACATTGCAAAAACTAATGTCAACTTATTCAAATATTGTTTTATGATTTTTTTTTCTTAAATCATTCCCCCCAAAATCAGAAGACATATATCTGGACAAGTTACTTAAAGAAATCTCTAATCCTGTAGAAAACACGTTCAGTTCATTATTTTAAATTGAGTAAAAACACCAACAGATCTTCTGAACTACTGTATTATGAGTCTATATCACAGAATGTAACAGTTCGTACTGTTTGAAGATGAAAGTTCAATCTAGGAGTTTGAAGTTTTTTTAAAAATATTTTATTAACATGATTAGTATCTGGGAACAAAAAAGAGAATGGGCTAGGGGTTTATGCAGTCAGTTTAAAAGTAAAGATCAATGAGATAATGCAACTTCAACTTAGAAAAGATAATCTGAAACAATGAAATGATAAGTAGATGGTAGAAAGATTTTGTAAGCAACCAGATATTTTATCAGAACTTGGCGAATTGTAAAATTATGTAGAAAGAAAATATCTATATACCAAGTTAGATGTTCAAACAGAGTGGAGTGGAAAGGTAATTGCATCAAGAAGGGATTTTGAATACACTTCAGGAATTGTTGAGGATGTGCATGGGTATCCAAGTTTGCTTGTTTGTGTGTGTGTGTTGTTGTTTTTTTAATCTAGGAATTGGAAAATGCGGTGGGGAGCTGGACAGATGACTTGGCACAGTTGACGTTACTGAAGGACACCCTCTGCACCTGCATCAGTGCCGATGACATCTCCATCCTGAACGAACGGCTGGAGCTTCTTCAGAGGCAGTGGGAGGAACTATGCCACCAGGTAAGATGAGTTCTGGATGCAGCACTAGATCATAAATGTGGGAAACTGGGAAATGATTTGTCAAGTAGTGTGGCCCACATTTGGACCCGTCCCGTAACTCATAGTGTACACTGAGGAAGAAATCTGTTATTACAGAAGTATTTCAGGTGAACTTTGGGCGATGGGTACACAATGCAGTGGGCAGATGATGTTTTGTAGAGTTGTACACTTGAAACCTGTACGGGTTTGTGAATCAGTGTCACCCCAATAAATTCAATAAGAAAATATTTCAAATGAAGACAAATTATGTCTTACCATTGTATGTGAGATGCATTCAAACTGGACTTGCTCTCTCTTTCACTGGCTGGCATAATGTTTTTAAGAGGAAATACAGTTTTGTGGTTCACGGTTGTGGTTTTGCTAGGTAGATGTCAGTGGTCTGTTTCTTTCTTAAACGTATGAAAACCATTGTTTTATGTGCAATTTTAGATAATACTGTGGAGCTGGCTCTGTACATGGCACATTAATTGTTACTATTGACTTATCATGGTTATTTTTACGAATTCAAGGTCTGTGGCATTTTTAGTCATACTTCCTTCATTTATAAGTACCTTCTATATGTGCGATACCTTGGAAGAGATCCAAGATTGTGTTTTGATTTGGAAATGAAAGGAGAGATTGGTGGAAAGGCAATGAGAAGACATGCGAGGCAAAAGGAATAGCCCTGATGAAAGGCCCGCGAGGGAAGAACAGGCCCTGACCTTGGCCTTGAGACCATACCCTCCAGGAAGCAGAGCTACGTCTGTCATGTTCCTTCCCCTACCTGGTTGCCTTACCTGGCACATCACAGACTGTGCCACATATGTGTTCAGTGAATACGTCAGTAACCATTGTGACTTTCACAAGCTGTAGTAGATGTCGCTGTTAGCAAGCTCACGACTGAGCTGAGACTAAAATCGGAGGAGTCTGTACAGTGAGGAAAAACTGGGCATGAACGAGTTCGGACGCTGTGGGAAGGTGTCAGCACGCCGAGCGAGCGCGGGTGGCAAGACTGAGAAAGTGCTGGTGGAAGATGAATGAGTTTTCAACTGAGGGGGGTGTGGAGGCTACACGTTGGCGTGGAGGGTGCGAGCAGGTGTCTCGGACAAGGTTACAGCTTGAAAACGGGCAGCGGGTCAGAGCAGAGGACCTGCCTGGGGAAGCGGTGTTGGGAGGGTCAGGAGGGGACATTTGAGAAGGAGCCTCTCTGTGCCCCCTGCCAGGCCAGCTGCGCTGCCGTGGGGAGCTCCTCTCCCGCCCCCGCTTCCTCCAGCCTGAGCAGTGCTTCTGTTCATGCTTCAGGAAATATCAGAGTTTAAGAGGCTGTAGACTCTTGGTTCATTTAACATCAATAAGAAACGTGTTGGTAGGTAAATTTCTCTCTGTGTGTTTAGATTAAAACCCAGACATGTCTCGGGTCATGAGCAAGAGGAGAATTCTGGAGCACACTTGGTAAATGTGTCACCAGTTTCCTATGAATACATGCTATACTTTTAAAAGAGGAAAATTAGTACTGTGTAAAAATACTATGAGGTTCAAAAGGTACAAATTTCCAGTTATAAAATGCACACATTCTGGGGCCCTAAAGGTAATTAAGTGAGGTGACAGATGTGTGAACTAATCTGGTGGTAATCATTTCTCATTATATAAATGTGTCATATATCATCACACTGTATACCTGAAACTTACACTATGTCAATTATATCTCAATAAAGCTGGAACAAGTTGTAAAATTGCTCACCTGACTTATACAAGGTGAGGCAAAAGTAGGCTTACAGTTGTAGTACATGAAACACAGCTTATTCATGTACTATTGTTTATTAATTATTGTATTATTTTCCATACAAACACCTGTAAACCTCCTTTTGCCCCACCCTATATATAGACAGTCTGTAAATGCATTTGGAAAGCTGCTGTTGATCATAATGTGCCATGAAAAGATTAATACCTTGCACCCGTGACTTAAAGAAAAAAGAGGAAGCAGGTTGTATAGTGTTTCTAGAAGCTTTCTGTATCAAATGTCTTAAGGCATGAAGCTAAAGCATACTTATCTCACATTACTTCAGTCTAAAATAGTTATTTAAGTCAGCGAGAGTTTAGCCATGGGCCATACATACCAAAGGTGCCAGATTTAACTGTAAGGAGGAATATAGATTAGTTACGAGTTCTTGAGTTAGTGTTTCCGGAGAAATTCTATCAAGTATGAAACCACAAAAGGAAACGAGCTAGTGTCTACGTCTCATTTTCGAAGTTACAGACGTGTTTAAATGACACTACTCCTCTGTAAAGAGCAAGCAGTCTGTTCTGATTCCAGTAAACTGCTGCTGAGAAGGCTGGACTCACCGGGACTCGGGGAGGACGCGGGAGACGCGCCGTAAGTAGACGTGGCAGAGAAGAGTTAACATAGAAAAGCACTGTTTTCAAATCAACTCCCCAAATGCTTTGCTGCGACACTGCAGCCGTAGCGCACACTTGCTTTTATTCCTGTTTTGCTTTGTGGATCTGTGTGTAATTCTAGTGGAGATATAAATATATCATCATAGTACTAGCTCGGTGTTTTTCAGATTGTCATGGTAAAAATATTTGAAGTTGAAAGCAATGTATTTCCTGTTCAGCTGCCTCTCTGGAGGCTGAGCCAGCACTTGTCAGCTGTTGGCACCACGGTGTGTTTGTACCTTTGAGAAAATGTGAGTGCTAAGCTGATAAATTTGAGGGTTTCAACTGAACCCAAGGAAAGAGATGTTAGCATTTCCTTATCACGCAGCCTAAATATTAGGAAAATGCAGTCCCCGTTATGAATTAAACCTTTTGAAAAGCTTTCTGGCGCCAACTTGCAACCAGTGCTTGGAGCCTACCTGTTTCTCTCTCAGCCCTTGCTCTGTGCAAGCCAATAACAGCACCACATCCGGTGCTGATAAACACTAGAGACACATACTCTAGCTGCTCAGTGGAGACAGAATGCATGAATGCCAAGGAGAAAAAATGAAAAATTCAATGATGCCCTGGAGCAGTAGTTGTATATTAATGAGCAGCTTTTGTTAAGTCTTTAGTGTTTACTGGTCACTTTCCTAAATTATTTTATCGTTTGTATATTCTGAGCCTACTGTATTCCAGTACATAGGACAATGCTTGGTACATAGTAGACACTTGTTTATTGTAAACGATAAACATTTTTTATTGAATTTATAGGGCTGACAGTGGTTAATAAAATTATATAGGTTTCAAGTGTATAATTGTATAATACATCATCTGTATATTGTATTGTGTGTTCACCACCTCAAGTCCAGTCTCCTTCCATCACCACTTATCTCTCCATGCCCTCTTCTACCTTCCTCATCCTGCTTTTCCTCTGGTCATCACCATGCTCATAGACAATAAACATTTGTTGAATGAATTTTGGAATCAGTGAGAAATTAATGTACAGATGAAGAAAGTAAGGCTTAGAGAAGATGAGTACCTGGCCCTGATCATATCATTAGTAAGTGATGAAGACTGTTTTGAAACTTGACTATGTCTGGATATTTGATCATAATGTTATATTACAACCTGTGTCAAAGACTCGAGCATTGCTGGTCCTACCTCATACTACTATAAACAAATGCCTCAAATGTGTGTAACCTTTTCTCTCCCTGGCTGTTGAATGGGGATAGTAATACCTTCCTCTCAAAGGAATAGTATTTTTCTATTATGTGGTCACCTTTCCTGCAAATGTTGTTGAGAAAAGCTCTAGAATTCACTCTTGCCCATGGCCAAGATTTGGGGGAAGAGGAAGGGAGAAGTTGTTAATCTTAAGTCTCAAAGGCAGCAGTTTCTACTGCTTTCTTGGAAAATAGTTGCTTTGAGAAGTTCCAGTTGGGAATTGGAATATAGTTTTAGCTTGGACATCGTTAAGAAAAACTATCAGCCACACTCCTGACTCTGTGGATGAAAAATAAAAAATCATACTCACCAGAAAATTGAAAACCTCGGGGCTCCAGCATACTGTACATTCTGCCATCAGAGTTCTAGAGGAAAGGGGACCCAGAAGGAGGGAATGTACTCGTATCTTCAGCGTGGACTTAGAATCGCTTAACATAGGTGAAAATTGTCTCCAAAACTTTTAGCCTGTGTCCTTAGCCTTTTCCATGCCTACCAGTAACCACCCCGGGTAAACTCACTGCTCTTTGTCTGTTCTATACTTTTCTGCCTCAAAGAAAATTTTGACTTTTTTAGTAAAAGGACATAGATCCTGTATTATATCTACACCAAACCAACTGTAGTGTGAAGCTGGATTGTCGGCACCTGTAATAAGTGACTGTGCCCGTGGCTCCTCAGGAGGGAAGTACAGGGTCCACGTCTCCCACTTGTATTCAACAGCACATCCTGTTGTGAAATGTTGCTGAAGAGCAGTGTTCCTGGGCCTCCACGGCAGGGAACAGTACCTGAGGGGACGCACGGTTGTTAATCTTAGTCCCCCCAGCAGAGCTTAGTGGCTGTTTGCCGCAGGGTGCGAGCCCCACACTAATTATCCTCTTGCATCCTCTCTCCTTTCACCGCTCCAGCTCTCCCTAAGGCGGCAGCAGGTCGGTGAGAGGCTGAACGAGTGGGCCGTCTTCAGCGAGAGGAACAAGGAGCTCTGCGAATGGCTGACCCAGATGGAAAGCAAGGTTTCCCAGAACGGAGACATCCTCATTGAAGAAATGATAGAGAAGCTCAAGAAGGTATGGGACGCCTGGCTCCATCAGTTGCCCCCTCCTAGTGTTTAGGCAAACTTGGAATAGGTGCTCAGGTGGCCTTGCTCACGATTACTTTCCTGGCAAAGGAGTACTCTATTATGAATGTTTTCTATTTTCAATATAAAATAAACTTGCATGGGAAGGCCTCCTTCACTCTAAAAATACAGAGAATATTTTATTATTTTTGTGTGTTTTTTTAATTTAAAATTTTATTTTTAAATTACTGTTTACATTCAATATTATTCTGTATTGGTTTCAGGTGTACAGCATAGTGGTTAGACAATCATATACTTTACAAAGTGTTCCCCTAGATATTTCAAGTACCCAGCTGGCACCATACACAGTTATTGGAATATTATTGACTATATTTTCTATGCTGTACTTCATATCCCCGTGACTATTCTGTAACTGCCAATCTCTACTTCTTAATCCCCTTACCTTTTTAACCCAGCCCTCTAACCCCCCTCCCACCTGGCAACCATCTGTTCTCTGTATCTTTGAATCTGTTTCTTTTTTCTTTTTTTAAAAATAGGTTTAGTCTTTATTGTTGAAAATATTACAGATGTCCTCTCCCCCCACCCCCCGTTGGCCCCCTCCACCCCACTCCTGCCCCCTCCCCAAGCCTTCTGATATAGATTTCATGTAAGCATCTGCTAACAGCTCTGCACCTTGCTAGTTTCTGTGCATCAGGGAATGTTCCACTAGACATGATTAATGTGCTGTAGGTATTATACTGGTTTGCTATAGAATAAATTTTGGCTAAGTATACCTATATTTTTATTGATTTTCTTCATGAAATTTAAGGTGCATAGTTTGGGGGTATGGAAAAAAACTTGCTCTTGAACAAAATACAGTCATAATATAAAATTTAGAAAGACTTTAATTTTTCACAGTTAATTTTGTTACACTATTTGGCACAATGGTACAAATCATCTTTAAAATATTAACTCTACTATTTTGTATATAAAATAAGTTATGGGATTTAAAAATAAGTCTTTTTGAGCTTGCCTCTTGTGCTGTCTCTTTTGTAAAGGAAACTAGCACCGAGGCCTGGTAATTTTGGCGACATAGGAAAAAACAATTAATAGACTGTAACCACGATATTGGTGTCTACTGACATTAACACTTAAAAACATTTTAATCTAAAAGATAGTCCAAGAGCATTATTTTGCTATAAATAGTATTTCAGGCTTAGAGTAATTTGTTTGAAATAAATATTTCTCAATAAAATTCTATCAAACTTATGCTGAAATATTGTACCTATTAGTAAGTACATCCAATGTATTGGCCTTTGAATCCCACTGTGTTGAAGAAATATAAAGAGGAGGGTAGGTGGGGTACTGGCCTGAGGATAGCACTTGATACTGGGATAGAGTAAAATTTCACTGGCTCCTCTCATCTTGGGGGGGTCTTTGTGCTCAGGTAACTGACTTGAGAGGGTAGCCCTGTTACCACACTAACTTTAGAGCAAGAGATTACAATGTTTATGCTCCTATAATACCTGTCTTCATATATTGTGTTGCTGAGAAAAATATTTGCTGCATTACAGAAGCTTAAGTCAAAAATGAAAAATTTGATTTGAACAATTGGGTCTTGTCACTATGGAAGAGAGCAGCAGAGTCATTGGTCAGGGAGTGCAGGTACAGGTGGAGGGAACATACGTTCCACGGTCACTTTTAATTGTATCATTTAGTGGCCTGTCTCTTGCAGAGAGGCCTTGTGAGGCCAGCTCTCCTCATTCACAATCATTCACACCAATCTTAAGAGGAGCTAGTGCAGAACTGGGTAAATGAAGGAAGTTTGAGACCCACTGATGCTCTAAGACTAGTGGTTGTTATTCTTGAGATTTAATTTGCCATTGATTTATGTTATAAAATATTGGCATATTGTAGAGGATGTCTCTTTAAAATAAAGGTACTCTTGAAACATTCTGCCCAAATAACAATCAACACACACACAAATACATATATGTTGATTGCATACACACAAACACACACATGCACACATCTTATAAGCCCCTTAGCAGCTATTTTTATGACGACTGATTCTAAATTCGTATAACATCATATTAGTGGTTATAGCAATAAAGTATAATTTCCCAGCATTAAAATCCTTCAGGTTTGTCTTTTGTATATATGTATATACTTTTGGTTTTTTAATACCTATTTTATGTAAACAGAAAGCACCCCCCATTTTCTTTAAAAGTACCTATATAAAAATTCAGTGTAGACTCTGCATATGTACTGAAAATAATAGGTTGCATTCAGTCTTGCGCACATGAACCGATATTCACTGGTCTCCCTCATGCGGGAACTACTTCCAAGGAGTAGAAAGCTGCAGTGATCGTGTTACTAGTCAAGCCAGGCTGCATGGATCAAGAACATGCTTTCTGACCTCTGTGACTGCTATTTATTCTGCAGGATTATCAAGAGGAAATTGCCATCGCCCAAGAGAACAAAATACAGCTCCAGCAAATGGGAGAGCGGCTTGCTAGAGCCAGCCACGAAAGCAAGGCCTCCGAGATCGAATACAAGCTTGGAAAGGTCAACGACCGGTGGCAGCATCTGCTGGACCTCATGGCAGCCAGGTACAAAGGGCCTCTCCTGGCAGACAGGACACGTGTGCAAAGAATTTTAGAGCAGTCAGGCCGCCTTTCCTTTCCGCTAAAGCTAATCCAACACATCTCTCTGTGTTCTTTATCCCACCATTTTTGTTCACGCTTTTCTCATAAATGTCACTTTCATTAACTTTAAAATTCTCATTATTTCATAAATTTAGTAGTGTCTGCAATTAGCTGACACTACTAAGAGAAAGTCATATCCAATCAAAATTCATTTTCAGGAAAAAATTCTGTATTTCAGGCCTTCTTGGCTATTCAGCTGTTTCTGAGGAAGGAAGTGAAACTGGTTTGCAGTAGCCAAAAAAAAAAAAAAAAAGTTTATCACTTTCCTACTGGATTTCTGGTTAGCAAGGAGTAAATCTAGTTGTTGCCTCTGCTTAGTTGTAAAAACAGCCCACCGCTTGATTGTGATTTTGTGCGTAGCTTTAACAACTAAGGGTCTGCTCATATCTGGTAGGAATGTTACATTCAGTTCTGTTGCGGAAGGGCAGGGTGAGTTAGAAAGACAGAAGTCAAAACTGAAATACCTAAGGGTCTTTACTGGCATGTAAAGGTCTGATTTGATTGAATGAGGCACTGTGGTATTTGATATAAAAAGAGGAAATGACTGACTAGATGCTTTATGTTAGGTGAACTTGGCTTCATATTGGAATATAGGCTCCATGAGGGCAGGGATCTTTGTCCACTCTGTTCACTGTGAAGTTAGGGCACAATAAATACTCGAATGAATGAATGAATGAATGAATACTTGAATGGATGTTCTTTATGGCAGTCAGGAGACTTGGAATGTAACAAATGCTTCTGATTCATGGCCATTTTGGAGCTATCTCCCAATATGCTATTTTTTAAATTATTTAATCAAAAGTAAATATATATATATTTTTTACATTCAATATGATTTTGTATTAGTTTCAGGTGTACAGCATCGTGGTTAGACAATCATGTACTTTACAGAGTGCGCCTCAGTATTTCCAGCACCCACCTGGCACCATACATAGTTATCACAATGTTGTTGACTATTTTCCCTGTGCTGTAACTTCCATCCCCGTGATTATCCTGTAACTGCCAGTCTGTACTTCTCAGTCCCTCTACCTTTGTCACCTGGGTTCCTTGCCTTGGCCATGCCGTGTAACAGTGGACAGGAAGTAGTGCCTTTTGAATGCCGTGTGCATATGGGCATGGCAGTTCCATATGTTAATTTTGAAAACATTTCCTATAAGAGCGTTATCAAGGGGAAATTTTCTACATGTTATTTAATCTATTTTTCCCAAAACAAAACCAATTAGTAAACTTGAATCAATGAGCAAGTTCTAAGGTTTGCATACTTTGCACCGCAGTCACTAAAATGCTCCTAAGTTTCTGCTTTTGAGGAGTCTCATCACACAGAGATGTAACTCCCTTGAGAGACTTCTGTGTGTATGTTGTCCGTTTCTAACTGCCTCCTTCCGAAGAAGACCGGATGCTGTGTTGACCATTGAGGTGTCCTGGAGTTTTTAGTGCTACACAGTGTTCATAGTCTCCTGAAGCCTTTCCTAAATGACCCTCCATCACATGTGCTTTCATTTCCCTGTTTATCGGAGCTTCACTTGGGCACAGACTAAATGGCCATCTCCGACACCCATCTTCCAATATGACCTGGCAGCTGAAATAGTTTTCATGATTCAGTCCCACTCACCTCTCCTCCCTCTTTCAATGATTTTTCACACTGATTCATTATAACAGAGCATAACCTAGTTATGCCTTTTGACATTTCTATGTGTTTGGGTGCTCTTGTAGGAATGGAAAGGCTGTTTTTGAAGGTGATCTTATTTCCAGGTCAACAGCTTCCCAGCGAACAAACACATGGAAAAGAGAGAAAAGAGAGATTTGGGTGGCGGGCACGCAATGCAACATACAGATCACGGATAACAGAAATTTAGAAAAAAAGAAAATCTATACTTGAAACCCATATAATCTTATTAACGAAATTCACCCCAATAAATTTAATAAAAATAAGTAAATAAAGAGAAGGGTAAGGGGGGGAGAGAGAGAGAGAGAGAGAGAAGATTCACTGATACTAATTCTACTGCTACATACAAGTAGAATGTATAGTTGCAAGTCAGCTTCCTGTCACCAGTGGATTAACTTAGACCATTCTGCGTACAAAATAGATGGGTTTTTGCACTGAATTTGTAAACTGTAACCAGGCATTATCAGTACTTTAGGATAATGAAATTTTCTCACTCTCAGAGCTCAGTGAATGATATTCTAGTATACTTTTCACACTTTCCAGACTTGCTTAGTCAAGTACAGCAGTCACTAGTGATACATGGCTGTTTAAGTTTACTGAAATGGAATACAATTAAATTAGAGTTTAATTTTCATTATAGTCCATTGTACTGGCCACATTTCCAGTGTTCAGTAACCACAGGAGGAGGGTGGCTCCATCTGGACACTGCAGATACAGAATATTTCCATCATCCCAGAAAGTGCTATTGGTCAGCACTGGCTCAGGCAATTGAAAGCATTCCTGAGCCCTTGGTTTTCATCAAGAGTCAACATAAGAAACAGTCATCAGTTTAATTCTAGAAAACTGTCTTCAAGGATGCTGGCTTTCATTTGGTCAGTGAACCCTATGCAAAAAGCGACACAACCATTTTTCTAGAGCTCGGGACTGACAGGAAATCTGCCTGTTAGCATTAGTTGTTCTGTGCTTTTTATAATGGACAGTGCACTATTGAACATTTCCCATTTTAGGATCTAGGAATGTCAGATGCAAGTTATTGGCTCTGTTGCAGTAACATGCCTCCTGTTACGGATTTGTGACCAATATATTCCTTTAACCAAAGCGTACGTGTTTTTATTCCTGGGAAGTTATAAAAAATAATTTCCCAGAGGAGTGACTGTTTTATTTTAAAAATCACAGTAGACTATCGCTAAGTAGAAAGGTTTGAAAACTAATTTATTTATAACTAAGTATTCTGGAGTACATTTCTTATGTAAAAGACAGGTTTGCTTCTCTTACAAAGAAAGTGTGTTTCTCTTTTAAAAGAAATCGGCTCACACAACCAGAACCTAATGACTTGTTTTATTTTACTTGCAATTTATTATGTAGGCCTTTTAAAAAGAACTTAGCAAATGTTATTTATGAATTTATTTATTTACTTATTTCTAATTTATTTGTGTGTTTCCATACCTTAATCCAAAAAGGATTTAAAGCTGCCAGCATTGTATTAAATTATCAGTAATTAATAATTTGGGAGTTTATTTTCTTTTAAAGCTTAAATTATGAAATTAATATAGAACCAGTGCAGAAAATTTGGAAGGTCTTGAAATTCACAAAAGAAAAAAAAGTTACCTGAAATTCCACCAAGCAAATGATCGGATAATTTTAAAAATCATCTTAAAATAAACATGTTACTTTTATCACATTATATCATTATTTCTTAAAAGGACAAAGGCTATGAATACGTAAGCGCAGAATAATATTTCTGAATTACCTTTCATGCTTCAGTAGCCTGTTCAAAGGCCGGCCCGAGCACTCTCCCACGGAATGCCTTTTCCATCCCACCTTCCCACACCCCTGGGTCTCCTACTCACACCACTTAGCCGGCGGAGGAAACTGCAGAAAAGAGAAGTTGCTGCTCTTTGCTACTGCACTTGGCTGTACTTGTGGAGGTTTTGTTTGCTTGCATTTGGATGATTTATGTTTTTCAAATATCCTTTCCAAGTTACCACAGAGCCCACGAGAAGAGCTGCGGGTCCTGGCAGAGCGACGGCGTGTCTGCAGCGGCCTTATTTTCGATCCCCTTCTGTCTTTAGACCGGAGCCTCCCCTCCTTGCAGATTACCCCGAGCCTTTCCCCTGCTCACGCCCGTGGCCTACATTCCAGGAGATCAGGCCTGGCACATGGTCATGAATGTAGGTTTTATTTAGAAGCATGACCACTTGTCACTGCTCAGTGTCATATTATCAGGCAGAGACTTACCAACATTTGTCTAGAGTGAGCATTTTCATACTTGCAAACACAGACAAGGGGAAGCTTTTATCCGCACGGAGGATTTAGCCTTTTGCTCCGCAGAACTCACTTTGGCCAGTGGGAGCTTCATGGTGGTGGCCGAAGCGCCGTGTGCCCTGAGGATGGCGGAGGACAGCGGGGCCGACGCAGACCTCCCAGACTGTACCTGCGATGTCACAAGGCAGGCCCTCCTTGGGTTTCTCCTGTCGCGCATAGCTTTCGTGTTGCGTGGGCTTTATAGTTACACGCTGCAGCTTGGCTCGTAGTTGTTTTCGCCAGTGCAGCCCGGAGGGGACTGGGGTCAGGAGATTGTTGGCTTCGGGGGTGGACTCCTGAGGGTCATTTGTTGGGTTGTTTTCTTGCCCCCCTGCGGGGCGAGTGAGCCGGGCGAGAGGTTGATGAGCTTGGTTACGGCTCGGCATCCCAGTTGTCTCAGGGCTGTCTGCGTCACACAAGGGGTACGGCTACAGTAGGGAGCCTGAGACACAGGAAAGAGACTGAGAAAAAGATCCAGTGGAAAGATCCAGTTAGTCCATCATTTGCTATTTAAAGGCTGGGCTCCTGATGAAACTGAAATTCAGCCTTAGCCGGTTCACGGCATTGTAGCTGAAAGCGTTCCCTTTATTAAATACAAATCTACTTATGTTTGAAGGGCCTGGAGGGCTCTGTGTGTGAGAAAAAGTTGTTTCTGTTTTGGTTTGGTCGCTAACTAGTATAAAGATTTTAAAACATAGACAAAATGTAGAAATGTATGCCTGAAATAGTAACTCAGTGCATTGTGTAAATGTTTATTTCATGATTTTTCCAGTTAGAATATCATATTCTCTGTAGTTTTCATTTAATTTTTAAAAAATATTTTCTTGTCCCATAACATCCCCCAAATAAATTCCTATTGTGGAATAGGATTTATGAATGAAACTTTTGGTTCTATTATTGAAAATGTTAATTTTTGGTTTTGGTTTATGGATCTACCTAATTAGTTTGAAGGCAGGTAGTGAGATGTATCTATCTGTTACATATATATGTGTATATGTATATATTCTGGGACAATGTTAAGAATTAAGAAGGTGGACAACTGGGTTTAATAGTAGACATCTTCTCTGGCAGGGTCAAGTGCCAATAAGGTACATTAGACTGTGAAAGGAGAGCCCTAAGCTTCAGGGACTTACAGATTTAGTAGGCTTGTAAACTCACCCAGTCTTGTGACGTCTGTAAACATCTATTTTGAATTATAATCCTGGATGCTACCAAAAGGAATGTTGCTCAAACTTCTTATAGTGACAGATAAATAAAAATATTGTCACACTTTATCCAAGGATTTCCTTTGAAGAAATAATGGGAAAAATATGTAACATTTCTCTTAAGAAAGAATGATTCTTGACCTGCAAATGCCAAGTTTAATACACTCAAGGGAGATGTGGGGGGGGTTTACTACCCATTTGCTCTCAGCTCATATCTGCTCCCCCCAACACACACAATGTATTTGTTATAAAAGTGTAGTCAAATACACTTTTTAAAAAATGAGAACAGGGAACCACTTAAGTATTCACCCCATTGACTTTGCCAAGATTTACACAGTCATTGGAAAGAGGAACTTGTCCTTAATGGACTATATGAACAAGCATTCCCATGTCATGGTGCCCTTGCCACATTTCACATTAACTGCTCTGACTAATGGAACTCGTTCACTATTGTACAAGATAACTAATCCTGTAAATTATTTGGCTGGTATAGACAATATCCAATGGAACAGTGTTTACTCACATCTCTTTGTACCTTGGATCTTTTAATCATTTCTGTCAGTAAATTCTGAATCAAGAAAATGAATTTTAGTACAAATAAACCATTTGCAAGTGTTGGACCTAGAGGAAAATTTGAAGATACTCTTGATATTAACTAATATCAAATAAATTTAAAAATAAATTAAAATATATTAAGTAAAAGTATTTTCCTTAGAATAGTAGTTATTAATGTTAGTAGGCATTTAAATAGTGCACAACTTTGTGCAAAGCTTAGTATGGCAGGGAAAAGGGAAAACCCAAAGTGGAAATTAACAGCTCCACCTTTCCAAGGAACTTACCATGGGGGAGAGAAACTTGGGCAGAAATAATCCCAGGGTGCTGGAATAAAGGCAAGGCGGAAGCAAGCACTGACTTGTACTCTTCCAGCCTCTGGCTCCAAACAAAACCCTGGTGATGATATGAGGTTGTTATAAAACCCCATCCCAAAGCATAGCCAGCATTCGGATCTGACCGAATCTGAAGACAGGAGGCTGGTCAAGCGGAGAGGTCCTGAGAGGCCAGTCTTACAGGGGTAAAGCCAGGACAGACATCTCAGTACAACGAGCCACTCTCCAGTCCTGTTCCCGTGGGCTTATTGATTATAATCTGTCCTTTCAGTTTGGGCCACTAGAGCAGATGGCCAGGGCCATGTTAAACTCCAGGCCCTTGCTGTAGACATTGCGGAATGTGCACCCTGAGCCTGGCACCCAGGAGCCATTCTAAAATGATCATTCACTGGCTGACACCAGTGAATATTGTCTTCTACGTGAGAAAAAGGTGAATGGTTTATATGCAGAAGTTCTTGGGATTATTATCCAAGGCCAATACCTTGAAATGCCCTTAGGATGGAGTACAATTTATATTTACAAAGCTAATTAGAGAAGTCTTATTTTGTCTGAGGAATGATACACATATACATGCTTTCCATTCCCTAATGAATAAGATATCTTGGAAAATATGACCACAATTTTTAAATACACTTTAAAAAAATAATACAAGATAATAAACAGAGTGCCTTTATGAACTAAAATTTTATTGAAATATAAACATTGTTATTATTATCATAATTAATAAAATATAGGTGGTAGTATTAAGCACTGCCCATAGTGAAAGTCCTTTTAAAAGTATTTGTGTGACAGAGGAAAAGTGATTGTGTCATGATTAGATTTTCATCTGAGAAACATTGATTTATAGAAACTGTAAAAGAAGTAGTGATATCAGCTTTATTCAATTAAAAATAATAAAAATGCTCAAAATACTTTGGTTCTGAGACATTTTCTTCGCAGAAGTGGCTCTTGACCAGAGAAGCCTGTCAGAGTCATGTGGGGAGGAGTGTGGGGACGTGGGGAGTGAGCAGTTGTCATGTGAGGTCTGAAAACCCCCTATGTGATCCTGTCACTGTCCTAGCTTCACTGTTTGAAAGTAATTGAGTTGAGAAATACTTAATGACTCTCAGTGCGCATTGTTGTCAGTCTTTGAGAACATACTATTGTCGATCTCTGCCTGCAAATATATCACATCCCTTGAGTTTTAAAGTCATGTTGCTCTTGACTTTTAAGTAGATACCTCTTTAGTTGAGCCAAATTGACGCCTCAGAGATGAACATATTTTATAACTTACCTGCCACTCATCCATAAGATGAGCAGTGTCAGTAAGAGGGCGAACCAGAGGCAGGACCTAGGGTCCGAAAGCAAGCCTGAACTTTAAATCAGGCTGTACCAGGGTCATGCTCTTGTGCTCACATCCACATCACCACTCTTTAGAGCCATCTGGCCCACTCAGCCATGACAGGCCCTCACCAGAAATGCAATAATTGATTTCTGCTGCTGTTTCTTGATAATAATCGAGCTGAGAAGTACTATATGTGTATGTGTTTCCCACCTGCTGCTCACACCCTGCCCTCACTTGGAAACACCTTTAGGAACTAATGTACTATAGACCCCCTGCCCTGTGCTTGTCACCTGCTCCCTCTGCATCTTGCAGCCTTATCTGTATCCACCTGCAATTTCTCTCCTTCTTTTTCCCTCTGTCTTTAGCATCTTCTAGATGATTCTTTAGTCTCTGCCTAAAAAGTTCTAAAGCTATTCCAAATATTAAGCTGCATTAAACAAAACAGTGGTAGCCAGGTTATTCTATAGGTGCCATACCACAGTTCTCACCTCCACTGCCTACTTTCTTAAAATAACAATACTCCCTGGCCATAAGAGTATTTCTTAACCCCCATACAGTCTGTTTTTTGTTTCCCTTGATGAACTATTCACGTAGGGCTAGCAGAGCCCTTCTCATTGCCAGGTCATGGGTCCTCTTTGTAGACCTTATACTGTCCTGCTCTGCATTTGACCCAGCAGACCAGGAGTCTGCATAAGACTCCCCTGGAGTGCTTGTTAAAAATGCAAATTCCCTGGCCACAGGGGCAGAGTTTCTGATTTAATAGGGTGGGGTTGGGATCTAGGAATCTGCATTTGTATGTGGCAAGCCAGGTGAATCTAGTAGCAGTAGAGGAAGCATTCAGATCATACTTTGACCACACCCTTCCTTAGGGCTTCAGCTCTGGGCCAGCAGTACCTAAACTGCCGTAATCAACTCCATGCCCTCCTCTGGACCTGGGAACTAATTTCCATTCGTGTCTGTCTACCTGATCCCCAGGCTCTTCCTCTCCTGAACCTAATGCGCCGTTAAACCCAAGAACTCGCGCCTCATCCTGTGTGCTTGAGGCAGCAGCGTCCTCTGATCGCCCAAGGGCAGAACACGTTTTTAGCTCCTGCCTCGCACCCTTGCACTTGGTGGGCTTAGCAGTCCTGCCCTCGGCTGCTCACACCCTCTCCCAGGTGCAGGCTTCGGTGGGAGCTGTTGGGACTACTCTGCTTGCTCCCTGGACAGGCTCTCCCAGCAGCCTCCCTTCAAACTTACCTCCTCAAAATCAGACCTGATCTTATCTTTCTTTTGCTGATAAACCTTGCCGAAGCTCCTGTTCGTCTTTAAAACTGCATGCAAACGCATCACTGTGCCGCTGCAGGGTCTTCATAACCCTACTGCGGCCTACCGGCAGTCTTACCTATTGCCACCCCTTCGTCTCCCTCCTGCCTCTCTACCCCCGGCCTCCTTAGCATTATGACACTGGGCCTTCAGAATCTTGCTTTCTCCCAGGTAATCTTCATAGGAGTATAACTTAATATACCATGATGCAAATAACAACTTTTGTGACCACCCTGAAGGTTCTATCCCTGTTATGCCGTTACAGCTATATTGAGTATAATCAGGGCCACTATCTATTGATTTTTTTCCATGTCTCCTGTAATATTAGTCTCACTTAAATCTCACAAGCACTCTTACTTCTCTCCATTTTATAGATGAAGAAACAGAGACACAGGAAGGTTGTGCAACTGCCCAAAGTCACACAGCCAGGAAGTGGCTGAGCCAGAATGGACTTGGGCTGTCAGCAATTTGTCTTTAGACCTAGCGCTCCCCTCTGCGTGGGAGGGAAACACGAGTGGCCTTTTCCTACAGTTGATGTCCATCCTTCTGTCCCACAGGATAAAGAAGCTGAAGGAGACTCTAGTCGCCGTACAGCAGCTCGATAAGAACATGAGCAGCCTGAGGACGTGGCTGGCTCACATCGAGTCCGAGCTGGCCAAGCCCATAGTCTATGATTCCTGTGACTCAGAAGAAATACAGAGGAAGCTTAATGAGCAGCAGGTAAAACTGAAAACAACTGAAGAAAGTCAATGGGCTTTTGAATATCTGTCCTCCCAGCCAGGAGAGAGGGGTGGGTGTGAGAGGTGACTTTTGATGGAAAGTCAGGAGAGGGCCAGGCAGGTTTGGTGAGAAAGGGGAAGCCTTGGCCAGGCAGCTGTTTGGGGCCAGTAAGTGTCATGTCACCACAAAGTTTACCTCTAAGAAGACAGGCCATCATAGGCGCAGTGTTGTTGGTCCACCAAGAAGCCATCCTTAGATGGTAGCTTAGGTTGAGCTGCAACGATGTATGTAAAATAATGCTGCTTCGTTTACTTATTCGTGGGTCACTAGCCCACTGCTATGAGCTTAGAAAGGGGCCTTTTCTTCCTGCATATAGTAGTAGTTGGAGAAAGATTACAGTGAATACTTAGAGAGTTTAGAGTCTAAAATAATTTTGTTTTGCAAGGAGGACTGCATGGCCTGTAGACCACACATGGTAGTTTCACCTTTGTGTGTGTACCAAAGATAGCACATCGCACTGGCACACAATACAGAGCCCAAAAAAGCAAAGGAGGGTGACCCTGAAAATGCATGCAGAGGGGATTTGCACCTCCCACCCCCTTGATTACTCTTACTAAGCGTAGACTCCAGTTGTCATAAGTGAACACCATGAATCCCGTGAAGAAGTATTGCTACTCTATGCCTTTCAACTGCCCTTGAAAATTCGGTCCACACTCTGGTTACTTTTGTTAGTATTTAGGCCACTATAGCCAAGTTGCTTAACTTAAAAAATGTTTAAAGTATATAAAAAGCCCTATTTCTGCAATCCTATGAAATAGTTTATGTATTTACTTTATTTTACAAACTATTTAAACCAATGAGAATAGGTATTAAAATACATCCTTTCAGGAATTTGGTTTACTTTGAAATTTAAATTAGCATTTCTATTTACAAACAGTTGTTAGCAGGATTTTTTTTTTTCAATATTTGTTAAGATTAAATCCTCTGATGGACTCTTTGGTGTTTGAAATTCTGATGATTGAACTTTGGGGCGTCCTGAGTAGCCTTCAACAACCCAGATTTCCTGGGGAACATGGTAATGATAACTACAAGTGATAAAGTTAAAATTTAACGAGCAGTATTGTAATTTAGCAAATCTAAGAAAATCAAAGCAGTATGTAATTAAATATAGCAAACTGATCATATGTACTTAGAGCTCCACCCACTACTAAAACCCCAATAAAATGGGGCAGAACAGTGGCAAAGGGAACAGAAAATATGTGAGAGATGACAGGCATCCAGCAGAAATTTGGAAGAAAGCGAGTAGATGAATAGCGATGGTGTGAGCAGGCGGAGGAAGGAGAAAGGCTAGGCAGGCCCAGAGTTCCAGAAAGGCTCAGGAAGTGGAGATACTTAGTCTGTAGGGCTTTAAAATGGAAGGTTGCTTAAAAGTCTGAGTAACGAGTGATTAGACTTCAGATCCCCCACCTCCCAAGCCCAGCTGGGCAGGCCACAGGCCACGCTGCTGCGTTTTCTGCAGTGGGACCCCTGAAGATTAGTCTCTGGAGAAGGCAAACCAGAGGGAATTTGGACTAGGGGACGCAGGACACCACCAAGGCTGGAGCCACTGTATTGAAAATAGATTAAGTGAAAGGCTCTGTCCAAGCGGTGTGTCGCCCACCCCACCGCCCAGACCCCACAGTGTCAGGAGCCAGGTTTATCCGCAGCCAGGGGTTATGCAGGAGCTTCAAATTCCGACTGACTTATTCCCTGAAAGTCCCCATCAGAAGTATAAATAAAACGGAGAGGAGGCAATCGTCAAAATAGTAATGTAAAAAAGAAGTTTCCAAACTTGAAGACGTATACTTGTAGAGCACAAGCCCGGTAAGCTCCCAGGAAAATTAAAAACAAAGCAGAGCCATTATAAAAGTTCAGAACATGGGAGATAAAGGGAAGATCATTAAGACTTCCAAGGTGGAAAAGTCTGATTTTTCCAAAACAGTGCTGGAAGCCAGAAGACAATGGTACAATGCCTTCAAAAAGTTAAGAAACCTATCTCTAATTTAGAATATTATACCTACCATTTAATATATAAAATATTTGCCTCCTGTGAACACATTCACAAGAAGCTAATGAAAGCTAGCTAGCTACCTATGCTAAAATGAGAGGAAAAACAACATCCAACCCAGGAGAAAGAGATGGTAAAGAAATGTCCCAGGTGACAGTTTTACTGCAGCCTGGAGAATACCTGTCCAGACTGGAGGACAATCTGCTCCAGGACAGATGTCTCCAAGGAGGAAAACAGTTGAACTAATTTACCTAATGGGCTTCCCCACACTGGAAGGAGTTTTATTAGCCTCCCTCTCATAGAAACTAGCAGCATAAATGGTAAAGGGAAAAAGAGGGAGGGAGACAGAAAAGGGAAGAATTATTGAATCCAGAAAAACAAAGAGTTATATAAAAATATATATATAGCCCTGGCCAGTGTGGCTTGGTTGAGTATTGTCCCGTGTGCCCAAAAGCCACCAGTTCAATTCCCAGTCAGGGCAGATGCCCAGGCCGCAGGCTTGATCACCCTTCTGGGGTGTGTGGGGAGACAGCCAATCGTTTCTCTCTCTCCCCGCCTCTCCCTTCCTACTTCTCTGAAATCAATTAAATAAATATAACAATAGCGTATGTTGTTGTTCAGATGTGAAAAATGTTAACCATAATCATGAAAACGATTATTGCTCTAGCTATAAGATGTGCTAAAACAGTAATTAGAGTCCTGTGAGCCATGTAGAAGTTTATTCCTTCTTGGCACTAGAAGCGTCAATAATGTCTAACAATTGAAAATCAAAAAATTACAACATAAATGTGTTACTTAGAAATGGAGAAGTAAAAACCAGAAGACAGCTGCAAGAGGTGGAAATGGTTATTGCAGGACATTACTTCATTGGAAGCTTAGTAGTAATTTTTGACTTTTTAATACATTAGTACATGTTCACATTGCCTTTTCATGAAATTTTAGATAAAAGTTTTAAAAAATCACATACCAGTGGTTAAAAGTAGACTTCCTGGGTTCAACTCCTGGTTTCATCACTTTTCTGCATGACCTGGGGCAAAGTAATGAACTATTTAAACCCTCAGGTTTTTTAATGTATTGAAGCAGAGTACATGGCTCATACTGTTATTGTAAAAATTAATGAGAAAAGCACTTAGCATAGCACATAGTGCAAAGTGGGTGCTTCATGAATTTTACTTTTATCATATAATATTTACCACAGTTTCCATGGTGGAATATGTTTGCCCACAAGTCTGTAAAAATTGTAGCATTTGGGATCCATGTTGTAAAAGACAGATAAATGATAATCTGTCTCCAAAGGAAAAATTCTCACCAATATTTAAAAGGACAGATTAAACTGATAAGAAATGCATTTTCTTTTCTTTCCCCATGTGGAATTTTTGTATATTTCTCTTGCCAATGGACTTAGTTCGTATAAACTTAACTGGACAAAAATATATGAAGACTTGAGATGGCTTCAGAGAACATTTTGTCAAATTTGTCTGTATTAGAGATGAAGAATAAATTCAGAGACGCTATGTGACCAATTCAAGACCATTACCAGTGAAAGTTAAAGCTAAAACTATAATTTCTATCTGTAATAGGACACATATATAATTATAAAACCCCTCAAGCTTCACTTCATGTACTGATTTTAACAAAAACTTTTGAGCAGAAACACAACGGGACTTTTTTCCAGTATTTACCTGGTCAAGCCCCTGAAAGTAAATCTCATAAAAATATGCATCCACCCCTTGACTGGGTGCCCTGGAATCTGAAACTCAGAATTGTCCACACTGTGCCTCCAGCATCTGTGAATTACAGCTCTGGTTCTCATACCCCAATACTGGTTCCACAGTGGTTTCCCTCATCAGCCTCTTCTAAATAGATTCAACACTGATCTATTATATGGAGAAGTGATGTCACCGAGATGGTAACATAGGTTGTTTCTGACTTAAGTCCCCTCACAAGAAGACCAACAAGCAACCAGCCATAGAAAAGACCTCACTGTGAAAATCCCAGAACTCAGGGGCGTGGCTGAAGCACCCCCCTGGGCCACTCAGAAGAGTAAGAGGAGTGGTGGCACTCTGACCACATTGCCCCTCCCCAGACTTGCACAGCATTGCACTAAGAGGCCCACCCTGGGCCCAGAACATTGTACTAAGAAGGCTCACAGGGTCTGGTTTCTCCAGTGGGCAAAACGAGGCCAACGTGGACATCCAGCACCCTCAGCATTGTAGGAGTCTTCTTGGGTCTCACCTCGTGGGGATCACTAGAGGAATCTGTGGGGCCTGACCACTGGGGATCAGATAGAACAAAGAAGAGGGGTGGGGCTTATGGCCACCAGCACTCAAATCTTGGCAGAATGCATTCCTACTTGCAGCTGCGCCTAAGCAGAGATCCTAGCCAACGTCTCTGCCCATCAGCAGAGCCCAGTCAGTGGCCCCAGTTGGTCTTGGAGTTCAGTTGGCAGTTCTTCCTGATTTGGGTCCTTAGACAATGGGCCATACTTGCCTTTGGTGCCCTTTCTACCACCCAGCCTGGTCAGGGAAACAACTTCTCAGCCTTGCCCAACAGCTGAGCATAGCTTCCATCCCACCCCTCCAGGAAGCCTGACAAGAGAGCCCAGGCAGCCACAGAGCCTGTCCAACAGCCCTGCTTGGGCAGGGAGCCAAGCCAGCAGCCCTACCCGACTGTTAAGCTTAGTCTCTGGTCCCTGAATAGAGACCTTGGGCAGCCTCGGAGCCCAGTCTACAGCCCTGCCCAGCCAAGGAGCCCAAACTACAACCCCACTCAGCAGTGTAGTCCAACCTAGTGTCTTCTCTGATTGCTGACTACAGCCTGCAACCTTGCCGAAGCAGATATGCCAACCAGTGACTCCGCCCAATCACCAAGCATAGCCTGCAACCCTACTTGACAAAAAAGCCTGGACATCAACCCAACTTGACCACTGAACACAGTCCCTAGCCTCACCCACTGTTAGATACAACGGGCACCTCCTGATGGGAAGCCCGGCCAGCTACCACGCCCAACAGGGGAGCAGAGCCAATGGCCTACCTGACGGTGAAGCCCAGCCTGTGGACTTGCCAACCGCAGGACATAGCCTGCAGCCGTGCATGATCACAGAGCACAGCCTGAGGCTCATTGCAACTGCAAATCCCTGCCTGTGGCCCCACCTGACCATAGAGTTTAGCCAGCAGTGTTATCTGGTCTGGGGGCACAACCTGAGACCCCACCCGGCCAGGAGCAATTGCAGAGCCCAGCCTGAAGCCCTACGCAATCACAGAGTCTAACCAGTGGCTGTCCAGGGACACAGCCTATGACCTCGCTCAACCAGAAATGATTGTAGAGCCCAGGAGCCGCAGCACCCCCACCCCCAACTCCAGAGCATAGGTTTTCCAAAACAAGTCTCAACAAATTCAAGAAAACAGAAATTATATCAAGTATTTTTTCCAACCACAGTAATATGAAACTAGAAATCAGTAACACGAAGAAAGCTGGGAAATTTACAGATACATGGAAATTAAACAGCACACTCCTGAACAACCGATGGATCAAAGAAGAAATCAAAGGGAAACAAAAACATCTTGAGACAAATAAAAAATAAAACACAACATACCAAAATTTATGGGCTGCAGCAAAAGCAGTTTTATGATGGAAATTTATAGTGATAAACGCCTACATAAGCTTTTAGGCACTTTTATTTGTTTATTTGTTTGATTTAGTCCTACTGGTTTATTTTGGGGGTTTTTTGGTTGTGCTTTTGGTACCCTATCTAAAAAAATCATTGCAAAGACCAATGTCAAGAAGCTTTCCCCTTCTGTTTTCTTGTAGAAGTTTTATGGTTTCAGGGCTTGCATTTAAGCCTTTAATCCATTAAAGTTAATTTTTGTGAGTGGTATAAGATAGGGGTTGAGTTTTAGTCTTTGGGATTGGATGAAGGTGGGCAAAGTGTCCAAACTTCAGTTCTAAGATGAGTGAGTTTTGGAGATATAATGTACAGCATGGTGACTATAGTTAACACTACTATGCCACACATTTGAAAGTTGCTAAGAGAGTGGATCTTAAAACTTCTAAACACACAGATTTTACCTGTGAGGCAATGAATGTTTATTAAACTTGCTCTGGCAATCATTTCATATTATAGGCATACATGAAATCATCACACTGTACACCTTAAACTTACACAGTGTCATATGTCAATTATATCTCACTAAAGCTGCAAAAATCTTTTGAGTACTTGGGGAAAATTAATTTAACACTTAGATTCATGTACCTAACACTTCCTCCAAATGTGTATTCTTTTTTTTTTTTTTTTTTTAATATATCTTTATTGATTTCAGAGAGAGGACAGGAGGGGGGAGAGAGAGAGATAGAAACATCAATGATGAGAGAGTCATTGATGGAGCCCACAACCCGGGCATGTGCCTGACCGGGAATCAAACCCCGATCGCCTGGATCCTAGGTCGATGCTCAACCGCTGAGCCACGCCCGGCTGGGCCAAATGTGTATCTTATACAAGATGCACTTTAAGGCCTAAAATTCCCTTGGGTACCTCATTCACAGAAGTCTCTGTCTTTATCTTTGAGCAAATATTAAGTTCAATTTTTGAAATACATTTTATTTTATGTTTTTTAGATCAGTAATTTCCATGATAACTGTCACATAACTGAAAGAGGTTATGCAAGAGATTTGAAAGGACTGTTTAGTGAAATAAAAGTATTTTTGATAGCATTTATCTTTTTGTGTCTAGTTTATAAAATCTCCAAAAATTAACCAAAGGCACTGCTGTTACACTTGACAATGAGCTAACATTTGTATGGAAGGCACCAGCTGGAGCAGTGTTCAGGGAAAAAGGAGGAAGAATATCCACATGAGAGTATAAATCTCAACTCTTTGAGTAGACTGAGGAATTAGCGTTAGAGCAAGAGAAAAACTAGGCATATTCTAGAGCTGTATCTAAGAAGAGGGAAAATATTAAGAACCTTACTAAATAGGGCAAGCAAAAAATGGTACTGGTAGGCCTCACTTTTAATGATGGCATACTTTGAGTAAATTGAGTTAAAAGCTCAATAGAAAAAATATTGTACATTTTGCACTGATATTCTTTGCAGTTAATGTAAAGGTTTCACGTGGTAGAACTCTGTAGAAACTCTGTGCCTGTGGATCATCATAATCTATTTCCTACATTTAAAATTGGTCACTGAGGAAGCTGCTGACCATAATGATGATGTCAGTATATAAGGTAGAGAACCTAGGCCCCTTCACCACGGTGCCTGTTAACAATGGTCGAATTATCTGTTTAGAACAACGCGCAGATCTTTAGAGATCAAATCCCAGTTCCTAAGAACCAGCTCTTAACAGGAGCACCTGTGTTCTTTTGATTGATGATTGATGGATGGATGGGAATGGAAGTCATATATCTGTGAGGTAGAGTCTGGGTGAATATGTTTTTTTAATCACTAAAGAAGCTCATTTTATTCTTAATACAGTTGCTGTAGTCTATTTCATTTGTTCAGTTTGTACTTTGTCATTGCTCACATAGCTGAAATATTTCTAGATTCATTTTCTCATACTTTTGAGCTTCCCGTATGTCATAAGTGAAGCTGATGAAACCTCACGCTTTGAAGGAGATGAAGCCTTTGTCAGAGTTGGGCCCGACCGCGTGTCAGTGACCGATCCTGGGGTAGCTTCCCCCGCGTGGGCAGGGATTTCAGCGGCGCGCCTCTTCCCCGCAGGACCTGCAGAGAGACATAGAGAAGCACAGCACGGGCGTGGCCTCTGTCCTCAACCTGTGCGAGGTCCTGCTGCACGACTGCGACGCGTGTGCCACCGACGCCGAGTGTGACTCCATCCAGCAGGCCACACGCAACCTGGACCGGCGGTGGAGAAATATCTGCGCGATGTCCATGGAAAGAAGGCTCAAGTAAGCTGGGCCGGTCACTCCCCGGGACAGACGAAGTGCCAAAAGGGAAAAAATTACCCAGGGTGGCTGTTGTTCAGTATTTCTTTTTGGTGACAAAGTCCAAAAGCAGCCTTGGTTTTCCAAACTTGTCGTTGTCTACATTTAGTTGGGAAAATAAGCAGATATAAGGGTAATACACAAATATAACCAGCCCAGTTACGCCTCACCTAACAGTTTAAATATAATTCAGAAAAACATGCCTTTGCTGAATCAGTATAATGTTACAGGATTGGTGGCTGGAAAATAATGTTCTCTTGTTAAAAATGAAATAACAAGCAAAGGGCTTATCTTTAAGCCCTTTGAAATTCTAGGCAGTAAAATATAGTGACGCGTGAGAAAATTATCGTAATGATTTAAAGCGCATCGTCTCCGCGCTCCCTGGGGAACCCTGAAAGCTCACTGGTCTTGCTGGCACAGGCTGATTTTGATGAGGGTTGTTTGATGTTGGACTTGAATGGATTTTCAGCCCCTGTCTTGTTTCGGCAAAACCGTGGCATGCGTGTGCACCGCAAACACGACGTCGCCCTTCTAAACTTTCTTGCGCTTTTGCAGAAAAGTTCCCATCATGTGCATGTGATGATCGATGTGACTAATTCCAAATTCAGAGCCACGGGATGTGTGTTTAGGAAAAAAAACCCGAAAAAAACAGCTGTTTCATTTCAGCTCAAACAGTTGTCTCCTTTTCACTTTGGCTCCAGGCACAGTGATTGTTTGGCACCACAGTTGCTTGTTTGGGCTCTTTTAATCCCACGGCAGGGTCCTGGAGCAGAAACTCTCCCAAACAATCGGACTCTGTTCTTTCATTTTCTGTCTCAGAATTGAGGAGACATGGCAATTGTGGCAGAAGTTTCTGGATGACTATTCGCGTTTTGAAGATTGGCTCAAGACTTCCGAGAGGACAGCTGCCTTCCCCAGCTCTTCTGGGGTGCTCTATACAGTTGCCAAGGAAGAACTGAAGAAATTTGAGGTGACGTATCGTTCCAAATCTTTAATCCTATGTTGCTGTGAGAGCAGCCAGCTGGTAGTTGGTGTCCCAAGACGTAAAGTAACCGTCACCCACACATTTTTTCTTCAAACAGCTGGGAGATGACTTTGTGGTCATTTTATTATTACCTCATAAGTAGACAAAGAAGTGGGAAAGAAGGTTTCTATTTTAAGATTATCAAGAATTACAAATACAGTACAACATAAAATAATGAAGAGGAATTTTATTAGAAAACAGGAATCACTACCCCCCCTAAAAAAGATCCTGGCATTCTTTTTATTTCACAATTCTTCACAATCACCCATTTAAGATGAAAATAAGATCGTTTTCTATACCAAAAAATCTATCTTCCATATATATTTTCATTTATTTTTACCTAATTGGAGCCTCAATATATATATTTTAAAAATCAGTAATAAAATAGAGTTGGCTCCAGATTAAATGAAACATTTTAATCATGAGCCACTTCTAACTATAAAGGAAGAACAGTGCCATTCTTGAGTCATGAAGACTTTTCAATTTCACAGAGACAAAAATAGCCAAAGTCTAATCATACTCACAAAGACAGGAATCATTCAATAACTGATTCCCATCCCCAGCCTGTTTGTGCCATCCTGAGTCTACTCCGTCACTGATAGGATTAAACCTCAACTCCTCTGCTGATATAGCAGGAAGTTGACCATGTTTTACTTTATTTTTTAAATGTTTTGTTGATTTCAGAGGAAGGGAAACGGAGAGAGAGATAGAAACATCAGTGATGAGAGAAAATGTATTGATCAGCTGCCTCCTGCACACCCCCTACAGGGATTCAGCCCGAAACCCAGGCATGTGCCCTGACCTGGAATCAAATCGTGACCTCCTAGTTTGTGGGGGGGGGGGGGGGGGGCACTCAACCACTGAGCCACGCCAGCCGAGCATGTTGACCATTTTTTAATTTGAAGTTTCTTTTCCCGTCATTTCCCACTGATAGGCAGACATGTGTACTCACATACTTGACAGCAAACGGTTCTGGTGTGTGTGTCTCACAAAAATCATTCTTGTTCCCTTACTCTTCCCCAAGCTCCCCAAGATGTTTAAAAATTAGAATAAAAATCAAACCAAGTCCAGCTGCATTCCCTTTTACCTGACAATATCTGTCAGGCCTTTGATCATGAGTATGAAGTGTGCTTGTTTTTCTAGTGAGATCTAAAACCTAAAAGTCTGAGATGGGCAGCTATATAAACCTATAAAAATGTTTAAACAGTGTGTGAAATAAATAAGTGTTATTCTGACATCTGTGTATGGATTTGTATGTAACTATACCACTAAATTCCAGGAAAAAATGTTTCCTATCTAAAAGGCTTTTCCTTAGAAAACCCCTGGAAAAAGCCACAGTAGCTCAGCAGTAGGTTGTAGGTCACCCGGTGCGAACCAGTGTCAGTGAGGGGTTCCTGTATTGCATCTTAGCACACTCAGCTCCGGGAAGGTTAAAACCTTTTATAATTGGCTTAGACTGCAAAGCAGATTACATAAGATCCTTTTGGATGCTATTTTAGACTCAGATTTTATGACAAAAGTTAGTCGTATCGTTAACTCCTGTAGTGAATGTTTTATCATTTATCTTGTAGTTAATTTTCTTACAAGAAACAAAATAAATCACAAAATTAAATTTTGTTTGAGGAAAGCTTTTGCCTGTTCATTGGCATGAATATTTGGGGTGGATCTAGGTGCACTGGGGTACCCACCCACACACCTGCCATCACTCCAGTGGGAAAACATATTCTGTGACTTCCAGTAATAGCAAAAGCTGAACTTTTATTACCACCTCCTTTTCTGGGGCAATAATTTAAAGTTTTATAGAAAAGAAGATTTGATTTACTAGGATGAAGGCTCTTAAAGCAACTCTCAAAAGGAAACCATTCCAGAGGCAGAAATGGGGCAGCATGTGGACAGTGTGATGAGCCAAAGGAAGCTGAACGCTGGGACTTAGATGAGGCTGGTCCAAATAATTATACAATTTTCTGTCTAAGGCCAAGATGAAAATCAGTCATAAGTCAGACACAAGAGTTTGAGGGGGAAAAAAGCTTCATTTTCTCTTGGCCAAGTGTTTCTTATGCTAGGGCTATGCTAGATTGCAGAGAGAAAGAAGAAAGTCTTTTATCTTCAGAAACTCCAGACCATGCGTAGGTAACCTCAAAAGTAAATAGCCCTGGCCCAGGTGGCGCATGGGAGGCAGCCCATCCATGTTTCTCTCTCACATCAATGTCTCTCTCTCCTCCCCTACTTCCCCTCTCTAAAAAAAGAAATAAATAGACACTACCATGTAAGGAGCTACATCAGTTCTAAATGTTTTATAAAAACTGAGTCATTCATGGGAGCAACAAAAAAATAGAGCATGATCCAAACATTTTTCGATATAAAATTACTTGTATTTTACTAAACTGCTTCTCTTAAATGTTCATAATAGCTTGCACTTAAAGGACATTCTACAAAAGATAGTTTTAATTTTTTTAATGGACACCAGAATTGAGGCAATTTCTGAATTTTTAGGAAATTACATATTTAACAAATAAAGAGACAGTTCTTCTGTAGACATCTTTTCTCAGTGTTGACATGGGGATTTTGAGCATTTCAAACTCATTTCAGCATCATAAATATTTTTGTAATAAGTTTGTTTCATGGGAAAATTTTGTTCTGGCTGTTAATTAGCCCAGAAGCTATATTTTATATGTATATGTGTAAATTCTGTATGTCTAAGTGTATATTATATACATTATATCTGTATGTGTATTTCTACATATATGTATATATTTATTTGTATTTACCATTCTCAATTATATTTTTGTTTGATCGACCCCCTCTCCTTAAGCCACAGTGATTGCGTTTCTTTCCTTTAACAAGGGGACCTATACGCTCATTAGAGATTGTCCTTTGCCTGTCGTGACACTGGGACCGCCCGTGCCCCCTGACGTTGCAGCCTGAAGCCCAGGCGTCCTTGCCGAGGGCCCTGTGTGACTGTCCCTCACCTGCCTGCCTCTCTGTGGCCCTAGGCTTTCCAGCGGCAGGTACACGAGAGCCTGACCCAGCTGGAGCTGATCAACAAGCAGTACCGCCGCCTGGCCAGGGAGAACCGCACCGACTCCGCGTGTCGCCTGAAGCAGATGGTCCACGAAGGCAACCAGAGATGGGACAACCTGCAGAGGCGCGTCAGCTCCATCCTGCGCAGACTCAAGGTCTTCATCCCCCCCCCGTCGCGTAGGGGCCCCGAGGACGGGACGGGCCATTTGAACGGTGCTGATTCTGGAAGACGGGGATGGCGAGAGGGGATCGGGGTCCATCACACAGTGAAGGGGGCAGGTCCTCACGGCTCACCGCCCAGAGGCCATGGGGGTGGCGGTGCGTCTCGGGAGGCAGCCTTTGGATTTTCACTGTCTCCCCTTCGCGCCCAGCATTTCATCGGCCAGCGGGAGGAATTCGAGACGGCGCGGGACAGCATCCTGGTGTGGCTGACGGAGATGGACCTACAGCTCACTAACATTGAGCATTTCTCCGAGTGCGACGTCCACGCGAAAATAAAGCAACTCAAGGTAACAGACGAGCGGTTCTTCAAGCTGTCCGTGTGAAGAAATCCTAAAGGAGGGCTTTTTAGATCCTTTGGTGACGATGATAATGATTAACTTGTTTTTTCAGTTTTCTCTTTCATTTCTTTATTGGGGTGACACTGGTAAATAAGATTATAGAGCTTTCGGCTTAGGTTTCTATGACACCCGATCTTTCCATTGCATTGTGTGCCCACCACCCACTCAAATCATCCTCCGTCACCATATATTTGACCCCCTCTACCCTCTACTCCTCACCACCCCCTTCCCTCTGGTAACCACCATTCTGTTGTCTGTGTCTATGAGTTTTTATTTGTTTTTCTTGTCTGTTCTTTTGTTGCTTTCAATTTTCTATCCCACATATGAGTGAAATCATGTGGTTCTTTACTTTTTCTGTCTGACTTATTTCACTTAACGTAATATTCTCAAAATTCATCCACGTTGTTGCAAATGGCAGTATTTCGTCTTTTCTTATGGCTGAGGAGTACTCCATTGTATATATGTCCCACATCTTCTTTATCCAGTCATTTATCAAGGGGCACTTTGGTTGTCTCCATGTCTTGGCCGCCATGAACAATGCTTCAGTGAACATAGGGTGCATATGTCTTTGCAAATAAATGTTTTCAAAATGTTGTGGTAGGCCCCCAGAAGAGGGGTTGCTGGGTCCTATGGTAACTCTATTCATAATTTTCTGAGGAGCCTCCATACTGTTTTCCATAGTGGCTGTACCAGTCTACATTCCCACCAGCAGTGAATGGGGGTTCCCTTTTCTCCACAACCTCTCCAACACTTGTTATTACTTATCTTGTTGGTAACAGCCATTCTAACAGGTATGAGGTGGCATCTCATTGTAGTTTTTATTTGCATTTCCCTAGTAGCTAGTGAAGTGTTGAGCATCTTTTCATATAACTATTAGCCATTTGTATGTCTTCTTGGGAGAAGTGTCTGTTTAGGCCCTCTGCCCATTTTTTAATTGGATTGTATGTTAGTTTGGTGTTGAGTTGTATGAGTTCTTTATATATTTTGGATATTAACCCCTTGTCAGAGTTGTTGTTTGCAAATATCTTCTCCCATTCGGTTCCTTGTCTTTTTGTTTTGTTGGTGGTTTCTTTTGCTGTGCAGAAACTTTTTAGTTTGATAGAGTCCCATTCATTTATTTTCACCTTTACTTCTTTTGCCTTTGAGGTCAAATTCATAAAATCCTCCCTAAGATCAAGAAATTAGTTCTTCTTGATTGAAAAAAAATACAAAAAATATTAAAAATGAAATAAAGAGCACTATCTATAGATAACTACCATTAACATACTACTTTTAAGTATTAACTTGATAACTGGCATTGGAGATCTTTTTTGGTGGCTGTTGTGTTTTTGTTTTTGTTTTCTGATTTATTCTAGCTCCTTCAGATAGTTTATTTGACCTCTGTGCTTCAGAGAAATACAACTTTCTCATATTGAGATTTCATTCCACATAGTCTACATTTTTAGATGCCAAGTTAATTTTTAAAAATTTATATGCTTTACTATATATATAATTCAGCCACAGTGGCTACTTAATAACTTAAATAGGAGGGACATATAGTACATTAGCCAGAAGGATTCTCTAAGTGGAAGTGTATTTAACAATTTGAATAATTTGCAATGTGTCTTATGAAATTTTCCTCCCAAGACAGTTAAACAGATTTTAAAAATATATAATCATGATGCCCATAACCTTAGGTTTGTTATAATAACACAAGGAAGTTACCGTTAGTATATTATCAGGATGAAAAAATCATAAAATAGTCAAACCTGGTATTCTTCCCAACCCCTCTCCCCATCTCTCCCACCCTGACTCCCCCAAGTTTTTTCACAGGCAAATCAATAGTTACAGCCTTTGGCAGGAAATTTCCTCCAAGTGGTCGTTAAGTCTTTTCTTCTTGGACTCTGGCAGGGTCGTAAAACTTCTCTCTTCTCCCTCTCTTCTCCCCTTTCAGTCTTTTCATTATTGGACAGTATTGACTATTCCAGCATTATTCCTGTGAATTAAAATTTATCCCCTGAAACTTGTCCCAAGTAGCTTAACTCTTCTGAACCATGTAAAATGAGCCTAAATGATCCTCTAGACTTCCTTATTTTCCAAATCATTTTAATCTTTCCTGCTTATTTCCTGAAACAATAAAAATCATCTGAGAAGAATTTATGAAATTGTCACTGGCTTGGTTTCTCTTAGTCGTGTACAATGTATGATCAAGACATTGAAAATTAAAATAGTCAATATATTTCTTTAAAGTACCACATTTATTTCAGTGGCACTATAATGATTATAATTGATTTTCACCAGGGATAACCAGCATTATTAACTTCATGATGGATTTGAATGTTTTCTCATGTGATTTTCTGCCCACACTGTCCATGGTAGTAGATTTTATGAGCCAAAGGCACCTCTCTGGTCATCAGATTCTAACGATTCCACTTCCAACTCGTTCTGACTTAAAATTTTTATGTTTGACTTTACAAAGTAAAAGCCTCTTGGCTTGCCATTGTACATGGTAAATTCAGTATCCCCTACATGGTTTTTCTAAATATATGTCTTATAATTATTTCATGTCAATGTGAACAATAAAAGTCACATGAGACCTGTGCTCCCTAGGCCTTTCAGCAGGAAATTTCGCTGAACCACAGCAAGATTGAGCAGATCATCGCCCAAGGAGAACAGCTGATTGAAAAGAGCGAGCCCTTGGACGCGGCGGTCATCGAGGAGGAGCTGGACGAGCTGCGGCGCTACTGTCAGGAGGTCTTCGGGCGCGTGGAGAGATACCACAAGAAGCTGATCCGCCTGCCTGTATGTAGCGCCATTTTTCATTGCCATTCAGCCTAAAGAGAAATCGCGATGTGGGGCTCAGTAGCATTGTATAGTGGCTCAGGGCCTGGGCGCTGGATCCAAAGCGCCCGGCTTCCTGTTCCAGCTCGGGCATGTTGGCTACGCAACCTTGGGCAAGTGACGTCACGTATCTTGCCTCGGTTTCCTCCACTGTGAAACTGGTTTAGTAACAGCACCCACCTTGTAGAAAGGATTGTTTAGGGGCATGAAATGAGGATAGATAGATGATAGACGGATGGGTAGAGATAGATTGATAGATAGATGATAGATGGATGGGTAGAGATAGATTGATAGATAGATGAGAGATGGATGGGTAGAGAGAGATAGATTGATAGATGATAGATGGGTAGAGATAGATTGATAGATGATAGATGGATGGGTAGAGATAGATTGATAGATGATAGATGATAGATAGCTTAGAAGAGTACTTGGCACACATCTTCTGTGGAAGATAAAGAACCTTCTAGAAGAAACAAGGAGATGAAGGTGAACAATACAAATAGTTGCTCTATTGATGAGGTTGTTTAACTGAATTTCTTTTCTCTTCCATTTCCTCAATTGCTGCCATACTCACATCTCAATGTTGAGATGTCATTATTCAAATATTTGGAAAATTCCGTGTTAACTATATTTTGTATCTGGGATATAAGTTTACAAAGGACCAGTGAAGATTTCCCAGTGATTTCCTTCTGTTCCTGACATGTGCCATTGTGCCCAGGTTGTGTTGCTAGCGTGGTACTAGGTTGCCTTTATTTACAGCATCTTATTTAATCTTACACCAGTTATTCGAAGCAGGTTGTAATATTATTTCCATTTTAGCGCTGATAAAACTGAGGCTTTGTTAGATTAACTTGTAGACATTTGTAGAAGTGATCACAAGATTCTCATTTATTTGAAGATAGGAAGTTTAAAATGATCCCCACTGAGGTAGGAGCGAGACCCAGATGAGCTTCAGCTCTGAGATCTGGCGAGAGGCAGAGCGAGACGCGAGAGGGGCCCCTGGTCGCTGCGGTAACAGTTGGCTTGACTGCATTTCCAGCTCCCAGACGATGAGCGCGACCTCTCTGACCGGGAGCTGGAGCTGGACGACTCTGCAGCTCTCTCTGACCTCCGCTGGCAGGACACCTCCGCGGACAGCGTGCTGTCCCCCCAGCCTTCCTCCAACCCCTCCCTCTCCCTCGCCCAGCCCCTCCGGAGCGAGCGGTCAGGACGAGACACCCCGGCCAGCGTGGACTCCATCCCCCTGGAGTGGGACCATGACTACGACCTCAGCCGTGATCTGGAGTCTGCCGTGTCCAGAGCTCTGCCCTCTGAGGATGAAGAGGGCCAGGAAGACAAAGATTTCTACCTCAGGGGAGCTGCTGGCCTACCAGGTAGGAGAGAGCCCTTCCTCACGCCAGCTTGAAAGGAAATAGACAGGAGCGGAGACTGTCCTGGAAACCTGCAAGCTCAGCAGAATCTCCTCCCTTCTCCCATCAGGGCATATTGTGCATAAGGGAACATTGGACGTTCATGTGATTATCAGATATGAAAGTTGACATGACCGTTGATTTATCCCACATGTACTTAAGGTCTTACCATGTGACAAGTGCTTGCTACGTGCCAGGAACACACAGTAAGACAGGTTTGGCGCTAGGATATAACACGCACAGGGAGATACAGAAGCACAGACAAGGGATGGCTAAGCCGGAGCCCTGAGGAGCGGCTCCAGGGAAGGGACCCGTGAGCCGAGACCTGAGGATGAGAAGGAGTCGGTCAGGCGAGTGTTCAGAGGAGGAAAGGAAAGGGCACTCATCCCAGCTTATGACCAACCACAGTACTTTGGTCACCTGAAGTTTGTCCACAGTGACAATGCTGATAGGGGAGCAAAGAGTGGACAAAGAGGAGGTGGAAAGGCCAGCTGGGACCTGGTCATAGAGCAGCCTGTTCACATGGGAAGAGTTTGGTTTTATCCTGAAGGTAATAGGGAGCCACGGGAGGGCTCTAAGGAGGGAGGCGATGTGATCAGAGGCATATTTTCAATGAACCTGTCTTGATACCATATGGAGGGAAGTGCATTGGGGGGAAAAGAGTTGAAATGGAAATATTTTAATAATTCAGGACAGAGATGGGATGGTGGCCTGAACTAAACAAGCAGCATTAGAAATAGAAGGGAAGGGATGTGACAAATCATGAGAAGTCCCCTCCATAACTGATGAGTGATAGAATTGGGATTGAGGTGACTCTCTGGCCTGGGTATCTTAGTGAAAGATACGGCTTCTCTCATTCCTGTTTTATCTTTATCGTATCGTCTAATAGTTAGGAATTTTGCACCTAAAGCAGCGCTGTTCAGTACGTACCACTGGCCACAGTGTGACTGTCGAGCACTGAACTGTGACTGCAGTTGAGCTTTGCTGTGTCAGACGCACTTGCATGAATACACGAAGTTTAAAGACTGACGCAAAGAAAGAAGTTCAAACATTAACACGTTGATTACAGGTTATAATTTGGATATATTGATTTCGTAAAATATTATTTTCATCTATTTCTTATTACTTTTAAAATGTGGCTACTGGAACCTTTGAAATTATGCGTGCGGCTCACGTTGCTCTTGGCCCCTTTCAGCACTCCTCTAGAATCTGTCTGAAATTTCAGTTTTGCCTTTTTAGTAGCTATTGAAACTTGGAGAAGTAACTGACTTCCCCTGGACGTCAGTTTTCCCATCAATAAAATGGGAACGACTCTCCCATTCACTGTAGGGTTGCCATGAGGATAAATGAGTGCTTGACAGTGCCTGGCTCCCAAAACACTCAGTGAGTGGGAGGCCATGCTCCGACTCAGTTCAGGAAGACTCTGGTGAGCGTGCTCACACTCCTGCGGCCCCAGGACGCTCTGTCTCCACAGACTAACTTCCTTTTTTCTCTAGGAAACTCGTTTTCCTGCCCCAAGGGAGTCAGTGTTTCCACAACTTACCTGTCAACTTAGACTGTGCTCTTTTTGCAGATGTCATGATCCCTGAAAGCCCTGAGGCCTATGTAAAACTCACAGAGAGTGCCATCAGAAATACCTCTGGTAGGCACGCTCCGCCGAAGCAGCACCCTCCCTCACCTGTCACGAGCCCCCCTTAGCACAGCCCTGTCCCCCTCACGGCTCTGCGGCACTAGCATGTTACGGCAGAACCTTCCCCTCTGACCGCTGTACCAGGAAAACAACAAACAAACAAAACAGAACAAACACTTAGTTGATCGACACCAAAAGGAAGATTTGAAGGATCGAGCACACTGGGAGGGAAAGAGTCCCGTCATGGCGATCAGTCTCGTTAATGGCCCTGTGGCGTCCACTAAGAGCAGGGAGCAGGCGGTGGGAACCCTAGTCTCAGCTTTTGTGCCCCAGTATCTTAAGGCTTAGATTTTCCTTTCGGGACAGAATGATTCCTGAAACAAGAAAAATCAAAGAAATGAAGATGAAACCAATTTTGCTCAGTGTTGCACTAGACAAACTGTCTGTGGTTCAGGGTCAGAAATCTGGAGGAGGGTGGAGAGGAGGGTTTGAACACGGTGCCTTGATATTGAATTGTAGGCTTGTTAGTTTGCACTTAAATTTTAAAGAAAAACAAAAGAGCAGGAAACGAAGTACCGTTACTGAAACACGACTGCCTGAGCGATTCCCCAGTCAGAGACCTCTTCCAGGTGTATTTAGGAGCCTCATAAAAACCAAATTCATAAGGCTTACTAATATTTGCTCTGCTTTCGCCCTGTGCCAGCTTCACTCTGATAATCAGCCCATGTTCTTGTTCAAGTCAAAGACTGCAGTGCACGCACACACGCGCACACACAACACACACGTGCACTCACACGCACATGCAGGCACAGACGGCACACATGCGCACACACGCATGCACACAAATACTTTTGCTGAAAGGTGTTTCCTCTTTGAAAGAAGAGCCAGGAGTTCTAGGCTTTGAATAAGAGCAAGCCCAGAGGGAAATGCTAAAATCTTAGCTCTCTCCTGGTTTCGATTCTACTTTTAAACAAAAGCGCGTCATTGCCAGTTTGGTGTTTCCATTCACGTCTACCTTGAGCTAGTCTTTTCTTGGTTGACTTGAAGTCATGCCTTAAGTGAATGACAGAGCCACCTGGCACGTCAGTGGCACTGTCTTCTACGGAGACACAGAAAGAAAAATCTTTTTCTGCTTGATAAGTGACTGCAGAGGGAGCGTGAGAAGTAACTGCCTCAGAAGACACCATGTAGGTTTTTAAAAAGGCCTTTCACGGCTCACAACATGCAGATTTTCAAGGGAGTAGATGACTCAGGAGCTGTTAGCACCCCCTGCAGAGCACTTTTGCTCTATTTAGTGGGCTAGGACTCTTAGTGAAACACTCATCTGTCTGGTCATTTAAATCTCTAACTCAACAGCACATTAGTACTAAGCTTGCTTTATAATTACCCACACACATGCCATTTCTATACAGCTTTAACTGAATAATTTCTTAAACTTCTTGAATGTCAAGCTTGCAAAAGCTTGTAAAAAGTCTCATGGTTGACATTGCAGGGGATCCCAGTGCCTTAGAGTCGCAGATCCGACAACTGGGCAAAGCCCTGGATGACAGCCGCTTTCGGATGCAGCAAACAGAAGATATCATCCGCAGCAAAACGCCCACAGGGCCAGAGCTGGACGCCAGCTACCGAGGCTACGTGAGTACCCCGACCTCCCAGGTCCCGACAGGTGCCTGGAAATCACAGTTGTGTGACAGAGAACAATTTGTCTGGGGCACAAGGGCTTTATGAGCTCTCCAAACACCACACTGCCCTTGAACTCAGGGGCATGGATGTGCAAAACAAAACCCTGTTGGCAGGTTACCTGAGTTACCTGTTGAGTCGAGCCGGATGTGCATGGGCCCACTAACCTACTGTAATGACCAGCCTGTTCCTTTACACAGAGAACTTCGTGAAGTCTGTTTAATTGAAAGCAACAAAAATGCTTTGGCTCCTGAAAGTGATTAGGCACTTTTCCAAATCCAGCTAATAATGTTTGGACCATGGTTATCCTCAGAGCAGCAGATTTGGGCTAATAGATTACTAACGTGGAATTTTTTCCGTTCTTTTCTTGGGTTTATTGATTCACTGGATGGCCTTGGGAATGTTTTAATCTGCTGTTTTTAGAATTCTCGTTCTGCAGAAAACAGTCCTAACAAGAGGGATTTGTGGAAAAGATGGCAAGAGAGTGTGCTTATTACAGTTCCTTTTTCAGAAACTCTTAGGAAAGTATATAAGGACTTTATTTGCTCTACTAAAGTTACTGACAGAATCTTTTTCCCTATTTCCCTGCACATATTTAAGCAAGAGAGCCCACAAGTAAATCTCTTCCATGCCTCACATCTTCATTTCCCACCCCAAAGATTGCTAATGAAAGGAAAGAAATATTAATTTCCCGAAGTCTAACAACAACTCACACAGGGAAGAGAACCATTCCGGTTATATATGCTGATGTTCATATCCTCACAGTTACAGAAGAGTCATCAATCATGGGTTCACTTCCTATCCAACCCAGCCTGTTGTACTGACTTCTATTAGAGTGAAACCTCCTTTCTCAAAATATAATATAGTTTCCTGAGGACCATGCTGACATCACTGAGACTATACTCAACCTCAGTCAAAAGTAATCAAAGCATTTAATTGCAATGTGATTCGTTGAAGGCTTCGAAAGCTAACTGTATGGTCAGTGTAGCAGGCATGCCTTAAAATGCTCTGTTCTTTTAAGCTTTGAATACTGTGCATGCTAAACATGGAGTTGGAAGCCTCTCCTTTGATGTTAGAATTTATTCCCTTACTGCCTATTAACCGATGCTTAAATTTTCTCATGAAGCAGCTGGTTTCAATATTGCTTTATGCTTTTAAGTATTTTAATTATTTATTGCAAAAAAAAAAAAAGTTTCCTTTGAGATTTGTGGTAATATTATTGTTTCCACTTTTCGGTTTGAGAAAGAGGGAGCAACTTGCCAAAAATTATCTAATGTAATACCAGCGGAGGGCCCTGAGTTTAAATCCAAGATGGGTTTAGTCTGTTTTTGTTATTATAATTTTTTAATTTATTGATTTTAAAGAGTCAGGAAGGGAGGGAGAGAGAGAGAAAGGGAGAGAAGCATGGATTTGTTGTTCCGCTTATTTATGGATTTGTTGGTTGAACCTTGAATGTGCCCTTACTGAGGGTCGAACCTACAACCTTGGCATATGGGGACATCACGCTAACCAACTGAGCTACCTGGGCAGGGCCGAGTCTGTCTTGATTCATAAACTTCAAAGAAATTTTGAGGACTTCTCATGTAAAACCACATATGCAAAGTGTATCTTCGAGGCCTTGCTTTGTGTCTGTGAAGGTGTCACACGTTTTAGAAGCATGTTTTTGAAATTGGCCTTTTCTAGCCGAGTGGCACAGAGAAGTAAAGCGCAGGCGCTGTGCTTTTTGAGGCGTTACAGAGACATTTCCCCAGAAGCCCTTGCGCTCGCGGGAATGCGAGGAGTTGACGGTGACAGGCCTGTTTTCTGTGACAGATGAAGCTGCTGGCCGAGTGCAGCAGCAGCATAGACTCGGTGAGGAGGCTGGGGCACAAGCTGAAGGAGGAAGAGGAGAGCTTCCCCGGCTTTGTGAACCTGGACGGCACCGAAGCCCAAACCGCCGGTGAGTTGGCGCCGGCCCCCCAAGACCAGGGAAGCGGGGCTCGGAAGCGCTTTGTGGCAGCTGAGGGTCACGCGCCTCACCCCACGCTTTTCTGTCCTGAGAACTTCCCTCCGAGTTCCCGTGGTCTCCTGTGGCAGAGGTGCTGCGGTTCCCGCGCCTGCCTCTGGCGCCGCCAGCCGGGCGTGCTGCGTGTAGGCGCTCAGCGCTCAGGCCGAGACCAAGACCTGAGCGTTATCTCCGGGCCCCGCTGCTCGTTGCTTCATAAAGCTCTTGGAAACGTCAGAGCCATGGAGCTCATTTCTTTCACATTAGATAAAAATGCAGATCAGATCGGAAGAGCTCAGCCGCGACGCTGTTATTTACAGCTGGGGCGACAGGCAAGGCCGGCGGGGTTCCTCCTCTTCCTGTTGCTGTGTAAAGTCAGCCCCCCGCGGGCTCACGGCCTTCCCTAACCGCGGCACATGGCAAACACCCCATGATTGTGTGTGCGCCCTGCCTCACCAGGTGTGATCGACCGATGGGAGCTCATCCAGGCTCAGGCCCTGAGCAAGGAGCGGAGGATGAAGCAGAACCTCCAGAAGTGGCAGCAGTTCGGCTCTGACCTGAACAACATCTGGACCTGGCTGGGGGCCACGGAGGAGGAACTGGAGCGGCTCCGGCGCCTGGAGCTCAGCACTGACATCCAGTCCATCGAGCTCCAGATCAAAAAGCTCAAGGTAAGCTGCCCTTGGCCTTTCCCAGAGCGGCCAGACAGAGCGGCAGCATGGAAGGCCTGGGCAGGCGAAGCCGCTCGCTCCAGCCACGTCGCTGTGACACAGCAGCGGGGAAATTACCAGCAGAATGGCACAGGAAGGCTCTCCTCCCGCCAGCCACCCCTAATCAGAGTGTTTATAGAGAAGGGTGGGAAGGGCAGGAAGATGGACCACGTTGTAGAAGTAGCTCCCGTGTAAACAATCGTGTATGACTTCACGAGTGGGTATTTTTAAATAATCAATTAAAATTTTATATACCACCCAGGTACCTCTAGGACCTATTTCAGTTCTTCTACAGGAAATCGAGACACTTACTAGCAGGGTCCTACAAGTCTTTATCTAGAGCTGGAGATGAATCCTCTCCAAACTCATTTGATATTCCGGAATCAGCAGGACATCTGAAACAGGCTATGGGAGTGGCAGAAGCAATTTTCCGAATAGTCAATTAAACAAGACAAAACTGGAGTCATTGTGAGAAAACACCTGATATTTCCTGTATGGTGTAGAACACATAACTTCCTTTCACCCCATCTCTAGATCTTAGAAATCCTCCTCAACCCAGCTATTGAAATGCATTAATACAAGCAGACCCTTGTAAGCAGACTGTGGATTGAGAGCTCAGCGCCTCCTTAATAGCTCTTTTGACTCTGCATTTTGTTTGGAAAATAGCAGGTGTGCTCATCCTCAGAACGGAGCTACCCGGGCTCTCCGGGCTCAAGGATCAAGTGTGCTGCTTTTGTGCGTCTCTGGTTTCAGCATTTGCTATTAATTGGGGGGTAATGTTTCTGTGGCTTGCTTTGGTGATGGTTGTGTTTTAAATTTTCAAACAGAGAAGTGAGTCTTCCCCACAGATGTTCAAACATCGTCTTGTAGGGAAGCCTCTGCACCAGCCCCATCGAGTTCAGGATGAAGTGTCAGATGAGAGATGCAGTTTTCTCTAGAGTCCTTAAATTCCTTTAGTTTCTCTCCAGGAAAATATAAGGCAGTGCTGGGTTAAACCCAAATTCCTTATAGAGGTGATGAAGCAAATGCTGGCCAGAGTCTGAGACCTAGGTGAGATTAGGGTGCGGAAGTGAGACCTTAACAGTCAGCCTGCATGACCAAAAAACCCACAAACTACCCTCCCCTGCACCCCTCCTCACAATCTTAGCTGTTTTCTGAGGGTAGATCTGTGGAATAACCAGGTGTCTTTCCACAATATCATATATTCTTTCTGCGGTTGAATCTATATTCAGTATGTTAGGAATCTATTGAAAATTGAAAAATTAAGACAAGCCGGAAACATCACAGAAAAGTGAGAAATGGTAAGAAAACGTAGCCTGGGTGGATGTGATTTGCAGGGTCATTCACCCTAACTTGATCTGTGATGTTTAAACAGTACCCCACTCTTCAATTCTTAATACATAATCATGTGCTCAAGTTCCTGCAAATTAGTTCTAGATTTTTAAAAGATACATAAAGTAAAAAATACCTGGGGGGTGGTGCGTGCATGTGTGTGTGTATATAATCAAATTAAATTGGTTAGCTGATGAAATACCCAACTCATTCTTTTAACCATCACAAGAAGGTGGCCAGTGACATGTGCAGGGTCCTCAGCCTGGGGGCCAATATCTGTGCCTATGGAGTCAGACCAGCTGGTGGCCAGGGCCTGGGAATCTGCTTTCTCGTCAAGCTTCCCATTTCATTCCCGTGCACAGAACTTTAAGCGCCATTGGTCTGTTGAAATGGGGCTCTCACACTAGAACAAAAAGTGCATTTTCTGTTGCTCAGAACTATTGGAGGCCAATTTTGTTTCGTTGCTGAAATCCCGTGCCCGGGGTTAAGTTAATCATACTCCTTATTTCATTGCACAGGGTCATGGTTGCTTCCTGCAAAGTTCCTCTTAATTTTATTTATGTATCCTTTACCCCGCCACTGTCTTCAGTCCTCATTTCTCAAATCCATGGCAACCATTCTGAAATATTTAATGCGTATTCTTTGTTCCCATGTACTCAGAAACAAGTAGATTTGTGTGTGTGTGCATGTATCTTAAATTACATAAATGCAATTGCGCTGCACATACCACTCAGTTTCTGACTCTTTCCCTCTACACTGTTTTTTATTGATATCTATTCATGTTGTCATTGCACATCTCCTCCATTTCTTTAACTGCAGCGTGGTCCTCAGCAGTGTGAACTCGCTGTATCTTATCTAGCCATCCTTTTCAGCCAGTTTTAATCAATGGCTCTTTTTATTTGGGTGAAGCATTTCCAAAGATCTTAGACTATTTTTTTAATGCTTTTATCATTATTTTCCCTCTTTCTTTCTTCCCCTTTCCAGGAGCTGCAGAAGGCCGTGGACCACCGCAAAGCCATCATCCTGTCCATCAACCTGTGCAGCTCCGAGTTCACCCAGACCGGCAGTGAGGAGAGCCGGGACCTGCAGGACCGCCTGTGCCGGATGAACGCGCGCTGGGACCGGGTGTGCGCGCTGCTGGAGGAGTGGCGGGGCCTGCTCCAGGACGCTCTGATGCAGTGCCAGGTCCGTGGGCTTTGGGCAGACCATGCTCCAGAGTCACACATTCCCAGCGGTGCTGAGCCTCTGACTTGACTTATCAAGGTCGCTAGGGGCATGCAGTTGCTCCCCAGAGTCAGTATTTGAATGTGGTGACTTTGTGCCCAAACTTTTTATTTGACTGGAGAATTTGTACATGTGAACAGCAGTTCAAAGCAGCGAGGCCCCATCTTCTGTCCAGCTAACGAGAGATGGACTATTCCCACAAGTTCATCTCAGCCCCCATCACTCCTTCCACTCATTCATTTATTTCATTCATTTATTTCATTCATTCATTCAATAGGTATTTACTGAGCACATAGGAAGACAGTCCCTGAACATCAAAGCGAGCATTACAAACACTTGTTCATTCATACCACACTGGCCGAGTTCCTCTGTCTGACAGTGCACAGCCTCTCCTTTTGTTGGGGAAAACAGACAGTAAAAAATGCAGTTAAATGGTTAACCAAGATACTTATAGATGCTGATAAGAGTAATTAAGAAAAACTACTTTGGGAGGCTGATCAGGGAAGTTCTCAGGATCTTTGAGCTGCGGATGGAAGGACATTTTCATGAAGGGAAATAGAACAAATAGAAAGGGCCAGTGTCTCTAAGGACAGAAAAGAGGCCAGTGTGATCAGAATGCAGGCAGAGGCAGGGAGTGATAAGAGACATCAGGAAGATGGTCAGGAATGAAACCATGCAGGGACTTGGAGGACCTGGCCAGGAGTTCAGATTGTATTCTGAGCATGAAGGGAAGCCCTTTCAGGATGGGAAGCCTGCTTCCCAGGTTTATGTGTGCCCCAAGAGTACCTGATCCTTGAAAGCAGGTACCCAAGCTGTTGTTTCAACCCAGCACCCATTCCTAGTACAGTGCGTTCCACATAGAAGCTCTTCAGGAACTATACAGTGGATGGATGGATGGATGGATGGATGGATGGATGGATGGATGGATGGATGGATGGATAGATGGATGACATATGGGATTGGATTTAGGCCTTACAAGATGGGAAGATTTGAATGCAGAGAGAAGAGAGGGGGACAAGTTGCTTCCTTCCAAACTATATAATAACCCTAGAAATTTCTCTCATATTTTGTATTATGAACCAGTTTTCCTTATGTCTGGATTTTCTCTCAAGTAACAAGTTAGATGTTTTTGGTAAAAATATGAGCTCAGATAATTACAACAGCACAAAAGGAGTTGTGTCTGAGATCTTAAAACTAATGCGTCTTTCCCAGTAGTTGCATTTGTAGAGATTAGAAATGTAATCAGTGAGGGATAGAAAACTGCGTTATTCCAGATGAGTTCATGCTCTGTATCCCCCCAGGATTTTCACGAGATGAGTCATGGCTTGCTTCTCATGCTGGAGAACATCGACAGAAGAAAGGATGAAATGGTTCCCATCGATGCTCACCTCGCAGCGGAGGTTCTTCAGGACCATCACAAGCAGCTCACGGTAAGATGTGTGAGCTCCGGCAGCCTCTCGTTGTTCTTAGCAGCCACCCCTTGTATTTGCAGAAAAAGAATGTAGGTGGTTATATTTTTTTACCTTTTAAGTTACAGTCTCTAAGTTAATTTTACTTTACTTCTTATGGTTTCCAGTTTTCGTAACATGAACATGCATAGAATATGACATTGACTAGCTTTAGAATCTGGTTCTAAAGTCATGGCTCAGTTGTAGAAATCCTAGCTGCTTTAACCTAATTAACTCGTTTTTATTAAAGCAGGTCTTTGGTGAATTACGCTTATTTTTAATTTAAACTGTGTTTGCTACCTATACTGTGTCCCAAAAGTATATCAGGTGGTTTATAATAGAAGGACATTATTACAACTGTTAAAATAGAGAGCATTAAAGGCTTCTTAAGAGGAATGAAGTGAACCAAATTCAACATTAACCTTAACATCCATTTTTCTGAAAGTTAAGACAAAAAGGGAAATGTGATGAGTTCACTTATTTTTGTTATCTGACAAAAAGAAAGCATATCAGCTCTCAAGGAGTGAGAAACTTTTTCTAGCACTAAATTCAAAAGGAAACTTGCAGGATTTCTGTGTAGCTTATCATACAAAGAACTGTGGACAATATAATGTACAGTGTACTTAAGTGACTTTATAGGCGATAAAGAAGCAGATTTGCATTCCATTAGGAGAAAATTACTTGAATTTTGTAGCCTCCTGTATTTTTAAAATGTTATTTCTTAACATTTAACACTAACCTAACCAGCAGAATTGGTAGCTTTTAATTCAGTGCCATAAAGGCCTTAGAGTCCGAGAGGAAATAGCTCTGCGACTGCATTTTCACCAGACCTTTGACCTCAGGCTTTAAATTGTCAATGATGAATCACCCACAGATCTTTTTAAAAAATCTTGAGCAGATATCGGAGTGTACCTAGGCATACTTGAGGTTTGCTATCTTTATGGTAACGTTTTATTCTTCAGTTTAAAAGAATGTCTTATGTCTCATTTGCATAATACTTTCTATTTTAAATACTTTAACATATATTTACCAACTTGAGCCTTCTAAGAGTACTTACTGTGGACCAGGCAGGAAATAGTATCATCATTTTACCAAAGGAGAAAACTCACATCAGAAAGGTTCAGGGTCTTAATTTTGGCCAGAGGCAAGATTAGAGCACAGGTCCCTTCCCTGATTCTCGAATGCCATGGGCAGCTGTCTCCTTCCTTGTGTGAGCACAGCGTTCCAATGCTCAAGTGTAATTGCTAAGCAAGTTAAAGTGATGTCATTCTGTGCTTTAGAGACTTTCTCCAATTATCAGAAATTCTTAGGAAAATATCTCTTATCATATACCTAGCAAATAAGGCATGAGCTACTGGAATCCCAACTCAGAGTGGCCTCACTGCAAGACATGTCTGGCCAGCTGTTGGTGAATGCTGAAGGCACAGACTGTTTAGAAGCCAAAGAAAAAGTCCATGTGATTGGAAATCGGCTCAAACTGCTCTTGAAGGAGGTCAGCCGTCACATCAAGGAGCTGGAGAAGTTATTGGACATGTCAAGCAGTCAGCAGGTGAGCTCTAAGCAAGTGGCATTGTGTAGCATCTCTTACAGGGCACCAAGGAGGCACCGTCGTTACCCGTTTTAGAAAGTCGTTGAAGGTGGTGCTTGTCAGAGTGCCCACTCTCTGTCACAGGCCCTGTAAGCCCAGTCTCAAAACAAGAAAGGGACTCATAGACTTTTATAATAGAACACTGCTTTTGATTCTGTTGCATCCAAGAGACCACCTGTAATTGTTCCTGCTAACCTTATGCCATCACTATGGTGGCATTCTATTTTACCCTGTTTAAGAGGCCACGTGTTTTCCGTAGCATAGCTAGGATCAATCACAACCGGACATTATGTACGATTCAACCTAGAAGTTGCATTCTCCTGACATGATCAGCAGTCGGTTCATGGAAAATGCCCTCTGCTCAGTTATTTTGCTTTTTCCCTGCAACCTGCTGCATCGCGGTGGTAGTGTTCGCTTGGGGAAGTGGATTTGCGGCACAGAGATGCTTGGAAAAACGTCATTCAGTTGTGAAACACTGTTATGAGCCCACAAACACTCTGCCTTCCTTTAAGAATGTCAAGGAACAATCTACTGCAAGCCACAGCTGCTGGAAACAGCACGGTTTCTCTGATGCTAAAAGGCTCCTGGGTGACTCTCGTTTCTAACTCAGACGAATTGGTGTCTCTCTGGCCTGAGCTGCCCGCAGCTCTAAGGCACATCCCTTCACCTCCACCACTTCGACTCCCTCACAGCCCCATCACTGAGAAATAATAAAGCTACGAGCGACACGGTGATAGCACGCCTGTCGCTGTATTTTCCAAAAAGGGCAAACAGCCAGGAAACCCCAATACACTAGAAGAATTAGGTTCCATCTTCTTTCCCCCAAGGAATGAATGGCTTGACCTTTATGGAGGACGGGTGGGGATGCGGTGGGAAATACATTGTATGTTGCAGAGCCATCGTGGCTCTGGGACGCGGAGTCATCAAAAGAATCTATTTCCTACCTAGGATTTGTCTTCCTGGTCGTCTGCTGACGAACTGGACACCTCGGGATCTGTGAGTCCTGCGTCGGGAACAAGCACCCCAAACAGACAGAGAACGGTAACTTTCCACTGGTCGTTGGCCCGTGGGAGGGGACACTAGGGCGAGACAGTATCTGTACCTGCCAGGGTCTGCAGGCTCTCCCCCCACAAAGCAGGAGTCCCCGTGCAGAAGAGGTTGTCACACAGCGACAGAGTGAAGCGCTGTTTCCTCCCCTGCCACGTGCCCTCGCCACCCGCGCTCAGGAACGGAAAAGAGCGGTTCTGTTTTTCAAAAGGATCAGGGCTCAACGTGTGGTTGGTTTGCAGGGAGGCAAATTCTTTTTCTTGCTCCAAGGGCCATCTCTAGAATGATGCCCCCTGGTGCCTTTGGTGGCTCTTCCCTTCAGGCCACCACAGCCATCGTCCACCTAAAATATTGGCTCCACTGAAAAGGGTGCCTCAGCCAGAGGTGGACAAAGTGTCCCTGAGGCCATTGAATTTATAAGATAAGTGGAGGATCTGTTGACTCTCAAGCTAAGAAGGTCCTGAGTGGTCCTGAAGGTTTTCAGCAACTGTGCAGCCCCCCAAATGGCCGAAGCTTAAGGTGACTCACCGACAACGCCCGTGGGGGCTGCCTCACTGTCACACAAAAGCAAATCCGGCCCCCGCTACCCTGTATACCTTGATTTCTCTGTGTAATTAGAAGCTTGTTTTTGTTTTGTTATTTTTTTGTCCTGCTTTACGATTATATTCATTTTTATTATCACTCCATTTCCCTTAGTTTTTAGAAGTATTGATTTCATTTGTGATTTTTTTTGTGTGATAAACACTTAAGTTCTATGCTGATAAATGTTATGACCTTTTTTTAGGATTGTTGTTTTACTACATTCACTAGTTTCCTATAGATGCTAGTTTAAGAATGTGAAGGAATACTGGCTTTTCTATTCAAATTTTAGCTTTTATTTAACTTGAGTATCTAACTTGTTGGGTCTTCATCACTCTATAAGGAACAATTTCATATTACCATTGTTATTATTTTTTATCTATGAAGAATTTTAGTATTGTTTTGGTTTTCTAGAATATAGGAAAAAAATGTGGTGAGGCACAGGATAGTGAACTTTATTTTTATTTTTCTTAAATATTTTTATCGATTTTTAGAGAGAGGAAGGGAGAGAGAAAGAGAAACATCGATGTGAGAGCAGAACATCAGTCGGCTGCCTCCCGCACACCCGGTTCTGGAGATCGAGCCTGCAACTCAGGCATGTACCCTGATCAGGAATTGAACCAGCAACCTTCTGGTGTATGGGACGCTACCCAACCAATTGAGCCACAGTGGGCCAGGGTTGAACTTTGTTTATTTATTTTAAAATATATTTTTATTGATTTTTAGAGAGAGAGAAAGGGAGAGAGGTAGAAACATGGCTGTGAGAGCAGAACATCAATCGGCTGCCTCCCACATGCCCCCTACTGGGGATCGAGCCCACAACCCGGGCATGTGCCCTGACTGGGAACCAAACCGGTGGTGACCTTTTTGGTGCACAGAACAACGCCCAACCAACTGAGCCACACTGGCCAGGGCCGAACTTTATTTTTATTGTGAGTAAATATACAGAAATAGTTGGCTAGCATGCAGTCGCTTTAGTTTCTACCATGAAAAGTGGGGAGAAATATACCCACTGTGGTGCGGACTTCCAAACCACAATGTATGTCCCTTCGATGACTAATAACATAGTTGTGAATTTATTTCACTTTTCTCTGCAAAAGAAAAGCCAGTTTCCTTAATCATGGGTACTGATCATCTCGTTCAATTTATTTTGCCTTTGCCGCATGTTTAGTTTAATTTTCATCAGTAGCTTGTCTTTATTTGCCTGGACTGAACATTCTTCTTTCTTTACCCCCTGTTCATTGCAAACAGCCACGAGGCAAATGTAGTCTCTCACAGCCTGGACCCTCTGTCAGCAGCCCACATAGCAGGTACCTTATCCTCATGGTCTCCACACTGTTCTAGAGCCGCACGAGGAGGATTGCCCATGGTTCCGGTAGGCCTGTCTTGGGTGTGCCTGAGGTAGCTGAGGAATTTATTAGGATAAATTGGGAGAGACTTTTCTCAGTGCAAAGCGCCAGCGGATCCCCGAGCGTGAGCTCTGTGGCCCGCCCGCATTTGGATCCACGCTGCGAGGCCATCGGGTGCCTCTCACCCGTGCTCCGTGTGCTCCTCGGGTTTCGTACGTCTGATGCCATAGCTGCTGTTCGAGCCGTGGCAGACTTTCATAGCCCTCTCTACTTCTAGGTTTTACAGTAAGACAGGTAATCGATCAGTGAATTATTTTACCATTCCCGGAACCCACAGATCTGAATAAAATCTACTAACACCCCCAGCTTTTTATTTTATGTTCATGTTTTATCCAGATTGTGGGTTTGGGAGTCTCCAAATTGCAGGTCCGAGTTGGGTACTATTACAGTCTCTAAGCGCCTTCTCCCTCCTGCTGCCCCCCTGTCCCTCTCTGGCCGGCACTCGGTCACTCCCCGCTGACCCTCGGCGGCCCTCCCTCCGGGCTGAGGGCAGGCACCAGCCGAGAGCCTCGCCGCCGCTCCGTGCTTCACACCCGCTCCCCACGGTCCGTTTCTGCAGTTAGCGGTGCTTTGCCTGCTTTGTTGCTGGTGTGGTGTCTGTGCTCCTCGCCCTCTCACTAACCAGTGCCTGCTTCCCACAACAGCCATCCAAACACGAAAACACTGTCCTCGGATCTGACTTTCCATACCTGCCCCAAGCATTTCACTGTTAGAGTAGTTTGCCCCCCTGGAAACTTATCACCACTGAGCTGGGATCACAGCTCAGGAAGCAGGGTGGGGGTGAAGTGGATGACCCTAGACAACCTCTGAGTAATAGTCATGGTTTTCCAGCTCTGTGCCGAGGAGACTGGCTGCTTCCTTCGGTCGTTCCCACTCGGGTGAAGTGATATGGGATGTATTTTGATGTGCTTTCTGGGTTTAACCCTCCCTTTACTATGTTTTTTCATTTTTTTATTTCCTTTTGGTTTGGTTTGGAGACAATTTTGGGTGGGTTTTTGGTCCATACAAAATATCAATAATGAAATATGAATGAAGATGTTGATAGGCTTCTGCAGGACTCTGATGATGGACTCTGATTTTTTTTTAGGCCCCTACAAGAAAAAACAATTGTGCTATAGACAGATCATTGTTTTATATGGTCCATCTTCCCCACTTAAATTGCCAATGTGCCGTGAGCATATAGCTATGGGGTATCTCCACAGCTTTCCTTTTAGGGTGCCAGAGACCAATTCTTCAGTAGCCATGGAAGATGGCAAAGAAAAGCAGGAAAGCTCTTATTTATTATGCAGCACCAATAGCAGCCACCTGTGGGCTTCCAAATATTGCATCAATCTAGCCCCCCAGTTATTCCAAGAAGCCGCCAGGGTTTTCTGAAAATGTCAAAGTCATGGTTTCTTAAGGCAGCAAGTGCTACAACGCGTCTCCTAGCAGGGCTTTGCGGCTGGGACAGCCACATTCTCGCGGTGACACCCACAAGGCACCTTTCAGCTCTGCTCTGCCCGGCTCTGTTTATTAACATCTTTCTGAGCATACAGCACAAGGTTCACTTTGCTACTCAGAGGGCCTAGAATTCAAACGATCTTTGCCTAAATGGCAAACTTCATCAAACACCTTGCCAGACAGGTTGCGGTTGAACATTCTTGAACTTCTTAGCTCCTTGGCACCTCTGTTTGGGGTGCGCCCAACCCTGACATTGAAATGCCGAGTCTGCTGGGAAAGAATTAACTTCACCCGCAGTCCAGGCCATCTCGGTGTTCCCTTCCACCGAGACTTGAGAGCGCCTTGTGTTTGATCTTGCACTGGTCCAGCAGATTTGAAAGGTTATTGCAGAAGCACAAACAGTTTAGAGTCTTGACCCCAGCAGTCTACAGTGGGAAAATGTTAGACATGTCTTCTTCCGAGAGAGGAGAGAGGCTGAGGTGGAAGAAACCGGTTGTTAGTTTGAAGGGAGAGGTTCCTATATTCTTTTGGTTGTTTAAAGTCAGATATTAATAATATCAGTTGCTTGCTTGCTGTGTATTTCAGTTTAATTTTATGGTCACTGTTCTATATCTTGCATAATTTTCTAAGCCTACATATGGGTTGATGCTACTGTGTTTAGGCCCTCAGCCTACAAAATTAATACAGTTGGTTCCTGCCATTGCCATGCAATGTGCCAGAATGAAGAGATTCCCTAAATCAATTACCAGAAGCATCCCTTAAAATTATAAACATTTGAAAGACATCTGTGAATACAATTATAACTATCCTTTATTTTTTTAGATTAAATACATTTAGGAAGTGTGCTTTTGAAGCAACGTTTATGGTGGTCCACCTAGTACTTTTCTTCCACTTTTGAGTTGAAATTATCTAACCTGATCTCCAGAAGTTCTTCAAAACTCTACTGCCGATCAGTTGAAACTGACAAATGGGGACATTTTACTGATTTCCCGCAGGGCAAAGGAATAATTTCTCGGTAGTCTGGATGGAGTGAATTGATGACTTCATTCCAAAGCCTAGAATTGTGAAATGCAAAATTTCCCAGGGCACCTTTGGTCTCTGGCACCTTCCACACAGAGAACTAAGACCGAGTGAGATGTGGCAAATAACTGGCTGAAACACCGAAAGGGAGGAAAACACACCTCGTTTTAAAATGCTCAACGGGGCCAAATGTTATGAAGCCAGCACAGTGGGTTTTTGCATGTACAACAGGGCTTCACTGAAAACACTATTCAGTTTCTTCTGAAAAATTGTAAAAAGTCTTTTCCTCCAGACTCCAGCCTGGGGATCTACTTTTCAAAGCATTCAAACAGCCTCAGCTAAAGCAGTGTTGCCTGTAGGGCAGGCCCCCAGCAGGGCCGAGCACAGCTATAGGCCACGGCTCCCATTTGCTCCTTCTATAGTATTTGATGCATGCGGCCCCAGTGTTTCCCCGAGAACTGTCGGGCCCTTCCAGAAACTGAGCACATCTTTGAAAGCGCTCCTAGGAAAGGAGGAACGGCTCCCGGGAAGAAAGGTTAACCCCAGCCGACCCCGGAGGGTGTGAGTCAGCACCCCTTGCTTTCATAGTACAAATAATAATGTGCTGGTGTGTATTTAGCACTAACGTTTTCTAAGCACCATGCAAAGTGTGATGTATCTGTTACCTCATTTAACCCTCACACCACACCCGTGACATGGCGAAAGCCCCAGTTCTACAGACAAGGACACAGAGGGTGAGAGGCGTGAAGATTTCGGTTTGCACCCAGGCCTGCCTCCTCCGGGGGGGTTCTCACTCGTTAGCCACTCCCGTCTAGGGCTCGGCTGCCTGGATGGCTTAGGACTAGGCAGGATGCTCCTTTTGGAACAAGAGGCGGCTGACATCTTAAACAGACTCGGTACGTGTGTCTTCTAAACCATGTATCCAGGGAGCAAAGACCCTGCACACAAGAGTAGGCAACAAGATCATAGGCTCTCTAGATAACCCCTCGCAGTAAATGCCTATTACTATTCTCCAGGGTCAGCTGACAAGTAACAGAATGAATTGCGAGCTGCTTTTGTGTGTGAATGATGCGTGCACAAAATTAACCCGTTTTATTTCCCTTCATTGGGCGGCATTTTTGAGATGCGTCGGACTCCCCCTGCACGCTGGCGGGGCTCCCCTCGTCCCTTGGTCATGCTTGCCTTGGTGTGGCGTGTTGTGGTGAATGACATCCTCCCCTACCATCCTCTGTCCACGACTGTATGTGTTTTGGGGAAAAAGAGGAAGCAACTCCTGCTCAAATTTACCCAGAAATTTGAATGAGTGAGGGGAGTGAGAAAAATAATAAAATAAGTATTTACTTATGAGAATAAGCATGTTTTTGAATTACCTGGACTATCTCCATTGATTAATATCCTTGAGTAAGTCCACGCATTGAATTTTTGCTTTCTGCACACAATCTCAGCTGGCATCTGTTGATGCATTAAGGCCACTGGAGAGCGATGAGTGATTAGTGTCTTTGTGCTTCCCCATGTCTAATTTCCCAAGACTCTTGAAACGGGTGATTTTAGGTCAGTAGATAAAGACTGAAAGTATCCTTTTACCCTGGTATCATTAACCTGCTGGTACTAGAAGCTTTGAAACTTTGGGCATGTTGAAACCCTGGTTATTGCCCCAAGGGGGTGGCAGTTTCTCAGGAGGTAAACTGGGCATTTCCAAGAGCAGCCAACTGCGTGGAGCTCAGCAGGGACTGCGTGTTCTCTCCGTCCCTCTCGCAGCCCATCCCTTCGTAGGAAGGCATTCTTCAACATTAGCTGGCACGTGGTAATTAAAGTTTAGTGAGGAATGCTCTGATGCTGTTAAATGTGCCATGTCCTGCGACAGACGCTGTAATCTGTGAGCCCATATTGAAAAGATGGTGAGCTTTCCAGTTCTCGGGAGTGAACTTGTCAATGTACACCCTGTGTTTTGATCTTGATCTTTGGCTTAATTGCTCAAAGAAGCTAATAATTGACAAGCAGGGGCTATTCAGCTCTGTCAGTCAGAGCGTCTTGTCCGCTGTATGCATAAATCTACCCATCACTAAAGTCCTTACGTGTCTCCTAAAGAAAAGAAGTCAGAAATCTCCCTTGTTTTATTTAAATGTTGAATAGTGAGGAAACCTGGAGCTCTCTTTTGCGCTTGGGTTATAACTCATCCAGTGACAGGTGGGGAGGGTTGTTTGCCAGGGCACATTGTAAGAGAAAGGGAAAGGTATCTTGAAGAAAAATTCAACCCAGAGTTCACGGGCAACTATCCCATCCTTCTTAAGACACTTGAAGGCAAACCATTGAATCATGAACTGTCAGAGCCAAAGAGATTTTAGGTTATTAATGCATCCTTCCCTGCAAATGAGAAAACTGAAGGCCCGAACCAGATTCTGTTGCTTGGCCAAGATTGTGCAACTGTCTGAAAACAAAATGCCCTCCTGTCTATGTACTAACTTGATGAGCCGTGTAATACTGTGAGGCCATATGATCAGAGGCATTTATTTTCAGCGTGAAGAATCCACTCACTTCCAGACATTTTAGGATACAAATATTTTTTTCTCTTATACATGTAAGATACCTGTGACATAATATAACCTGGATGACCTTCATTAACATCACCAAACATAAAATGTTTCAGAGAGTATGGTAGGCAGGGACTTTGGAAGCCTGAGTTCCTGCTAGATGCCTTCCTTTAATTGTGGGATTTGGGGCAGGTCACTTACCCTCTCTAGAGAGTCCAGATTCTTAGAGTTAAAATCCCAGGGTTGAAATCTTAATCCTGCCACTTGCAAGCTGTAAGTCACCAGTTACTCCCCCTCCCTGAGCCTCCTTATGTCGTCATCTATAGATTGAGGATAACAAACACACTGAGGACTATTCTGGGGGTTACGTGAAAGAACCCAAGATACATGCTTAGTACGTCGCCTGGTAATTACAAAAATAAATGTCGTCAATCCTTAGCGACTTATCTACAAAATTAGGAGATGAGTTATATACTCTCTACATGAATAATTTAAAATTAGAAAACTCAATAATTTCCTATTTTACCCTTCCATTAATAGGTATGTGGCACGTTTCTTTTATTCTATACTGTATTTCACAAAATATACAAATTTCCTGTTCGGCTCACTAGGAATAACTCCTTGGTCTTAGCATAAGGGCAGTTAATCAATTTGACCACTAGATGGTGATTGAACTCTTGTGGCCTCTCAGTTGGCAGACTATTTAGGGTGACTAATTAGTAGAAGACGTAAAATGTATAAAACAGGGAACTTTCAGGTTAGAAGACCGCCTAGTCTAACTTATAGGGGGTAAGAGGTCGGCACTTAGGGGTACAGTGAGTTGGTCAGCGTTACACAGTGTTAGTTGTAGTCTTCAGAAAAGAAACACAGTCCCAATTTAGACCCATGACTTGTTGGTTTTTTCATTACATGTGCTAAAAACACAGTGGGGTACATGCTGCCTCGCGGGCTTGCAGAGAACCAGTCTCTCTGTCTCCCATATTTCTTTGATGGCTTCGTAAGAGAGTTTTGAGTAGTCCAGCTGGAAACGTAGTGTTTTCTTGGGAGAAAAGCATACAGAGTAACCCAGTTTTTCACACCTTCATGTTTCTCCAGTGGCCATATCCTGTGATATCACTACCATTGCTACCATCAGGGAATTTGTACCAGGTGTGGGGGAACGTTTCTCGTCAGTACACCTCTCCTGTGATACTGGGTGTGATGTGTGTGTGTGCATGTGTGCGTGTACAAAATGCCTTCTTGGAAATAACATTTCCTTTTCCATCTTTTCCACGAGTAACCAAACAGAACATTAAAGGATGCCCACACAGAAAAAAACGGTGGCACCCCACCCAGAACCTACTTCCATGTTCAGTATATTACAGGCAGCCCTTCCTATGAAATCTGAAATTCATACTTAATCTCGAATGCACAGTTTAGTAGAAAGGAAGATACAAAGGTAGGCAGGAAAACAGAACTTTGAGTAGAAGGACCCTACAAGATGACAGTCTGTCGTCCTCAGAAAAATTGTGTGCGTCTCCCAAAGTCACAGCTAATAAAAAACAGGATCAGCCTAGACTGTGAGTCATCCAACAGCAGCTTCCGTACACGGACTCCAGGCCATCCCTGTTCGTACGGCGTCAGAACCCGCTAATGTCAGGGCCAGTGCTGACTCAGTGCAAGATGAAACCAGGGTCCACTCTCAGATTAATTGAGCTTTATGGGTCTGTGCAAAACGACTGGGGCTGTTCTCCTTGCTGCCTGGAGTTTGGCACATCCAGGAGGACTAGACCGGATGCTTCATATGATTCTGACAGCAACTAATTTTGGCTAATAGTGCTCCTGGAAGTCTTAACCCCAAAATGTACTGCAACTTAATTATCCTGGATCAACTTAATTTATGCTGGTAGAATGTGTATAGAGCAATTACCTTTGTTGATGGAAAATGTTTCACCAAATTAAGGGATGGAATTTGAACTCAATTAGTTACCTTTAGTTGACTGACCAAATGTTAATTTTCCATCAGTATGGTTTCCAAGCAACTCTTCATTTGGTGGTGGGGCGATGACCTGGGCACACCGCAGAAGCGGGCAGCTAATCGCCAGGCTGGGTTGTGTTTGGCATGGTCCCTTAGCTTCCAGGAAGGTGAGGGCTGAAAGCAGCAGCCGCCCGGCGTTTGAGATATCTGAGTTGTTTATGCCGATTCCTCTCTCAGGTCCATAAGAGGTGGCTCCGATTCCTCCCCTTCTGAGCCTCGGCCCGCCCGGCGGGGCCGCTCTTTCCTGCACCGAGTGCTCCGGGCGGCCCTCCCGCTTCAGCTGCTCCTGCTGCTCCTCGTGGGGCTCGCCTGCCTGGTACCCATGTCGGAGCAGGACTACAGCTGCGCCCTCTCCAACAACTTCGCCCGCTCATTCCACCCCATGCTCAGATACACCAACGGGCCGCCGCCGCTCTGAACCAGGCGGCCGCCGCCTGCAGCGCGCTGGGCTGGCAGCGAGGACGGCTCGGCCCACAGCGTCCCGGGCTAGCGAACGGAGGGCCCGGGTGGGGCGGCTGCAGCCCGTGTGTCCGGATCATGGCTTCAGAGGCGGATAGACCACGGCAGGGAGAGCAAAGGCAGAAGGTCTGGAAGAAGCATTGTTTGAAACCCTGAGCCTCGGTACTAAAGAGATGCAGAGCCTCCGGGCCCCTGGGCGCCTGGCCTCCGGCCCGCTCGGTGCACACCCGGGACGCAGGGCGCCATCGGGCCCTTTCCCACCGTGCGCCCCCTTCGCTGAGCGCCACCGCTCAGTGCCACGCTGGCACCGAGCAGCCTCCCAACCAGGCAGTGCTGGAGGTTCGGGAACCTTGTAACATACAGTTTTTCAGAGTCACGTGGCAGCTTTCCTTTCACTTTGTTTTTCTTTGGGGCATGATGTTCTAAGCTTTGCTTTAGAAGCACAAGCTGTAAATCTAAAAGGCACTTTTTTTAAAAGTCTAAAGAAAAACTGGATGTAATAAAATCATGGAAGGATTTATGTGAAAAAAAGTTGAATGTTATAGTAAAAAAAAAAAAGATATTTATGTATGTACAGTTTGCTAAAGCCAAGTTTTGTTTGTATTGATTTCATTGCATTTATTATAGATACTATAAAGTATTTTGTCTGTGCTTTTTTTTTTTTCTGCCCTGAAGAAATGACTCTCAATTTTCCTGTGGAGCAGAGTGCAGTCTAAATGATCTTTTTTGCAGAATGAATGAAACTGAAACCTAAGTGTGCGTTAGAGACTGAGGGTGATTGGAGGTTGCGCGTATTTAGACGTGGAGAACTCTGGGTGATTCCTTTGTCCCACCTCCTCCCACGGCCAGTCGTGTCACCTCAACTCCTGTGTCTCAACAGCTTTCTTCCTCTCCTTTCCTTGGGGTCCCTGTTGCACACCTGGAGGAGCCCCCTGACCTCCGGCCGAGGCCCCTTCTCCGCCTCACCCCGAGAGCACACAGCCGCCAGGAACTTCCTTCCAGCGCCCACATTCCGCTCCTTCCTTTGCTCCCAATCCTTCTATTGCTTTTCATTGTCTATCAGGAGATAAATCATTTTATCTGTCGTTCAGGTCCCCGTACAGTAAGGTGTGTGGACTTGCCAGCTGGTGGCCCTGGTGGAATTCTTGGTGCTCATGGCATTTCGATCCATTATGTGGTAATCGGAGGAGAAGGGCTTGTATGACACCCGGGCTTCAGGCTTCCCTGGGAAATGGGAGGCTCTGGGCCCTGGGCACGCGTTCCTGATGGACAGTAATTGCTGGAGCAAAGCGGCTGCTGCTCCTTGAGTGTAGGAAGAGACGGCGGTTATATTTCCAGTTACATCCTGTCAGCCTCGCTCGTGCATGTACCAGCCTTGTTCCTGCAGGTATTTAATTTCCAAGCCCTGCTGTAAATCGAGAATTTAAAGCGAACCGAGATGCTCACGATCTCCTGAATCCGCCTTCCCTGGCTCCCACGATGCTTGTAGCCTGGGCGCCTGCTCTCCCAGGGCTCCTGAGGCTCTCCAGTCCCTGGGCCCTGGGCGGGCCTTCTAATCACGCTCTGGGGTATGGCTGGAGCTGGCATTTAAACAGATGCCTGAGGTGATTTTAGTCATAGCCCCTGTGGAAAAGCACCGCTCTGTTCCCCTCTTGGCGCCATTGTTCAGTTCTCACCAACCCTTCTCCCTCGCAAGACAGCTCACAGGCCGCCGCCTCCTTGAAGACCTTCCTGATCGCTGTTGGACTGTATTTAAGAATTGCGTCTCCTGGACTTTCCACGCGTGGCATTTCTGTCATGCAAGTTCTGCTTTCTCCTGTCAGGTGGTTCCTCTCTTCTTGCCCCCGGAATCTCACTCAGGGAACAGACCGGAGCTGTGCCCTTTTCTAAAGGAGACAAGCCTGTGCGGGACAGGTTTTCCTCTTCCTGCCTCTGGGAAGGCCGCGAGCAGCGGTGGAGACTGCAGCCGAAAGGTGCACGTGCCCTCACCTGAGATGGGCCACTCTTCAGGCCTGTTCCTCTCTCTCCCCGTCATCCCTGCCCCAAGTGCCTGGGACGCATGGTCTTGCCTCGAGAGCAGTCCAGCCCTTCAAGAGACACACATCACCTCTGCGAGGGGGAAATCGCCCTGCAGTGAGACGCTGGTCGTGGGAAGGACCAGCACGAAGAGCCTGCAGAGCCCTTTCTTCCCACGTCGCAATGCGCTGGCTTACCAGGCATCTCCCATCGCCAGAGAATCAAATATTAAATGTGGCTGGCGGGGGAAAAGCACAAAAACTGGCTTTAAGAAAAACCTGAGTACAGTCTGCTTTGTGCCTTTCTAAAAACCCCCGTACAACACCCAATGGGATGTGTGAAGTACATTTTTATTAAAATTCTCAGTGATTTAAATAGTGGAATATTGGAACAAAACAAAAGTAGGAAGCCCAGGTGAATGTACGCAGTGAAACTATAAGATGGTGGCTTTCCCCAGATGATAATATGACATCTAGCGAGGACCAAGAGCCACAGGTGAGACTAGGATTTCTGCTCAGAGCCTCACATTCTCATGTGCCCACTGAGGGAGAGGACACGGGGTCATGGAGCAGCATTCTCACCTGCACCTGCGGCCACCTTGAAGAGAGAGACAGAGTGACAGAGGGAGATTGTGTCCAAAGGCTTCCTGGATGAGGTGGGGTGAGGTCAGGGTTTTGAAAGGGTATTAGAGGGAGAAAAGGACACCAGTGGCTGTTAAAGAGGCCCTCGTGTCTGAGCCAGGACTGTCAGGAGCCCTGCTGAGGCCTGCAAAGGGAGTGATGTCCCAAGAGAGTGGTGAGTGAGGAAAGACATGGCAAAGAGACCATCAAATGGGAAAGAATTAATAACGTTTTGGTAACAAGATCCACACAAGCAAACGGGAAATGCTAGAAAAGCTGAGGAAATCTATAAAGCTAAGATGGAGACATAAAGGGCTAGAAACTAAAAGTAGTCACTTAATAAATCCAGAGAGGAGTGAATGATTTGGGGGAAAGCTACACCTGGGGAGTAGGACTGTCTCCTCCTAGAAGACTGGGTGGCAGCAGCTTCCCTTGTTTTTGTAATAAGTGAGAAGACACACCTTTGAAAAACTGGATAGGAAATGCAGCAATATGAGGGCTGAGATTTCCTGTAAAAAGGGAGCTTGGGGTGGACTGATTTACAGCCTATGCCCTGGGCCAGTCATTAAGAAATAAAGCTACAAAATTTTATTAACAAGCCACATAAAAGACTATAAAGCAACCCTAGCCTGTGTGGATCAGTTGGTTAGAGCATCATCCTGTGCACCAAAAGGTCGTGGGTTCAATTCCTGGTCGGGGCACATATCCAGGTTGTGGGTTCAATGCCCAGTCAGGGGGCATCCAGGAGGCAACTGATCTCTCTCACATGGATGTTTCTCTCTCCCTCTTCGTCTTAAAAGTAAATAAATAAATAAAATGAGACTATACAACAAACAAAAATGTAGAGCGAGTTGATTGATGAAAGCCGAGAGTGGCCAGAACAGCAGCGTCTCAAGGAGCTGGGCTGGACGGGCCTGAGAGCAGCCCCAGCAGGTGGGTTCTCTGCCCGGCCCACCATCACCATCAAGACCACCATCACCATCACCACCACCACCACCACCACCATACCACCACCACCACACCACCATCACCACCACACCACCACCACCACCACCACCACCACCACACCACCATTACCACCACACCACCACTATCACCACCACACCACCACCACCACCACACCACCATTACCACCACACCGTCACCACCACCACCACCACCATCACCACCACCACCACCACACCACCACCATCACCACCATCACCACCATCACCACCACCACCACCACCACCACCACCACACCACCACCACCACCACACCACCACCACCACCACCACCATCACCACCACACCACCACCACCACCACCACCACTATCACCGCCACACCACCACCACCACCACCACCATCACCACCACACCACCACCACCACCACACCACCACTATCACCACCACACCACCACCACCACCACACCACCATTACCACCACACCGTCACCACCACCACCACCACCACCATCACCACCACCACCACCACCACCACATCACCACCACCACCACCACATCACCACCACCACCACCACTACCACCACCATCACCACCATCACCACCACACCACCACCACCATCACCACCATCACCACCACACCACCACCACCATCACCACCACACCACCACCATCACCACCATCACCACCACCATCACCACCATCACCACCACCATCACCACACCACCACCATCACCACCATCACCACCACACCACCACCACCACACCACCACCACCACACCACCACCACCACACCACCACCACCATCACCACCACACCACCACCACCATCACCACCACACCACCACACCACCACCATCACCACCACACCACCACTATCACCACACCACCATCACCACCAGCACCACTATCACCACACCACCACCACCAGCACGACCACCATCAAACATGTCCACGGGGCATGGTGCAGAAACGGAATATTCTCGGAGTGTATGCTGAGTAGGTCCGGCGAGGCCCCGGAGGCGCGGCATCTCCTCTCCGCGGGCTTCCCTGAGCGCCCAGATGGGGGGAGACGCCCCAGACCCCTCAGGACCGGCCTCGGCCGGGGCCCCTCGCGCCCTGTCCCGCTACCCCTGGCAAGCGCTCCTCGCCGGGCCTGAAACGACCCAGGTAGAAGCCGATTCTAAGTTCGGGTTGAAAAGGGAGATGAAGGCGGTCAGGGCCGTCGCAGCTTTCGGTCAGCCAATCTCCTCTCCTAACCGCCGCCGCTGGTTCTGCTGCAGCGGAGGCGCCTCGGACGCGGGCGGGGGTGGTCTGCGGGCGCGGGGGGTGGTCTGCGGGCGCGGGGGGTGGTCTGCGGGCGCGGGGGCGCCGAGGCGCGGGGCCGGGCGCGGGGCCAGGCGGCTCCTCCAGCTTCAGGTCAGATGGCGCAACACGTCGGGCCAGCGGGGCTGTCATACAGCGGCCCAGGGACAGAAACAAGACCAGCGGCGTTTATTCTTCAGTTTCTGGCTCCTCGTTACCCTCGCCCTCAGGGTTCTCGGCTGTGCCCCAGGATTCGGGGAGGGAAGGCCGGGCCCGGGGACCCCCCGCAGCCTCGGCCCCCAGCGCCGTGCGGGGCGGGCGCGTCCGTGCGCTGGACGCTGGACGGCAGCGGCCGGGCGAGTCCCCTCGACCCCCTGAAGGCGGAGGGACCTGGGGGCTGTCACCCTCCGGGACGCTCAGGGCTGTTCGCGCCGGGCTCCAGGCCCTGACCCTTCCCACCGTGCGTCCCGGTGAAATGAACCGGCCCTGGGAATGTGCGTCCCTGCTGCCTGATGCAGGATCGGGAGCGGGACCGAACTTGGACACCCCGGGTAGGTCAGGAGAAAGTCCCCCGCAGGCTGCGCCACTCGTGACTGTTCGGGGCCCGGGCCATGGCTCCGGGGATGGTGGACACCTCGGGCTCCCGGACGCGCGTTCCCGGCCCGGCGCTTCCTGCCAGACGTTCCTGCGGCGGGGGACGCACGGGGTGGAGCTGCCCAGCAGCTGCCAGCACCCAGGACAGCCCGGGCAGCTACCCCGCCCCAGACCAGCCAGCACAGCTCACCATGCGCCCGCCCTGCGGGGCTCTCGGGGGACTGACGCGGGCTGCGCTGCGCCCCAGGCCGGTGCCGTGCCCGGCGGACCCAGAGCAGCAGCAGCGTCACCTGGAAGCTTTGAGCGATGCGCCGCTTGTGGCTCCAGCGCTGGGCTTCCAGGCTGCCACCTGCCCGACTTCCCCACCCGGGGCCCCTTAACTCTCCCGGGCAGGCCACAGTGCAGGCGACGTGAGCAGCGCCCCCCACTGACTTGCAACGTCAGCTTCATCAGACAGTAGGTTTCCACGTGAGCCTGGACTTCTGTTCTGGACTCTGTGCCATGCTGTTGATCTGTCTTTCCATTGCTGTCCATGCAAAACCGTATATAGTATAAGTGATTCAAATAATAATGTGTATATGTGTATTATAGAAATAGAAATAATATAGACTCTAAATCTGCATAACTATTAATACACTCATAGTATATTTGTTACTTTGTTGTAAGTTTTAATACATCACAGGAAAAAACCCGTTTCTTCCTCTTTTTTATATTTTTTATTTTAAAAAGCAATTGTTAAAAAGATTCAATCATTTGAAGTATAAAGATTCTCCTGTTTCTAAAGAAAAATTGTTGTAACAGTTCCCTATCTCCCCTTCAGTTGCCTCCCAATTTGATGTTACCTTTCTGTGCCCTTTGGTTTTTTTTATTCAAACAGCATACCTGTATGTTTTTTAAAGTTAGATGTTTTTCTGACTCTGTGACAGGCATTTTTCACTGAGCAGCATCCCACAGGCGTGTCGATGCATCCATTCCGTCGCTGCTGCGTGGAGAGCTCTCGCTCTCAGCCCTTGCTTTCTTCCAGGCTTCTGCTCTGCCCGCCGCAGGACTCGGGCGCCTGTTTTGTGTAGTGCTGCACTTACTTCCCTCAGATGCATGGTTTTAGGTGGAGCTACTGAATCCAAAAGGTATGTACATTCTCAACTTTGTGTAATAAACTCTGCCAGGTTATTTTCTGAGAAGTGGGCATGGCTTACAACCCCACCCATAGTGGAAAAAGAGAACCCTTTTCCTCAGACCCTCCCTAAATCTAGAGCACTGTTTCCCGAATTATGGGAATTGTTCCCAAATCACTTATGTCCGAATGCTGCACATCAGAATCCCTCAGGGAACTTTTAAAAAACTGGAACTCCGGGCCTCACCCCAAACCAAGTAAATTATGGTCTCTGGGGACGGCCTTTGTTTGAAGTTTCTCTGGGTGACAAGTGTGCGGACAAGTTCAGAAGGTCAGACCAGATGTTATCAGTGCTCTGAAATCCTGCCCATTTGAGGGCAACAGTAGCTCTTTGTTTTTAAAGTTTGCATTTTTGTGGCCGGTGTATATTTTATATGGTTGCATTTGTATTACCTCTGTGGGAAGTCTGTTTTATTCTCTATTGTTTATAGGGGTGTGTTTTTTTTTACTCTTTTATACTATTTCCAAGAAATTCTTTGTATATTAGAAAAGTTAACCCTGTGTATCATTCGCCTTAACACCGTTCCCTAAGTCCCACAGACAGCTTTCATTTCCGTGCCATCCAATCTGACGGGCTCTCTCCCCTCTCGACTCCGGATAGTCCACATGAAAGGCCTTTTCAGTCCCGGGTCAGGCCGATGTTTGCTGGTATTTTCTTCTGGTAGGTCTGTGGCCAATCTGGAATCATTCTGCAGTTAATGTAAAGCAAGGAGTTTCTTTGTTGTTTTCCAAATAAATAGACAACTGTCCCAGGCCAGTTGGGAACGTACCTCCTTTTATTACCAGGTCTTAGCAGCGTAGCCGGCAGCCGGCAGGGGCCTTGTTGAATAAAAGACAGTATTTACTGCAACGCAACAACTTCTTACAAATGAGATCCATCTGTTTTTATTTATTGGGGAAGATCTCTTATATATATATATAATATAGTCTTAAATGTTTAAAAATATGTTTTCTATAATATGCTCCCATTTTTGTAGGAATGTTAATTATATAAGACGAGGAAAAAGGGGAGAGAGATGAAATTCAAGGCCCAACAATGTGAATACAGCCATGGGGGGGGGGGACATTTGAAACATTTAAATTGTGACCAGAAGGATTTGTTTTTTAAGATCCAAATTACCGTAATAATAATGATAATTTTAAGAAGACAAAGAAAAAGGCACTCCTTGCATGCGGAGATACCTGAATTTGCGTTTTAGTTTAAAGCAAACAGTTGTGGCAATACCCGAGGGAGTGGCGACGGTCACGCCGAAAGGAGCGGATCCCACGGCTGGTCGGCTCGGGCGGGCGCGCGGGCCAGGGCTGAGAGCCGCGGCGCTGCGAGGCCCCGCTTCCCCGCGAGGAGGCTCCCTGACCGGGGTGCTTGCTGAATCCTGGGAGAGCAGCTTCCCTCCAGCTGAAAACCATTTGTTCAAGAAAACCCTCAGCTTCCAAAGGGCCAGCCTCCTCCGGAAGCCTCCCCGCTGGCGGGGGAAATCAGCCCATCCGCTAGGTCGCCGGAAGTGAGGGGGCGGGGAAACCAACAGCCAACCAGAAGTTACCCTGCTGGCCGGTGAAATCAGCCTATCGGCTTGGTCACAGGAAGTGAGGGGGCGGGGAAACCAACGGCCAACCGGAAGTCACGTGCGGCTTCTACTAGTGCCTTTCAGGGCCCGCGGGTTTACCCAGCTTCGCTGTTTCCCGGAAGTCGGCTCCTACTCAACAGCCGGTCTGGGGATTCCGCCCTCACATGCGGGCCGGGGCTTTGGCCTGGGCGCAGCCCCTCCCCTCCCCGCCGCCTTCCTGGAGCCCACTGATGGGAATGAGAAACGGAGAGGGACACGGGTGGGCTCCCCTCGCGGCGGGCGGCGGGCGGCCCGGGCTTGTGGCCTGATGGCGCCTGACGAAGGTCACAATCCCAGCCCGTGGCCGCTCTGTGTAGACTCTTGATCCACGAGTGGGTTTTGTTTTTAAAAGGTTGCTCGCAGGCTTTCAGTAAGACGCTTACTCTCCGGCCCTTTACAGAACGAGTTTGCCGACCCAGGAGAAAGAGGTGCCCGGACCAGCGCGGGCCGTGGCGGAGCTGCCCCCGGCAAGGCCTCGGGCCCTTCGCGCTCCTGCCTCCCGGCGACTTCTCAGAGCCGCGCCCGCTGGTGAGCTCAGCCCTGGGCCGGTGCCCACACTCCGCCTGGCCGCTGTCCGGCGCTTCTTCTCAAAACACCTCCGTGGCTTCCATAAAGAACTTGCTTTCTTCCTTCCCTCCCTCCCTCTCTCTCTTTTTTCCCCCTCAACTTTTTATTGGTTTTTGCCTGGGCCAGGGCTCTGCTTTGCCTTTGGAATGGAAATGGTGTCCTCTGTCGTGAGTAATAGGCGCGGAGGGTTCAGAGATGGTGTTTTTGCCCTGCTGGAGGCAGCTGCCAGGACAGCCACCCTCGCTGTTTCCTCGGCGGCGGTGCTGACACCGGGAAGGCGAGGGCTCTGGCCCCTCCGCGGAGCTGCTTTCTCCGGGCGGCGTCCTTCCCTTTGGCAGAGAGAACACACGCGGCTCTGCAGAGTCCTGACCGCGAATCCAACAGCCGGTAACCTTTCTGCACCCAGGACGATGCCCAGCCAACTGAGCCACCGGGACAGGGCTCTGAATCTTTTTTATTGGCTAGATGAGGTCCTTGGACCTGGGGGCTTCAAGCAGTTTCTTCTCTTGGTGGCTTTTTTGGTACCCCAGAGGCCTACACAGCCCTGGAAGCTGCTGAGAGCTTGAGTCTCCCAGTGTCCCAGAAGGCAGGGACCTGGGGACAGGAGGACTCACCTGTCAGCACACTCTCCTAGAAATGGGACACAGGACATTAGAAAGGGCCAGGCTCCCTCTTTCTCCTTGCCACAAGAGCAACATCTTGTCTTATTAACAAAGCAATATTGTTAATAAAAAATAAAAGGGTATCTATTTTTAATTTCTGCCTCTATGCAGTCATAGAAAATAAATAAGTCTCCGTATTGCTTTAAGCTCTCTGATACTGGCTTTCCATTGTTTTGTTAAACCTAGGCCGAAGCTTAGCAGCTTTTTCCACAGGAAGAAGCCTGGAGCTTCCTCGGGTTCCGTTCTTCTGATGTCCAGGTCTTTCTGCTTCCTGGACCCAAGTTCTCATGATTCCGGGCCGAAGCAGTTGGCACCAGTGTTGGCAAGTAATTAAAATAAGCTTCTCTCCCAAACTTCCTGTCGTTTTATAACCCACTAATGCTTTCCCTTACACATACTTTTGTAATAGTAGAGAATGGATTGGATTGTACGGATTGTTAAAGGGTGTTTAAAAATATTTAATAATAGCCCAGCCAGTGTGGCTTAGTGGTTGAGTGTCATCCCATGCACCAGGAGGTCCTGGTTCAATTCCCAGTCAGGTCACAAGCCCATATTTTGGGCTCGATCCTCAGAAGGGGCCATGCAGGAGGCAGCAGATGTCGTTGATGTTTCTCTTTCCCTCTCTCTCTCCCTTTCTCTTAAATCAGTAAAAACATATTTTTAAAAAAATATTTAATAATAAAATCCAAGATACATGAATGAGTCATTTGCCCTAGTTTGTAATCCATTCTTAGTGAAGCATTGAGCAGCTCCGGTATGGCACCTTTGGTTCTTCCCTTTATTGAAGGAAGGACTATAGTGGAGCCCAGAAACCCATCTGCATCTTGGGTGCTCCAGGGACCAGGGTGACATGAAAAGCAGCTCCCAGAGACAGTGACAGTATTCCCACTGCTGACGGCACCCTCCCCTCCTCCTTCCCTGCTCCCCTCCTGCCTGTGGTCTGGGCCCTAGGTATTTACACATGCTCTTTCTGGTGGCAGATGTGGAAACACTCAGGAATCTTTACAGCTTAAACTCCGCTGAGCCCATAAAATGTTTACCAGCTCACAAACCTTTCATTGGCCTTTCCCACAATTATTGATTTCTCAATAAAAGAGGCATCTGATGACAGCTGCAACTCTGGAAAAAGGTTGAACGGGACTCTGAGCCTGGCAAGTCACTGGAATACTGTTGTCCCACGGCCTCTAGGTCGCCACCCTGTGCAGAGCTGTCCCGAGGCGGCCACTTTGGAGTCACTTTCTCAGCTGTCACTGGCCCAGCCACTGAGGTTTTCCTACCCAGTTCCAAAATCACTTTTGAAAACATTTGCCCATTGCTTCCTTGTTACAGTTTTTTTCTCCCCACTTGGATCTAGTTAGGATGAAAGTGACAATTTTGTCCATTCTACTCAGACACCAAGTGCCTTGGCTGTCTGCCATGGACTTATTCCCAGTGCCCTGAGAAAGGAGCTGGCCTTGTGACCAGGCAGGGAGGGAGCCTGGCCCAGGTAATGTCACCGCTGAAACAGGCCTTCCTGCTAGTAAGGGCGCCACTACCTTGGGCTTCAAGGTCTCAGGTCATTGGCTAGAAATAGAGTTCCTGCCGATGCCAAGGGACAGCGGAAAATCACTCCTCGCCTCACCCACTGCTCCTGGCAGAGCCAGGGGCGGAACCAGTGCCCACTGTGACCTCAGAAACCAAAGGCACTGACACCGGTGCCAGGGATGATAGCAGAAGTGCACCTGGAGCCTCCGTACCCGACGGCCACCCACCAGGAAGAGCAGAGCTTATTTCTCCGAACCTCAGGGCTGTAGCATTAAGCATCTGCCATAGTTTTTTAAAGAATCATGATTTGCCTTAAAAGTCCATCTGACTATTTTTTTCTACTCATACAACATGACAGCTTGTTTACATACAAAATGAGCACTTTCTGTGGTCTTGAGTAAACTGTATCTGCTCTGTGACTCTGAGTAACCCCCAGGGAGCTTGGACCCATTAAGAAGTGCCCATCGTTTATAATAAGGAGGGATCCCATGTCTGCCGTTTGTAAGATTTCTGATCCTGGGAGCCTTACCTGACTGATTAATCTCCAGTTTCCTCATTTGTAAAGAAAGGGTAATTATCTACCCTCAGAGAACCTGTAGCCAGATGGGGACTCAGTGGGCTGCCAGGTGCTGCCCAGGGTGGGGGCCGCATGGAGTGGAACTTCTGTGCCTTTCCCTATCCTGACACTCTTGAGTATCCGCTCTTGAGGGTTCCACTGTGGCAGTGACTATCTGGTGCCCTTACCATCCACACCCATGGGCTTGTGGCTGCGACCACCACCGACATCTTTGTCTCTGCCAGAGAGGCCTCACGTATACACAGACGGCCTCTGATCCCACTCTGACTCTGGCAACTACATGGCAGACGTCTACAAGGTGCTGGGGCCAGTCCTCTTTGGGGCTCAGTGAGCCAGGCCCTGAGAGACCCGGCCAAACATCTGGTCGGCCGCCTGCAGCCCAGCATCCTGGCAGTGAGCCACCTGACTGGAGTCGTGTCCACTGCTCCGTCTACCCGCACATGGAGGTGTGCGGGGGGAGCCCTGGGAACGTCACCGAGTCCAGATTGTCTTTCTCCTTCTCTGGGTTGTACTGATGATGCTCTCGGGCTTCTATGTGTAGGCAGCTCTGCTAGAAGTGGACGCTGCTGCTGAGCCCCCACCCCCTGCAGTTCTTCCCAGTGGCCTCTGCCCTCTTCATGGGCTACACCTGCTCTCTGACTACAACCACCACTGGAACGATGTCCTCCAGGCTTCCTGCAGGGGGCACTGGTGGCCCGCCTCACTGTTTGCTTCATCTGTGACTTTAAAACCAGGCCCGCACAGCACTGCGTGGAGGAGGAGGAGCTAGAACCTACGGAAGCCCAGTGGTCACGCACGCTGACCCTGGGCAGGCCGACTACAGCCATTATGGGCACCCAGTCTCCAGAACCCGAGGCTGGAAGCTGCCCAGACGGGTCGTGTGTGCATCCAGCTGGGACTCAGGCTGTGGGGCAGCATGTCTGTCGTGTTGGCAGGGCCTCACCTGGGATGGTGACGAGGCCTCAACAGGCTCCAGGTGTCCAGGTGAGTTTCCAGAGGGTTTCTACTAATCCCTCCTCCTATGCACTGGACTAGGGGCCTAGGGGTGCCCAGGGCAGGCCTAATGTTTAGAGGGAGACCCTCCATTATGAATAGAGCTCCTTCAGTACCCCTCCTTTTCTAGGGCTTGGGAAGGGACCAAGAGATTCGGAAAAATGCTATTTTTGTAAAATGTAATGTATATGTGGACTTTTAGTAAAACAGGTTGTTTGCTTGAAAATTATATATATATATACTCTCATATCAAGCTAGTACCTGGCATAGCGAAGCACCTATTAATGGAACTCTTGAGCACATGCATGCATTGTGACTCAGGGCTGAAAGGAAAATCAAAGATCATTCCATCTGCTGAGAGAGCCACCTCAACATTTTGGCTTAGAGGTGATCAGGTCCATGCACAGGTGCTGCCTATTGCAGAGAATTCACCCCGCCTATACTTTCAACCAGGTGTCGCAGATAATCCATGGGCGGCTCCATTAGAAAGCGTGTTTCTGTCTTGAATGAGCACCTGACTTCTTGCCTTAGCTTTACTCTTTGTAGTGGGTACAAATATTGCAACTTTAAGCCACAATGATTGTGAACTTTAAACTAGCTTTTTAATGCACATAGTCCAAATAATAAAAGTAATGAAAATTTGTTGCCTCAAAATTTGCTGTGGTATCAGAGAGGCAAATCTGAACTGAATTTCAGTGCCCCCAAAGGCTTAAGAACATTTCCTGTTGGAGAATGTGACCTGGAGCCAGTGTGTGAGCTGAATCTGCACGCAGTTGGACATTACGACTTTGACACACCCAGTGGTAGGCTTAAAGTTCCACACATTGCTGAACAGTCTCCCAAAAGCTTGCTGGACACTGGGAATCATACATGGCACATGCAGACAACCCCGTTCCTTGATATTTTGAGAAGACTAAAAAGGGGTACGGTGTGAGGAGAGGAGGACTTCCAGCCATAACCAGCCATGTGAGGAGATCAGCAAATCCTTGCTCCAAAAAGCGACCTAATCCAGAACCCAGCTGACGAAAACAACCACTTCACTCTGCAAAGTGACCAAAGGCGTTCAACAATACGAGAGATGTTTATGCTTAAATGACGGCTGGACTTTGGGTAATTACCATGCAGATTTGCAGCTTTCCTGCTTGGGCTGCTTCCATTCCTCACCGCCCACAGTGTGGTCAGGATCAGAGCAGGCACATCATGAGGACTGACAGCTTTGCTGCTGTGACCATGGTCTTGGGCAGCTCACTTGACCGGGTGGATGAGCAGGGAGCTCAGGCCCCACCACCCTGAGGCTGTGGCTGTGGTTATGGTTGTGGCAAGCACACTCCTGGCTGAGGCTGTGTGATGTGTAGCAGAGACCAGAAAGTTCCCAGGCAAAAAGCTGAGTCGGACTTGAAAACAGCCTGACAGTCCAGTATGCTCCCCCATCCACACAGACCCAACCATTGAGGAGGAGCCTTGCTGGCTCCAGGTGCTGTGCAAACCTCTGCCCAGTTATTAGATAACCGCAGCACTCCGCAGACACAGGGGCTATTCCTAGGAAGTGGGGCTTAAAAACCAAACCAAGAAACTAGTGTAAAAATCTAGCAGAAACATCAGAGGCCAGCACTGTTGGAGAGACAAGTTTCACACATTTAACCCAGGTGAGGTACTAAACAAAACAGACTGCAGCACCAGCAGCAACCACCTTAGGAGGGATCAGAATCCAGAGTTCCTACAAAATAGTGTCTAAAATGGTCAGTTTCCAATAAAAATTGTAAGATATGCAGAGAAACAGGAAAATGTGACCTATACTCAGAAGTGAAAGGTCAAAAGAAACTGTGCCTCCCCAGAGGTTTGGTTGGTTTTAGCCGACAGAGACTTAAAGCAGTTAATATAAATGTGTTAAGATAGCTAAAGGAAATGATGTAAAGAATTAAAATATGACAGCAATCAATCAACAAATAGGGATTCTTGATAACAGATAGCAGTTACAGGGAGAAATGAGCTAAATTTTTATGGTGGAGCTGAAATAAATAGCTGAAATGAAATATTTACTATAAGACTTCAACCTCAATTCCATATGGCAGATGAAAAAAAAAAATCAGTTCCCTTGAAGACAGATGAATAGAAATCACCTGATTTGAGGAACAGAGGAAGAAAGATTAAAGAAAAATGAACAGAGCCTCAGAAACTTGTGGGACAACATCAAATGTACGGACATATGTCTAATAAGTCACAGAGGAGACAGAGATAAAGGGGGAGAAAATTTACTTGAAAAAAGAATGGCTGAAAACTTCCTCAAGTTGATGAAAACCATCAAATCTATGCATCCCAGGATCTTAGTGAATTCTAATTAGGATACCTACAAGAAAGATCTACACCTAAACACATCATAGTTTTCTCGCTGTTCAAAAGCAAAAACCAAAAAAAGAAAATCTTGAAAGCAGCGAGGAGAAGGTGACTAGTCAGATACAGGTGAGCATCCAAAGGATGGAAGCCCTGCAGGCCAGAGGCAGGGGATGATATGAGTACAGTGCTGAAGAGAAAACCAAAGCGAACTGCCCACCAAAAATTCTACATCCAGAAAAAAATCATCCTTCAAAAATGAAGGTGAAGTAAATACTTTACCTGATAAGCAGTGGCGGAGAATCACTGCTCGTAGCCTTTCCCTACAAGCAGCACTAAGGGAATTCCTTTGGACTGAGAGAAAGTGACACCAGGCGGGAGCTCAAATCCACAGGAAGAAATGAAAAAGTGCTGAAAATGGTAAATACAGAAAGTAATGTTTTTAAAATCTATAAATATATTTATCTCATTTCTTACCTAACTTCTTCAAAAGATAAAGTTGCATGAGCCAGTAAACAATAATTTATTGAGTTTATAATATACATAAGTATAATATGCATTGCAATAATACAAAGGCGGAAGAGAGAATGGACCTATTTTGGAGCAGAGATTTTTATTTTATCAGTTAATATTAGGCTGAAATAGACTGTGGTACGTCTAGGTGAGTACTGTAAGATCAGCCACTAAGAAAATAATTTTCAAATGAGAAATAACAGACAAAATAGTACCCTAAAAATATTTAACAAAAGCGGAGGAGCCAGTAAGGAGGAAAAGAGAAACAGAAGGGCGCCATACAAACAGGAACAAAGCGGGAGGCCGGTCTGCGCTGGGCTGTCTGGCCCTAGCCGAGCTTGAGACGCTTCTCCTTTCCAACCCTCCTAATAGCCCCGGGCGTGGCGCTCTTTCCGTCGCAGACCCCAGGAGCCGAGGAAAACCAGGATTAAAGAACTTGACGGTGGATGACAGCAAGAAAACGGGAGATGCTTGGAGGCAAACCGGCGCAGGCGCTGTGAAAAGCCCCCTCCATCCGAGTAAGGCAGCCCCAGGGGGCCGGAGGGGGGTCGCCTGTCCCGGGTGAGGGAGTGAGGCCCGAGCCCCAGCCGAGGCCGCGGGATAGAGGGCAGAGCGAGGGGCGCAGGGCCGGGTGAGCGCCGTTGCCGCTCCAGGAGCCACTGCGTTCCCTCCCGGCCCGTCGGGCAGAGCCCAGGGCGGGTGGCAGCGGGCCGCGCAGGGAGCCGTGGAGGCAGCAGGCCCCGCGGGCAGGGGCGCGCCCGTGGCTCCTGCCGCACCTCCCTGAGCGTGGGCGGCGGGGGAGTGAGTGGTGTCCGGTCGGGTCGCTCGTCCACCCAAGTCGCCGTCTGCCTCAGAGGAAGGGGGCCGAAGCGAGGCCCCCCGTAATCCTCACGTCCCCCCTACGAATTAGGCATTACTGCCGCCACGTGGTTGACGAAGTGGAAACCATCTAAAACCCACGCGCGGTGTCAGTGAGAAGCGAGGCGGGTGTGCCAGGCTCCGGTGGCCACTCGCTTCCTCGGGCGTGAGGGGGGGGTTGGGCGCGAGCCCCGCATCCAGCTCATGCTCGGGGTCCGCTGTGCTCTGCACTTCACCGTCTTGGCCTTGGTAGCCGGTGGGAAAGCAATGGCAAGAAGTGGAGCTTACTGAAAAAAGCAAACCTGTTGTCTTTCATCTAATGTTTTATTTGAACATCAAATAGGTTGAGAAAATTGTTTACAGGTACTTGAGCATCCCACTGGATTCTTTACTTTTTAAAAGTGCAAAAGAGGTTTACAAGTGTGTTTCATTAAACAAAGCAAAGCTGCAACGAAACAGAATCACATCAATAATAGTGCGCTTCAGCAGGAGGGCGTACAATCCATCAGACACAACTCGGCAATTGAGCCTTTTCCCATAAAACAAGGCTCTGCACTGAAGAGTAGGTGGTGCACAAACAAAGCATGGTTTGCAAGTCATGAGAGAACATAAACTGGCGTAATGTCACGTATTAATTCAAGTCTCTGTAACCAATGACCTCTCTGAATGCAAAGGGGTCCGTGTCTCAGGCACCTGCTCATGGGGCTTTATGTTGTCTCCAGGGTACACAGCTCTGTGCAAATATACTCAAGATGGGTTTGGAACATGGCAGCATCTATATATTTTAAAAGTTCAGGCACATTTGGATGCAAAAAAAAAAAAGAAAAAAAAGATAAAGAATAGAAATTTTTCTTGAATATCTAAAAGACAGTGCAAAATCGAAGTGCCAAATAGAGGCAGCAGTTACTTAGAAAACAACTGAAAATGACTTAGAAAGAGGTCATCCTCGCTTTAATCCAAATGGGAAAGAAATGTAGTCAGAAACTGTGTCTTCACGCTAATGAGAAGATGGGTGTTTGGAACCACAGTTAAATGCATTTGCTGCAGCCGAGGATAAGTAAGTTTGCAGGGAGTTCACCTAAGGAAGTGCGCAGTGTGATGTGGGTCATCCTTCCGAGACCTGCTCAAAAGGGAACCGTGGCTGCCTCCTAAGCTAGAGTGTGACTCTATTTGCCTTTAATAACCAGTTTCCCAAAGCAGATTTGCCTTGAATGTTAGACATGATGACCCTAGTGGTCATTCAAGGATGCACAGTCCATCTCAGAACTGGTATACGATTTGAAATAAGAACAGATTGGAATGGGTTCCATGTAGGGCTACCCTAAACCAACGGCCTGCATCAATGGCCATTTCAGTGTATATGAATTTAACAGGTGAGAACACCTGAGTGTGACTGAAAGTAAATGATCAGCAAGTCCCTTAGTTGGTCAGCCCCTGAAAGGCATGGGATACTGACATGGTTAAACATACTTAGAAAGTTAATAGGGAAATCTATTCAGGGTCTGCACTTCCTTAGGGATTTTGCAACCTACACGGGGTCTTCTCTTTGGATGAACTAGTCTCTCTGATGGCTGTGTGACAGCATTACAGAATCAGGACAGCAAGCCTAGAGCTCGGCAGTGGCCAAAAGAAACACAGACCCCTGGCTGTTCCTTGGACTGCACTGTAGATGTCCCTTGCTCTTCCCTGGAACTCAAGCTGTCACTTTAGAAATGGCTATCAGATAGAGCTGGTTATTTGTGGCTTATAGGGCAGAAGTCTGAGCCCTAATGCATACCCCAGATACCAGTATTGATCGGCCTCACAATACCTTCCAGATCTTTTTACTGTATTTTCCATTTTCCAAATTCCTGAACCCACTTCCCCAGAGAACCCCTGCCCCAGGCCAATCATGTATTTTAAATTCTAAATTGCCTCGTAGCGAGGGGGAAACATAGCATGTTTCCTACACCCCAACAGCAACATTTGCTGCAAAGTGTCAGCTGTCCATTAGTGGCACTTCAAATAAGAATAAAAAGAGATTTCTAGCATTATTTGAGACTCCTGGGCTAACGTTCCAGCCATCTGGTATCCTCCCCCCATTTCAAATATAGTAGTATCTTAGCATGAATACAAACACATTAGATGAGTAATGTAAAACCCTCCACTGTAGTATTGTTTGGATTTAGCTGGTATTGTATCATCTATAGTCCTAATTTTTTTTGTTTGTTTTTATTTTTTTAAAAGAAAATCTAAGTATAAACATTAAAAAGAACCCACTGACCCATTAGCTACTGTCCAAAAATATTACTACTAATAGTTTGGTAAAGCAAAATTAGCTGCCCTGAATAAATTTTCCTTTTCAGGCATAATCTCTGCTGCATAAGATTGTCTATCATTCGATATCCAACAATAGGCATCTGGATTAGTGCTATTTTGTCTACTGTGGATATAAAAGTTGATATGAAATGTGATCTTCATTTAAATGAATAATCACCAGGCCTTAGGTATCAATGACTACATACAAAAAAACTGAATATTTTTGTTGGTTTTGCAGGTTAACCCAGTCAGATCAAATCCAGAACAGAATTACTACATTCAATTGTCTGATAAACAAGTATTGCAATTTCAAAAATATATATATTATACTATATAAGGTGCTTATTAAACAAAACAACAACAAAAGAATTATGTTCTAAACATATTCTTAATGACAATACATAAAATTGCCCCAAAATTTAGATGCACATATACGGAAAAACCTTTTTTTTTTTCCTTTGTTTTAGGCCCTCCCTGTTTCCCAGTCCTTTGGTGACCACTGACTGGGAATTAGAAATGAGTGAAATCCACTTTGTGAAATAGGCATCCCCACAGAAACCCTAGGAGTTTGGCTGAGTTATTGGCTAACATATCACCTCTCAATGGGGTTCAAATTGTAGACAGTGAGGTCACCGGAAAAACCAGACTTTCTTTTTAGCTGAGAAGAGGAAACCCACAATTGGTCTTGGAGAAGGCTGCCCTTGGCTGGAGGGAGACTTTCGTTTTTAGTCTATAGGTCAATAGAGTCCTATGGCTCAAATCTAGTCTCACTCTCCTGGCTTATGGAGTTTAATGAAATGAGCTCTGAAAAAAGTTTTGTGGGTTTTTCCCCCCAAGGCCAAACCCTTATTTTTGGGTGATCTCTAAATAACCAAGGGCATGTGTAGTCTGAGCAGGCCCCAGGCACCCGAGCAGGGAGTGCTCCTCTCCTCGGCCCGCGCCCTGGCTTCAGAGTGTGCTCCGCCAACTGTAGGGACACAGCTGTCCACTGCTGCTGCTTCCACTCAGGGCCACGTGGGGAAGAGAAGAGGACAGCCCCATGGGTCCCAGGGCAGCCCCCCAGTGCACAGTGGCACTCCTGGGGAGCTGCGGCCTGTGGCAGCGCCGCCCTGAGCCTCACGGTTTTATCCAGTGTCTACCCTGCTTTCCTCCCTGTTCTCATGCACATGTACTGTTTTAGCCCAGTACCCCAGGGCTTAAAGTGTCCCCAGGGTGCCCCCTCATTTAAAGCGCTTTTGGTCATAGGCTGGGCACTGCACACGCCCGATTCTCCTTGGGTTTAAGCTGCACACCAGGAAGCGCCAAGGAGCGCCCTCTGCTGCGCGAGACCACGCAGTCCTGAAGGCTGCTGACAGCCAGCCCTGGGGAGGGCTCTCTTTATAAACCAAAACCAAAAATAACAAGAATCTATCCCTCACAGGGACACTGGTGTATGTGGAGGTGACCTAACTGGGATCAACTTGCTGCTCTCCACAGATCCATGGGAAGCAAGAACTAACCTAACCGTAGCCCAGGACCTGTGCAGGGTGCGCTCAGCCTACAGAAGAGCATTCGGCAAATCTGAAGGCGCAGTGTTCTCAGCTGGTAACCGGGGGCCTTCCTTCCCGGGCATCTTGTATTCCTATAGGGGAAATAAATAGACAATCGCCGAATATTCAGCTATGGCCAAGCAACAGAGCAAAAGCTTGAAGGGGTTACTTTAATAAAATGACACGTTTCTATAGGAATACAAGAGGACGCTCTGGTAAACCCTCGAGCTAGCTTTCTCCGAGTCAGCAGTTAAAGGAGCCACTTCCAATTCTTTCCCGTGGCTTAGATTCATTAAAAAGTGCTTTGCAGAGGTGAAAAGTCCACTCTCCAGTCCTGGCTCTCGACAAGTAGCTTAAATGCACAGACTCAGCTGAGCCCCAGCACACAGACCGAGTTCAGTCATGAAAAGCTACAGGAATCCCCATGCTTAGTGATGTAGCAGAGGGAGGAAGAGAGCCCTTACAAAGAAGGTAGCCCTGGAACCCCTCTGGCCGTTCCCAAAAGAAGGCGTGCCACTAAGAGCTGAGCAAGCAGACGAACGGCCACTCAGAGTATAAAGCATGTGGTGGTTGCAAGCCGGAGTGTGTTCAGGAGCAGAATTTTGTTATGGTGGTTTATGAGGTGGGTAGAATGCTGCGGGGATTCTCAGAAACTTGGGGGAGCCAGGGAGCTCTCAGACTGTGTTGGGGAAACCCTCTGCCTCCCCACCGATGTAATATGTCTGCAAGGAATGCGGTAAAGTTGGGCCGGTGGCGGCCATCTGGTCCTGGTGCGGCTCCTCCATGGGGGTGCCCCCGCGGTTGGCCGGGGCGTGTAGGCGGTGGGCATCCAGCATCTCCAGCAGCAGATCATAGAAGGGCACCACGTTCTTGCACTTCATGTTGTACAGGTGCTCCATGCCTTTGTTACTGGGGGAAGACACAGAGAGGGCCGCTTTAGAACAGCGCAAACCCCGGCCCTCGAAACTCCCAGGCAGCGCGAGCAGAAACTCCAAAGACACGCGCCGACCTGCCTTCCTGTTCAAAGAGCCGTCTTAGGATGTGCTGTGCAGGTGGCCTCTGCCCGACTCGAGTGGGATCCTAATCCCTTCTAGTAGCATCACATCTCAACAGAGCACGTGAGAGAACAGCCCAAGCAGAGCGAGATTTTTAAATGTGGAAAACAGCTCAAGAAGTTCCCTTGCTTAGAACTTTCAGATGGCTTCCCATTTGACTCAGAATAAAATCTAAGTTTCTTTCCAGGCTCTACAGGGTCCAGCTAATGTGGCTTCCCCCTACCTGTCAGTGCTCCTCCCCTCTCTCTCCCCAAACGCGCACTGTTCAGCCAACTGGTTCTCGTGCTGTCCCTTAAAGACACTAAGTGCTGTCTACTTCCAGAATCAAGGTATCTGCACCTGCTGTTTCTGCTGCCTGGACTGCACCTCCCTCAGAACTTCAAATGCCACCCCCTCTGACAGGCTTTCTGCCACCCCGAAGGCAAAGGCCTCAAGTCCCTGGGGCTCCAACCCTCCCCTTTGATGTTACCCTACTTTCCTACCCGAAAGTCTTCTTTTCATGTATGTCTGTATTTATATTGATTCTTGATCACCCAAGCACACAGACACACACAGCATACATGCTGCAAGTTCCACGAGGGCAGCAGTGGCTCATCCTGTAGGCTGGCCGTGCTGAGGAGGTGGGAAATGCCCAGAAAAGAGGGAGTAAATGGACGTAGGGAGATGTAGGCACAAAGCATTTCTCCTTTTACCATGCTCCTCCTCTGTCTACCAGCCCCAACTCTGCTCTGTCCCCACCACACTACCAGGAAAAAATAGGACAGCTACTATCTATCTTGAAATTTTAAAAACTATCATGAGTAGACAAGACCGAGAGAATGTCCGAGAATATACTTGCATTTTCAGTAGGGGAAAGGTCAGCACAAGTTGGAGACTCGCCATGGAAACAGCATACAAGCTATTCAGGCCTTACAACTCAACACCCTAAAAAATGGGTTGAAGTGGCATTTGCTTGCCTTTTTTGTTTGTTTTCATTTAAAATGCCTTTAAAGTGAAATGCTCCTCAGCTCTGACACTGTCTTGCTCATGCAACCTAATGAATCACATTTACAATCAGATGAAATCTGGTGTCACAGTCTGAATAACAATATATGGCTGGGCTCAAGCTGAACAAAACAGAGTTCTGTGATTTAGATAGATTGTAATGAGGCACCAAAATGTGTGTGTGTGCACGCGTGTGCATGTGTACCAGCGAGAGAGAATGCTCACAGCTTTCAACCGAATAGCAACTTCTCCCCAGTGGTCCACACAATTCAAACAAGCTCTGAAGAGCTCTCTCGCTGCTGCTCCCTCAGCCACACGTTTCCAGTGAAACCAGCAAGGCCTGTACATTTAGTGCAGATATGTCTGTATTAATTAATTAAGCTTGCTAATGCTGAAAGGCAGTCAATAGATTTGAAAATTCGGCAATTTCTACTAACATAAAAATCCTCATCTACAATATATGGTTTCTACAACGTCTTTGAAATCCCTAGCTCAGAGTATAACCCAATACATTTCTTCAAGGAGACAGTTATGGTCTCAGCCAGGAAATCTGGCAGAGGGTCATGTGACTCTGGTACATTGCCTACTCCCCTCTTGGTAATATTCACCCAAAGAGACAGCTGGGAAAGGTATGGAAGTGTGTACTCCAAATGCAGTTGCCCACTCTACCTGGCGAACGCAGTCACCTGGCCGAACGCAGTCGCCCACTCTACCTGGCCGAACGCAGTCACCTACTCTACCTGGCCAAGGTGAGTCCCTCATCTGTGACACAGGGATTCGGCGGAAGTCCCTGAAAACAGGGACTACAATCGCTTTCTCCCAAACTTTGCCCAGGGGAAGCTATTATTTGGGAATTTCAAATTCATAGGGTAGGGGAAATACTCAAGTAATTTGTTCATTCACTTGTTCACTTAGTAATAATGCTGTGAGCATATATGACGTATAAGACTTCATATAGGGCACTGTGAGGGATACAAAAAAAGAAAGATACATTTATGTTCTCAAGAAGCTAACAATTTGCAAAGTTGTCTCCCAAAAGGGAGGCACCCGGGGCTTTACTGAACAAACTTCTTGTCATTTGACCCACAGTCTCAAGGTTCGAAAGCCCTTTAAAATTTAATCTGACCCTTTCAGGCCCTTCCCTCACAGCCCCTAAGGAAAGGAATCTCTTTCTTATTCCTAAGGTCCTGCCCAAGGCCATACATGGGTCCCTGTCCCCTTACTGTCATCACTTCATCTCATTTCTGCAGAGTGAAAACTCCACCACTTTCTTCATCTCTTCCCTGCAGGCCGAGTTTTTTCATGAGAACAGCATCCACTAAGCCTCTGACCAGCCAACTTACATGTCTATTTAGAATGAAAATGAGGCCACCTGCACCTTTTGTACCAGAGAGGCTCTATTTCCTCTGGTAAGGTCCTTCCTTAGCTCCAACAGAAAGTATTTATTGAGTAGTTACAGTGGGCCACGCCCTATGCTAGATGGTGCAGGGTACCCAGGGGACACAAGATGCACTGTGATAGCTGCCTCACAGGATTACAGTCTGATGGGGAAGAAAGAGAATGCAATGGCCAGTGACAACCAGGAAGAACAGATATAAGTCCCAGCGAGGTCGTAAGGGTCAGGAGATGCTTCTTGCAAGGAGCCATATCTAAGATATGACAGGTTAGCTTACTGTTCAGAAATATGCACTCCCTGTGCCATGTGTCCATGATCTTGACTTTGGGTTTCACCACGTGACTTGTTTGACCAATAGAGTGTCAGTAGGCATGACTTAATAAAAATATTAAAATGCACTTGTCCCACTTGGCTTGCTTTCTTACGCCTCTGCCACTGCTATGAAAACAGCATGTCCCCATCAACCTGTGACCTGTGGGTACAGGAGGGTAAGGAACAGAGGCAGCCGGCCAGCCTGCAGGCCTGCAGCTCGAAGCCGCCTCCCCGCTGGGCCCAGCCTCAGTCGGGCGACTCACAGAGGTGTGAGGGAGCCCAGTGGAGGTCAGCAGAGCTGCCCAGCCGACCTGCAGCCTGAAATAGACTCCCCCATGACTCAAGAACATAAACAGTTGTTTATGGCGAGAGCTCGGACTATGCAGGAAGCCCTACAAAGTTAAGGAGGGGCTAGAGCATAAAAAAGCAACGTAACAAAACAGAGATTTCTGCTTTTATCTAAAAGCAACAGGAAGCCATTTCAAGGTTTTAAGTAAGGAAACAACGTGGCCAGATTTGCTCTTAGGATGGTCACTCTCCATCCTGGGGACTGGATTTGAAAGGACCAAGACTGGAGGCAGGGAGAAGCGTTCGGTGGCTGGTGCAGAAACCCAGAAGGAAATGACGGTGGCTTGGACTAAGGTAGCAGCAGCGGGGGTGACAAGAAGAGATCTGAAAGGGATGAAGGCGTCAACACTGGCCTCCACGAGGCTTCCGGGCAGAGTCTCCCGCTTGGGATTTCTAAGCGCAGTCAGGAGATGACCCAGGAACTGCACTGGACGTGCGCAGTGCCTTCAGGGGATGGGACCCTCACCGACTGCCCCTGATTAGGCGGACACAGTGCAAGGCCAGCCTGCTCCCTCCTGACGTGCACACCGCACTCTCCCCCGTCAGGCCTCGCACACACCTCAAACTGAGCGTAAGCATCGCTCTCTCGGACACGAGCTGACGCCCGCACAGGCCTGAAGCCGCCCTGTCCAGCCTCCCAAGCACATGCCCAGTACATGCCAGGAACCGTCCACGTGCGCTCTCCGCGTCCAGCACCAGCCCTTCCTGAGCCGCCCTAAAGCCTAACGCCGTGCGGGGCTCGCTCTTTAGGCCTGTCCCGCGGGGAACCAGGACGCCTCACCTCATGTGCCTGATGTGGGAGAGGATGAGGAGGAGCTGGGCCAGGCGCCGGTGCTGCTGCTGCAGGGTCAGGCCTGCCTTGGCCATCAGATGGATCAGGGTGTCAGTGATCTTGTCCAGGACACGGTGGATATGGTCCTTCTCTTCCAGAGACTTCAGAGTGCTTGACAGAAAGGTGTAAACTCCTGAATGTGCAGAGAGAGAGAAACGCAGAGCCGATGAAATCTAGGCGCCAGATGGTGTGTGCGGAACATAGCGCTGAGCCAGCACCTTTCCCTCGCCCAGCAAGAGGGGCCTTCGGGGCCCATTTGACCCAAGAGCTATAAAACCCCTATGCGCACGCCTGTTTCCAGGGCTCCTCATCAAGGGTCCCGGGAAAGGCACCGTCAGCCTTGGGGCCCTAATGGTTCCATAGCCACCCTTCTCTAACTGGTTTGACCCCACACAAACTATTCTGTTAATGCTGAGGACAACCTGTGAGAGGGGCATCATCACTCCTTTTCAAATGAAGAAACCGAGCGCAGAGAGATGCATTAACCAAATAACTCAATAGGAGAGAGCAGAGCTGAGAATGGAGCCCAGCAAGCTGACTCCACGTCTGCTCGTTATAATGGAGACGCTCAGGAGACATGTGACCTCTCGATTTGCTAAGGGATTGACAGGTGATTTTTCCAGGTAGCACTTAACTCGCTGTTACATTGCAGGTCAGGTTTAGGGCCCCAGTGCTTTCCATCCTCAGCTGATTTATGATGGGCGGTGTAAAGGATGTTGGCAGCTGTTTTTCGCTGCCAGGCAGGTTTTCTCCCTCTTGCCTTTCGTCTGGCACTAGACCCTACTCCCTGGACCACACAGAGACTCAACCTATAGCCCACTCTAGTCTTCTGGACTAACAGCCCCGTCTCACAACGTCCACATACAATTCCAGATCTTTTTCTTTCCACTAGGATTGCTGAACTGAGAGGATGAGCATGTGGGACTTTGATGTAGTGGCAACTTCCTATAGCACATAGAGCTCCCATCTGCAGAACAGAGCATTCCAGCAACAAGCAGATAGTTGGGGGGGACGGGGAGGCGGGGATCCTGGTTCCAGTTACACGGTGCTGCTTCTTCCTACCTTTTTTATTTGACCTTGGAGCTTTCATAGTATCCTTCTAACACATGAATCCATAAGTTCCCTTTTTGCTTAAGATAGTGTGAGTTGGGTTTCTGTCGCTTGCAACGGAAAGAATTTGACTATTCAACTAAATTGTAAGCTCGGCCCAAGGATCAGAAGAAGGAGACCGGCAAAGAGGTGGGAAGAACGAGAGCAGGAGGAGGTCAGGATGGATCAGTCTTGTCTTGGGACCACAGGACAGATTTTCTATCAAGTAAATACGCCAGAAGATGCTCCATTCTGCCCAATGATCCCATCTTGCAGGAAACAGATGAGGTGATGTTTTCTCCCAATGATACGTGCTTAGCAATGTTTTCTCAGTCTTATTTCTATTCAGCCCACTGGCCCTCTCATAAATAGATTTCTTCTTCCCCTCCCCCCCTTGGTACCTTCAAGTTAAGGCTCCCAAGTTCATCATCCCTGACGTCGTAGTGCTAATGTGGGAATGAGTTATGGCTCACACAGCAGCCTGTAGGTTGGGAGCGGGGAAAACATTTACAAGAGGAACTCATAGTAAACAGAGTTGTAATTGCCCAGAATGGAAAATGGCTAAGGGTTAAACAAATACAGCAATGACAAAACCAGAATGGTCAGGATCTTGGCTTACATGCCATTGAATAGAATAATGTAGCTCTTGGTACCCAGAGGGACTTTGATCCAAAGTAAAGAGAGCACAGAATAAATAAGCAGCAGACATGCAGCAGGATAGAAAGGAAACTGCTGGATTGCTTCACTTATGTTCCATGTGGACAGTTGATAGAGAAAGAATGTGTCCATTAAAAAAGTAGGCAGATGTCCAGTGGCCTTGGGATTGGCCCAGATATAACGATGGCAGGGAAAGTGTGCACCACTGGTTTGGGGGTCCGGGGTGGCCTCTGCTGAGTCCCCATGACCCTGCCTCTCACCACACTCTATGTCATTACACACATTCTAGCCTCATGTCTTCCAAAGGCCCTATGTCTGGCTGATATCCTGGGACTCTGCCCAGGCCACAGAGCTGAGTTAATCCAACTTGAATGATGCATTTTCTATCAATTTCCTTTTTTTGTTAACCCAGGATGCTGGCTTCATTCACCAATAATCCCATTCTTGTTCAAGGAGCAAATGGCTTTGATGTCCCTGCCTGGGAAGGTGACTTGGGAAGGTACAGCACTTGGCTTTCCCACTCATGCGCACAGGGTTAGAGCAGAATGTGCTAGAATCTCAGACGTCCAGAGGGCCAGCATTGCACTGTGCCCTTTGCAAGGGAGTCAGTGCCTTGGCATCAGACTCCAGGGGGTGAAGCTTCCTTTTGGGCTGTTGATCCCCCCTTCCTCAATGTGAGTGCATGAGCACATCGATGCCTTCAGCACGCTATCCTGGAGGACCCACTGTGTGCGTGCACTGTGTTATACGATAAAGGTTCCAAGCCTCATTTTCTTCTGAGTGTTAATGTCTTAAGAGTAGATATTGCCTGTGGAGAAAGAATTTTCTTAACAACGACTCTTGGGACTCAAGCCATTCTCAGAAGGAGCCTGTTTTTCTAGTACAGTTTTGGCACCAATACAGCTTATTATCTCAGCCTCATCAGCAGATGCTCCCTAGCTGTGCAAATAAATATACTTAGAAATAGAAATACGGCCCTATCAAAATGCCAATAATTAACAACTGCAGCCACCATCCTTTTGGACTGTTGTGGCCAAATGTGGTCCACGGTTGCCCCTGAAAGAAAGAACAGAAACCCAAATTCCCAAAATGCTTCAGGCACTCTGGCAAGAGCAGAAAAGGAGCTGCTGGTCAATTCCACAACCCAGGTGGTCTCTGCCACCCTGGACGGCTGAGCCAGTGTTCCCAGAAGCACAGAGCCAGGAGCAGACACGGAGGACCTTCAGGAACATTCTTGCAACAGGCAAGCTTTCGCAACTCTCAAGATTGCTCCAAATCCCAAAGATGGAAAAAAACAAGCTGCATATCATTATCCAGTCTTCAAGTGCTGTTGGCAGATCTGAGCCTCTACTTCTTGTGAACCTCACAGCGGACATTGGGAGCTGTAGGAAGGGTCCGTGGAGGAGTCTGGTGGCGAGGAATGGGGCAGCGAGATCGCAGGGACACCCCATGCGTGAGATCTCAATTCCATTTCTCTCACTCTCTTGGCCTCACTGACACCTCTCATTCTGCTTGGACGCTCTCCTTCCTTTTTGCTCTCCACTCTACAGGAAGCCCCTCTCCACCCCTTATCAGTCTCCCAGGTAGTAGACTCTTCCAGAAGTGGGAGGAATGCAGGCCTGGACACTGCGGTGCACAGATGCACCTGGCGTGCCTGGAAGGAAGCGGCAGCACAACCAAGGGCGTCCAGCAGGCCCCGCCACTGACCTCCCCTGGGAGGGACAGCTAACTGCTCCTAGAGAGGTGGGGACTGCAGGCCCATGGCTTCCCAGATGCTCGAGGGCACGTTCTTCAAGCAAGGCCGCAGTGTTTCTTTACAGAAGGAGGAATGCGACTGTGGACCCAGGGGGAGTCCTTCAGGCTATGGCAGCTTGCCCAAAACGAAAGGAAATGGCTCCAAGGAAAAAGTGGTGATGAAAGCTCAAGTCCATAGCTGTGATCAGCCTGGACCAGAAAGCTGTCACTCAGCTGGTTCACCCAGTGACTCATGGGCAGGTCAGCCTTGCAGATTTCCTGGGAATGGCTTCCACAACCAAACAGTGTGTTTTTTGCTCAGAAGCACGATCAAGGTTGACAGTTCAATGAGCACCACATTTGCTTTGTGGTTCTCCTGTGACTGCTGTTCTTGGGGCCGGTACTGGCCCTGTGGGGTGTCGAACAGCTCATGGTCACCACAGCCACTTAGTGGGAGAGGCGGTACTGGGTGTCCTACAATGTGCGGGACAGTCCCAAACAGTGAAATGAAAGATTTTTTATTGAATGTCCTATTGCACCCACCCTATGACCAACAAACATTTGTAATGAAAAGTTTTGAAAAGCTTTTACAAGGCTGTACACAAAAGGCCCAGCATGCAAGTTGGCTATAGAGAGGGAAGCTTAAATGGAATGCATTTTTTCAAAATTCAGTAATTTATTAACTTCTGCAGGCTGCCAATTGAATGTATTACATAAGCGTCTCCACTATGCACTCAGTTGAAATCACTTCAGTGCAGTTGTGCTAGAAAAGCAACATGCCTGGTTGCAAATACAGAGGAGAGATGCAGGCTCTTCTAAACAAAATTAGAATCAACCACTATCCAACTGCAGACATCAATGAAATACTGTGTTCTGGCCTCCTACGTGGTTTTAAATAATTTTATATCATGCTAAGAAATCCACTTTGTGAAAACTGCACATTAAAATTGTTTGAGGGCTCTTGTCCATCTGCTTTATACTGACACTGTCTCCAGAAGTTTCCAGCACACTCCTTGATCACTCTTATGTCTATAATTGGTTGTTTTTTCCCAATCCATCATCTCTTCTCCATTGTTTATCTAAAGGATATGACTTTTATAAGTTCCAGAGAATGAATATTTGCCTTGAATACCATAGGCTATCTTTTTCCAAGATTTGTGATTCTCAAATCTGGTTCTCTCTCAGAACCTCCCGTGGAGTTCCATCCAAACCCGCTGACTGGCAGTTAAGAGTGGAGCTCTGTTATCTGTGTTTTCAGAAAATTCCCCATTGAGGATTCTGAGGCACAGCGGGGATCATGAATCACATGACCACCATGGTCCTTTACATCGTGGCCACTAAAATGTAAAATCTTGAAAACACAGACTGTGTCGTCTGTGAAAAGTGCCCTGCCGTGATGCAAAAAGACTCTGAGGATGTCTTCTCCATGCATTTCTTCATCCGTGTGGTCCTCTATGCTCTCCCCCCTTCCTGCTGACTGGCTAGAATGGAAGACCATGGGAGCCACCCAATTCAGAATCAGAGCCCTCATCACCCTGAGTCCCGAATGTCACATGGAAGAGGTTCTGACACTAACCTGTTCACGCACCCAGCACTGTTAAGTAAACAAGAAATAAACCTCTGTGTCTGAGCCTTTATACATTTTGGAACTTATTTGTTATAGCAGTAGTCTCACTTTTACAGAAGACAAGAAAGATTTTATGGTTTACTAATTGAATAAATAAATCAAGTTGTATAAGGAGAGATAAAAGTCGCAGGGATGTTTCGCATGCCTCCTTTGTTGCCATTTTCCACATTTATAAGCCCTTTTCCCCATTTCTAAGGCTTTAGGTTGCCTAGTTGACTTAGAAGTTATTTCCCTCCCCAAATATCAATGTTGTCACATTTTGTTAAAGAAACCATGATCTAGATTTTAGAACCGCCTCACATCCCCAGTCATGTTACAATTCATTCCAAATACTAACGTACTTAATAGCAACAGGATGTCGGAATGTTTAGTCAGTCATGATTCAAAGATGCAGCTCCCTGAGGATTTCAAGGGATTGCTCTCTGCCATGCAGGAGCTGACTTCTCATTTTTATGAACTGAACAAAAAGAGTGTTGCTTTCAGCAATATTTGTCCCTAGGTAGGAAACTTCTATTCTTCTATGGGTGTGTGACTATTTACCTGGAAGGCCAAGAACCTGTCCATAACCCAATCCTTGAACAATGTCTACTGTCACACTAGTATCTTTAAGACCACAAACTCATCCAAGTCCTCTTCTAAGTGGTCTCAGAGTGAGAGGGGTCATAGAGAAGATAAGAGCTCTTGCCAGACCCTACATGGGAACATGGTGGTTCTGTTTATTTCACTTCACCATATCCCCATGAGCATCCTCTTGGCACAGATGACGATGAAATCATACACTAATGATTCAGTGACATTTATCAATTTAGTACATTTTTTTAGCAAAATCTGCTAGATGTTCCAGAAGATAAATACTTGATACATCAATACATTCAAATTGACTCAAAGAAAAAAATCTCTTAATGATGATTTCAGGTCATGAAACAGATGAACTAATTCAACTGACTTGAGAAGAAATCTTAAATATGCACTTTGAAACAAATAACTTAAGTGGCTGCCATGTGTCTCACTTTTCTATATGAAATTGCAGATTTTCATTTTTGCAATAAATAGTATCCTAGCCTTTGACCTTTTAGGAAGCCATCATGAATCCATAGTTTGCTCAGGAGACTTATTTGTGCTCATTATACACAAAGAAACAGCCAGGGCTTTGATTTTTCCTGTTCCTTAAACAGGAGAACCCTTAGTAGGGTTCTGAGGTCAAGAAGGAGACACTCTAAAGGTTCACTGATGGGAAATGTGTGGCTTGTCTATTGCAGAGGAGTCTGTTGACAAGTTTTTATGGGGAACTCTTAGTTCCAGGGAGCTGGCCTGGTCTCAGGAGATCTTGAGGGTTGCATTTGTTCAGAAAAGGCAGGCCAAACCAGCCTGGGCGAATTCATGTCCCTGAGTCTCACCTTTTCTTGCCTAGCATTTCAAGGACAATAGAGCAGCATCACAGAGCAGGAAGCAGCTGACACTTTGGAGCAGATTGTATTCTTCTGAGATGACAACAAGATCACCCGTCCAATATGATTCTCTACCATCTACACTCTTCCCTGGCATCTGGGTGGACCCGTGACTTGCTTGTATTATAAAAAAGGGTCTGGAAGTGATGCTTCTATGCTTCTAATGGCCTGTCACACAAAGCCATGCAGCTTCTGCCTTGTCAACTTGGGCACTTGGTTCTGGAGCCTTCACCTCTTTCTAAGAGGGATAGTGGCCGAGGCTGTGTGGAAGCCCAGGCCACAAGGAGAGGCCACAGGCAAGCATCCCAGCTGACAGTTCCAGCTGATGCCCTAGCCAACAGCCAGTCAGCATCCATCACCAGCATGTAAATAAAGATGCTCCAAGATGACTCCAGCACACGACTATCAAATTACCCCTAATTGACGAGTCTCCTTATCTGAGGCCCCAGGCATTATGGAGAAGACACAAGCCACGCCCTCTGTGCCCTATCCCAATTCATGACCAACAGAGTCCAAACCTTTTCTCTTTTTTTGAGCTATTAAGTGTTGGGGTGATTCATTACACAGCAGCAGTGAGCAGAATACACCTGGACATCAGCACCGGACACTTAGAGAGGAAAATGATCCAGAACAGACGGACTGGAGATTAGACTCCTGATGTGCGGATGAAATCACATTTGGATGCTCCCTGCTCCACATGACGCACTCTCCTGCCTGCAGCGCCTTAGCCCGCCCCTGACCTTCACCCCTGATGCCATGGTAAGGGCTTGAGCCCATCCTGCCAATACCATGCGTAGTTAACAGTTCTCTTAAGAGGCCTTTAGCCTTAACCACTGCCCAGCTGATCATCAAAACACACAGATCTTCCCGCAGCTGGCAACCCAAAATATCTGCCCTCCCATTTCTCACCAGAGAATAAAGCACTTTGAATGTTCAGTTGCACAATCCTTATCAAGTCCCATTAGTGAGAAATAGACTTTGTAGAGATTTCCCTAAGAAAGTTTTTACGTTGAACAACTGGTCTAGTTATTTTTTTATTTTTTTTGAAAGCCTGTGAACCTTATAACGGAATGTGTTTTTCTCTTTACTTTGGCCAAGCAGAGGAAATTGAGAGCCAAATCTGTGGCCCACTCCTAGGAACTCTGCAGATGTACTTCTGTGTGCTAATCTGACTCTTGGATTTATTACTTTATTCATATTATTTTCACTTTTTACAGATTTTGTCAATTACTGGTTTACTTAGTAAGCCATTTCAAAGCCTTTGTGGGATAGGCAACATATTAATAAAATAATGAAAAAGACATCCTTCTAAGTCACTAAACAGTGTTAGTATAAATATAAATGTTTACAAACATTATTAAACATTCATTTGATTTAACCTCAAATCCAGGGGAAAAGATGACATAATATCTAAGAACATGGAATTGGCCTAAGTGCACGTGGTCACGTCGTCCTGAGTGGCATGGCACCGCTGAAATACCGTGATGTACAGTCCTTATCTCTAATATGTGAAGGCTACACCTTCTTTGTCCTGATTTGCATGTTTATCACCAGAGCCACAAAGTTTCAGACTTATTTTCCCCCTTTTCCCTAGATATAGAGTTGAAATGGCTGATAGTTCTGATTATTTTGAAAAATATAATTAGTGTCAACAATTGCTATTTCAGAGAGATAAGTGGGCATGTAGATTGCACATATATTATTTAGATATATCAGTTCTGTCATCTCAAGTAAGCACTGCAGTGCATGAAAACTTTGGAGCACAAGACTGTGACGAGTTTATCTCATTTTTCCTTAAGGAGAGAAAGGTTTTATTATATTATAATATACTATTATATTGCAAAAAGTGCACACAGAATCCCAGGATTATGGTTTTAAAGGGGGCCTTTAATTCATCTAGTGGTTTTCAAACCATATGGAGAATCCAAACCCCTTTCAAAAAGGAAGTGAACCGCATGTGAGACCCTCACCTATAAACTGGACCAAGTCAAACTTCTCTGATTAAAGCGTTCTGGCTGGAGTGGCTCAGTTGGTCGAGCATCATCCCATGCACCAAAAGGTTGCCGGTTCAATTCCCAGTCAGGGTATATGCCCGGGTTGTGGGCTCGATCCCCAGTGCGAGGTATGCAGGAGGCAGCCCATTGATGTTTTGCTCTCACATCAATGTTTTCCTCTCTCTCTAAAAATCAATAAAAAATATTAAGTAAAATAAAGAAGGAGAAATGGGAGTAGCTAGAGCCTGCTTACTTGGCCTCTCCCCCTCTGTCCCATGTCCCCACCTTTTGTTGACTTTGAGGCTCCTCTGGAACACAAGCCTTAGGCAGAAGAAGGTTTTAAAAGCCATTGATCTCCAGAGAATGAGAAGACAAGCCATAGACTGGGAGAAATATTTCCAAAGAGACATAATTGATAAAGGGTCATTATGCAAAACATACAAAGAACTCTCAATAGTCAACAATAAGCCCAGCCGGGCATGGCTCAGCGGTTCGATTCCCAATCGGGGCACATGCCCGGGTTGCGGCTCAATCCTCAGTCGAGGGCGTGCAGGGGGCAGCCGATCAATGACTCTCCCATCATTGACGTTTCTATCTCTCTCCCTCTCCCTTCCTCTTTCTGAAATCAATATATATTTTTTTAAAAAGTCAACAGTAAGAAATAGAAACAACTCAATTAAAAAATGGGCAAAAGACCTGAATAGACACGTCAGCAAAGAAAAAATATACAGGTGTGAAACAAGCATATTAAAAGATGCTCTACGTCATATGTCATTAAGAAATTGCAAATCAGAAACCACAGTGCGATATCACAACACACCTATGAGAATGGCCAAAATCTAGAACACTGACAACAATAAATGCTGGAGAGGGTGTAGAGAAGCAGGAAAGCTCATTCATTGCTTGCAGGACTGAAAAACTGAACAGCCACTTTGGGAGACAGTTTGGTAGATTCTTACCAAACTAAACATACTCTTACCATACGATCCAGCAATCATGCTCCTTGGTATTTATCCAAAGCAGTTGAAAATTTACTCTAAAACCCGAACGTGAATGTTGACAGCACCAATCTTTATAACTGCCAGAACGTGGAAGCAGCCAACACGTCCTGCAGGAGGTGAAGGGACATGAGTGGAGATCCAGTCCCTGGCATCTCACTCAGCACTAAGAAGAAAGGGGCTATCGCGCCGTCAAAAGACGCAGAGGAACCTTAAATGCACATTACTAGAAGAAAGCAGCCAATCTGGAACAAACCTATATACTGTATGATTCCACCTACCTGACATTCTGGAGAAGCAAAGGTACGGGGACAGTAAAAAAGGTCAGTGAAGGAGGAAGAACAGTGTGCGCAGAACAGAGGACTGGGGGGCAGTGACGCTGCTCTGTGTGATGCTGTAGTCACCGGTTCATGTCATTATCCACTTGGCAAAACCCACAGAATGTACACCACCAATGGTGACCCCTAAGGTAATCGGTGGACTTTGGACAGAAATCGATTTTTTAAATGTAGGTCCATTGATTGTAACAAACGTACCACTCTGGTACGGGTTTTTGACAGAGAGGCCTGCATGGGGGGGTAGGAGGAGATACAGGGAAACTCTCTGTACCTTTCACTCAGTTTTTCTATGAACCTAAAACTGCTCTAAAGAAATTAAGTCTATTAATAAAGTAATTAAAGTTAAAAACTTTTAATTAAAAAAAAACACACACCACCCCTGCTGATCCACTCCACAGTTTACCTCAGAGGGCCAGTGGATTCCAGAACTGGGCAGGGTTTCAGGCAGGGCAGCTGGGCTAGACTGGCCCGAGGTCACCCATGGTCAGTAAATAAGTGGCAGAACTGGAACCAGAACCCAAATATACCCCACTCCTGGCCCAGTGTTCAAGAGCTCCATGAAGAATTTCCTAACTTCAAAGTTTGTGAGAAACTAGAAATGACTGCCAATGGACTCGCCTCCCGAGATATTTGAGAAAACTAATAATTTTCCTGGAATGATTTAGGAGCAATCCAGCTTTTCAAAACAGGGCACAAGCTGGTGTACAGAACAGGCGTTCTGGTGTGTGCAGGCACCTTCTGAGAGTTTAATTACGAGCTTTCACCGAAATGTTGACCATGATTACTATTGTGTGGTGAGATTATGACTCCTTGGGACATTATTTATCTTGGTGATTTTCCTGTAATTTACAAGTTCTCTGACTTGGGCATGTATGGGTTTCATAATTTGGTCGAGGAAAATGTTATTAAAAATACAAAATCACATATGTGGAATCTAATGAACAAAATACACTGATGAACAAAATAGATCCAGAGATACAGAAGCATGGAACAGACTGAGGGATCTGAGGGAGGGAGGAGGGGGGACAGGAAGAGATTAACCAAAAAACTTATGTGAATATGCATAACCCATGGACACAGACAATAGTGTGATAGGCCTGGGGTGGGGGGGGCACTGAAAGGGGGGAAAAGGGACATGTATAATACTTTGAACAATAAAGATAAATTTTTAAAAATACACAAAGTCCCTTTAGTTCCCATCATTTCACGAGCTTTGTTAATGCCTGGACTGTTGGAAACGTAGTTAGTAAATGGCTAGTCCAAGGAACAGGAGCTTGCTTAGGGATATTAATTATTACTATTTTCATAACAATTATGTCATCGCTCAGGCTTTTCACATTGCTGAAACTCTTCACGGCTTCGAGTGTCGGCAGGAAATGGAGCTAACAAATTTGTTACTAAAGCTTCTGAGAATAATTTTCTTAGCTGGAGATACCTCTGACATGTCATCCACAACCTGAGCTACATATCTAAGTACAAAAGACCAGCTTCAGAGACTGACAATATATTGTCCCCACAGGACTTGCAGGTGGGATGCGAAGAAAGCCTTGAGGTTTCACTGGAAGGTGCTGAGTGTTTGGCTCTCACTCAAGGTGAAGTTTGTTTTCTCACTCAAAGAGCAGCATTTGCTGCACCAAGAGAAAGGGCAGATGCCTCACCCGTCAGGGTGAAAAGGAACTTTACACTCTGGGTTTAATTCATCACTGCTGTTGATGCCAACTTTAAAGAATAAATAAACCGCTCTTGCCCGTTCCCTCCTGAAGTCACGCTCAGCCATCCTCAGAGCTGCTTACTGTCCTGAGCTGGACCACGAAGCCCAGTGTCCGACTGCTCCCGACTGGGAGGATCTGGAGACTAGACTGCACTTGATCCCTGGGGCCTCTGTGGCACTAAACAGGATGCTCTTTGAGCCAGCAGCTCCTTGAACACTGGTCAAGGGCAAGGATGGAGCAGTGTCAGGTCACATGGTAAGGTGCTTCTTCCTGGCTCAGGATTGACTAGGAAAAGTCAAGTCAATCACACAAAGAACCCAGAGCAGAGGAGATCACAGGAGGAGCCAGGCTGTCCTTCCCTGGGTGAGCCTTTAAAGGGGGGTGCACTTCCAGCCATTCAACCTCTCGTCTGTCCTTTTGTAAATATCACCTTAAAAAAATCATCGGCAAAGGGCCTAAAGGCAGAAGGTAAGACAGAAAGTGCCAACCCACTGTGCCCCCTGACTGCTTGGAATCAGAGCATTCACCAACACAGTGTCTGTACAAGTCATAAAAGTTAAAATTAATATGACAAGCACCTATAAAGATAAAATAAAATTCTCAGGTGATAATTTGCTTCAAAAGGGTGTTTATAAAATGTTTATAATGTGGCCTGTGTAGAAATTCCTGCCGGTGGCTCTTCAGCTGAGGGCAGTGGGGGTCGGAGGAAGCTGTCTGCTCTCCCCTCTGCCGGCAGCAGGCTCCCTCCTCTGCCTTCCCCTGGCCATGATAAGCTTCCATTTATGCGAAGGCGTAGCCTGAAAAAGCTTTCTGGAGCAGTAAGCAATATGTATCAGGAGCCTTAAAGATATTTATACCTTTCACCCAGAAAATCTAGGAATCATATCCAAAATAATATCAAAAGTGAAGAAAAGGCATATAAAAGAATGCAAAACAAGCATTATTTCTAGTAAAAAAGGAAATCACTTGTGTTCAACAATATCAGATTTGTTATATACATGATGTTATACCCTCATGAATAATTATGGAGCTATTTAAAATCTTATCTTTAAAAAAGGTACATGTGTATAATCTTAATTAAAATGAATAAATACAAAGATGAATACATGCACACACGGCATGGAAAATAAAGGAAATAGAACCTAATAGGAACAGAGTGTTGAGCTAAGCAGGCACTGTTGTAAGAGCTGACTCCTGTTAGCAGGTAGGCACCGTAACATCCTCCATTCCACAGGCCAGGAAACAGAGCACAAAGTGTTCAAGCAACTCATACAAAGTCACACAACGCAAAAGTAGCAGAAAGAAAACATGAACTTGGCACTAGAGGCCCTTACGCTTATTCCTCACACCCTACTGCAGTAAGCTGCATCGAAACGTCCACCGGCTTGTTGTTCATTTCTTTAATAATGTATTCTGTGTTCTTAAATGATCTAGATTGTTGTTTGAAATCACAACTTCATTTTTTAAAAGAATAATTCCCTCTTTATACTTTCTTTATCTTCAGGCCATGAAGTCCTTGAGTAGACGCTGCCTTCCTAATCAATAACATTATCACTATTGGTATGACGGCTGGGTCCCCTGGACGGAGCAGCCCCTAGGCTCCAGGGGGCAGCCCATGTGCCTCACTTCATGTAAAACAATGCAGGAATCCTGCTGCCTCCCATTTCACAGATGAGGCAATTAAGACAACTTCAAGTTTCCAGCACTTAACACAATGCCTGGAAAGCAGTAAGTCCTTAATAAATGGTGGCTAAGCTAACACATAGTAGCTTATAAAGCCACGGCTGTCACTCAGTTCAACAGAGTATTACTCTCTTTCTCATATACCAGAGAAAAATAAAATCTGAAAAGTAGGTATCAAGTAAAAACTCAGAGAATAGAGCTGAGGCAGCCTCAACCTACAGCAACATGAGTCACCATGTGCCCTCTGGGGGAAGGTACTGAAGCTGATGCTGTACTCAGAGACACCCTGGGAGGGACAGGGGCAGGGGAAGATGGGACTCGGAGCAGGGAGTTTGTTTATGCACCTTTCTTTCCATCCGAGAACAGTCCGACGCAGCCACGAGCGGGAGGCCGGGCCCAGGGGTAGGTCTTCCAAGTGCAGGGGGATTTGGTTTGGACTCAAAACCTCACAGGACAGCCTGATGTTCCTGTAAGTGTTTCAGGAAACCATACATACTCTTTTACTTGTTCAATGAGTATCTTGTGGGGAAAAGAAAACACCATTAAAAACCAGTATTTTATTTCATGTCTGAGCTCAAGAAATGGGCGATATTCTGTTGTTGTTTGCCTATGGTTTTCTTTGGTGCAAGTGTCAACACACTTTTGAATGAAAGTTTAGTCTGCTGGGCTTCAGGACAGAGGAAGGGTGTCTAAGGCCCTTCCAAATATAGGGCCTGAGTGTAGTTCTGGTCTTTTTATTAGAACAGGGAGATCTTGACACCCACATCTTGGTAGAATATTAGACCGTTAAATATTTTCCCTTAAAAAAAAAAGAAGAGGCCATACTAGAGATGTAATATTAGCCTATGTTTTTAAGCTGCCTTGTTATGTCATAACACGCCGATCTGGTTGACAGGACTATTTAGAATTATTGTTTCCGTTTGAGGAAACAGGTGAAGACAGGCCCAGTGACTTGATGAGACCCTCACATGAGATCCAGGCGGAGTCAGAACTTCCTCCCTTGCCTGTCTCCTGACTCAAGCTAAGTCCCCCTGATCCTCCAGACTCAGCCGGCCATCAGTCCCCGTATTAGGACCGACTGCTGTGCCTGTGCCACACTCACTGCTCACCTTTACCACAGCCCTTACCGGGAGTAACCAAGGTGCCTGCTGAAGGTCGCGCAGGGGTCCAGCAGGCGCAGCAGAGGCTCCTAGGTATTTGGGGTTGATCCATGAGCCAGGGGAGGAAAGGGGATCTACTGTTAGACAGAGATGCTGAATCAGGGGTCCCACACGCTCTCCAGGGAGCCGGCTGGGCAAAGTTACTGGGGAGTGAAGTGTGTGAGACTCTTCAGAATTATTGGGAGATATAAAGAATTGTGGTCAGAAAAAGGTTCAGAAAAGGGGCAGATGTAAATATTCAATCCAGTTTGGAGGCCAAACCATTTACTAGAGATTATAGGTTTATCTTACTAAGCTCTGACTTGTGAATTTTTTTGAGTCATGAAAAACACTCACTAGGAGGTTGGTTCTGAACAGAGCAGATGCCGATGGCTTCATGAGGATCACATTCGGGTGTGAGGATGAGAAGCGGCAGCCATCTGAGGGCGGGGTGACTGCCACAGGTTCACCCCAGTTTTCCTTGAACTCAGACAATATTAAGGTTCAAATAACAATCACTTATTACCCACAAGATAAATCCTGCGCTAAAATATCTCTGTATGTAATTAAACGCAAAATAATAAAGTCTCAGAGGAACAGTCACAATCTGTATTGTCAGCATTACCCTGGAGTCCCCGCATATTTGTTGGTCCCAGCAGGAAACCTTTAAACTAAAAGCACTTCATTATATTGAAAAAAGGCATGAACTGACTGCATTTAAGCCAGAGCTTCTCAGGAGCTACGGCGACAGCCGTCACTGACTGACTCTCTGCTGTGTTCCATGAACCACATTAGACAGCCTAGACAGTTTCCCTTTAGCTCACAAAAACCCAAGGAGATGGGCATTGTTTCCCAGTGAATAGCTGGACAGTATCTAGATCTACAGTACACTGGAGAGGACAGCAGAACAGCCTGGGGACATGCAGACTTGCCAGGTCCCCCTGGTCATTTCTAGCAAATAAGCATCTGTTAAGAGACCGAATGGCATAATACTTGTTGACAGTCCACAGGCTAAAGCCTTCCAGAAATACAAAGAAAGCTTTAATGGTTTACAGGGAAATCAGGACATCCAAGCATAGAGAGCCAAAGCAGGTTAAAGGAAAACACGAGAAAACGAAAAACCCAGCTGTCATATATTTGCATATATTGGAATAAAGTCTGCAGTAGGGGTTCAACAAATGATGAATTATTAAGTAAATAAATGAAATCAGGCAACCAACTGGCCAAATGCTAGATCGTCTGGTACTGAGTGTAAGAACTACACCAGTGTAGAGAAGAAAAGCTCATCCTGGACTTGGGTAGCAGATTTCCTGAATGAGATGAGATCTGAGAGGGACCTCTTCCATGGCTCCAGCTCCCTGCCACACCCCCCCCCCCCAGCCTTCTCTATTGCGCTCATCAGCTCCATTCTCATTTGCCCTCCCCTTGAGCTCTGTCCAGCCCGTTCTGGGTGGCTTGAGGCTGGCACTGACTTTGCTACGGCATTTCTGGATCAACCAGGAATGCCTCTGTCCTTTGGTGGTGAGTGGAAACCAAACAGATTTTGTCCTATGGATGATTCTAGGCCTTCGCAAGCAAAGTGATAAACTATTCTTAATGAGGCAGAACTCATGACGAGTGCCTCCCACTCCCAAACAGCTGGGGAAGGGGCTTCCATGGAGATTTTGGCATTTAGGAGGCCCTCCCAAGACTTCCAGAAAAACATTCCTAGCAGATCCTCACAACTATCTTTTAACTCTAGTGCCTCTGCCCCAAAGCCAAGGCCTACGGGAACACACCCTTCTTAGACTCCAGTGACAAGGGGTCCACACAAACCCAAGGTTCTTCCATTCACTGATCTGGTTTCCCAGGGATCAGAAGCGTCTTCCAGCTCAGGCTTCCTGGATCATTTCCAGCCTGGCTTCTGTCAGAGATCCCTGGAATCAGGGCCACTTTGTACTGTGTCATGAGAGGTGATGATGGCAACCTCATCTGACTGCTTGCTTTTTTTCACTCTGAAGAAGGCTCTAGTGCCACACCATTCTGTTCCAGCCAGGTCCTCTTTATTCCATTTCTTAGGAACAATGTGAGATGCTAGGAGCTGTGCCCAGCGGCAGATGTGCCTTTGGGAGACACAGCTCACTTTGGGAGCGGGAGAAGCGACTTCGCTTTTTAGGGCCTGAGAGACAGCCTCTGTGTTGTTACTGCTCTCGAGCCAGCAGCACCGTCCTTGATAGAAAAGACCAGCAGCCTCCCGATGTCTCACGGAAAAGGCAGCTATTCAACTTTGTCAGTACAATGCCTTGTATTTCCAAAATAGTGTTCCAACCCTTCAAGTGCAAAGGAGCTCACAACAGATCCCGAGAACGGGCGGAACGAGGGAGGACCCCGCAGGAACGCTGAACTGATGTGCGGGAGTCACGTGGAGGGCCACATTCTGTAGGGGGGAACCCCGTTTTGAGATTCTGGTGCCAATCTTTAATAACAGCCCTCACTTTCTTGTGAGGGCTGAATGTTCCTTTCCTTTGGGGGTTAAAAGACACGGGTCTACAAATCCAAAATTTTGATGGCAAAAGTCTTCCCCTTTTTACATAATATTTAAAAAACACCCAATCATAGGGAGAGAACAACAATGTAGGAAAAAGCTATATGGATCCGAAGGAAATATTTTTGGTTACTAAGATCGCAGCATCTCCTTGTGTTGATTATACACCTCTGGCTAATTTCACTTCCTGCCTGGGGTATTATTTCCTGGAAACAGCGGGGAAACTGTCCCAGCTCTTGAAGGGCCAGCTTTCCCTGGAGTTAACAGACTGCCCACATGAAAGCCATCTGCATGTGCCAGCCTCCCCCCGCCCGCAGGGAGGAGCAGGTTCAGGACCTGGCACCAGGCAGCCGAGTGGCACTGCTCCCAGAATGCTCATCCAGTAAAGAGCCATTGAGGGGTCTGGACCTTTCAATGTACAGGACAAGTGACTAAAATGAAAAGCACAATGCGTGTGAGTGGAACCAGAAACTTGAATGGAGTCGCAATCACTTCCTTAGTGTAGCTCACACTATTTTTTTATGTAACTCCATTCCGTAATTCAGTCCTTGTCTAGTGTAATAGTACAGATTCCCATTTATCTGTTGGAAAGTGAGAATGGTTACTACGATGGCCACTGAGTGACACAGGTTACTAGCACTGGTGGGGGAGAGAAGTGGGAAATTGTTAGGGGAGGTGGGAAGGGACAGGCAATCGTCAGGAAGAGAGGAGGCATCTGAAAAGAGAAAGAAGTGCTGATTCTCTACACGAGATTAATACAAACTGTTGGTTCAGTTATTGGACACTTGAGATGGTACCTAATAGCATAGGAAAGGAAATCTAAATCAGGCCCTGGCTTTAGGCTTTAGAATAGCTATGACTTCCATGTAAGAATGAGGTCGGAGGCATGAAGTAGGGCCATGCATGGGGGTAAAGGCCCCGGTTAAGGGCATCTACAGTGCAGGTGACACCCAGTTGTTGAGTTTCCGGTCCCACAGACTGGAGATCTAGTGCTTAGGCCCCAATGCTGAGGGGACTGGGAGGACTCAGGGCCCTAGTTCAGGCTGAGTCATGGTTTCCCTCTGGGTGACCCGGAGTGACTCTTTATAAAACAGCCAACCTCATTACATAAAAATAAAATAAAAAGAGGCTACTCTCAGCTAAGCTCTCTCCAATGAATAAATAGGAGGGGACAGTTGAATTAGACACCAAAGACCAATGAAAATCTCCCTTTCAGCTGGACCAATTTCCTGCATTCCATCTTCCTAATTTTAGGACCAGGATTTGCTATCTCTGAGCCAATTATATTTTTCAGCTAATCAGTTTTGACCAAAAACATGGTCTGTCTCAAATAAACTTCTTTCCTTATGATCTTAACCTTGGAATTGGTCACAATTTCTCAACAGGGTCACTTGGTCTACTTGTTAATTATTAACAGACATATGCCTATATACATGAAACACTTTTAAAAAATCCTCAATATCTATGAAAAGATGCCATTTGATTCAATGCCCAGTTTTTGGTTTTCATTCATCCTATATGACCAGTGAGTAGTCTATAATGGCAATAGGTTATTTTAAATGTCTGTCAGTTGTTTCCTTCAATTTATGATTATGCCTTTATAGCAGGTAGTTTGTATCTGATTGAAAATACAAAGACATATTTATTTCAGTATTAAATTCTCCCATGTTATCAACTCACCGGAATTAAGCAAAATGATGGATTTGAGGCACACAAACTCCTCTCCCTGGAGATTCATCATGCGAAACCGAGACGATGTAGCCAGCAACATGTCAAAGATCTCCACCATGCCCTCTACACACTTTCCCTGGTTCCTATGAAAACACAGAAAAAAAGTATTAAAGGACAGAGAATCTTCCAGAAGGCATGATAAGATTCACATTCATAAAAATCTACTGGCTCTAAATATGTGTCAAAAAACCATAGCAATTCTGTTATGAAGCATGAACATTCATTTGAATTCTAGAAGGCAGGGAAAAAACATTCCCCATCAATAAATCATTTTCATTTCAAATTTTTAGAAAAGATGTACTGTTCAATGCTAATATGTTAATAGCATTCTTCAACCTATGGGTAATCAAAAATGATTAAGATTCAGGTAAATGATTTTGCTAATAAATATTTATTGATCTGCTACTATATTCTAGATATTGTGCTAGTTATGGGAATAAAAACAGGGCCTCTGCTTTCAGTATGTTCATGGCCTTGAAATAACACTTTATTGAGATATAACCACTTATTATATAATGCATTTAAGTGTACAATACATACAATTGATTTTAGTAAATTCCCAGAGTTGTGCAACTATCATTTGGTATTGACTTTGATGTAAGACGTGAGACAGGGATTCAGGTTACTATTCTTACCAGGCAGCTAGTTAGTTTTCTTAACACCTTTATGGGCTAAATCATCTTTTACACACCGACCTGAAATACGCTAGGTACTTCTGATAAGTGTATTTACTTCTTGCAACTGCCCTGTAAGGTTGATATTATTATTCCCATTTTCCAAATGAGGGATTAGGTCTCAAAACTATTACGTCAAACCACATCGCCTACAGCAGAAGAAAGAATCCCAGTGCTAAGATTTTCTTTGTCTTCTTTCCTCACTTCACTTTAATTCACCCAAAAAGACTTACTGAGGGCCCGTTATATACCAGGCTTTGTGCTAGGCGTTAGGCACAGAGAAGAAAGCCACGGCCTTGTTAATAAGGAGATCCAGGGCAGAGACAAGGCAGACAAAGAGAAAGACACGTGCAACACAGCGGGCTACATTCCCAGAAGGGGCCTAGAGAGTCTCCTCCAAGTAATGTCACTCTCTCTGGATTTAACCCACATCAATACTGAAGCAACTCTCATCACATTCTTAGATAAAGGTAAATGAGGTTTTATGTAAAGTGCTTAGAACAGTATGTGGCACACAGCAAGGTCTATATTTTACTATTAGTTACAGACACTGATAAATAGATCGATCCACAGATGCCGAGGGAGAGGTTGGCCTTTTTACCTGATGTATCCAGAAAGCAACTGCCATGGTATATTTTGCTTTGACTGTGGACATTCGGGTGCATGGAAGCTCTACATAAGCAGAGGGACATATTCAACGCCGTGTCACTCAAAAAGAGGAGTGAGACAGTGGTCATACCAAGGGGTAAGTTGGCCTTAATCAGAAAGAGAATACTAGAAGTGAGTTTTTCTTGGCCTGTAATTGAGTTGTGTTTTTTGGTGTGTTTTTTTGCAGTGGCGCATTTTCTTTCTAGTGAAAAAATAAACAAGGATAGGGGAAAATGTTTGGAGTATAAAGCTTTAAAAATAACAACTCACAGCCAAAATAGAGAAATGTTCCTTTCTCAGTGTAAAGTCGCTACTCACCCAACAGGCTGCACATCGGCAGGGGAGCAACTCTCAGTGTGGGAGGGAGCCTGCGCTCACCCGCTGGGAGCGAAAGGGCAGTTCGGAAACAGAGTGGAGTCTTCCCAGCTCCCCGCTCTTCTGGTCCCTTTTCAACAGCCCCTCACATTTTCTCACGAGAAGCTTGTTCTTAACCCTTCCTGCAAGAGCGTATTCTTCTCAGCCTCTCCTGCCTGGACTATTTCTCGCCAGCAGTCGTTACCTGCCCACAACACAATGCTTGCTCTTCAGCACAACCCGGGAGCCACAGACCGAGCCCGCAGGCATGGCGCATGCCCACAGCACTCGATTCGGTTCGCGGGGTGTGTGTGGACATGTGCGTGGGGGGGGCTCCTGTAGAGGATGCTGAGGGAGCGGACGTTAGGTATAGGTCACTGAGACATGGGGATAGGACGCTGGGGCTTGCTTCCAGGCAGAGAAGTGCTTCATGTTCGCTGCTGGGACTCAACTTCGAGGGCTCCTGGGGAATATGTATTCCCCTGAAGTGCTCTAAAAGTCCAGACGAACTTTATGCTGAGTCCATAAGAATGAACTCACTGCCCTGTCCATGGGAAAAATTCAAGTGGTCTAAACACTTCAGGCCATCCAATTCTGTTATTATAAATAAAAACTATGTTCTTGGTTTAACCTGATGATATTTTCGGTAAATCGCAGGCATGTTGCCTGCATGGAAATGACTGGCTGATTACCTGGTATCAGTAGGTCTCTCAGTAGAATGGTCACAGGGGAAAGCGCTTGCCATGTGAGCCAGTGAACAGATGGCTGGCACCGTAAGATTAGGGACAAATCTACATAGACCTTGCGGGTTGGACAAACACTTGATACCTGCCCAACACAATGAAACCCTTTACTGTCCACTGAGGTCATCACATATTAGGGTCAGGGATTCCTTTGCAAAGTGCTGCCAAAATAGTCTATTCTAACCTCAGGGAGCCAATCAGACTAGAGCATTAACTCAATTTCAGATGGAACGGACGAATCAACAGCATCAGAAATGGGTTGACTACTAAGAATCTGGCAGTAACATTACTAAGTAATGTTAAGATTTGTCCAAATCCGTGAGGTGCTCCTGGGGCTGAGAAACACATGGGGTGTGGAAGAGCAAGATTTATTTTTGAAGGAAACACAGCTTTAGTCATAGATCGGATTCGTTTAGCAAGCAGCCCAGCCCTGGACTCCCACTGTGAGACGTGACAGCCTGCAGACATGGACTCCTCCACCAATTACATCTGGTGTTCAGAGCACCTCAGAATCCCCTTGTGGGGAAACCTTGTTCTGCTCCTGGCCCTCTTCAAATGCAGTCCATTTGCACTTAAGCGATGGGGGGCAAGCAGGGTTTGCAAGAGCATTTGTTCATGCAATATCCAGGAAGTTTCTCCTCCACAGAAATGAAAGTGTGTTTTTCAATAAAGCGCTCTAATGAAAGTGTGCAGATAAAACCTGCCCTTGTATATCTTCAAAAATAATCTTACAAAATGTAAAGTTACCCCTTGGCCTCTCCTTATGGAAACAGGCAAACAAACAAAAAGCCCAGGAGATCAATATAATACATTTAATTTAGCTATCCTGAGAAAAGTACAGCATGGTTAGAAAAAAGGTTACAAATTAAGATGCTGTTTAAAATCAACAGTGGCAGGTTGAGTTGTATGTAAAGAGCTTCTGTATCTTTGCTACAGAATCTCTCAGCAAACACTCTGCAATGCTGTGAGTCCATAAATATCTGTATGATCAAGAGGTTTACATATATAACTCTTTGACATGTGGAACAAAATAACCGACTTTTGTTCCATAGATCGTCACCCTTGACAATGGAAAATTGTAAGCAGTATATCTTGAAAGATGCAAAATTTCCATGGCTGTGTCTCAAAGCTGTTTACTTGAGATAAAAGTGGTTGGTTGAGACTCTGGCACCCAACTGCCTGGGTTCAAATCCTAATGCATCTATTTAGCAATTATGTGACCTTAAGCCAATTCCTTAACTCTGTGCCTGAATGACCATGTAGACAGAACAACTGACATTGATTTGTAAGCTGAATAAGAAATAATTAAGCCATTAGAATATGGTGGTTGGTTGATTCAGCCGTTAACTTATTTGGATCAATAAAGAAGTGGTGCTGGAAGAAGGGGATTTCCATAAAAAACATTTACTCCCTTTATGTCAAATAGCAAGAAAGAGATATATATGGCAAGCTAGAGAGCTCTGTTACAACAATGCAAAATATCTGGTAAAACTGTGGTCTGAGTTAACTTGGACAGCTGACCATGGACCTGGAGAAGTGAATGGGAAGAGCGATAGTGGGCAGTGGACACTATGGCTGCCTTTAGTGAGGATTACAAGAAAGGGGTGAGCTCAAGCAAGAACTGAATGGTTCCCAAGCAGAAACTGAAGGGAATGGAAACATCCCAAAGATAAACAGTCTTCCACATTTGGAAAGCCAACTGCTTCTGGCCATGAACTATTAAGAGATGAAACAGAAAAGGGTACTCAGTATGAAAGGTTAGTAAGACTTCTCAGTTTACAAATTCCCTGTGTCCGGAGCCTCAGGTGCTAAAGGGTGACACCAACAGTGGGTAACATTCCCAGCTGAGCCTATTGTTTCAAATAGTCTCAAGATAGTCACCAATAAATCATGAGGGAGCGCCCACATGACAAAGAAGCAAACAAGAACGTCAGACTTGAGAACTGTGTCTAGGAAATGACTTTATTGTGTTTGTTTTGTTTTTTTAGAGAGAGAGAGGCAGAGAGAGAGAGAGAGAGAGAGAGAGAAACATCAATGTGAGAGAGAAACATCGATCAGCTGCCTCCTGGATGCACCCAACCAGGGATCAAATCAGCAACCTAGGTATGTTCCCTGACCCAGAATCAAACCTGAAAGCTTTTGGTGTACGAGATGACCCTCCAACCAACTGAGCCACCAGGCTAGGGCAAAGCTTACTATTTTTTTGAGACAATTATACTTCCAAAGAAATTATAAGGCTGAACTAAAAAACAAAACCTATGATTGTTCAAGCATCAAACTCTAAAATTTCAGCTGCTCAACACAACAAAAGTTTGTTCCTTACTCAGGTCAATGTCCAATGTAGGCACCTTCCTATTTAGGGACCCAAGGTCCTTCTGGCCTCTAGCTCTGCTCCATGTAGGTCCCTGAAGTGCTCTTCATTCAGACAGCAGGCTGGTAAAGGACTGAGCAGGCTCAGAATGTGACCAGCAGGAAGGGCTATGGACACTGGAGAGCTCACCAAAAGGACAGGCTTCCCACCACTCATTTCAGATGCAGCCAACGAGAATGGAAAGGAAGAGTGTCCCAGAGGTGAGTCCAAGGTTCATGGAGGAAAACAGAAAGTCCTTTCCCCGCAGACAGCTGATGTATGGACTAATGGGAGAAGCTTCAGGCCCCCCAGAGTGGACGCCTCTTCCCTCCGCCCAGCTGCAGTTCATAACAGCTATGAAAAGCGATGCAGCTCTTCCATGTTCCTTTTTATTGCAGCTATTCTACCCTAACTCCAACACTGGATATTAATTATACTTGTGAGTGGAGGCTGCCAGGCCAGGAAAGCCACATCCATGCCGGATGGAGTGCACCACACATCCCTGAGAAATCTGTGAGCCGATGGACTTGGAGCTGGGCGCAGTGACTGGATGCAACTTTGGACTCGTTCCCTTGGGGAAGAAATTGTGTGTGTTCTGTGTGAGGGAAATCGATATTTGCCCACCAGAAGTGAAGACTGTGGCAAAGACTGTTGTAAAACACATTTCCTTTACCTCCCAGGTGTCCTCTAGACATTTCCCAGCTTTCCCGCCGTGAAGGGTGGATATGTGATTGGATTCTGCCTAACACACAGTAAGTGCATATCTCTCATGCCCACCCTTTCCTCTGTGCACCTCATCAGCATGTAAACTTCGTGACATTGGACTAAGTTATTTGCTTTACATGCTAGTGTTCTTTAAAAATCATGAGCTATATGTCAAGGAGAATGAGCTAAAAGTATAAAAATAACAATAATAATAATAATTCACTCCTCTTTGAAAAGGTAGTGTTTAGATAAAGAATTATATGGAATATGGAATGAAATAAAAACCAATAGGAGAAATTTTAAGAATATTATCAGAAGATCTTCTTAGAGTTATTCTGACAAAAGGGAGATAAAAACCATGTTGTATGATTCATTTAGAAGGACTGGACTTCAAGTGGAAATGGCTTTTGGTCCATTACCTTGAGAAGAATTGCTATGAGGCTGAAAGCCGATGCTATCTTCGCTGAGAGTTTGAGGAATAAATGCATGGAGCAATTTAGAAGCATTTTAGAAATGTAAAATTCTCAGAAGGCACATCCCAAGTCAAGCAGACCTTGCTGAAGAAGTTGGGAAGCGTGACTGTGGGAAAAAAGTTTTCAGCTCTCTGCTTTTCTTAGCTTAAACCATGTTTGGCTTTGTTGTTGTTGTTGTTGTTGTCACTTGACACATAGAGGACTCAACCAAGAAAAGCCAATCAATATCAGTGGCCAGTAAATGGACTTCCAATAAAAGGAAGGAAAAGCTAAAAAGATTTTTTTCATATAAGAAGTTCATGCTCATTGAAATCAAAGAAAGGAGTGAACATTTCTCTCAGGCAGTGTCCTCAGGATACTTTCAGCTCAAGGAAAATGACTCTCCTTCAGAGACTTACCTTACTAACACACTAACTCACTGACTACTAAAGTGTGGGAGTGGCTGCCATAGGTTACCAGGCCATCACACATAGCAAAGTCCATACCCAACCCCTTTCCGAATGAAGGCCCTACCCATGCCCCTTCCCCGCAATCATGTCCAAATACAAGGCCAGAGGACTCTCATTTCCTCTTTCCCTCTCTCTACTGCAATCTCCAAGGGTGGACTTCAGCTTTGCAAAAATCATTGTAAGCCTACTTTCAATCCCAGCAACAGAATATAGATAATTGATACACCTTTTACTCACCCAGAAGGATTCAGACCCTCTTTGTTCACGCTGGTGCAAATAAAAATCACACAGGAAATGCTAGATTGGCCCATCAATGATTTGTCTGGATATTAGTGTCAAACATTTAGTCATCTGCTGGTCAATTACCTTTATTAAGCTACCTGTCGTACAGGAGTAAGACTCTAGGGAGCTCTTTGCTATTTACTTTTCTCACATCAGATGGTTAAGAGTCAAAACAGTTTTAAGCCAAGAGATATTTTATAATAAGTAGAAACAAGCCTTAATGTGCACTCCTTTCATATACTTTTGGGTGCTAAAGTGGTGAAAAAAGGAGGTTAGAGTTAGTTATTACAGACACTTCTGTCAGAATGCGTAAAACACACTTCTAGGTTTGAATGGTTTTGCCAAAGGGAGATGGAATTCTGCACTTCTATAGATAACAATGCACTTGAGGTTGCTTGTACAGTGTATATAGTTTAAGAGCTAAAGTCCCTAGAGGAAAATTGTCTAACGGTTGTGTTTACTCAAATATCCAACTGAAAAGAGATTTGATTGATCTTTTAAGATACATCAGATAGGTAAGACACAAGGAAGAGTGTCTCAGTTATTTGTTTTTCACTTGAAGGTTCTAGAATTATACACACAACGCAATTAAGTAGGTTTTCTTTACTACTTAGATAAGCAGATTCTGTTAACTGGAATGAAGACGAATGCACGAAGAGAGTGTTATGTTTATATATGAGAGCTGGGTTCTCACTTTTAATGATCAACCAGTGTTTCCCTGTAACAGACATGATTAATGCTTTCTCTATTCATTAACTCAATTTTAGTTATACACTATTTTTGAGTCAATTATATATGCCAGCCTCTGTGCTAGACACTAGGAACTCAAAGACCAGTTTTATTTGTTCATTCTGATATTCATTCAGTATCTATTTAGTGAGTGAGAATATACTATACTCCAGGCACTGAGTTAAGTCTTGGAAGTACAATGACCAAAGCATTTACTCCTGCTGTGTCCAGTTTAGTAGACAAACATTAACTATACTCACACGCACAAATGCACACACCCCAGTAAAATAAACTAAAACTATTAATTACGACAAATATCAAGAAGGAAGAGTACAGGTCTTACAAGACAGTTTAGTATATCGGGGGGACTATCTTAGAAATGGGGGAAGATGGTTTTCAGAGAAGGCCAAATTGAAGAGGTGCCATTTAATCAGAAACCGAAAGAACTAGGAATTAGCCAGGAAAATAACTAGAAAGAGTTTACCAAGGAGAGAAACAAATGTAGGTTTTGGAAGCAAGAAACTACTAGATAAGTTTGAAAAAGTAAAAGGTCAACATCCCAGAACTCCGGACCTTGCTGACCCAGGCACAAGTGGTCCTGGACGAGACTGAAGGCAGCAGCAGAAACAGGGCGGCCAAGCTTTGCTCAGGAAGGTGGACTTCATCCCCAATCCAGCAGAAGCCATTGCACTTTTCAGAGAATTCCTAGGAAAATTTAAGGGCAGAGTGACCAAGATTTGTGTTTTTCAAAGATCAGACTCAAGTCTCTATAGCAGGAAGAAAATAAAATTCACATTTCTTAACCTGGCCATTCCAATTGCAAAAATTTTTATGCACACAAAATCCAGAACAAAATGCACCATAAAAGTTGGTTTTATGGTACGGGAACAAAATGCACCATAATTAATGATGGCCATTGAAATGCCTAAAACAAACAAACCAAAAACACCACCACCACCTTCATTTCCCTCTCCTTTTACATAAAACCTTAATTCATTCCCTCTCCTCTGAGAGGATTGACACACATCCCACAGAGAGTATTAGAAGTCTAATCACCAAGCTAATGACCTAGGAATTCTTACAGGGATTTGAGAGCTACTCATTCAAGTAGGGTTTATCCAGCTCTGATTAGATCCCAAGCACTTTGCAGGTTAGTCAAGGTCCTTACTTTTCCTGGTACTTCCATTCAAGTGACTGTGACAGATAACAGACAAGTAATACATGAGCAAGATCGTCTCCGATTGGGATAGTGCCTTTGGGAAATAAAACAGAGCAGCAGGCAAGCTGGTAGAAGGGAAATTTCAGCTAACTTGTCCTTGAGGGAGGTGACACTCGAACTGAGGCCTGAGTGACAAGATATTCTGAGGCCATTTGGACTCCATTTGTAGAAGAAACATTTTAAGTGTTTTGTTTGTTTTTTTAACTAGGATAAGAAATTGATTGAGGTAGTTACTTCAATGGGTGGTTTAAGGCTAGGAAAAAAGTATTCTGGCTTTGAAATCCACTAAGGAAAACCAAGAAACGCATAGCCTCGAGCCAAACAGCCCAAGGAACTGGACTTGAAAACTGGAAGTCACCTGAACACTGCCTGCCTCTTAGAATCCCCAGGCTTTCCATGCTGAAGTTGGAACTACAGCCATTATGAGAATGACAGCTTTCCCTGGAAGAGATGCTTGAGAGTAGAGTCAGCAGAAGATGGCAGGATTTCTTGGGTTGCCCGGGAAACAATGCTACTTTATTGAATGCATCTTTCTGTACTGGGCACGACTCTTCTAGGGCTCTTTTGTTCCTCACTCTTTTTGTCTTTTCTTTGATTATGGGCAATCTTTGCCTTGAGCTAGCCATATAATTTTTGCTTTCTAACTTCATTTCATGCTTCTCAATCTAAGTTTTAATCAAATGAAACTGTGGATATAAAACATATTTATCTGAAGAGGAACAAACAATACTGAAAGCTGTTTCCAAGTGGATATGTATCTATTGAGTTATTGGCAGTTGCTTTTTGTAGTTCTTATATTTAGGTGCTGATATAAAAGTCTATTTTGAAATGTTTCTTTTGATTACGCTGACATCTGAATAGTGCAGTAATCTCGCACTTTGTAGCAACTGGTAGAATTATGTAATTTAAAGGACACTGTACCAGGAGGGGACTTGTCTTCCTGGCCCCGCTCTGTCAGGAGACAGCTGTGCAACCTTGGGCAAATCACTTAACCTTTCTGGAATTCCATTTTCTCATCTATAAACAAGGAGGCTTGGTCAAATCAATGGTATTTTTGGAAGTGGTATTCTTATGAAATGACATATGAACCAAGTGCACCCATGAGGGTGAGCAAAGGACTCTGAGGGTGTTCCAAAGACCCACACACCATCTTTTTTCCTTCAAGGCCACCCCTTAGTCACCTACCTGGAAGGACCCATAGAAGACAATGTGAAAATCACTGCCCTAAGTCTTAAATGCTATTTCAGCTCTAAAATAATGACTCAGTGACTTTATAAGTGCAAAAAGGCTAAGTCTCCAAAATAATACTTCACACGATCAACATTTTGTAGACTTACTAACATCTACAAGAAGGTAAAAGTATTCACTCATTACATTGAATTACTAAGCTCCGCTTTGGTGAACAAACTTCTTAAAATAATGTTACTCTTTTCTTAGCTCCAACAAAATCTCATAGGCTACGCTATGATACAGCTTAGCTCCACTACCAACCCTAACAATAACAGTGCTATGATCACAATGAAAGCTTATCCTTATTCAGTTCTCACTGTGTGCTTATAAATATGGTCTCAGCACTTGACACCTACTCGTTGAATCCTTACAAAACTCCATGAGAAGGAGGCTATTATGCTAGAGAAAGAAATCAAGGCAAAGAGAAGTTAAGTGCTGTGTGCTCCCACCCTCAGCCTGCCTAAAGGCCTCTCTGGGCCTCCCCTTGCACCCATGTATCAAACATGAGTGTAGAGATCTACGCCCTGGCTCATTTCCAAGCTGCTACTGCACTGGCTCTTTTAAAAGTCCTACAACTCTCTTTTCAATAAGTTCCAAAGTTTGTTCAATGGTCAAGTGCATGATGCCAGTCCTGGTACAAGATTCATGGACTGAAATTTCCACTGCATTTCCTTCCGTCTTCTTCCTATGCTCTGGGAGTAAACCATTCATCTGTGACAGTAATTATCCCTCCTGCTTCTCCACCCCCCCCACTGCCACTTCTAAGATGAGGCCTGAACTAAGTATGCCCCCATAGACAGCAGTTACCACCCCTACCCCCCACTTGTCACTTACCTATTTTTATTGACATAGTGAGCCATTACATTCATACAACTGTCTTCCCCACACCCCTCCAATACGCTCTCAGAGGACAGAACTGTATCTGATTTTTCCCTATATTCCTAATGCCTAGGAAAATGTTGATAATAATCACTTATTAATGGTGGAATGATTAAGCATTGAAATTGGAGCGCGGAGTCTCGATCCTGCCACTAACCAGCTTCATGATTGTAAGCAAACCCTTTTAAGGTTTAACAGCAATACACCTCACTTTCTCAGAGGAAATATGAACCTTACAATATCCATCTTAATATCCTCAAAAAGCTGTTCCGGGGATAAATGTGAGGAAGTGTAGGGTAGCACCTATAAACCACAGCATGACCATATTGTGGAATTATCTCGTCACTTAAAACTCGCCCTTCTCTACAAGTGCAGACTCTAAGGCTTTTTAAAAGAAATTCAGTATGAGAGGGGAAAGTAATAATAGCTCATACATGCTTATTAGAAACTGAAATAAAAATGGAGAAATAGTCACTGAGTTTCATTAACCTCAAAGGCCACGTGAATGTGCTCTACTCCACCCAGAGTCACGTGTCCCAGCATTTTCAGGAGAGAAAGAAGAGAGCATCTATGTGTTCTCTGTGGATAAATGTGTGTTTCTCATCACTCTTACCATGAAGGGCAATGTTTTGATTTTGGTTTTGCTGTTCATTTGATTTTATGCTCTCTCTCTTTCCAAGGCTTCAGGTCACAATAAGTACATATAGAAATTATAAATTTAGTCTAACAGAATAACACTATACTGGGCAAATGCCATTGCTCTAATTTACCAGAAACTTCTTTAAGAAATTAAAGTAGGGATCAAAGTATAATCCTACCATTTCATCAGGGATTGGCACTAGGACATATTATTCTGGAAACAACTGATGAACAAAACTTGAACCCATTTCTGGGCTTTAAGAAAAATATGTTTATCCTTTCTTACCCAACCCAGTGTTATTCCCAAGGACTTCATGCTGCACTCTGACCCCAGGCCTCAAGGATAGTTCAAGTTGATTCTGAACCAAGGTAAACAGGGTTCCTCCCCACGACCTGGAGAGCTCCAGTCTGCAGAAAGCTAATGAAGCTCTTGAAGCAGCCTGCGCCTCTTCCACCCACAGCTTATTGAAATGCTTTTGAGTCTTTTTGCGTTGCAATTACGTACTACAGAAAACTCAACCAACATCTATGTCAAGGATTGGGTCCATGACTCTTACTAAAACATTTCAATTCCATTTTCCTGAACATACAAACTCTAAATGCATCTGTGAGGGCCCTCCACAGTATTTCCATTTCACATTTCAGAAAACTTAAAGTGATGCAGGTTCCTGACTTGGCTGATGATGGATGTGAAGGGAAGGCCATTGTGAGATGAGTTGTTCTCTTTCATGACTGTATTTTCAGTGTAATATTTGGTTCATATAAAATAATTTTTTTCTCAAATAGAAATTTATTTCTGTTCATCTCTACTTAGAGAATTAATATTAAAACATTCAAAATTTTGAAACAAGGGACTTTTCCAGTCAATCCTGATAAAACAGGAATTTCTATTTATTAGAAGCAATATTTTTTGAATATTTCATCTAAATGGGAGCTCCAAAGTCCCCAAGCCAATTATGTTATATGAAAGCAGAGACATCTCCTCCCCGGGACATGCTCTGCTTTTCAGTGTTATTAGCATACTTTGAGGGATCAAGTTTCAAGTTTTTTTGATAATAAATATGTACTTTATAAAGCATAATAAAAATATCCACTTCTCCATCAACCTGCCTTTGTTTTACTTTCTTTATAAACATTTTTAATTTGAGAGAGATCAACTTTAAGTTTTTTTATACCTGTTTAAGACATAATTCCCAACCCTGAAATATACTTTCTTATCAAAGTTTTAGCTTTGCCTCTCAAGTGAGTCCGTAATTCACCTGGAATTAATTTTTTTACGTGCTATGAAGTAGGATCAGGTGGGGTTGTTTTCCTATGTAGATAACCAGTTGTCTCAGGACCAGTAATGTAATGGCTCTTCCTTTCCCTTGAAATCTCAGCACTCTCTACCATAGGTTAGATGCTACTAAATGTCAGTTTCTGAACTCTCTTTTCTATTTCATTAGTCAATATGCTTATTTCTATGCCAATACCACACTGTCTTACTTACAATAGCCTTATGACCACATAACTTAATTATTATTTTTTTACCCAATCTCTCTATTTTAATTTCAGTCTTCAGAAGCATTTGGCTATATATTTGGTTTTTTACCTCTACCATATAAATTTTAGAACAAACTCAGGATTTTGATTGGAAATGCACTGAATTCATAGATAAATTTGTGGAGAAAAAATTGATGTATTTTGAATAATGAATCTTCCTAGCCATAAACATGGCATAGCTTTCTTTTTAATGTTTTATGTTCTTAATGTCTTTCAATAAGGTTTCTAATTGTTTCTATAGAGCTCCTGCAATTTCTTTATTACATTTATTCCAAAATACATTATAGTTTTTGTTACCACTGTAAAAATATACATAATTATAAAAGTATACATACTTATATATATGTTCATTTATGTTCAGCATTTGTTGCTAACATAAAGACAGATTTGGTTTTTATATATTGATTAACTAGAACTTGTAAACATTCTAATGGGATTGAATATCAGAAAGATAATAAGGGAAGTTCTTACCTAAGAATGTTTTTTAATATTTTTTTATCTTTCAAGTACAGTTGACATACAATATTGCATGTTTCAGGTAAACAACACAGCAATAAGACATCTATACAACTCACAAAGTGACCACCTATAAGTCTAGTACCACCTGACACCACACATCATTACAATAGTGCGGACTCTATTCCCTAGGCTGTACATTATATCCCCATGACTATTTTTATAACTGGCGACTTGCACCTCTTAATCCCTTCCCCTTTTTCACCCATCCCCCCAACTCCCCTCCCATCTGGCAACCATCCAAAACGTTCTCTGTAGCTATGAGTTTGTTTCTGTTCTGTTTGTCCATTTCTTTTGTTTTTTAGATTTCACATGTTAAGTAAAATCATATATTTGTCTTGCTCTGTCTGAGCCACTTCACTCAACCAAAATACTCTCTAGGTCCATCCACGCTGCCACAGATGGCAAGATTTCCTTCCTTTTCATGGCTGAGTAATATTCCACTGTGTATATCTACCACTTCTTCTCTATCCATTTGTCTATCGATGGACACGTAGGTTGCTTTCATATCTTGGCTACTGCAAATAATGCTGCAATAAACACAGGGATGCATATGTTCTTTCCAATTAGTGTTTTGGGTTGCTTTGTATAACTACCCAGAAGTGGAATTGCTGGGTACTTCTTTGTCTCTTGTTATATACTATATAGTCTTTGTTTTAAGATCTATTTTGTCTAATACAAGTATTGCTACCTCAGCTCTTTTTCCACTTCCATGTGCATGAAATATCTGTTTCTATCCCTTTCAGTCTGTGTTTGTCTTTTGATCTGAAGTGAGTCTCCTATAGGCAGCATATGTAAGCGTCTTGCTTTCTTATCCATTCAGCCATCCTGTCTTTTGATTAGAGCATTTAATCTATTTACATTTAAAATAATTATTGATACGTATGTAGTTATTGCGACTTTATTTTTCATATTTTTTATCTTTTTTCTTCTTCTTAAAGAAGTCCCTTTAACATTTCTTATAATACTGGTTTGGTGGTGATGAACTTCTTTAGCTTTTACTTGTCTGGGATCTAAAAATGTTTTTAAATGGCAATATCAAGTCTGCCTAAATTGCTCATGGTAAAAAGAAAAGAAAACAAAACAAACAATAAAAACCCTTGAATTTTCTTATTTCATGGGACACAGCTGCTAAAGAATGAAAGTTAATCTCATGGGCTTTCTATGTGCATGACTAACAAAATGTAAAAACTGAGTAGATGATACCTAAATGGCTTCTTCTGAGTGAACTTTTACCACATACATAGCAATTGTCTATCGCTCCAAGAATCAAAATGCGTTTCAGTGAAAGAAAAGGGTCTTTTAGGGGAGATTAAAGATGACAATGGATTGAGTAGAAGCTACACTGACACTCTCCCAGGACCAAACTGGAATTACAACTAAAATATAGAAAAACCATCCTGAATATCAACTGCAACTGAAGACTAGCTGGAGAGCACCCTCATAACCAAGGAGGAAAAGTGGAGACCCCATAGAGACCGGTAGGAAGCCGGAGGCGAGAGGGCTGGCTGGGCTCCCACAGGCAGCAGCTGAAGGTCCGGAGGGATATCTCAGCTGTGGGGGTTCCAACTGAGGACCCTGGGGCCTAAACCCCAGGCTGGGTTTCCCAGCCCAGAGCACCAGAACTGAGAAAGGTGCCCACATAACATCTGGCTGTGAAAAGCAGCCAGGTTTCTGTCTGCCAGGGAGAGACGGGTGGAAATACAAACACCCTCTTAAAGAGTCAACGCACAATGTTTTTGTGTGCAGCTACTCACCTTGGGCTCCAGCAGAGGGAGGGCAGACTGGCCTGGAGCTGTGTGAGAAGAACCTAGGTTAGGGCTCTGGAGATAGAGCTCAGAGGGCACCCTTCTGGATTCCTGTGCCGAGTCACTCCCCCATACTGCAGAGGACATCTTTCTTAGGCAGACAATTTGCTGCTTTTGCCTGGTGGGGGAAGTAATTGCCCCACCCTGCTGGAAAACCTCTTGCCCTACGCAGTGGAGTTTCTAAAGCCTGAGGCTCATTAAGAGACTAATAACAACCACCCGCCCCACCCTGTGGAGTTTCTACAGCCTGAGGCTCATTAAGAGAATCAGATTAATCAGCCTGCAGCCAGAGGCAGACCTCAGGGTGCTTTGAATCTTTGTCTGATCTGCTTCGGGACCTGGGCCTTGGAAAAGCAGACTTTGGTGTGCATCTTGGTCCTGTCCAACCACACCCAGTCCCAGCAGAAGAGACCTTAAGCTGAGGGTTGTTGATAGCTCCAAACAGGGTACTCAGGGCCAGTCACAAACTGCATCTGACATTGGCCTGCACCAGAGACCCTCCAAAAATACTGAGTGTCCTAGAAGATCTACCTAATATATAGAAACGAACCCAAATAGGCCACCAAAATGGGGAGACAAAAAAGCCCCAAATGAAAGAACAAGAGAAGTCTCCAGAAAAGGAGTTAATGAAATGGAAATAAGGAATCTATCAGATATAGAGTTCAGAATACTGATTGTAAGGATGTTCAACAGCATGAAAAATGATATGGAAACTATGAAGGAAATTAAAAATGACATAGCAGAAATAAAGAATACATTGGAAGGAATAAACAGCAGATTAGAGGAAGCTGAGGATCGCATCAGTGAATTAGAAGGCCGGGTTTAGAAAAAATCACTCAATCAGAGAACCAAAAAGAAAAAACAATTAAAAAACAAGAGGACAGTTTAAGGGAGCTGTGGGACAACATAAAACATGACAATATTCACGTTACAGGAGTGCCAGAAGAGGTCAAAAGTAAGCAAGGGTTAAAGAACCTGTTTGAATAAATAATGGCCGAAAACTTCCCTAACCTTGCAAAGGAAAAAGTCACACAAGCTCAGGAAGCAGAGTCCCAAGCAAGAAGAATCCAAAGAGGTCCACGCCCAGACATATCATAATTAAAATGCCAAGAATTCAAGACGAAGAGAGAATATTAAAGGCAGCTAGAGAAAAGCAATCTGTTACCTACAAAGGAGCTCCCATAAGGCTGTCAGCTGATTTCTCATCAGAAACTCTACAAGCCAGAAAGGAATGGCATGAAGTATTCAAGGTAATGCAAAACAAGGATCTGAAACCAAGACTACTCTATCGAGCATGATTATCATTCAAGAGATGGTGAAATAAAGAGCTTCCCAAACAAAAAGAGGCTAAAGGAATTTAACATTACAAAACCAGCATTACAGGAAATGTTAATTAGAAGTAGAAATAGAGAGAATGAGAAACATAGGCATAAAGAAAGAAAATGGCAGTAGATAAGTATCTTTCAATAATAACCTTAAATGTAAATGGATTAAATCCCCCAATAAAAAGATATAGGGTGGCTGAATGCATAAGAAAATATGACCCAAATATATGCTCAAATATATGCTGTCTACAAGAGACCCACCTCAGAACAAAAGACACACACAGGATGAGAGTGACAGGATGGAAAAAAAGTTTTCCATGCAAATGGAAATGAAAAAAAAGCTGGGTAAATTTCAAAAAGAAAAAGGAAAGGAAAGAAAAAAGGAAAAGAAAAGAAAAGAAAAGAAAAGAAAAGAAAAGAAAAGAAAAGAAAAGAAAAGAAAAGAAAAGAAAAGAAAAGAAAAGAAAAGAAAAGAAAAAAAGAGAAAAGAAGAGAAAAGAGAAAAGAAAAGAGAAAAGAAAAAAGAAAAGGAAAAAAGAAAAGGAAAAAAGAAAAGAAAAAAGGGTCTTTTAGAAGTTCCGTCTGATGGCTCAGTCTTTCCAGTGAGGGATGACGCTGTGTTTATTTATGCCCATTTTCAGTTTAATTCTTTGTTGGTTGTTAGTAAAAACTTGGTGTGGCTGAGATCTGTGGTTCACTTGCATCTGCTTTGACAACTCAGCCTTTGAGGTACTTCTATCTACAAACAGATGACAGCTGTAGACTAATATTTCGGAATGAATTACAGATACCAAAGAAAATCGTCAAAGCTTTGGAAGAGTTGCACATTTCAGATATGGAAAATTCAGAAATGATATGGTCAGGAGCAGAAAAAAACAAAACAGGAACTGAGGTTTTTAGAAATAAACTTGAAAATAAAGGAAAAAGGTTCAGAAACATGGACTAAAATAGACAGGATATAACATCAAATAGACTCAATGGACAGCATGGTGAGGAAATAAAGGATGGAAGGACAAAGAGTAAAGGAATAAAAGGATTTAAGAGAAAGTCATAAATACAGAGAACAATAAAGGGTATCCTTTGTGTATATAAGTGGACACCTAAAGACTCAAATCACAGCAGTATAGCAAAACAATTATTTAAAACTATAAATCAAGAGATTTCAATCTATGTATTCAAAAGACATACCATGTACCTAGGGAAATGGACATAAAATGGTCAACACAGAGACATAGCTTAATTAAATTATGGCAATTTAAGTCTATAAAAAAAATAGACCTGTAGGCATTCAGACAAAAAGTCTAAATCTCTAGTAAGAGAAAGAAAATCAGACTGCCAACCAACTTCTTGACAGCAACATTTCATACTAAAAAAAGTGGAGCAATCATTTAAAAATACTTGAGAAAAAATGTGAGCCAACAATTTTGTATATAGCCAAATTTTCACATAAGGATATGAAAACATTTAGACTAAAAAAAAAAGTGTCCTCATGAACCTCTCCTGATAAAAGAAGCTCCAGACACCAACCAAAAAAGAGAGGGGAGGGGGGAGATCATCAGCATATGGCTGAGCAGGTAAACATTAAACAAATTTAATGATAGAGTTAACTCTAAAAACTGCACTTAGGGGTGACAAACTTTCTTATGAATTTTGATGCAAAAAATGACAATAACCTTCATTCACAATAGAAACTCCTAATACTACAGAAATCCATAGAAATTCTTGTGACATGAATATATAGAAACAAAAAAATGGTGACCACCATTTGTGATTATTTTTATAAGGTACTTGAGGTATCTTTCAATGCAATTAGATTAAAAACACATTTCGATGCTTAGGGATAGAAAGGAAGAAGTTAAACAGTCTCCACTGCCAGATGATAAGATTGTGTATTAGGAAATCCCAAAATTAATAAACTAAACAACAAGAGGATTTAGCAAAGTAGTTGTCTATACAACAACATGCAAACAGCAATTATTACCTACATACAAGATGTGCACTTATATATGTATATATATAAAATATGTAGGCTTAATCTTTAAAATACATGCAAAATATAAGGACACCTGAAAAGGCTTCTAAAAGACACAAAAAAAGATTTGAACAAACGAAAAGGCACATCTTATTCTTGGATAGAAGATTCAATGTAGTAAAGATAATAATGGTCTCTAAGCCAATTTATATTTAACATGATCCCAAGAAAATTACCAACAAACTTTCTTATGGAGTTAATTCTAAAGACCTCATGGCAAAAGAAACAAAGAACCTGTATAACCCTAAAAAATCAAAAGGCAGTACTGGAGAAATATGTGGAAAATAAATATCTGTCCCATTAATTAACACACAATTTAAAGCTGCTATAAATAAAGCTCTGCAGTGTTGATGCATAAATAAACCTTAGCAAATAATTAAAATTTCATAGAAAGACTTAAGGTTATAAAGAAATTTAGTATATGATTAAAGATACATTTTAAATCACTTGAGAAAATATTGACTTTTTAGAAATGGCTTTGGGAAACACAAAAGCCACCTGGAAAAATATATGTCAATCATTATTGCACACAGTATATCTAGATAAATTTCAAATATACCCAAAATATAAGAGTAAAAAGTAGTAGAAGCAAACAGAAGTGACTATAGTTATAACTTGGGGACAAACAAAAACCCTTCTAATAAAAGGTTAATATACTTCTGCTATAAAACTTAATTTACAAAAGCTTTCTCCATGGCAAAAGTCTCCATAAACAGTTTAAATGCAAATGAGAAATTGAGAAAGATATTGGCAATTTATATTGAGAAAAGTTAGTCTACACAGAGCTCCTAAAAGTCAAGGGGGAGAAACCCAGAAGTTAGACGATATATTTTGTTATCGTCATAGGACAAGACTGAACAAACCCACATGCCATCAATAAGGGATTCTACCCAGTGGAATAAAAAATAATCATGCAAAGGAATAAGGGAGATCTTTACACACATGTGTGTAGTAATCTTCAAAACAATATACAGAATATTGTATATAATATATTACTTTTGTATATGGGTGGGGATATGACTACATACAAGCATACACCCATACTTCTATCCACCATATATAGCCAATCTTAGTTGAAGTGTGACATTGTAGGGGGCAGCCAGTGGAGAGTAATGAAAGTTAGACTCTCTGAGTACATCTGGTCATAAAGTTTTGACGACTTTGGAAACAAATATTTTACATGTTCAAAAAAATTAAGTAAAAACTATAAAAATGGAAGGCAAGTTAGAAAGAATGATTCTTACTCTGTATCAAGTTGGTGACATAAGCTCAGAGGGAAGGCAGTATTTGAACCCTATTTTCAGTGGGATATAGTGAAAGACAAATGGAGCTACTTAGAAATCTTGAATTATATTCGATGGTCTGCTTGTTAGTAGAAAGACTGGTATTATTTTTAAAATGTTTTCATACAATGTAAGATAATCAGAGTAATTATGGTGTTAGAAACCAATGTTTGAACTGCAAATATTAGTACAAAATAATATGGGTTTGTGTGTTTTAAAAGTGTTTATACCCTAATTTAGCCCATTAAAAAGGACAAGAAGCAATGGCAACTCTAAAGTAGTGAAAACACCAAGTGCCACGAGTGAGTTCTAAATACTAGTTTCTCTGAAATAAATGAGTACCCCTTGTAGAAGTGGCTGGTTCCAGCTCTGGGGGAGGAAATTTACAATACGAGGGTGGGAGATGCCACTGTGCTCTTTAGCAAGGAGGCATCGGGGACTAAAAGGCTTATATCCAAATGACATGGAAGTCGACATGAAGGAACTCTCATTAGCCAAGGATGGAACAACTTGGGCATCCAAAAAGGATAATAAATCGATTGATACACACTAAATAGACAAAAATCCATGAGCTCATAAAGCCACTAAAAATATTCTCCCTGGATACCTCTGGATGGAACTAGGGCATCCCTCCCCTTTACACAGCTGCTCTCAAGGACTAGAACTCCACTGCTGGCTACTGGAGATCTCAGAAAGCCACTTTATATTTCCTTTCTCTGGTTTCCCTACCTATTTTCTCTTTCATACAGTATGTTTTTATTCAACACATTTACACTCTTTTTTCCCCCCTACCTATTTACTAAAAATGTTATTTTTAGGGACAACAAGAATCTCCTTATTAACAAATCCCTTTCATCTCACTCCTGCCCACCTCTCCGTAGTGTTTGTTATAATTCACTGTCCTTTTTCTTTTGAAAGCTAACTCTTCCTTGGAATCAGATATGTTGTGCTCCTGCTTTTCAAACAACTCTGCCTTAACCCCAAGCTGGGAATCTTTTCTACTTATAACTCCCACGGGTCAACCATCTTCTCTCAGCCCTTTGGATGCCTCTTTCTCCACTGCCTACTTATCGCATTCATTGCACACTTTGAACTCTGGAAATGACTCACATCTTTTATTTCCAGATTTTATCTACATCTCTGTTCTGAGCTCCAACGTTCTGCTGGACAGAGCCTTCAGCAGATCCTCCGTGTAGCTTAAGAACAACTTGCATGAGGAAAAACTCATCGGATTTGCCCAGTATCCGCTTTCTCCTGTCTTCTTAATTCTTATCTGTAGCACTGCCATCCACTCAAGACCACAGACCTTGAGACCCGGACCCCACACCCTACCCATAGTGAATTATGCGCTCACTCAGGCTCTGATCCTCCCAGAGCCTAGGGTGGACCGCGTGCAGTCTCACCTGCACGTGGTATTAATCTTGTCCCCATCAAATCTGGAGATACAAAAGAAGCCCTTTCCTTACCAGGGGTATGCAGAAATCTTATCATCATAACGTGTTTGCTGCATCCTATTTTCCAACAGTAAAGTCATGATGGAGCTTAGACTCTGTGCCAATGATGGATGGTAAATATTTCAACAAGTTAAAAAACAGATTCTCTGTTTTGGCATAAAACCAAAAATAAAACTGAAAGTGTGTTGCTTACATCTCCTTTCAATTTTATACAATGAAAACACAGGTAAAATAAAAATAAGAATATTTAATGACTTAAAAATGCCTCTAAAATCATCAGAATTCCAATGGCATTTTTCATAGAAATAAAACAAACAGTAACGAAATGTATATGGAACCACAAAAGACCCTGAAGCACCAAAGCAAGCTTAGAAAGAAGAACAAAGCTGGAGGGGCCATGCTCAGGGAGGCATAACACTCAAAATCTATAGCTTTGATTACTATTACAAAGCTATAGTAATCAAAACACTACAGTATTGACATAAAAACAGCCACATAAATCAATGTAACAGAATAGAGATCCCAAAATTAAACCCTCATATCTTGCCATGTAATTTACTACAAAGGAGTCAAGAATATACAATGAGGAAAGGACAGTATCTTATATATATGTGTGTGTGTGTGTGTGTGTGTGTGTGTGTGTATGTTTCTAAAATTGATTTCAGAAAGAAGGGAGAGAGAGAGATAGAAACATCAATGATAAGAGAGAGTCATTGATCGGCTGCCTTCTGCACGCCCCTGCTGGGGATCAAGCCTGAAACCAGGGCCTGTGCCCTGACCAGGAATCAAACCTCCATATCCTGGATCCTAGGTTGATGCTCAACTATTGAGCCATGCCGGCCGGGCAAAGGACAGTATCTTTAATAAATGATGTTGGGAAAATTGGGCAGCCATATATAAAAAAAGAAAGAAAGAAAGAAAAAGAAACTAGACCACTATCTAATACGATTCACAAAACTTACTCAAAATTGAGTAAAGACTAGACCATAAGACTCCTAGAAGAAAACATAGGCAGGGAGCTCCTTGACATTGGTCTTGGCAATGATTTTGTGAGTTTGATATCAAACGCAAAGGCAACAAAAGCAAAAATAAACAAGTGGAACTACATGAAACTGAAAAGCATCTGCACAGCAAAGAAAACCATCAACAAAATGAAAAGGCAACCTGCGGATGAGAGAAAATATCAGCAAACCATATATCTGATAAGGGGTTAATATTTAAAATATATAAAGAATTCATGCACTTCAATAGCAAAAAAAGAAGAAAACACAGAGGATCTGAAGAGATATTTTTCCGCAGAAGAAATACAGATGGCCAACAGGTACATGGAAAGATGCTCAACATCACTAATCACCAGGGAGCTGTAAATCAAAACCACCATGAGGTATCACCGCACACGTTAGAATGGCTATTTTCAAAAAAGACAAGAAATAGAAGTGTTGGCGAGAATGTGGAGCAAAGGGAAGTCTTGCCCACTGTTGGTGGGAATATAAATTGGTGCAGCCACTGTGGAAAACACTATGAAGGTCCCTCAAAAAATTAAAAATAGAACTATCATATGGTCCAGCAATCCCACTTCTGGGTGTTTATCCAAAGAAAACAAAAACACTAATGTGAAAAGATCTATGCACTCCGTGTTCACTGCAGCATTATTTACATTAGCCAATACATGAAAACAGCCTAAGTGTCTGCCAAGGAATCTACACATCAATCAGACGCGGTGTATACGAGATACAATGGAATATTATTCAGCTATAAAGCAGCAAATCCAGCCATCTGCACAACACGGACGGATGGACCTGGAGGGCGTTATGCTAAGTGAAACAAGTTGGGCAGAGAAAGACAAATAACGACCTCACTTATATGTGGAATCTGAAAGCAAACAAAACAAGATGAACTCATAAACACAGAGAAAAGACTGGTTCGAAAGAGGCAGGGGTTAGGTTATTTTATAACTTCTGGTTATAAAATAAATACGTCCCGGGGATATAATGTACAGCATGGTGCCTATCATTAATAATACTTTATTGTGTATTTGGAAGTTGCTAAGACAGCAGATCTCGCAAGTCCTCATCACAGGAAAAAGAAACTGTAGCTATTTATGGTTGTTAACGAGACTTAGTGTGGTGACCACTCTGCAATATATATACAAATACAGAATCATTATGCTGTATGCCTGCAACTAATATGACGTTATATGTCAATGATATCTCAATTTTTAAAAGGAAAGTGACAGAGAAAGATAAACCAGACATGAGTGATGTGGGAACAGTGCTTCTGCTTGAGTTCATTTGTATGCTGATTTTCCTTTACCGCTGGACAGTAAATTCCCTGGGGACAGGCCTGCCTCCTACACATCACTCCCCGTGCCCTTCAGTATCATGCAGAAGCCTAGAGGTACGAGAGCACTCAATAAATAACTGTTGAGTTGACTGAAACTGAATCCTGACTAACACGGGCTTGAAGGTGGCCATCTCCCTTTAGCGCTGATTTTGATGGCACTCAGGAAAACCAGGGAAGATTTTTCCAATGCCAATGTGGACAAGCGGCTATGATTAAAGCAGATACGCAAGGTAGGTTTCTTGATTATCCCTGCGTAGCATGTGTGACTAAAATAATATTATTTTAGAATTAAACTGTCAAAATATTATTTTGATTATATTTTAAATTAAGCTGATGGCTCACTGTGAATATCAGGGCAAACACAATAATAATGTGGTGCATAAAAATGTAAGAAAAGTCAAATTAACCTCCTACACAGGACTAATTCTTCACTTGGAATCATGCCTTTTCCTCTGGAGCAATTTTATGTTGAGTGGATCCTTACTGTTCACAGGCTTATTGCTCTTGAGGAGTTAAAGACCTGTGGCTTACCAAGCTTTATAAAATAATGCTACCTAATTGCTTTGGTTTTTAAGGAGAAACCTTGGTTTTGATGTTTTGTTTTTCACTTTTTCCAGTAGATCCCCTACAAGCGTTTCACGACTGATGGTCTTCTTGGTCAAATTGATTTTTGCTGAAATTCCAATATGTGTGTCTGTGTGTGCTTGTGTGTGTGGGGGGGGGGGGGCGGGGTATTTAATATATTTGTTGATATATAATTCACATAGCACAGAACTCAACCATTTAAAGTGTACAACACAATTGGGGTTGGGTCCAATAGATATTTGGATTCATTTTCAATCAGAGGAAGCAGCAATAATGGCAGCTTGGCTAATTTTTCCCTTCCTCGGGCCTCGGTTTTTCTCTATGGCTTCTGGTTTCATTTTCCCAAGCTTTGTCAGGACGCTAAACCAAACGCTTGTAGGCATCACTCAGCTGGCACCCGCCGTTGGGTCACTAGGGCTCAGCAGCAGGGGGAACCAGTGGAATACACAGCAGCGACACCCCCTCCCTGCCGCCTTCTGCTCCTGCAGGGGCGGACAGAAGCATGGAAGAAAGCCGGCGTGACCGCATGCGCCGAAGGGATGGAAAGCGCTGCCTTCCGGCTCTTCTTCACCCATGTCTATTCGGCAGGAGGAAAGAGGTTAGGAACAAGGTCCCTGAGGTATGAACGGGGTGAACCAAAGCGCCTCTGCGACCTTATGGAGGGGCTCCAGCAATGCTACTGAAGTAAAGAAAGTGTCCCCTGCCCGGGGCTGAATGGGGTAACCCCCCCCCGCTCCCCCAGCTACTGCGACGCTCCCTTCCAATGGGCACGCGTTTCTCCAAGGGGAGAGGCCTGAAAGGCAGTGTGAAGGGAGGGCCTTCTCTTCACGCCTGAAACCTCTGGGGGGACCGCAGTCCGAATTCAGCAGCTTCCTGCGGAACCTGATTGCTTTACTCTGCCAGGTGAAGAAGTCTGCAAAGAATTTGCATCCAGTTTTACACAGAAAAAAAAAAAGGTCAATTAAAAAAGAAAAGCCAAGCTCTGGCCGGTGTGGCTCCTTTGGTTGGGTGTCGTCTTGAGCACCAAAAGGTTGCCGGTTGCATTTCCAGTCGGGGCACATGCCCGGGTTGCGGGCTCCATCCCCAGTGGGGGCGTGCAGGAGGCAGCCGATCGACGCATCCCTCTTGCATCGATGTTTCTCTCTCTCTCTCCCCCTTCCTCTCTCTCTAAAAAATCAATAAAAAATCTTTTTAAAAAAAGAAAAGAAAAGCCAATAAAAGCACTGCTAGAATCATGGTTTTATTTTCATGTTTTTATCCTCATGTTTTTTTCTGAAATATTGACAATAAATAACCTAAAATGACAATGCCCTTTCTTCTAGAAAATGACTCTTTTAATACAAAGTAAATGTATCATCTGAAAACAGTCTGCTACATGGTGGGAGAGTAGTAAGAGAGGCGAAAGATTTGCCATGCAGCCACCCGTTTCCCTCTTGGGGGGCACCTTTTCCTCTTACATACCCACAAGTTCAAGAACTGTCTGCCGTCCAATTCCATTTCCCACAGGCAGAGCCCCCCCGGGGGGGTGATGCCCTCAGCCAGACTAGGCAGAGGGAATGTTCTGCTTGTCGAATCCAGCCCTGCCTGTCAAATGGATAGGCCTTCCTCTTCCGAGAGTGAATGGGGGTCTAGAGTGGTTGGCCTTTACCGAGAAATCCGCAAATACTTCTCAGAACTTGCTAGCACGGACGGTGCCTACCAAACAGAATTAGACCCTTGCAAACCGGGTCATTTTACTGAACAGGCCATTTACAGTATTTCCTCCAGCATCACCTCTGCCTTCCAGCGATAGCAAACTTCACTCCTGCAAAAACGGAGACCCCCACGAGGAACGATCTAAGTGGAGCATTTTCGCTTCTGTTTTCCGTCTATGTTTTTCCAGTGTGAGCACTCAAGCAGGACTGAATGAGGAGGCGTGTTCGGAGTTGACACAGAGGACAGATTTTCTGTTTTCTGTGCCAAAACACACCAAAGAATTAGGTGCTAGGATGGAAAAATAAGTTCTCTCCGCTTCCTGATTGCTTTCACAGGCCTTCTTATTGTCTTTAACTTTCCTCTTGTAAAACACACACACATATTAAGAGAAATTACTGGTTTCTTTATTTATGCCTTATAATAACCTTTATTTCTCGGCTGTCACCGGAAGACATGACTGCCTTACTTGACTGGAACTCACTGCCCCGGGACACAAGAAAGAACTGGAAATTGTGGGTAGACCAAGCATGGCGAGGGTAAAATTAGCTTTCAAGCATGTGACTACCAGGAAAGTTATAAGCTGCCAGAATCAAGATATCATGGGTTGTCATCAGGGAGTACATCAAGCAATAATTCTTTTCAAATGGGCTCAAGATAGAAATTATGTCCGCTGCTCACAGTTGTGGAATGGCAACCCAGGAGGCTTTTCTGTTCCTGTAATCACTAAGCCTCACTCGCCAGTGCTAACATTTGAGTAATTACAAGGAAAGGCTGGGGTAAATCTGGTTCTTCTGATGGCCTTGGTAGGAACAAACGCCTGGATTTGCAAAGGTTTGAGAGAACAGGACAACATTATATTTATTGATCTTTGAGAGAGAGAGAAAGGAAGGGGGAGAGGGAAAGAGACATTGATCTGTTGTTCTACTCACTCATGTATTCATTGGTTGCTTCTTGTATGTGCCCTGACCGGGCACTGAACCTATAACCTTGGCATACTGGATAGTGTGCCAACCAACTGAGCTACCCTGCCAGGGCTGAGCAGAACTTCATAATAATTAATCACAGATAAAGCATAAAGCTCTGTCTCCAGTCAGCAACATCGGTAATCGTGGATGACAGGACTATTTGACTACTTCTATGCAGATGTAAACAGTGACCAACACTTGTACAGTTCTCGTGTACTTAAATAAATGTTGTTGTGACTCTGCTCCATGGGGGCTGGCAGGCGTAGGGAAGGCCAGAGAGGGGCAGGAGATGGGGAGGTGGTGTGGCACTCTCAAGTGAGGGAATGCACGATGTCTCCAGACATTTCATCGTGGGCAGCCGGGCAGTCCTGGACTGCTGAGCAGAGGGAAAAAAGTTAGCAAGAAACAATCAGAAGATAGTCATCTCCCATTCCAGTTGCCATGTGGCCCCAAAGATAAGGTACAGCTGGAAACAAAAGGCTGCAGAGGCAAACCAAGAAAGGCATCGCGGGACTGGAAAGAGTGCGAAGGACATGTGCACAGGATAGGACGCAACATGAGTGTGCCACAGCCGGGTAGAGCTTGAGTTGCAATCCTGGCTCCACCATTATTAGTCAGCTTGATGCTTTCTGCAAGTAGCAGAAACTTAGCTTCCTTTCTGGTGAAATGTGAATGGCAAGCTTCCGAGGAGCGCTATGCTGGTCGATGAGATCATGTATGCAAAGCAGTTAGCGCAGTAGCTGGTGCCGGGCAGGGGCACAGCCGCTAGTAGCTGCTGGTGAGTACCGTCTAATTCTATCACCCTGAGCAATGACTGAAAGACAGAGGACAGTGGGACTCACATCCCAAGCAACCCAAATAGGATACGTTAAATAAGGCAGCACGTTTGAGAAGTGAATTCATTTTCTAAAATACACAAGCAGCCTCTATGAATTCACAGAACTGGAGAGGCTTTCAGAAGCTTGGTCAAACTTCCTCATTTACGGATGGGAAAATTGGAGAAGGAAATGAAAAGGCTATTGCTGTTTGGATGTACAGGGGCCAAAAATATCTTTTAATTAAAGGAAGGTTAGTCATCATTTCTTTTATATAACACAAGGTGAAGGTGGCGTTAGAAAATTACAGTTCATAGTTTTATAAGCACACACACATATATATACACATACATACATACATATACATACAAACAGGTTCTAAGTATTTTCGCCGTAAAAATAGTAGACTCTGTATAAATATACAAATGCATATATACCCATATTTCAGAAATAATAGAGCTAATCTGGAAAGACGCCTAGCAGAAAGTTATTCATAGCCTCCACTACCCAAGTTCACCCATTTGTAGAGTAAGCATACCCGATAAAATTCTTGGAAGCTTCATGGAGTCCTGAATGGAAGAGCTTCAGGAATAATACAGGGACTATAAAGGTTGTGCTTTCCCCAAACTACCACCGGGTCACTCACCTGTCCAAGAGCAAGTTGGGAGCAAACAGCAGCTTCCCCGGGTGCTCCATGGAGCGCCAGACAAGACCAATCATCAGGATCTCTAGCCAGGCACATTCCAAAAGGTGGACCTGGTCATGGAGGGTCAGATCCACAAAGCCTGAAACAAGACAAGAAAGACCCTGCTGACTTAGAATACAAAGTAGTCACTGCTGGTGAAAGGAACACAACCAGGGATTTGAACTGTTATGGTCTATTTTCTATGAGCCCTCACTATGAGCCAGAAGCAATGCTAAGTGCTTCTTGTGCACAATTTCTTTTAATCTCTTATTAACACAACAACTCTAAGAGGTAGGAACTGATGGGGTTACCATTTTACAGATAAGGAAATACATGTTCAGAGAGCTTATATAGTTGCTAAAGTCAGAAATGGGAATATCATCTCCAGAAGCTATGCCCTTGAGCACAATTCACACTATCTCTATGAGCTGCAATTAATTATAGACTTTGGATCACAAGACCTAGTAAATCCAACCACACAAATTAAGATATGCCAGAATCGCAGAGGCATTAAATTAACAAGATGTCCACAAAGTTGGCTGCTTTTAAATAAGTTCCCTTGCTCTTTTCCCCTGAGGCATCCCAGAGAGTCTATTTCCTTCCTCGCTCTCTCTGCCCTCAACCTTTGCTCTCTCTGGTCCATGAGACTGGCTCTAGGAATAATCCCAACTTTCTGTGCCCTCGTCTTCATTTTCTCTTCCTAATATTATACTTTTATTAGCTACCTATGCTTATTTTTATTAAAAAGCCAAAATATAAGTTTATTTTCCCTAAGCAATCAAGTATTGATAGTTTGCCTACTGGGTGTTTCTTTTGGGGGAGTGTCTTGGGGCTATCACAGGATCAGCATTAAACAATTAGCTCATCATTTCTTATATATTTAAATGCCATCTTTTACATAATCCTTACTGCCAAACAGGTGATGTTCCACGTAGGCAAACATATATAATGTAAGCTAGAGAAAGGCCTTAGAATCTGTGACCCCTCCAGCTCTTATCCCATAATCAAGCCTCTTCAATTCTATTTTTGAAGAAATGCTGAAGTTCTTCTTCTCCTTCCTATATTCCCACTGTTACCATATTAATTCAATTCACAAGAGTCTCTCACTTTTTTGTCTGACTTCTTTAACTCAGCAAAATTATTCTGAGACTTATCCATGTTGTTGCACAGATGAATAGTTGACTCTTTTCATTGCTGAGTGATAGTCCACTGCATGGATATATCTAATACATAAATACAATTTGCTTAATTTTTCATGGAACATTTGGGTTGTTTCCAGTTTGGGGTTATTATAAATATAGCTGCTAAGAGCAATCTATGTACAACTTTTGTATGGACATGTCTTCATGTCTCGAGTAAATACAGGGTGGGACAAAAGCAAGTTTACAGTTATGAGAATGCAAAATGGAGTTTATTCTTGTATTATTATTTATTAATTATTGTATTATTTTCCATATGAACTACTGTAAGCCTACTTTTGCCCCACCCTGTATTTAAGAGTATGATAGCTGGATCATAAAGCAGGTGTATGTTTTTAACTTTCTAAGAAACTGCTAAACTGTTTGCAAAAGTGACTGTTGGGTCGAAATGGACTAGCCTGGCTCTGGAGGAAACACTGCTGGAGGCAGGAGGAAATGCTTGGTACCCAATGTCCACTGGGATAAACCCCTCCAGGGAGCAGTACTGATCGGGAAAGCTCTCAGGGAAGCTTTAATTCTCTAATATTTCACCCCAGTCTTTCGGGTGAAGTCTCATAATAACAATGTAAATTCACCCTGTAAATTAAATTCATTTTCAGAAATGTTAACATTCAAAAGTGAGGTCTTTTCTTTCATGACATTCACTGTTTGGGGTGGAAAAAATGTAACCATGTGATCATTTCACCCCTGATCAAACCCACATAGTGTCTCTCAACACCCTCCATACACCTGGAATAATCACACAGGATGAGATCTGGGGTTGTCACTCGAGAGAACTGCAGCTGGCCATGGAGCCAATCGGTTTGGGAAAACCAAAGAAGCACTTTCTGGTGGCAACCTCAATATTACACTGAATCATACTTTTAATTCCCACTTCAAAACTTCAGTGCTGTTTCAGCCAGACAGTTTTAGTGGTCTTTGGATAGCCTCAGGAGCTCACCATGACCATTGCCCCATGCAAGTCTGGCGATTATGAAATCTGTCTGAAGTACGTCTGTTGGTAATAATTTTCAGTCTGAGTCCAGCAGAACTGCCGATCCTTCTGATGCAGACCTCTCAGAAAGAAATAGTCTGATTACCTTCCCTATCTGTGCATATTGTCTGCAGACAAGCGTTAGTGTGTCTTACGACAGCGTCCTCTTTAAGTTCCTAGGGGGAGCAAAGGAGACTGTCAACCTCGATGAATGTGAGGGTGACTGACGGAAGTTAATAGAGGGAGTGTCTGCTTTCTTCCAATGTAAGAAAGGCCTCAATATTATTTTCACCACACAGGAGCTAAATACCCTTTAGGTGTGGAAGAAATATCCATTAATCCTCCCAATTTATAACCAATGAAGACAAATAATACAATAAATTTCAAACAAAATTATATTGGGCCAACTAACTACCTATAGACATCAAGTTTCAATCCCTTGACTGATTTTCCTTACAAACAGAAAGAGATCTAATATGCAATTTCAACTGATCCGCTGTGATAACTTAGAGATAGTCAACAATGCCTCCCTCGTACACTTGAAAGTGTTGCCAGTATAAAGGTGGGAGCTAGCAGCATCTATAGGGTATGAATAGAGGCATCAGTGACAGGTGACACAGTGAGAAGTGACTCATCCCCCTATCACTTAGGGACTCCCATCTTAGACAGTGACAAGGGGGCTGTATGGCTGTGGAACCCACACCAGTGGGACAGAACACATACCTAAAAAGTAGTAATAATAGTTGATTGAAACCAAGTGAAATCAGATACAAGGAAATCTCACTTTCTAAAACTTTTTTTTTTTAAAAAGTGAACATGGGTATTTTTTTCTAGTCTTACTTACAGGTCCAGTAATAGAGTATCCAGAGATAGAATATTCTGGAAACAACAGACATGCCTCAAATCCTACTTCCCACCCCGTGTGGGCAGCGATCGTCCACAGAAAAGACCCTCTGTGTACATACAACCACTCATTCCCAGCCTCATCACCAAGGAAAGGCATCCTGCTTCTGTCCTCCATTAAAGAATAATTGTACTTCCTTAAAGATTTTTAACTAAGTTTTAACTTGAAAGGAGCTCATGTCACGTCTTCCCCCTCCCCTTGGGCTTGGCCAGGCCCTCAGCCCTCTTCCTCCCTCTGCCAGGGGCTGCCATACAAACTGCTCAGTTGGCCTGGGCCCAGGGAAGATCCTTAAAGCCTCACCCTCTCTTGCTGGGTGTGGTAAGGGGCTTAGAAACGATGTCGAAAGGTGTGCAGAGATCCTTAAGCAAAGTGACTAACATAATGTAAAAGCCTGTAAAGTTCTGCACTGCTGTGGAGTAAGAGATAAACCAGAGTGGCTCTTCAATAGAGGCATGAAAAAAATAGGCACTACAGTAATGATATTTCTTGTTTGCGTGACATCCAATCCATAGAGATGCAAACCAAAGTAGAAACCCTGTAAATAAAAAAAAAAAAAAACTCTCCTCAGGGAGTGCTATCTACAAAACTAGATGCCAGGTGGTTGGTTCCCTTAGTAAATCCACTGGGGGAAAAATACTAGTTTCCTGACCTTCAAAAAAATTAATTGTGTTCTGTCTAAAGATGACCCCAATGTTCTCCAAAATGTCATTTATGAAATTGCCCAGTGCATTCCTACTGCGTTGCCTTAACTCAATGGAAGACGTAAATAATTCAGCTTTTTCCCCAGATGTCTAAGACTCTGCAAAGGTAGAACAAGTTTAAAAGAAGGAAGGAGGGAAGGAAGGAGGGGAGGGAGAGAGGGGGGACGGACATGAGATTATAGCATTGTCGGCTACAAGCTGACTGAAGTGTGGGATCCCTGGGAGAAAGCCTACCGAAGAGAGAATATCAGAACCACCTAGAACCCAGTTCAAATGCTAAGCAGCCTTCTTAGCCTCCATTTTGTAATTTTTTCCTTTTTCTACAGAAAATAGGAACTTAATGCCATACTACAGACCATGCATTCCATGATGTAGTGGAATATGACCTTCCCCCATCAAATAAATCTTGGATTTTCGTTTCTTTTCTTTTTTGATCTTTATTATTGAGAGTATTACAGATGTCCCCTTTTTCCCCATTGCCCCGCTCTACCCGGTTCCCGCCCCCCCACACCATTGCCTGTGTCTGTGGACAGTGCGTGTATGCATGTAAGTTCTTTGGCTAATCTCTTCCCGCACCCCGTCCCTCTGAGATTTTCTTTCATATGCAAGTCCCATTGCAGAGAGACCCATTAAAACCTCGATTCCCACTCTGTAAGACTTACAGATGTCTCCAATAACGTAAGAGCATCAAAATATTCTTCTTCAAGAAACAAGTTTAACCCATTTAAACAAATAATGTCATGTACTACTCTTACCAAGTATGTACCACCGCTACAAAATAAAATAATGGTAATAGGGTATCACTAGTTTAGAAATATTGTGAGTCACAGCGCAGGAGCCGTGTCTATCCCGGCGTCCCTCTACTGTAGTGACGGGCAGTGTGCGCAGGCTCCCTTCTGGCACAACACCGCCCAGCCCAGGCTCTTAACTAAATATCCACCTTGCCAATACCAAGCAGATGCTTTCTTGAGGCTACAACAGTCCCCATCCTCAGGCTTTATTACACAAATACCCCTTAGAAAGATGATCGTGTGTTGAAACAATTACAGGTATGTTCAAGTCACCTCCCAAAGTAGGACTTTTTGATTGTCTGCAGGGCACCTCCCCCCAAAAGGAATGAGAAGGGTGGAAATATGAAAAGACTATGAACTGATAAGTCAAGCAGACCCCGCCTGAAATTCTCCTCTGGCCCGTGACCAGTTACTTAAGATTTCTGAAAGCCCTTCCATCTGTACAATGCAGATGGACTGACCTCTCACTAGGGTTACTGTAAAAATAAAGCCGTTAGCAGATGTCCCTGAGTACCAGAGTCACTACTCAATGAATATTAGTTCTCAGCTCTCCTTCATCCAAACAGCCTCCCTGCCGCCCAATAGAAGAAAGCACTGCTTTTGCAAACCAAAAAGGGAAACGTTGTGTTTTAAAATATTTTTGATCTAGAACTTCAAACTGGAATTGGCACACTGTTTGCCCTGACTGAGTCATGACTCCACGTTGTTTTTTCTGTTTACTGTTTTCTTTTTATTTATATATAAGAATAACCCAATAAAAGGATAAAAGACTTCCTGGACATCAAACAGCTCTTACAAAACAACATTTTAATGATTTAAAGTGGAGAGAACAAGAGCATGTGGATTATATTTCTCCTAAAATACATACGTGAAAAAACGAGGAAAAAGGCACGTTTGGAGTTTTATTACACTCAAGCATTTCAAGATGTTTAGCAAATCCAGAATGCAGCTGTAGGCTTCCACCCCCAGGATAAATGATTGACAGTTTTCTACTAAACTCAGCAGAATTGCACACGTTCGCTGCCTCTTACTGCCTTGGGGCAGAGAGGAAACTTGCCCTGTGGCGACCACCGGCCTTGGGAAATAAAGCTGGGTTCTCAAGATGAGTGCTCAGCACTGAAAACCAGGCGTAAGTGAAGAACTGAATGTGACAATATTCAATGGTTTAAAAATATGTCACATTTAGTATAGTTCACAGCCAGCTAACTGAGTCAAGACTGAAGAATTCAGTATAAAGGTTTTAAAATAAACAAAGGTACCGATTTTTACAATGAATGGAGCACACCACAAATACCCTCAGAAGGATGAATCTGTGTTGAAACCATTGCAGGTGATGAAAGTCCTGATAGCTATACGGATCCACAACTTGACTGCCAGTCTTGACTGTGCACCAGGGTACCGTGTCTGGTGTATATTATGGAGACGTTTCTGCCATCATTACCAATTTCTCCAGACCAATGCAACAGAGCTTCATCCACCTTACCCTGAGAATTATTTTTCCCTAGACAGCTTCAATGGTGCTGTTTCTATGGCACATCCAAAATAAAAACTAACACGCTGTCTGCGGTCATTCTACTTCCCCATTTTTATCCAAATGAAAGAGAAAAACCAGCAGAGAGCTTTCTCGGAAGGGGCTGAGAGAGATCCCGTGTCTCTCTTATCATGCATACAGGAGGTATAATCTAAATGCTGACGACCGTCTTCCCTCTGAAAGGGTCTTAGAGACAATGACTGGCCTACTCATTGCAGGCTTACTCATGAGGAAGGAAATCCAAAGCCAAACTCGTTTCAAGTTTATTCAACTGTTGCTTGGTTTTAAAACCCCTCCCAGGACTACATTAAAAAACCAGACTCCTGATAATATTCCTGTAAAAAATTATTAGACTAACCCACAGAAATGTATTCAGACTCCACTTCATAAACTTCCCAGCAGTTTTTCCTGTTCTAGACATCAGCCCACAAGCATTGTTTAGTCACCCTACATGTACTTGTGTGTGTGATATATTGCCCATCCGTCAGTATTTAATTATGTTTACACATCAATGCATAGGACATAAAAAGAGTGAATGGAAATAAATTTTCTCTGATTCACAGAAATAATTATAGAATGTCTCTGACTAGAAACTAAAAAACAGAGCTACTGTATATTATTAAAGCACCTCAAGATTTTAAGGTTTAGAATTATGGATTATAGCATAAGTAAAATAATTATAATACGAAGGAGGAAATTATTCTTGACTTTAAATATGAACTTCATGAAATGTTTCCTTAACCTTTATTCAGTGCTTCGATTTACTGGACACCTTTAATGGTTAGATATGTATTTTCTTATTTTTCAAAGTCTGGATAGATCTTAATTCCAATCACAGCATGTATAAACTTGTGAAGTGCTAAATAACTTTCTTTAAAATATATGTTCTCAGTCCTGGCCAGGTGGCTCAGGTGGTTGGAGCATCGTCCTGTGCACTGAAGGGTTGCAGGTTTAATTCCCAGTCAGGGTATATACCTGGGTTGTGGGTTCAATCCCCAGTCAGCACATGTAACTGATCGATGTTTCTCCCCCTCTCTCCATCTCTCTCTCTCTCCCTAAAATCAATGAATACATCCCTGGGTGAAGATGGAAAAAAAAAAAGGAAAAAAATATGTTCTCAGTTTTTGTAGTAAATTCATGAGAATATGCTACTGCATCTTTTGTAAAGGGGCAGATGAAGGCATTAGGTTTCATCTCTCATATACGCCTTCATTTATTTGGCAAATTTCTCCCCAGATTTAGTAGCAGGAAACGGTTTTCTTCTCCTAAAGAATGCATGTGCTCCTTTTTGTTGGAAAGTAAAAACAACAGAGCTTACTGAGCACAGATCCTGATAGTGTTCAAAAGGAGTAACCATTTTACCTGTTTCCTGGAAAATTACTGCCTTCCGCCTACATTTTCCTGACCTCACTTTTGACTGTACTGTTGAATGGCAAGGCCCCGCCTATCAGGCTTTGCCAAGTAGATGGGGGATAAATTATTAAAATGTACCTATTTGTGCGCATGCATAAGTATCCTTTCTTCCCCCCTAACAACAAGGAAGGTATGTGACGACAGGTGAGGAAGTACTTTGTCAGGAGAAAAGAAATGATCCCCCAGCTATATGTGACTCTAGAAGGGAAAATCGGTCAGGACTTTCATATATGAGGACAAGGCTTGGGGATGAAACAAAAGTCCCTCAGAGAAAACAAAGCAGATGGCAACTCCACCTTGTTACCAACCCCATCTGTATTTCCCTCGGAGCCGGGCTTATGAAGACATGGTTGTCATGACGATAAGCATTTGAGAAGAGCTCTGGAGAAGCTGATTAATTTGAGAGTGTCTCCTGCTTCCTCATTTTCCAAACACACAAAAATACCCAGCACCCCTACCCATCAAATAAGCAATTCTATTCCTCCTTGTATTGGCTACAATTACCCTATATTGATATTATAAGATCTGCACACTCTCACGTCAAAACCCCCCTTTACTCCGATACAGCAAGCTCGAGGGTAAACTAGTCCTTTATTTTTAATCAGCAAAGGCAATATTTCTGTGTGAGAGCTCAGAAAGAAAACAATTTCAGCTTGAATAAGAAAGGGGGGGAAAGCAAAAGAAATTATTTTTCAGTTTCTGAGAGTAGATTGGCAACTACAGAAGGAAAGAAATTATTAAGCTATAAAGTACTTAAGATTGCCCTTCGACGTGCTCATCAAATGGGCAGGAAGGCCAGCCCTGCGGAGCCATTTGGGTCCCCTGATAAAGAGCATGGACCAGCTGCATTTGAAAAGTCAACAAGCACTTGTACCTTGGAACATACATTTTTTCCTGTCTACCTAGAATCATACCTACAGAAGCATTTCAAATACTATTGTCATCAGTCTGAATTTTCCAGATAACTGTATGCTCCCAGTAAACACTACAAATGTCATCATCGACACAAAGACCTAGAGGGGAGCAGACAATCCCCTTTTTAGAGCACGACCCCCAAACCAATGGACAAGGATGCTTTCCTCCTACCTCGACCCAGCTCAAGTCCCTCAGTACAAGGAAAATGGATGACTATCTTACAGTTTTAGGGAGTGTTTCCTGAAACACACACACACACACCACACACACACATTTTATTTTAAAGCTACAGGAACACCCACCATTGCCAATGACCCCGGGACACCTAGTTCCAGAATGAATTAGGAGCTTTTAAAAGAGAGGCATATCCTCCCATTGTCTTATTTAAATTCAGAATGTTACAATGTGAGTTCTACAAGGCAAAATCACCAAGATGTAAAAGAAATGCTGAGTATTCAATACTTAACACTTCCGCTGAGAGGGCAAGGTCCAGGGCCCTATAGCAAAAAGGGGTAGGGCAGTCGGTCTGGGGTTGGTGGGGGCCTGAGGGTCTCACCAGTGCTGAGGTTTATTTGGAAAAGTCTGCACCCTGTCTTCTGGTCTCCCCACAACTCCCCACTTCCCACACTCCTCCCTCTTCTACCTCAGATCTGAAGTCAGTGAACATTGACCTTATATATACCATTGCAGAGAGAGGCCATAGGGTTAGAAAGCCACAGAGTATTTTCCCTTCACCCCTGGTAGAACCTTTCATAGGCACAGCTAATTCTGCCAGGACATTAAATAACCACTCTAAAAATAGAGTAGGTAGCTAGGTGAGCCTGGAAGAGAGATTCCCTAAATGCCTATTACCTTCAAAACAAGAACTAGTCCATTTCTTGCCAGCTCAGCTTGGCTTGAGTCCCCTCAATAATGTTGACTTCCTAAGGATTACAACAGGAACTACAAGAATGTTTCTTAATAAAAATTAAAAGTAACTACATTGGTTTTGTAGGGCAGCTATAACAAAGAACCACAAACTGGGAGACTTAAAAAGAAAAGAAGTAGTTTGGAAGCTAGAAGTCTGAAATCAAAGAGTCAGGGGAACATGCTCTCTGAAGATGCCAGAGGAGATTCTGTTCCATGGCTTTCTCTCAGTTGCTGGTGTGCTGGCCACCCTTGGCATTTCTTGGCTTATAGATGCATCATTCCAATTTCTGCCTCCATCATCACATGAAGTCCTCCATGTGTCCCTGTGTCTCTTCTCTCTTTGTTAGGACACCAGTCATATCAGATTAGGGCCCACACTAATCAAGTATGACCTCATCTTAACTTGATTATATCTGCAAAGTCTCTATTCCCAAATGTGGTCACAGTCACAGGTACTAGGGACTTCGAGATAGCTTTGAGGGGATGTAACTCAACCCATGATATTAAGTAACTATAAACATTTTACCACTTATGTGGCCATGTTCAATATTCATCAAATATTTATTGAGCATCTTCAATATATACAAACCTGGCATGAAGCTGGGTACAGTGAGTACAGAGATAGAACAATGTTCTGATGCTCAACAAGCTCATGACACATAAGAGGAGAAAGGAAAATAAATGTATGATAAAAATGACATGTGTTGAGTGTCAAAACACAGGGAAGTGTCTGAAGAGCAGGCACTTAAGAAGAGGTTACTCCTTGGGGGATTATATATGCCTTTCCCTCTTCCCAGGACACTCTTCCAAGGACTTCAACTCTCAGCATCAAGATCAAGTTCTGATTCCCTTGGTAGCTCTTATCTGTGTCTTTTTGGTTATTAGTATTTCTCACAAGATTGGAAGCAGACTGAGCACAGGGGCTATGTCTTGATAACACTGTATCTGCAGTACTTTTATCTGGCTGATAAAAGGCTCTTAATAAATATTTGTCTAATGAATGGGGGGGGCGCTAAATTAACAAATGAGTTGAAGATGGTATAAATGAGTCATCTGCTGGAGTTGAGTGCAGCAATTTGAAGAGCTTCCTGAAAGAAGGTCTCCAGTTTCTCAGTGAAGGAGGTAAGGTCCTCCACTGAGAAGGGTAAGGCGGTGATAAGATAGGGTGTTAGGGTAGCATAGTGCAGGATTAAAGTAGTTGCTGTGGGAATGGGAAGAAAGCAAGAGTGAGAGAGAGATTGAGAGAGTCAGTGCATCAGAGAGGCAAGTAGAAAATTGGGAAACTGAACTCTTAGACTTTCCAGCCTTTCTAAAAATGTCTAAATATGGTCACAGATTAAATATTAATGTATCTTTCCCTTTAACTGAAAAATTGTCCTTTTGAGTATATTGTCATTTATCTTAAAAACTCAGTATCATCTAGGCATAGATCCATTTTTTATAAAGCAAGAATTAAAATTTAAATACCCAATACATTTGTTCCTTACATAGAATAATATTTAACAACACTCATAAATACAGTACTCTTTGGAGTACTTTGAAGCATAAATTACAGGAAAATTAGTTGCTTCTCTATTCTGAACATCTACTATGTGCGGGCGCTGGATGTTAGGGACAAAAACTTAATATGTCTTGGTCTCTGACTTCAAAGCTAAGAGAAAAAGCAGTCCAATTAAAAGAGGATTGGAAAATAGTATCTAAGACCACACTGTTGGACTACACTGGGCTCACTGGCAACTTACAGGACTGGCACCTAATCTGAGTGGAAAGACTTTCTCAGACCTCCAATCTGAGTCTTGCTGGCATACTCAACGGAAAGAGAGGCAAAGCGCCTGACCAGCGTGGCTCAGCAGTTGGGTATTGACCTAGGATCCAGGAGATCGCGGTTCGATGCCTGGTCAGGGCACATGCCCGGGTTTCGGGCTCAATCCCCCAGCAGGGGGCGTGCAGGAGGCAGCCGATCCATGACTCTCATCGTTGATGTTTCTCTCTCTCTCCCTCTCCTTTCCTCTCTCTGAAATCAATAAAGATGTATTTTTAAAAAAAATAAAGAAAGAGAGGCAAAGCTACAGAGGGACCAGAGAGTACAGCAGGCAGCTGAGACATGCAGGGGAAGGTGGGGCGGGGAGTGGGCAGAGGAAGGAAGTGGGAGCCAGGTGGCGCTAAGCTTAGACCTCACCCTTGAGACGACCAGAAGCCACTGAAGGATTATCAAGCTGCGAGTCTTAACCAGAGTGGAGGCAAGGAGAGTGAAGAGAGAGACCCACTGATGAGGCAGTAAAGAAGGTGAATTCATCCGATTTGGCAACTGGTGAGACGGAAAGAGAAGAGAAGCCCAAGGTCCCCGAAGTATCTGGGTGGTGGGCTCCCCTCAGAAGAGGTTGCTGGGGGACGGCAGTGAGCGCTGGGTTGAACACGTTTAGTCTCAGCTCCGAGGGCATGACCATCTAGAGAAGTTCAGCCGATTGCTGAGCCAAGGCTATGAAGCTGAGCGCCTTTGGGGGTTCGGAGGAAGTAGGTAAGAACTGACACTATGGGGACAGGGAGTATCAATTAGAAGGTGTATATCTACAGAAAAGACAAAAATGTCACATGAAAAATGCCATTGCATCAAAACAATAACCACTTTTTCCGTACTGAAAGCAAGGAAGCGATAACTTAAAAACAAAACAAAACTAAACAAAAAACCTTTTCCCCCCCAAAGGCACTATTTCTGACATTAAAAAAAAAAAAATACAGCATGAGGCTGGCATATGCTTTTCCTTCTTTGTACTCATTATGTCCAAAGTTGTTAAACAGATGTCCTGGAAGGGAAAAATAAACATCTGTTATTTACTATTCTGAAAAAGAGCAACTCTGACCATGTATGTGATTTTTTTTTACCAAAAGCACTTCCAACAGTAAGACTTCGTAAGCGGCCTAAAAAGCACAGCTTCCTGGCCGTTTCTGACTGAGGGGCCACAACCCGTCTGCTGGCTCACACTCAGGGACGAGCATGGAAAGGTGGCCTGTGTTCTTCTTCTTCAGTCCAAAGGGGCTGCTGCCTGCTGTGGGGAGAAAGGGCCCAGCCCCCAGGAGCCTTCCGACTCCTACTCTCCCTCCCCACTCGCCTCCTGAGGGTGCCAGCTTGGGGCTGTCCACCGCTGTGCCCAGAGGGGGCCCCACAGGGCCACGGGGACAGTTTTCCCCACAAACTGGTAAGCAAGGTGTCAACCTGGAATGAAATTTGAGGAAAATAAAACTCAAAATTATTTTGAGTTTTCAGAAGTAAAAGAATTTTGAACATACTTATTTTTTTCTTTATTTTTACAAATTAAAATTAAAAAGAATATCCATGTACACTAATTTTGAGTTCCCCTAGTTTCCAACCTGTATTCCAGTCATAAGCCCACAGGGAAAGGTTTGGGTTGTCGGCGTTTAGTCTCTCTCTCCCCATCACCCCTGAAGCAGTTAGGAAACCCAGCAGGGAGCAACGGGCCGACATCCCTTGCCGCACTTTCAGCGTCTCTAGTGTCAATGGTCAGGTTCTCCAATCAGCCTCCAATCCAGGAGGAGGGGGTAAGCCAGGACTGGAGATGGGCATGGAAGTGGCTCTTCTGGTTCCAAGAAATTGTGCTTATCAGCACAGACCTGGCTGACATTTACTAAGGAAAATATAGTCTACCTTCAAGATTGTAAAGTCTCTTGTTCTAAATATTTCCAGTCACAAAGGAGAAAATCTTGGGATCACTAACAAAAACAAAACAAACCTCTCTCACACACACACACACACACGCACCCACACACACAAACCAGTGGCACATACGCCAAATTAAAAGCAAGGTTTGTGCCCGGCCGGGCGTGGCTCAGTGGTTGAGCATCGACCTAGGATCCAGGCAATCAGGGTTCGATTACCGGTCAGGGCACATGCCCGGGTTGCGGGCTGCAGCTGGTCAGTGACTCTCTCATCATTGATGTTTCTAACTCTCTCTCTCCCTCTCCTCTCTCTCTGAAATCAATAAAGATATATTTAAATAAATAAATAAATAAATAAATAAATAAATAAATAAATAAATAAATAAATAAAATAAAATAAAATAAATAAAAGCAAGGTTTGTGAATATGACATTTTCACAAGTGAGCCAGAGAGGAGTGGCTATCTTTCTTGGGTGCGAGGACATACAGATGCCATCCCTAAAGCGGCATATGCTCCAATTCTTTCCGTGATGACAAGACTAGTGATGGTCCTGGAAGAGAATGGGCTGATTCCAGGGAATCCCGGATCGTGCTGTTTTGCTCAGGCAACGTTGGAAGGAGGAAAAGCATGAGCAGAATCACTACTTTTGAGGGAGACCTAACTATGTCCCATATCTATATAAAGAGAAAAAGGGTTGTTGGCTACCTTCTTAAAGTTCTACCCGACTCAATGGGATTTTTAACTTTTGTAATGTAGAATGAGATACAAAGAAGATGCAGAGTGTGGTGGAAGGGACGCTGGGCTTAGCTGAGGCTGGCTTTGCCACTTAGAAGTTATGTGACATTGGGTGAATTATTTCATCTCTGGTCCCTAGCACAGTGCCTGCTCTCAATGTACGCTCTAAGAATATTTTCAAATGAATGAATAAATTCTCTGGGCTTCAGTTATTTCATCTGCAAAATGGAAGTGATAATAATATCCTTGCAGTATGTTATGGTGAAAACTAAAAAGTATATAAAACTACAAATTACATAAATAGCCTAGCATGTTGCCCGAAAAATACTGGAGGTCAACAAATAAATGGTAGTTATCACTGCTTTAGTTCCTTTTCATGATAAAAAGTGCCCAATATTATGCCGATGACCAATTTTCTTCTCACATCCTCACCATGAATTTCACCACCTAAAATTTATGGGTTGAAATACATTCATGACCCGGCTCTTAAACATTTTTGTTCCATTTGGAAGTCTGGTTAAATCTATGGACTCCTTCTCATAATAAGAATCTAAGTGCATCAAATAAATTTTTTAAATCACAAAAATGACACCAATTATACTGAAGTCCAGTTCCCTTTAAGAACTCCGTATGTTCAGGAACCCCAGGTTAAGAACCACTGATATGGGAGGCAGAGTCAGCGACCTCCAGGTGATCAAAGGCTGCTGGTAATTTCACACACACCACATTACAATACGGAAATCCTCTCCGCCTCCCCACTCCGTTTGGAATGCTTTCACAAACTCACTGAAGAACAAAGAGAATATTGTTAACTGTCGGAATGCTTTGTACATAGGAGACAAAGAGATTTGGGGGGTAATTCAGATCTAATAAAACACTGCTATTTAAGAGCAGGTACAGGAGTTGGCCTTAATGACTCACCTTCAATGATTCACTTCATACGCTATTAAGGGAAATGGCTAATATCCTTACTTAACTAAAGCATGCCTGTGAAAATCCATTAGGATTTGAAGACCAAAAGTAAATGGCAAGTCTTAGAAATAAAGAGATTATTAATTTAATGAATTATAAAAGGACTTTGAAATATCAAAAAACACATTTATTTACCTTTAAGAGATTGTAAGAACTGTTCATGAGAAGTTATGCATGAAATAGGTAAAACCTCAAAAATATACACTTCTATCTTTCAAATTTCTCATAAAGATTTACAGATTGTGAGGTTTTTCTCCGGTGGCTGAATATAAACGGCCAGCTGAGAACTGGCCAGGAGGACTGGGACACCCACCCACTCGGTCATTCGTTAACTTTGACATTATGAGGGGTGGTCAGAATGGAAGAGGTAAGAACTGTCTACGCAGCCCACTTCCAAGAACTTCTATACATTCTGACCAAGGCATCTCAGATATCAGTAAAAGTCAAATTTTAAGACTAGAAATTGATAGCAAAACCAAATAATCTAAAAGGCGCATGGCTGCGTGAAAGGAGCCTGCCAGGGGTGGAATAAGAAAGTAAAGAACACCTAAACTTCAGACCGGAAGCCGCTAGGAAGAAAGCAGGTCTCAGTCACAAAGGCATGAAGCGTCCTCCCTCGTCTAAGAATTCACTGTGCTTGGCCAAGCTGACCATTATAGTCTCTATCTAGAACCCGCAAGACTGTACGTGGGTAATGACACACTTTCAGAAAAGACGCAATTGGTAGACGGAACAAGGGCCCTGCCCCTTTGTCAGACTCTCCCTAGTTCTAGAAGATGCCACAGGCCCCGTGCGTGACTTACTAGGTCCTCTCCAGTTCTGGACTCACTGGAGAGGAGAACCCGGCCTCACCCGTCATCGCTTTCCTCAGAGGCCAGGAGCTGTGCTTTTCAAGAAACTGAGATTCAGAAACGTTCTGAGTGAATGTTTGCAAGGAGCTAAGAATAAAGAGAAGAAAGGGGCAGGTTAATGCTGATTTTATCAGCGCCTAAAACATCCGAAGGGTGTAGCTTGCTAGGCTGGGCTCATTGCTTCCCACCGTGTGTAAATGGTATACGTTTGCACATCAATTTTACCCAACCATGTAATATCCCCCAAATCAGGCTGCTTCAGAAAAATAATAAAGGTAAAGAGATAAATAACCCTACACAGAAAGCCTAAAAGAAATGCATCTGAAAGTAAGTAATTTTCCTAATAAAACACTAACAAGGGACAAGAAAAGCTGGGAGTCCTCACATCACTTCTGGGAGACCTCAGGGACACCTCCCAGCGCTCCATCCCTCCCCTTGGCTCTCAGTGACTCATTGTCCAGTCTTTCAGGAGCATGGCACCTCTAGGGTTTTTTCATTCCCTTTACTGCTTTTATTTCTTTGGTTTTTCCTGTCTGATGCTCCATCCAATATAGTTTTAGCAAAGTGAACCTGATTTAAATTTTGAATGCTAACAAAAATTTCAAATCACTTCAGCCCTGCTAAAAGCACAGTCAATGTCAAGAAAGAGGCAGAAAGTGGAGTGATGGTTTGTTGAGAAATAGCGGAGCTTCTTGGATCCATCAGCTTCCAGCAATCATAGCTATTCTGCACATTACTTCTCAGGGTGCCTTTTTCTCTGATGCATCAGTATTAACAGTCATAACGGGTCAGACTTGTCCATTTGAAGTTAACCCTCTGGGATACTTTGTGTCTTCTGCCTCATTCTGCAAGACTGGGACTGAGACTGAAAAATCATTTTTTTTATATCAGTATAAAAAGCATTCTAAATTTCCTAAGGTTGCCACAAAGAAAATATCATGTAACTTGAGCACAACAGTTTGCAGTTACCTAATGGCTCAATTTCTGTTTCCTGAATGGTCTACCATAGATCATTTCATTGATTAGTAAATTAGATGTTACTTGAATGGATAAAAAAATAAGTAAATACATGTTGAGAAAACTGAGAAGCCAGATAAACAGTAGCCCTCTTTATCCACGGGGGGCATTCCCAGGAGCCCAGTGGATGCCTGAAACCACAGGTAGTACAAAAGCATATACACAGTTTTTTCCTGTATATACACACCTATGATAAAGTCCAATTTATAAATTATGCACAGTAAGAGATTAACAAAAGCAACTCATAACAAAATAAAACAATTATAACAACATACCGTAATAAAAGTTATGCGAACGTTGTCACTGATTTCAGGGAATCCCTTGCCGAAGCCTTCGCTGAGGCTCAATGATTTCTGGCACAGCATGTTGTTGTCCATCAGATGTTTCTGTTGATGTTTCCCACCCACGAACTAAATGCCTTTTCCAGCCTAACTAAGTGCTTATCACACACTGTGGCTATAACTGTCGCAGTTCAAGGAGGGACAACAAGACTGGCACGAATTTCTTTTTCCTTCACAGCGTCACGGACATAAGATTCATTCTCACCAAAGATCTCACCAACCTCAGCATACAACTGTTTTTCTTTCCTTATGGAGTCGAGAACTTTCACCTTTTCACTAAGGAAGCACTTTAGGCTTCTCTTCGGCATATCCGAGCTGTTAGCACCACTACTCTTGGGCTTTGGGGCCGTTAGTAAGTGAAATAAGGGTCACTTGAACACAAGCACTGAGACCCTGCAACAGTCCCCCTGATAACCAAGACGACTACGTGAGTAAGGGGCAGGAGTGTCCACGCCATGGATACGCTGGACAAAGGGATGATTCATATCGTGGGGGGGACAGAGCTGGACGGCTCAAAGTTTCACCATACTGCTCAGAATGGCACACGATTTAAAACATACGAATGGTTTATTTCTGGAATTCTTCATATAATATTTTCAGACCATGGTTGGCCATGGGTAACTATAATTGCAGAAAGCAAAGCTGCAGATAAGGGGGATACTGTATATCAATACTGATTACCCCCAGAGACTGACCAAAGGTAGTACTATCCACTAAGCTTGGGCAAATCAATAAACAGTGAAATGCTCTTCGCATTGCACGTTTGTTTTATTTTGTCATTTTGTCAGGCCTGGGAAGGGCATTTATAGAGAGAGAGACTGTGCTTGATTGTCACAGTTTCTTACAGCCCATTTTGCCAGCAGGGATCAAGTATTAGAATAACACCTTTTGATGGGCTGGAAACTTCTTGTCACTTTCATCTCCTTTGTCCTTAATAGGTCATGAATGGCTCCCTACCTGTTTGAAAAGACCCAAAACATCAGTTTTTCTGTACTTTAGTCTGAGTGTGATACTTAGGGATTTGCTCAGACAAACCAATACATCATCCCTCAAATATTTACTGAAGAACAAGGCACTGTGTTAGGGACTAAAATCAATGCACTTTATTTTGTATATTGAGATGGACCTCAAAGTTCTAAATTTGCCTTCTATGTGCATGTATTTTACTCTATTGTTAGAAAGTAAATGATATATAAGAGTTATTTAACACAATCTCATATTACAGTTATCAAAATAAGGCACTAGAAGACTTGGCACCCCATCCAGAGGCACAGCCTACAAACTTAAAGAGTTTTGGAGAGAAAAATCAGTGGGGGACAAGTGTATAAGGCAGAGGGGTTTGGCACAGCCCATTAGACATGGTGAAAACATAAGGACATAAATGAAGGCAACAGGGCAGAGGAGGGATGCATTTTCTGCAGAGGTGGAAACATGGAAGCCACACAAGTAGAGACATGTGTCTGGGCAGAATACATCTAGAGGACAGAGATGGTTGCTCTGGCTGAAGCACAGGGGGTGTAAGAGAAGGAAACATTTGCCCAGGTGGAGTGGAGTCTACCTGGGGAGAGTCTTACTGCCTCGCTGAGAAGCTTGAATGTAACTCCGTGGCAATCCAGCCATGGAGAGCCGTGCATAGGCTTATGTGGAGTTAGGTTTTATTTGTTTAGTACTTTATGGTGTGATGTTTATAGATACAATGATATACTATTTCATATCAGCCTCATGAGGTCAGAGTTATATCATCTCCCATTTTAATGATGAAGAAATGAAAGAGGAGCGAGTTTAAATTACTGTTGCAAAATTACATAAGGGACTAGGCCTTGAGTTCAGGTTTCAGGGTCAATGTTGTTTCCTCAACTATTGTCTCAAAATATCTAAGTATGGTGAGCTAATGTAAGATAAAAGAAAAGAACTTAAAATTTTCTAAATATTTGTTTAAAATGTCTGAAATTTCATCATGAATGTGCATTAATTTGTAAGAACAAAAGTGATACAAACAGTATATTTCCATAAGAAATGACGTGTCTTATTTAATAAAGAAAAGCATCCCCAACTCTGAGATAAAGAAGCTGAATCATAGGAATAATCCTTGGAACAGGAGCCCACCAGGGCTCAGGTTGTACGACCAAAGGTAGACTGCAGGTACTGGAGTCAGACTGTCTACCCAGCACAGATTAAATATCATTTTGTGTAAAAAATTCTGCATTTCTACATACAGATTTTAGCCTGGCTTCAAGTGTCAAAATTGATTACCAAATTTGTTATTTCTAGTCTTTTGGTTCTAAAATTGAATTCTGCTGATATTATTAATTATTTCTTCATAGTTGAGTCTGAAGGCCTTGTTAGCATTCTATGAAAAGTTTATTTCATCTTAACTCATATTTCTCAGAAGACAAGAGAATTTTATGACTAAGGATAAGTAGCCTTATTAAAGACATCCAATGAGGAGACAGACACACAGATTAGATTTAGGAAAAGCTTCCTATAACTGGAAGGATGAAGAGACATTGAAAAACATAATCAAGGATGGCAGTGAAAGTCTCCTTTACTGAATATTTTACATAGACAATTATCTGATAGAGAATAGCCTTGAGAATCTTTCTAAATACACCAGGCTTTTCTTGTCTGTGTTTTTGTTCTGTTTTTTCGTTTGATTGTTTCTTTTTATGCCTAATCTTCAGGGAGCGTAAGTGTAGATAGGGAAAATCTACAGAGTCAAATGAGCAGAAATCAGCAGGTGTGGGAGTTTACTTAATCCTTAGTAAGGGCTCAGAACTGCAAAATAAGCAATACACTGAGGACTCTATAAGGGTCTCAGCCAGCAGCTGAAATGAGTCATCTGAAAGTAAATTATCTTCTGTTTGTCTCAGGGTGGACAGGTCTAACATCCCAGAGAGGTGACAGAACAGCAGCCACTCCCAACATCACCCAAGGTGTTCCAGTAAAAGAGCCAAAGGCAGGAATAGAATTTGGCTCAATCCTGACGGACAGATGACCAGATGCCAAAGGAAACCTTGTATGGGCCGTGCCACCTTTGCCAATCACGGGCAATGATAAACAAAACAACAACAAACAACAGTTTTTTACTTTGAAAACAACAATTTTTTACTTTGCTTACAGCTTAAAAAAAGTCTTATTCACAGGAAATCTTGAAGCTGACAAGCTGAGATCTGAGCTAGAGAAGCAACAGCATGTTGGCTCGCCCAGGAGCACATCCACATCCACCCCTCTGACGTGGTGAAGACGTAAACGAAAACATAAGGACATAAATGAAGGCAGCAGGGTGAGGAGGGGTGCATTCTGATATAAGGAGTGGGTTTGAACCAGGTCTCCGTGGCTTCTAATCCCAGCTCTCGCCCCCTCTTTTTCTCTGGTGTCTACACGTCAGCTTGTCCTTATGCATCCCTTGTATGGGCCCAGGAATGATATTTACACTCTAAGCTACTTGAGCTCAGGGACCATATCTATCTAACTGAAGCCCAACACACAGCCCATGCACCACATATAATGTGCATTCAATAAGTTGCTGCTGCACGATTAAATGAGTGTACTCTTGCTATTTCACATACTTTCAAGAGATCAAACTGGAATGTCCTCCTTCCACCCCTCTACTTAGCAAATTCCTACTGGTTTTTCAAGATCCACTTCAATGATTCCTTTCTGAACTCCCCAGAGCTCTCTGCTCATGCCTCTATTATAACATTTATCACACTGAGCTTTAATTCCAGAGCAGCACTGTCCAATATGACAGCTGCTGGTCACCCATGGCTACTGAGCACCTAACTGGTTAGTGTGACTAATGAACATAATTTTACATCTTACTTAGTTTTCATTAGCTTAAGTTTAAATAATAATACTTTTAAGTGTATATGGAACAACTTGGGAATGTAAATCTTCTTTTTCAACCCTAAAATTTATGAAATCTAAATACAGATCAAATATCCTCCATGAAATTTTAACATCCAAATTGAGATTATTTGTATTGTAAGTGTAAAATACAAACCAGATTTCAACAACTTAGTACAAAACAAAGAATGAAAAATAACTGATTAATAATGTTTTATATTGATTACATGTTGAAATGCTGATATTTTGCATATAGCAAATTTAAAAAATCATTAAATTTAATTCCACTTGTTTCTTTTTACTTCTTTAGCATGGCTACTAGATAATTTTAAGTGGCCCAGGTGAACTGAATGATTTCTTTATTGGGTAAGCACTGTTCTAGGCATTCTATGAACACGAACACTTTCTAAATGCTACTCATGGAGTTAAGCATTTTATGTTAAACCTACCTTATCAGTAAGAAAACAGAGAAGCCTTAAAAAAAAAAAAAAAAGTCATGTTGCATGCCCAGGAGTAGGTTCGAACCAGGTCTCAGCAGCTTCCAAGTCCCAGCTCTCACCCTCTCTTTTTCTCTGGTGTCTACATGTCAGCTTGCCCATTAGACTGTGAGCTCCTCTAGGCCCTGCCTTTGTCATATTTATTTCTTCACCAACTTTGACACTGTAAGCAGTCAATAAATTTTTATTGAATGAATTGAACAGGATTACCTATGTAAATATATTTGTAACACATAAAGGAATTCATATAATGTTAAACTTAAGTTCAACAATATATAGAGCATAAAAACACTTCTGGTTTGCTGGAAAACACTACCAAACCCCTTAGTTGTGGTGTGTACGTTGAAGAAAACGTGTTCATTATGACCATGAAGATTTTAATGACAAAGGGTCAGGCTCCTGAGAAACCAAATGGGGCAAAGAACAATGTCTGCCAAGGGAGGAAGGAATATCAACTAATTGATTAGTTAGTTAATTCATATTTTTACAGGCATCTAAGTTTTTGAAGTTCAATATTATTGAAGTTGCTCAAATTAGAGCAGCAATAACTTTGTGGGAACAATTAGAATAATTTTATATCCTTGGGTTTATAGTTCACAATAGGCTTTTTAATAGATGTAATAGACACATATTTCTCAACTCCATTCTACTGGCCCTGGCCTGTCACTAAGGAATGTCTTATGTTAAAACATGGATTTGTTTTATGAGGAAAAAAACAAGCTCAGGCTATATGGAAAAAGGAGACTATTAAAAACAATAATCTTGATATTTCCCTTAGATTGAAAGTTTCTGTCATACTCTTTTCTTTATTGTCATTTACCTATGAATAAATTCAACTCAACTCCACCCAAACCGGCCACTTACTGAGCGAGGTGACAGTTATTAAAAAGGGAATAAGACTATCACGTACATTACAAAGTGTCCTCCTGACATTTCCGGTACCCAACTGGCACCATACACAGTTATTACAATATTATCAACTATGTTTGTTTAACCACTATGCTGTATGCCTGAAACTAATACAAAAATATTAAATGTAAACTACAATTGAAAATATTTAAAAATAATTTGGGGGCAAGAGAAACAAAGGAGAAAATAAACAAAAGGGACTGCATCAAAATTAAAAGTTTCTGCACAGCAAAAGAAACCATCAACAAAACAAAAAGGGAGCCCACTGTCTGGGAGAACATATTTGCCAATGACACACTAATAAGGGGTTAATATCCAAAATATATAAGGAACTCATACAATTTAACAAAAGGAAGACAAACAATCCACTTAAAAAATGGGCAAAGGGCCTAAATGGACACTTCTCCAAGGAGGACATACAGGTGGCCTAGAGACGTATGAAAAAATGCTCAACCATCGCTAATCATCACAGGGATGCAAATTAAAACCACACTGAGGTACCACCTCACACCTGTCAGAATGGCTCCATCAACAAATCAATGAACAACTTGTGCTGGCGAGGGTGTGGGGAAAGGGGAACCTGGTGCACTGCTGGTGGGAATGCAGACTGGGGAAGCCACTATGGAAAACAGTATAGAGGTTCCTCAAAAAATTAAAAATTGAACTGCCATTTGACCCAGTGATCCCACTCCTAGGAATATATCCTAAGAATCCTGAGACACTAATCAGAAGGAATGTATGCACCCCGATGTTCATAGCAGCACAATTTACAATAGCTAAGATCTGGAAACAGCCCAAGTGCCCATCAGTAGGTGAGTGGATGAAAAAGCTGTGGGGGAGAGAGAAACAAGATGGGGGCGCAGGTAACAGCTGCACCCGCCGCCCCCCGCAACCACATCAAAATCACAACTGAAACACAGAACCACCATCACTCAGAGCCTCCTGAAATCTGGCTGCACAGAAGCCCCACAACCAGGGAGCTGAAGCAGCACCGAGACCGGGAGGAGGGGCGGAGACGCAGGCGGATCGGGGCTGGATCCCGGAGACTGGGCCGCAGGCCCACACCCGGTGCCACGGGTTAAACCGGGGAGGGAATCTCGGTGGCGGAGGTTTCCCAGAGGAGCGAGGGGTCCCAGCCCCATAGCAGACCCCCAGCCCAGGGCTCCAGGGCTGGGAAGAGATGTCCCCACAACTCCGGGCTGTGAAACCAGCGGGGACTGCGGCTGAGGGTCGCGGAGGCTGCGGGAGCCCCAGCAGCTCCTCCTAAAGGGCCCGCGCACGGACTCACTCGGACGCTCCCTCTGAGCCCAGCGCCGGGCAGCGGCCTGAAAGGACCTGGGACACTCGGGGGGGAACTAACCTGCCTGAGATCCCGGCGAGAGGTGAAGGGGCGGCTTCCTCCCAGGCAGAAGGGCTGGCAGAGGCCATGGCTCCTTTGGCGAGTCCTCCCCACACAGCCGGCAGGCAGGCGCCATGTTTGAGTCGCCAGCGCCTGACGCACACCCTTGGCCCCGCCCCGTGATTCCCGGAGGCCCCGCCCCTCCCCACCTGCAGCTCATCCAGGCCATTTCCAGGGGCTTTTCTGTGCAAGTGGCCTCTGGAGCCTCATGCTTAGGACTTTCCTAAAATCTCTCAAACAAGCAGCAGCTGCCCCATACGGCTTGATAAGCGGCCCCAGGCCTGGCACTAGCGGCAGCCTGCACTGGCTCATAGCTTGGCCTCTCCTGGGCACCTCCAAGCCCAGCACAAGGAGCAGCCAACTACAGTTTGCTGTGTAGCTCATGCTGGGTGGCCCTGGGCAGGGCACTGGCACAGGCTGACTTTGCACCTCCCAGGAGGCCCCAGAGACAGTGCACCTGGTGGTTAGATACAACCACACTGGATTACAGCCCTACCACATCCATGAGGGACACTCAAGGGGCGCACTCGGTGAACACCAAAGCTCCACTGAAGTAAATCCTGCTCCACAGGGGTGTCTCCAGCACAGCAGCTCTTCAGCTGTAGCTGCAGCTGGTCCTCACAGCTGATTGGCCTGGGGGTCAATTCCTCCCAGGGATGCCAACAGCAACCAAGGCTCAACCTCAACAGGACAGTGCACACAGCCCACACAGGGGAGCACCTAGAAGGCCCAGCTCAGGTGACTGGGGAGGCTGAGCCACTGGGCCCTACAGGACACCTACTACACAAAGCCACTCTACAAATTCCAGGAGACACAGCACCTCTACCTAATACATAGAAACAAACACCAGGAAGCAGCCAAAATGTGGAGGCAAAGAAACATGTCACAAAGGGAAGAACAGAAGAAATCTCCAGAAAAAGCAACTAAATGAAATAGAACCAAGCAAGCTACTAGACACAGAGTTCAGAATAATGGTTATGAGGATGCTTAAGGATATTAATAAGACTATTAAGAAAACAAGTGAGACCACCGATGACATAATAAAGTACCAATCAGAAATGAAGGCTACACAAACTGAAATGAAGAATAATTTACAGGGAATCAACAGTAGAGTAGAGGACACTGAGAATCAAATCAGCAATTTGGAACATGAGGAAACAAAAGACACCCAACCAGAAGAGCAAAAAGAAAAAATCCAGAAATATTAAAGTAGTATAAGGAGCCTCTGGGACAACTTCAAGAGGCCCAACATTCGTATTATTGGGAAGACAGGAGGGGAAGAAAGAAACCAAGAAATTGAAAACCTATTTGAAAAAATAATTACAGAAAACTTCCCCTACCTGGGGAAAGAAATAGACTTACAAGTCCAGGAAGCACAGAGGGTCCCAAACAAGAGGAACCCAAAGGGGACCACAGCAAGACACATCATAATTAAAATGCCAAAGGTTAAAAACAAAGAGAGAATCTTAAAAGCAGCAAGAGAAAAGCAATTAGTTACCTGCAAGGGAGCACCCAAAAGACTGTCAGCTGATTGATTGCTCAACAGAAACCTTGTAGGCCAGAAGGGAATGGCAAGAAATATTCAAAGTGATGAAAAACATGGAACTACAACCAACATTGCTCTACCCAGCAAAGCTATCATTTAGAATTGAAGGTCAAATAAAGAGCTTCACAGATAAGAAAAAGCTAAAGGAGTTAGTTCATCACCACCAGACCAGCACTACAGGAAAAGCTGAAGGGTCTTCTTTAAGAAGAAGCTAATGAACAAAAGAATCTGACAAACTAAATAGATCCAGAGACATCGACGCATGCAACAGACGATCCTATTTCAGAGGAAAGAGGGAAGGGGGGTGGAGGGTGGGAAGAGATTAACCAAAGAAGTTATATGCATGTGTGCATAACCCATGGACACAGTTAATAACTGGGTGAAGGCCTGGGGAGGGGGTGGGAGAAAAGTGGAGGGGGTCAATTGGGGGGGGAAAAATGGGACACCTGTAATACTCTCAACAATAAAGATAAATTTAAAAAAAAAAAAGCTGTGGGACATACACACCATGGAATATTATGCAGCTGTAAGAAATAAGGATCTCTTATCCTTTGGGACAGTATGGATGGACCTGAAGAGTATTATGCTAAGTGAAATAACCCAGGCAGAGAAAGACAAGTATCCCAGGATCGCACTTATATGTGGAATCTAATGAACAAAATAAACTGATGAACAAAATGGATCCAGAGACATAGAAGCATGGAACAGACCGAGGGATCTCAGAGGGAAGGTGGGGGTTGGGGAGTGGGTGGGAAGGAAAAAAGAAAATAAATAAATAATAAAAATAATTTTTAAGAATAAATTAATTTTAAAAAAGTGAATAAGAAACTCCTCCAGATCACTGTTTAATCATTTCTTTTCCTTCTTTCCCAGTCCTGAAAATGAGTCATTTCTTTAGAAATGGCAATATGGGGGAAAAAACCAAGTTTGTAAAGAAGCAACCTTAAATGCGAGGATAGAGTAAACAAGAAGACTAGAATTACTGTACAACTACAAATAGAAACTAGAACATGCTGTGCAGGACATGAGAAACGAAGCATAATTCTAGAGTTCATGGGCTGGTCATTCTTTCTAATCATTAGAAAACAAAATTAGTCTCCTGCTAAGACACCTGCAGCCATTTTAAAACTTCAGATGGTTCCAGTTTGCAAAGTTCATCTATCTGAATTTCTTTTGGGCAAGATAACCTAGACATGTTGGATAGACAGACTGTTGGTCTAATTCTGTCCTTAATGCCTATCGCAAAGGGAAAAGATCTCAATAGTAGTTAACTGTGCCAATTAATTATCTATTTTTGTCACCTATCTAGAAAAATATTTTAGACTATTTAGACAAAAATAGTTTTTGTCTCCTATTTAAGAAAAAATACATATATTCTTTCCTTCATTGCTTCTCGCCCTCCTCAAAGTCAAGAAATTGTCCTTGAACAGAGGCCAGAGTGAAAATTATTCAAATCATTATCGTGGCACATCAAAGAGAGAAGAGACTGGGAAACTAATTGCAACAATTTCTTTTGAACCCTCTAACAAGTGCTTTAACTGGTGCGTAGGAGTGTCAAAATCCAAGAATGCAAAAGGGGAGGACTTTGAAGAAAGAATACAAATTGGAATATGGCTGACCACTTGAATTTATTTTCTTGTCTAGTAAAATTAGCTAGCAGTGTATTCCAGGAAAACCCATCACTTACCAACCAAAGGGCTTCCTCACATGCCCCCTCCCTCCAAGAACCCTTTTCAAACGTGACAGCTAAAAGTATAGTATTTGAATATTTCAGCTTCAGGCAAGCAAATAGTGAATAAAATAGCTGTCATAAAAAGAATTATGAGAATTCAAAAATCCTCAACAAATTAGTTATAAAAGAAATGTGCCTCAACATAATTAAGGCCATATATGACAATTCTAGAGCTAATATTATACTCAACATGAAAGGTTAAAAGCTTTTCCTCTAACATCAGAAATAAGATAGAGGTCCAGCTTCATCCTTTGGAATGTGGATATCCAATTTTCCCAGAACCATCAATTGAAGAGACTATCTTTTATCTATTGAGTATTTTTGGCTCTCTTGTCAAACATTAGTTCACCAAATATGCATGGTTTATTTCTGGGCTCATTCTCACCACTAATTCAACATTGTACTGAAAGTCCTAACCAGAACAATCAGGCAAGTCAAAGAAATTAAAAGCACCCAAGTCAGAAAGGAAGAAACAAAATTGTTTCTATTTGCAGATGATATGATTTTACATAAAGAAAATCCTAAAGGCTTTGCCTAAAAACTGTTAGAAATAATAAACAAATTCAGTAAGATTGCAAGATACAAAGTCAACATACAAAAATCAATTGCATTTCTATACATAGACAACAAACTATATAAAAAATAAATAAAATAAACCTATTTTAAATGGCATTAAAAACTTAAAATACTTAGAAATAAATTTGGCCAAGGAGGTGAAATATCTCCACACTGAAAACTATAAGACATTGATGACAGAACCTGAAGAAAGTAAAAGAAATGAAAAGATACCTCATGTTCATGAATTAGAAGAATTAATATTGTTAAAATGTACATACTACCTGAGCTATAGAGAGGTTTAATGCAATCCTTATCAAGATTCCAGTGGCATTTTTTAAAGAAATAGAAAAAACAATTCTAAAATGTACATACAACCACAAAAGATCCCCAATAGCCCAAGCGAACTTGAGAAAGAAAAACAAGGCTGGAGACAGTCCTGATTTCACTTCCTGATTTCAAACTATAATACAAATCAAAACAGTAATTAAAACTGTTACATAGACTAATGTAACAGAATTAAGAGCCCAGAAATAAACCCATGCATATTTGGTCAACTAATATTTGACAGAAAAGCCAAGAATGCTCAACGAAGAAAGAATAGTCTCTTTGATTAATGGTGCTGGGAAAACTGGATATCCATATACAAAAGAATGAAACTGGATCCCTACCATACATCATTCACAAAAGAAGTTAACTCACAGTGCTCAAAACGGATTAAAGGCAATATGTGTGTATACATACACATGTGTATATGTATATATAACACACATGTATACATATATAATTTAATATTATTCATCCTATAAAAAGAGGAAATCCTGACATTTGAACAACATGGATAAGCTTTAAGGCATTATGGTAAGTGAAATAAGACAGAAAAAGACATATACTATATAATCTGACTTATATGTGGAATCTAAAAAAGTTGAATTCATAAAAACAAGCAATACAATGGTGGTTAGCAGGGGCCAAGGAGTGGGGAAGTAAGGAAATATTGGAAGGTTGGATATACAACCTCCCAATTCTAAGATGAATAAGTTCTGGGGATCTAACATACAGTATGGTGACTACAGTTAACAATACTGCATTGTATACTTGAAAGTTACTAAGACAGTACATCTTTTTTTTAATTAAATTTTGTGGGAAGACAGTAGATCTTAAATGTGCCCCCCCCACACACAAAGTAATTATATAAAGTAATAGAAGTGTTAACTAACCTTATTATGGTAATCATTTCACAATATTTCAAATCATCATATCATACACCTTAAGCTTATACAAGGCTGTATATGTCATTTATATCTCAATAAAGCTGGAAAAAATAATCCAATTTTTAAAAGATGGGTAGATTTTATACTTTTCTGAAGTTATATAAAAAGGGGGAAATTTTATTCACATGAAAGTAATTTGGAACAGTTTTTCATTTTATATCTCAAATTACTGCCGTTTATTTTCTGCTCAATTGTGTATCTGAAAAGATGAACCTTTAGCTAATATTGTTAGAGTTATTACGCATATAGGAGTATACATTCAAATCGTGTAGAAGGTATAAATAAAAAGCTAATATCTCCGAGCCCTACTCCTCAGAGGTATCACATGTGACCATGACTAGTTCTGGTTCTGGGAGTTATTCACAATGCATCTAAGTTGTTTATTTAGCTCAGAAAGGGCACACGCTCTGAATGCTTATTAAAAGCTTGAACTGGGTATAAAATGGTGTGGTGAACTGTGTTACCTTAACTAAGAGGAACTGCCCCATCAAACCTTTTGGAAACAGGCTTTATTGAAATTTTCCACGGAGAGCTCTAAAATGCTGATCTTTATATAAAAGTTGTTTTTAGTACTGGACACAACCATAATAAACAGCTTCACTGCAACCATCACTAGACATACATTAAAATATTCAGGGAAATCTATGTGAATAAACTTCATGCCTTGTAAAACCTGAAGAACCTTTTAAATCAATGTGATGTTAGGATGTTTCAAGAAATAAATTTGCATTAAGGCCAGCTCTATCAGAATTCATGAGGGTTAGATTGTGGCATAAATGTGCATACTATAAATGCTGCAGGAACACCGAGAAAAAACATCTCAGAACGGATAAATTCCTTGGATGTACTGTTACCGCCTCATTATTCTGGGATCATCATGAAAGCATTCATTAGCACTGTCCTCTCTTACCTTTCAAGCACATAGCTGAACTCAATCAGAGCATGTTTCCTGGCATTAAAAGTAAGAATTCAAGTAAGAAAAAAAAAAGTTCTATGAGGATGAGGCAAAAAATAAATAAATAAAAATCAGCAACTGATTAAACTAAGCCACTGTGAAAATGTTAAGTTGAATAGCTGGCTTAGTGTTGGATTCAACTCCCCGTCCCCACTAAAATACAACTGACTGGTTGACTCAACTGTTTTACTTTTCAATTAATATAGATAGTAATTCAACTTGGCCAACCATCTAACCAGCAGAACAGAATCTCTCAGCCTCGGGTTATGACGCTATCAAATAACAGGCAACCACTCTTCTGTGGGCTACCCTCTTTTTCCCATTTTTTTAAAATAAAAGAATGACGTTTATTTTATTGAGCATTAAAAATTCAAAATCTTTAAAAAAAGAAAGAACTCTTTACAATCCTTAGGCTGGTGAAAATAATATACAGATCATCCCCATGCTTGAAACTACTCAGTGTAATGTTATGCCCATGAGGCCAAACTGGGAGAACTTACTAGAGACTGAACTATAGAGCCAAGCACACTGCAAATTTTCACCGTGCCTTTGGAGTTAAGAAGAGGCTCTTTGGTCTCTGCATTATTCAAAAAGACCAGATTTCTCTCTACTTCAGATTACAGATAGGATATAATGACAGGTTATCAATATCAAGTGTGATAGCTAATTTTACGTGTCAACTGACTTAAACCAAAGCGCCTAGTTGTTTGGTCAAACACTAGTGTAGATGTTGCTGTGAAAGTATTTTTTAGATGTGATTCACATTTTTAATCAGTAGACTCTGAGTAAAGCAGATCATACTTCATAGTGTGGGTGGGGCTGGTCCAATCAGTTGAAGGCCTTTTGAGCAAAGACTGAGCTTTCCCTAAAGAGGAAGTCTGTCTCAAGACCACAACATAGAAACCCCCTCTGAGTTCCCAGTCTGCTGGCCTGTCCACAGATTTTGGAATTCTAGCACCTACAATCCTGTGGGCCAAATTCCTTAAAAATAAGAAACGCTCAACAGGTAAGTAGGTAGGTAGGTAGATGACAGAGAATAAATACATCCCGCTGGTTCATTTCTCCAGAGAATCCTGAGTAATATACCAAATTGGTATAGACTTATTACCTCTTAGATAAAGACTTTTATTACCTAAGGGGATACTAAAAGGGAGCTGTGGAAAAAGTCAAGGGGGAATTGACTGAGCACGGTGATTAAAGGAGCTCCAGGGGGGAAAGGAGCAGCAGTGGAAGCGGCCCCCATCCTGTGTGTCCCCTTCAGCCGGGAGCTGTGTGCCCTTCAGTCCCGTGGGTGAGCTTCTAACGCTGGGCCAGAGGCTGTGCGGAGGGGGTGCGAGGGATCGGGGGGTGGGTGCCTCACAACCGTGCCAGCCGAGTCAATCATCCACGAGACTTGGTTAAATTAGCATCATACACTGGAACTTTGTGAAAACCTAACTACGCTTTACGTGCCCTTTGACCTCACCTCTGCCCTCCCCCACGGCCACCCAGCCCAAGTGATCTAGAAAAAGCCCTTGTAAAAAGTCTCGCTCAGCAGAGCAGAGGAGAGAAAGAAAGACTGGTACATCTTTCCTTTACAGAAGGAATGAGCCTGCACCCAGAAAACAAGCACCCAGAAAAGGGCAGTGCCCCAGGACAGGGCGCAAAGAGAAAGCAGTGAAGTTGGCATGGAGTGTAGACACCCTTACACACCTCTTCGAGTTTCACCAAGTCCACTGCTTCTCTTAAAAATTTTTTATTTCACATGGAAACAAAGACTAAGATGTTCCCAAATGACGGACTCATAACTAACAGCTGCACAGTGATTACAGTTTGTAAAGCACATTCATACAACCTTTATCCACACAGCAGTCTCTAAGGTTGACAGGTCAAGTCCTATTGGTAGTCCCCCTTCATCGCTGGGAAAACTGAGGCTCAGTGTGAATTTAATTTGCCACAAAACGGAGCTGGAATGTGAACCCAGATTTCTGATTGCAAGTCCCAGGTTTTTCACTCTCAGTTTAATATTGTTACTATCAACATTGGTGTTCACTTCTATCAGTATATCGGTGACATGTGAACTCCGGCAGGCTAAGCTCTCTGTGACTCAGTTCCCTTAGCGTAAATGGAGATAATAACCGTGCTTGCTTTATAAGTAATATAAAGCATTGAAAGTGCTTAGCAAAGGGCCTGACACATAAAAAACACTCAATCAGTGTTAGCCACTATTATCTCAGTGACTAAACGCAATGGTTGTGTCATCAGTTTAGCCATTTCCTGCCCAGTAAGTTTTAGAAAAATATAGAAAACACAGTAGCATCTAATAGACACAGCACGTTGTGTTTGCTTCAAATCAGGCGTCAGAAAACTACAGCTCAGACCAGCCTCACACTTTCTCAATAAAGTTGACTTGAACACAGGCCTCCCCATTCCTGGACATATCATCCATGGCTGCTTTTGTGTCTATAGCAGAGTTGAGTAGATACGACAGAGGCTGTGTGGCCCCATGAGACCTAAAATATTTACTATCTGGCCCTTACAGAAAAGGTTTGCCAACCTCCGCTTTAAATCAGTGATGAAAATGGAAACCAAACAAACGAACAACCCCACAAGGTGAGGGAGAGGGAAGTGGGGACACCGGAAGGGTCTCTGAGCCATCTGTGAATCAAGGAAGCCACAGAGCTGGTTTTCCAGTTCTGTTTTCCAATCAGGAAACATTCCCTGAGTATTTACAGCATGCAAAGCTTCACTTTCTACCAACAAGATGCACTCATTAGCCCTCCTACAAAATTTTGTTTTGTTTCCAAAAGCATTTGGAAAGTTATAGCAACTTACACAATGACTTTCTGAGCACCTGTTTCTTAAAGAGTGGAGAAGAGAGGACCAGGGGTGCTGGAAGCAGAGTAGGTACTCAGGAAATGATAACACTGACAGCACAGTAAGAGCTTTGTGTATCCTAACACTCAGTGCGGGGAACCACTTGGGGGAATTCCCTGCTGCCCCCCAGAGCAAGGTAGCTAGTTCACCCTGCTGACCCTGCAGTATGGTTAGCCAAGTCATCCAAATGAGAGCAGTCTGAAAATCCAGATGTATTCTTTAGCTTGTTTACAACCCAGGCAATAGTAAACCAGCATACACTCAAACCCAGACAGAACCCAGCAGCTCTACCACGTCCTGCCAGCTGCGTATTCTTGGCAAATTATTCAAATTCTCTAAGCCTGTTTCCTTTTGAGAAAAATGAAAATAAATACCTACCTCACAGAGTTGTTTAAAGATTAAATGAGGTAATATGATGGTTGTTATTACCATCTGTTTTTCCATGAAGACTATTACCGGCACTTACAATTTAGCTAACCATACTCACCCCCAGATTAGAGTCTCTACTGGACAGGACAAACAAATGATGTCACTTCAATATAAATCTAGTCAACAGGCATCTATGGATTATCTATGGTGTATGAGACACTAAGGTAGGCACTACATGGAGCACATAATGAATGAAATGCGCGCAGGAGGAAATAAGGCATATCCACACAAAAATCTGGTTCAAGTGAACTATCTTATAATAAAAAATAAGCAAACAGCTAAACGGAACTAAAGATTCTTATCAGGGTGAGGAATGTCATAAAAAAGTAGCATTTAAGCTTGCTTTGGAGAATCTAAAAGCAGAGATGGACACTCTAGGGGCAGGGAATGGTGTGGGTGAAGACAGAAAAAGAGAAACAGAGTGAGTTCAACAGAACAGGAGGTGGTACCATTGGGAGGGACCTGAGGGCGAGGAGACCAGAAGAGCATCGCTAAGCCAACACAAAGGGCCGGCTGCCGGGCCAAGGGCAGGAATGCAGGGTCTCTGGTCAGCTGGTCCGTGGTTCCCCATGTAATCCGTTACTGATAATAACCTGTGAACGATTCCCTCTTACATATAACTTAGAGGAGATCCAAGGCACCCTCCGACATAACATTTCTCTCATTAACTTGGATCTTCTTTCTAGAGTGGGAGAGAAAGGGGACAACTCCCTGTAGGTACCAGGGCCGGGCCTGCCCCATCACCAGGCCTATCTTCAGGAAGCCCAGAAAGAAAACGCCTTGAATGGATTGGCTTCCCTACAAATTTTGGTCTGTTTTCATAACATTTAAGAATGCATGGACATGGAAGCGCTTCTTACACGTGAGTGTGCTTGGCCACACATGTTATGACAGAGAGCCTGAAAGATGAGGGGGGACAGCAGAGTGCAGGGACAGGGCAGGGACAGAAGGAAGCAAGCCTTCGTCAACTTCCACTTCTCACTAGCTGCCTGTCACTGGCCTTCCTCCCCCTTACTGACGGGGATGCCGAGCCTTGTGGGGCGCATGCAGAGGACAGGGGAGCCCAGGCGGGGAGTCAGCCTTCGAGAAGCATCCAATCCAGCCAGCATCAGAGCCGTGTCCTGGAACGGCCTCTCTGGGGCACAGGGGTAACTAATGAGAGGCAGAAACCAACCAGAGGCAGAGGGCCGACAAGAGCCTAGTACAAGAGCCCAGGACTGTGGGGGCTGAACAGCAGCAGTGTGACTAGAAAGAGGGGAACTGTAGGAGAGAAAAAGAATAAATTAGTTTAAAATTAGGGAAAACAATTAGAAATTTTATTACAAAGCCAAGTAAGGAGGAAAAGTGCCACTAACAAAGCAGAGAACAGGACTGGGGGAGCGGGGAGAGACAATGAGTTTAGTTCAGTTTCATTGAGTGCCAGCAGCCTGAAAGGAGAGGCTGTCTCCCCTGGAAACAGCCAGAGCTGCCCCCTGCTGTCTGGGGAGCTGGGGCTGGGCGGAGAGGTAAGGGGGAGGGCGAGTCACTTCCCGCTGAGTCAACATTTTAGTGCTACTGTTGACATGACTGGCCCTGCACAGATTCCTGCCACAGCCGCTGGCACGGCTGCCACCACCCACCACTTTGCTGCCTGAGTCTGCTGGCACAGTTAGAGGAGGGGAGCCATGGAGAAGTTCTGCGTGTGTGCGCGCGGGCGTGAACGCGTGAGTGCACATTCCCTTGCAGGGGCCCATGCCTGCTGTGTATCTGAGCCGCTCACTTACAAAAACATTTCAAAGCATCTTGGAACATAGAGCTTCATGTCGTTCCTTCCTTCCACATGAAAATATAGTCTGGTTTTTGATAATAGGTTTATAAAGGCTTGACTCTAGACCTAAACATTAATTATCTAGAATAATAAAGTTCATGAGTCTTTATAAATATTAAATCATATTGAAAATAAATCAGAGGGGCCCTGGTTTAAGAAGAGGAACAAAACACACCCATGTGCCCCCCTTCTCCCCCAAGGTAGACAGCAGATGGGATGGACTGGCACACAAATTAGAGCAGAAGAAATCACAACCCAACACACCAGAGGAACCTGGGTTCTTTCTAGAAGCCCAAAATTCACAAACTCAAAGACGCCTGCAGTGATTATCAGGGTAGTTCATTAAAGAACTGCATTCAGAACAGCTTGGAAAACCATGTCCCTCCCCCCGCCCCCAATAACCTTTAAGCTTCCACCCAAAGCCTGAACTCTGCTTGCTAAAAATGTGAGTGACCTGAATGAAAAAGGTTCCTGTCAGGAGTTTTGATGCCAGAGAGAGACTAAGAAACTCTAGATCTCATCTGCAGACAGAGAAAAGAAGTCAAGAAGGCAGCTCTGACCAGGACCTCACAAAGAGGAAGTCTTCTCTAACATGACCTGGTCCCAGCCTGTCCCCCTGAGCACTCCCACCCATCAGCCTGGAGGTTTGCCAGAGCAGGAATGATCCATCCCTAACCCAGAAACAGAGCGTGGCCCCTCGTGTGGAGAAGCATTGCAAGGAAACAGATCCCCACAACCACGATAAAATCACTGACCAGCTGCCTGTTCCAACCTTGACTCATGCTAATAAATATGAACATTACAAACAGACCACAGTGGACCACGTGGATGTTTGAAGAAAACCCAGAGCCAAAAAGCGATGACAAAAGATGACCAAACAGAATTAATGAGCCATGAAAAAAATAAAATATAGATCATTCTGAGAATAGAAGAGTACTTGAAAAATTCTCCATTCTCAAAAAGATCTATATCCATAAAACAGGAGAAGATTGCAAGGAAAAAGGAGTATAGTGGGATTGGATTTTTCCCCCTTCACAGCCTTTATTTTTCTCATCACTCTTGAAATAAGGGAGTACAAAGCAAGACTGAGAATGCAGAGCTGAGTGATGACAATATGAAATAGGGGACTGCTGATCCTACTACAAAGAGCGATAGCAAAATGAAGTTGGACCTTCAGGGTGGTGATGAGAGTAAGTGTGGAGAGAGTAGGCGATGTTGAGGGAGGTGATGATTCTGAGCATCTAGGGGACTTGAGGAGGACAATAACAAAATGTTTGCCCCATCACATTCTGTGCTCAGAGTGCACTCATAATCAGCTATGGATAAGAGTGAGTTAATTCTAGGTATAGCAAGATATAAAAATAGGGTTTCAAAAAAATAGAATAAAGCAACAAATTCTTAAAAATTAAAAGTATGGTTACCAAAATTGAAAATTAAACAGATTAATAAAGTTGACATGACAAAGATCTAAGAAGTGGCGTCCTTATGTTTAAATGTAGTGTTAAAAGGTACAAAATAGGAGAGAACCTCAAAGACATGGAAGATAGAGCAGTAATCCAATGTCTATCAAAAAAATTCAAGAAGGAGAGACTTGAGACAATAAGGGGAAGAAGAAAACCAAAACTGAACATTCTACCAAGCTGAAGAAAGATGAGACTTTAATGAAAAGGCCTACTGAAGACTTTTGGAATTAAACAAAGGAAATGCTCACACCAAGAGACATGTTAGAGAAGTTTTATCATTCAGAGGAGAAATAATAGAAGGAAAAGCCAGGTGACTTCAAAAAAATAAGACTCAGACTGAAAACAGAACTTCTCTTTAGCAGCAACTAAGTCTAAAACACAGTAGAGTAGTATCTTCAAAGTTCTGAGGGGGAAGGAATTCAAACCTAGAATTTGATACTTAGTCAAAATATTAACAAATATGAAGGCAAACTTTTTGGACATATGAGAGATCAGAAAATGTAGAACCCTCCTACCCATTCCAAAAAATTACCCAAGGATATACTCCAATCAAAAGAAAAAAGAAAAAAAAAAAACACAGGAGAGATTGATCCAAAATAAAAGTCGTCTATGCTTTGTAAAGTCTTCTTTGAGATTCATTGTATAATTCTAGTAAGTAGTATTTTACACAATATTTTTGTGCATGCTAGTTGTATAGTCAACTTTTATTTAAAACATGAATACATTTTATAACTATAGAGTAGTAACTGCAAATCTTAACAATCTTAAAGCTAAAATATAACAAAAAATTAGAAGGTGGAAAAAATAAACAAATAAGTAAATCAATTTACAGAGACACATATATTTAAAGGAATAAAAATGTTTAAAAACTATAGCAATTTAGAAAAGTTCTTAGAGATATATATCATGGCTTGGAAAGACAGTCATAGTAGATTATGTGAAAAACAGCAAGTTGTAGATCAGGTGATATATGATCCCAATTGTATAAAAGTAAATTATGTGCATATGTGAACATGCCCAGAAAATATCTAGATTCGTGAAACTGTTTAACAATGTTTATCTACTGGGGAGTGGTTTTAGAGAAGTAAAACAGCATAGTTTTTGCTTCTTAATTTATAAACTTCCTTATCATTTAGATTTTTTAAACAAGCCTGTTTACCATAAAATTAAGAAAATAGACTATCATCTGTTACTCCTAAACGAGAATTCAATCTCTGCATCTTTATAGAAAGTCCTACAACAGTGTATGATTTAATTATTAGGTTGACTTTTAACAGAGTGCTTGCCAAGGCAACATTTATCTCTAAATGGAAGTACTGACTGCACACTATCAAGCACCCTAACAATTTCATAATGAATGAGCTATTCTGTTTATTTTAGGGAAAAAAACTAAACTGTATCTGTAAAGGAATTATCTTCTTTGCATGTTATTTACACACTTCTTGTCCTACCGTCTAAAATTCCTAGCCTGAATTGACACATCCAGTGGTTTAATTGGGTAGGGATTGAAAGAGAATGTGTCTAATTCATTTCATGTTGCTTTTCAAACTAGCCATTAATGATTGGAGGATCCTGTCTGCATCCAGGGAAACAGTACATCTGCCTTTTACTACGAGTATAGTCAAGAGATCATCCGAGACTATCTAGAGGGACTATCAGGTACCACAACTTTGATTTCTGAAAATCAAAACTCAAAAGCCTGCCTGAAAAGAAAACGGCAATATGTTGATTTCAAAATTTGTCTTGAACAAAAGTAATTATGATAAAATGTTATGTTCAGTATTATATAAATTGGCTGGGGTGGGAAAAAGTGTAGCAGAAATGGAGTTAGTGATAATTCAGCTAAAAATGCCTCAAAAGAACTTTGAACAAATAGCCACAATGAGTTGTTCTAAATATCACTAAACTACAATGAGTTATCCTAAAAAATGCTCAAGACAATAGGATTCTCTGCACTGACTCTGATGAATATCAGAATTCTCCACAGATTCTATTTGCTTAAACTCACCTAGGTTATTGGCTACTAAATCATGTGGTAAAAATGACAATTTAAACTTGAAGTAGTTATTAAGATCATTTATGTATACACAGTAGAGCAAAAAATGAAAGATATATTTTATCACAGTCCATTGTTATGCAAATGAAAATCTGGTTAATTAGGTCCCTTATTTTGAGGATCATAAAAATAGCAACATAATGATGTGTGAGGCTCCCAAGCCTGGTCTAAGACAAATTTTAGAATGTTTTCTACAATATTTTGAGAAATGCAGCATCATTGACTCAGGTAGAGAGAGTCAAGTAGAGTTAAAGGACAACTTTCATTTGAAAGCATAGTTTTGACATTTGTTTTTTAAAAATCCAAGTTTCTTCACTTTATTGTAAGGATTCATGTATGAAAGCAAGCATTGAAACTTAAAATTTTACTCTGCCAATGAAAACCATTATCAGGTGGAGGCACTTTGGCACATAATACATTTTGAACTTGTAGCATTTTTTAAACTTGAAAACAGAAACCAAAAGGATGTGGAAACCCTGTGGCCAGTGCCCCTGCCGGGGTCCAGTCATAAGAGAATTCTTCCAGCAGAAAGTGGGAGGAATTTCCCAAGGAAACGTGGAGAACGCTTTCATCAGAGAAAAAATATCTAAAAGGAAACTATGTTCCTTTTACCTCTTGTGGAAGAGTCTAATATTCAACTTCCAAAAGAGTTGCATCTTTTTAAAGATAACACAGGGGGGAGAGGGCAGAAAAGAGTATTAGTGAGAATCAAGGCAATGGCCCCTCAGGACCCCAGGATGGCCCAGAGGGGCCAAGTACCACACAGGCACTGGCCGTGATGTCAGGGCTTCGTTCCAGGTACCGCTCCAGATCCTGGAGGTGTCATAGTGAACAAAACTGATAAAAACGCCTGCCCCAGGAGAACTCACAGTCTGCCCGCTCCATGGATTGATAAACATTTGAAAACATAGTTCATACATGTGTAAGACATATAATTCAATGTTTTGTGCTCACACAAAGTAGTGGACAGCTTATATTAATGCATGTTTTCTAATCAGGGGCAATTATCATCTCTTAGGGGCAAAACTTAGTTGTAGGGGATCAGAAACGCTTAGATATTACATGGTTTGTGGTCTTCCAAAGCTCAAGCTACCAGATGAAAACTTCTCCTTTTTAAAAATGTATCTTTATTGTTGAAGGTATTACAGATGTCCCCCTTTCCCCCATCGACCCCCTTCTACCCCTCCCCCGCCCCCCAGGCCTTCAGCTTAGAATTTAATTGTTCTCACCAAACTGAATTAAATTAAATTGAATTTTTCTACTGGGGGACAATAATAAAAAACATAAAATAAACCATTGAGACACCTAGTGAGACGGTGCCGAGCGCCCTGGGAGCATGGGTCTCAGCCCCGCCGCTCGCGGCCCAGGAACTCGCGCGGCCGACTGTGCGCCCTCTGAGGGCTGCGGCCCCCAGAGCCGGTCACTGGGCCGGGCCGCCCACAGCGCAGCGGGGCGGGGCCCTTCCGAGCGGGCAGGCCGGGGGGCGGGAGGGCTGCAAGGAGCCTGCGATGCTTTCGCCCAAGAAACGTTTTTTGCAAAAGGAGCAGCTCAGGGGGAAGCCCGCGCCGAGCGGCGGGCGGGCAGGGCGCGTGCCCGCAGCAGCGCCCCCGCAGCCCAGAGGCGGCGCTGGCACCGGCGCCCGGGCCTGGCTGAGTGAAGGCCCCGCCCCGGGCACGGCTGGGGCACCGCCCGCGCCACCGAGCAGGGAGGGCCCGAGGGGCCTTTCCGCTGCCTCGGTGCCCAGGCCCGGCTCCCCGGGGCGTTTACACGGACACGCAGGGGAGGGTTCCCCAGCCCTGAGACTCGCTCCTGGCCCGCGAGCCCCCTCGCGCTCCTCTGCACCCCCTTCCGCCGCCCCGCCGACGGGGCGCCCCTGCCATGCGTGGGGATGCTCTAGCCACACGCTCACACCCACTCACACCCACACCCACTCACACCCACTCACACCCACACTCACACCCACTCACACCCACACCCACTCACACCCACACCCACACCCACCCACACCCACTCACACCCACTCACACCCACACCCACTCACACCCACCCACACCCACTCACACCCACCCACACCCACTCACACCCACACCCACTCACACCCACACCCACACCCACTCACACCCACACTCACACCCACTCACACCCACCCACACCCACTCACACCCACCCACACCCACTCACACCCACCCACACCCACTCACACCCACACTCACACCCACTCACACTCACACCCACTCACACCCACCCACACCCACTCACACCCACCCACACCCACACCCACTCACACCCACTCACACCCACTCACACCCACTCACACCCACTCACACCCACACCCACACTCACACCCACTCACACTCACACCCACTCACACCCACCCACACCCACTCACACCCACCCACACCCACACCCACACTCACACCCACTCACACCCACACCCACTCACACCCACACCCACTCACACCCACACCCACTCACACCCACACCCACACTCACACCCACATTCACACCCACACCCACTCACATCCACACACACCCATGCTCACACCCACGCCCACACTCCCACGCCCACACTCACACCCACATTCACACTCCCACACCCACACTCACACCCACACACACTCCCACTCACACCCACACCCCCACACTCCCACTCACACCCACACCCACACTCCCACACTCCCACTCACACCCACACTCCCACACTCCCACTCACACTCAACCACTGTGTGTGCCCTCGGTGAACAGCAGTTCTCCCCAGTGTGGCTTTTGTGTGACTTTCATTTTCCGGGATTCTGAGTGATTTTTCAAACGATGATCTATCTGTGACATATGTGTTGACATGTATTAAGCCAGAATATTCATTAAAGAGAGTTTCCAATTCTCTAATTATGATTTGAAGCGTATTATTACAGCAGAGACTCTTATTTGCCCACCAAATTTCTATTTTTTGTTATTATTATTATTATTATTATTATTATTATTATTATAGCTCAGATTTTATTTTAGGTGCAGTGTGCCTAGAGTCCAGCTGTTTCCCAGAGCCCCCTGCAGCCAGATGGAGCCCATGCTCTGACCTTGGAGACATAAGAGAAAGTGCTGAGCAAGGTTTCCGGGAAGGCGCTGACAGGGGCTGTGTCAGCAGGCGGTGTCCCCGCTGACTTTCCCCCTCGCACTCGCCGTGGCCTGTGCAGCTGCGGCTCCTGAACTCCCGCAGCCACCCTGGGCCAGGGGCCGGCCTTGAGCACGCAAGCCCTGGGCTAGGGCAGGGGCAGAAAGTCAGGAGGCGCTCGGACCGCTTTGCTTGCGGAGCTGCTATCCTGCTGTACAAATTTATCTTATGTGAGGGCAAGATAAGCTTTGTCCTGTTTAAACCGCTACTCTTTGGGGGTTTGTTGTTATATGTGGTTGATTCTAATCCTAAGATAGTTATGTTTGAAATAGGATTTCTTCCCAACAGACACTGTTTCTTATGGCTATATTCTTTCTTATTTCATTAAAATATTCGTATGTATAAATACTTGAAGCTTGTAGGATAGCTTAAAACATTTAAGTGTAGCCAAAATCTCTAGTTTTTAATTAACTCAGAAAAATTGGCAGGAGCCGATATAACTCAAGAATATTTTTTCTTAATTGCAACAACATATAAAAACAAAAGCAAAGAAATGACAATCAAATCTCAATTAATTTAGATTAGTGGCAATAAGATTATTTGAGAAAAAAGATATAAAAGCATAAAGACATCACATAACACAAGTAAAAAGAAATACATGTGCTGAATGTTTAAAATGCATTTTAAATAGTTGTGTTTAGCCTAGTTTTGCAAAATGCCAGGTTATCTCATGATTTTGTTGTATAGTTATATAATGGTCATAAAAGTTAAACTCAAAATTAATTATATCAATAACTTCAAACTAAAAATGTATAAATCAAACTATAAAGCAAATAATATTAGCCAATACTTATTGAAAGCTGATTATGGGCCAAGGTTGTCCAAAGACAGAGATCATGTTCTTAATCATTCTAATATACAGACCCTCTCAATGTCTATGTCATATGGCAGGAGAGGGGGAGGAGAGGTTTTTTTAAAGTTCTAACAGTGATAAAATACTACAGCTCTTTTAAAATGCACAATCACTTTTTTAGCCTACTTTAAGAGCTTCACATAGGAAAGCGCTCTAGAACTGAACGTTTCCCTAATACTAAACTACTCTATTATTAACTTCCCTCTGCCTCAGTTTACTCATCCACAAAAGGGGACCAAAAAAGCACTCAGCTGAGTCCATACAGGCAAAATGCTCGCAACAGTGTCCGACTTAGTTAGCCACTATCTGCCAAATGGGCCAAGCATCGCAGCTGCGCTCGCATTCCTCTTGCGACAGCTCGTATGGTAGAATGGCAGTTCCTTGAAGGCAGGGACTTTGTCAGTCTTGTTCTAGAGTATATTCCCACTCATGGAACAGTACTCAACATGTAGGAAGAACTCATTAAATAACTGCTAAATGAATGAAACTCTTTGTGCTCTTAATATAAAGGACTATAGGAGCCTAAGGTAAACCTGTTTCTATTTCATTATTCCACAGCACTTCATTGATTTATCGATTTACCTTCTTATAATATGTTTATGTTTATAATCTTACCTAAAAGTCAAATTTAAAGTTTTAGATAAGAGAAATGACCTCTGAATTTAGTCACTTTATCTATTACTTTTTTGCCATGCAATGCCTATTTCTTTTTCATATATCTTACATAAAGCATCATACTCCCTCTTTTATTGTAGTGAAATATAGATAACATGAAATTACCCTTTTCACCACGTTTAAATGTACAGTTTAGTAGCATTAAATACATTAGGACTGTTGTGTAGCTATCGCCACGGGCCATCTCTGGAATGTACTTCCTTTAGAAAAATTTGGTTAACTAGGCCAATAATAACCATTGCTCCAGTTTTCCTGATCACTTTTATACTAAAGATTGTTTTTCAAGCTTTCTTTTCTGCAAAGCCGACCCACAAGTGTTGGAGGGGAAAGTGCAAAAGTTCTTCTTGTGTATTTGGGAACAGCAAACCTTAAAACAGCTGATCAAAGGCAATACCCCTCAACTCTGGGAAGAGAGGGAAGGGAAGCCTGGTATTTCCTCTTTCTGTCCTATTAACGTTGAATAATAATTCACTCTTACCAGCATTGGTTTTTCAAATCTTAGAAATAAGAAGCAAAACATATATGTGTGTGTGTTATATGTGTATGTGTGTGTATATATATATATATATATATATGTATACAGGACAGATTAATCATATTATATAGTCACTAATATAGATCAGGCAATTCTATAATGAGAATAAATTACTAATTTTCTTTTTGATTTCAGAATTGGGCAGAATAGCCAAAAATATAATCAATGGTCATATCTATCACTCTACTCTAAAAGCTCTTAATAAGTAGTGAACCTGGAAGGTTAACTATACAAGATGTCTTAAAAGTACTTCTGTAGGATGCTGTTCAATGAAAGGACTGAAACAGCTCTGCAGCCATCTGTACAAAACAACATTGGAACCACACCTCATACTGTAAACCAGGTTGAATTCAAATGGATCAAAGATATAAACGGAAAAAGGGAAACTATTAACCTGCCAGATGAAAACATTCCTTGGTGAGTTACAATTTTTTATAGGATACCTGCCAGGTAGATGTGTGGAACTGTTGACATTCTAAATCAACTTCAAAGCCAGGAGTTCAGTGAACCACTTGGGCTGGCAAAGGAGACAATATTCAGGAGTAAATGATTAGCCCAGCCTATATTAGGTGAGCCAAACTTTCCTCTTTAAATCAAAAGCTCCTGATTTCTTTTGCCTCGAAAATACAAGCACTTTTTATTTTTGGTATAATTTGTATTAGTTTCCCAGGGCTTTCATACAAGGTACAAACACTGCTTCAGAACAACAGAAATGTATTCTCACAGTTCTGGATGCCAGAAGTCTGAAATCAGGGTGCCAGCAGACCCATGCCCTCCCAGAAGGCTCTAGGGAGCTCCTTCCTTGTCTCTTCCAGCTTCCAGTATTTGCTGGCCATCCTTGGTGTCCTTTGGCCTAGAGATGGATCACTCCAGTCCATGACTGCCTTCTCCCTGTGTTCTCACATCATCTTCTCTGTGTGTGTGTCTGTCTTTGTGTCCAAATTTCCCCTTTTAATAAGGATTAGGCTCCACCTTAATGACCGAATTTTACCTTGATGACCTCTATAAAGACCCTATGTCCAAACAAGATCACATTCTGAAGTACTAGGGGTTAGGAGTTCAGCACAATTTGGGGGGTGGGACACAACTCAACACACTTCAATAGTAATATGTCTGTTTAACACATACATAGTTACAAAATCACTGGCATTCTCCATGCCAAATTCCTCCTGAAAGTAGCAGAGCCACAGGCCAATGTTCTCCGGGGGACACCCAGCACCACACACTGTCCACTACACTCAAGATGAACATGCAGATTCTGAGGCCCATACCAGACTCACTGAAACAGAACCCTGAGGGGGCAGGGCAAAGAAGCCCAAATGGGGTATTTTTCTCAAACGCTCTCAAGATTAGAAAAGAATTATTAATAGTCTTTGGGCCAACAAGCATCTAAGGGCTTCAAAGTTTCATGGGAAAGAAATATCAAGTAAGTATCGGCTTTCCCTGAGTTTCAACCAGAGCTTCCCCAGGAGCTGACTTGGAAACAGAACACACCAAAGACATTCTGCATGGCCATCCCGGGGGGACTGCCACCACTGCTCTAGGGTAATTCTACCCCAGTCTCAAGGCTCTCATTATAAAATGGTGGCAAAATCTAAACTGCTAATCTGACCCTTAAACATACACATCTGTCATCTCTTCAGGATGCCCCCCAGGCTTTCATGTCACATTCTCTTTCATCACCATGCCGCACTGAAACAGGCTGGGACACCACAACAGCCTGAGAGCAGGGTTGGCTGGTCTCATTACAGGTTGGGAATCAGAGTACTGGGTAGGCTTGCCAAGTCCCTGAAATCTGCAGGAACCTCCCAGAATAGCATGTGTTCCTTGAAGATGCTCCCAATTCCCACATTGAGGCATGGTGCCCTCTCTCTGCCCCCTTGTCCCTACCCATTCTAAGTTTCAAATTACACTCACTAAGTGAAACTAACTTGCAGCCAGCCAGCTAAAACCTTTTAAAGTCCTCAGAACTCAAGCTCTGTACATGCCTCTGGATATTGTTCTGTCCCTTACAAAAGAAAGTTTGGAAATGAGCCTCACTAAGGCAACGGCTGGAGAGGTCAGAGCAGCAGGTAGATTCTGAAGAGAGGTGAAAAGGAGTAACAGTGCAGCCTTGAAGAACACTTATACTTTATAGAAAAATTGAGCTCTGGCAGGGCTCAGAGATTTCTTAAAATCAGGAGATCCAAAAGTCACCTTTCACTTATTCATTCATTCAACAAGCCTTTCCTGGCTTGGCTCACTGTTCATTTGAATGGGGACGAGTAGTGGAGTCAGGAAGCTAATTACTGGATTCCTGGGAAACAAGGGAACAGAAGAAGCTTGAGCCCTGAATGACTAAGACAAACACAAACCCTCAAAGTCAACGCGAGACACTTCTGAGCAACCTGAGCGTGGGCCTAGTAGGAGGCATGTCCAGCAAACAGGGGTCCTCTCCTCCTGGGGCCAGCGCTGAGCAAGGAGGGAACCCAAAGCCGCACAGTGGGGAGTCGGGGTTAAGAAGGAGGGGGGCCCTTCCAGCGTTGAGTGGAGAGGGACTTGGGCAGGAGAGGGGAGGAAGGTCATCGAGTTTGCCACTAAGAGAGTGAGGAAGTGGTTACAGTAGCACGCTTCTCGTGACACTGAGCTCAACTGTCCCTTTCCCTTGATTTCCCTTCCTGGGCCAGCAGCCTCAGCGCACCCTTGCAGATCTGCACCAGTAGCCACTGAGGCCGCCAGGCTTCCACTTATCAGTGTTTAAAAGGCAATATGGGTCCCAGGGCTAGATATTTATCCAAATATTTACTTAAATAGGTAGACCTTGAACACAAACTTAAAGCATGAAATTGACCTTGAGGTATGTAAAATTATGGTGAATTTTGGAAAAGGCATAATTTTTCATAAGTCAAGTAATAGTTTTGTGACAATTCAAACTTCTGGGGGGAAAAATCAAATGTACTTTCATTACCCCGAAACTGAAAATCGGCCAGTCAATGATTCAATTGAGTATGACGTAGAAATTAAAAGTATAACAACTTTGGTGTCATATATGCTTCCCCTTTTGACCTTCAGCTAAATGATGTTACATTTATTGAAGAGTTTCACCATGTATAGTTTAATAGTATATTAAGATTTAGGAATCTAACTCCTTTAAAACTCAATCTCCATTCATGGATCGATTATGTAAAGTGCTTTTAAATATTAACAAATTTCAGAACAAACAATAAAGAGAAAAGCCTTCTCTATAGCTAGATATCACATAGCAGATACGTAACAGATCTTATAAAAAAAACACCCTTACTATACTTTAATTAAAAAGAGCTTTACTGCCCAGCCAGGTGTGGCTCAGCGGTTGAGCGTCGACCTAGATCTAGGCGATCGGGGTTCGATTCTCGGTCAGGGCACATGCCCAGGTTGCGGGCTCGATCAATAACTCTATCATCATTGATGTTTCTGTCTGTCTGTCTCTCCCTCTCCTTTCCTCTCTCTGAAATCAATAAAGATATATTAAAAATAAATTAATTAATTAAATAAATAAATAAATAAAATAAAAATAAAAAGAGCTTTACATTCCAGAATTGGAAAAAAAAATCCCTTGTCAGAGCTGGGTAGGCAAGTTTTAGCATTCTTATTGCTGCTGTTATTTGTAAATTGCAAAGGAGGAAAAATTAATTTCTTGATGGGATCTTTAACCAGGTCAAATATAAGTACTTTACAATTGGAACTTGACTATCACACTTGCATAATATATTTTATCATAATGCTCTCCACATCTTGATTTAAGTAAAGAGATATATCAAGTCAAAACATATGCCCCAGGTATTAAGAGATTAAAAAATTCAACTTATAATCATCAACATTTGAAAATTCTGACAAAACTCTATTAGTAAAAACAAGATACTTTTAGAGCTACTGAAATAGTCCAATGTGTTATTTTTATTAAAATTCATCACGCAAAATGAAGTCAATTAGGGGCTCCAGCCCAAGGTGGAGACATAGGAGACTTCTGAATTCACATCCTCCCACAGACATAATCAAATCTATAGCTATTTGCCAAGAAATTCCCTCTTTAAAAAATCCAAGAAACTAGGTAAGAAATTTCTAAATATTGGGCAAGTGAGAAAATAGCTACGTCGAAATGGGTAGGAAAGACTATAAAACACACTCTTGCCATAAACTCCATCCCTGGTACAGTGACATACGATCAGGAAAGAACTCACAAACCCTAGCTTCTTCCTAAAATGAAGGTTTTGAGCCCAACATCTAGCACCTAAATTTTTAAGACTTCCACTCCTAAAACACTTAGCTCCAAAAACCAATGGGGCTTGCACCCATGAGACCCATAGGACTATAGTGAACTATAGTGTAGTAATTTTGGTGGGGAAATCACTTATAAAGGTGGAGCAGATGTAACTGAAAGAAGTATACAAAACATTTCATCTAACAGCAGCAGAATATACAATCTTCTGAAGCACACAGGAAGCATTCTTCAGTATAGATCACATGTTGGGATACAAAAAAAGTCCTAAAATTTAAGACTGAAGTCATATCAATTTCTTTTCCTATCATAATGGCATGAAACTAGAAATCAATTACAAGAAGAACTGAAAATTTTATACGTGTGGAGATTTCTGAACAGCCAATGAGTCAAAATGGATTAAGCATTTTTATGTAAGACTTGAAACTATAAAACTCCTAGGAAAAACATTGGGAGTCAGCTTCTTGATGTTAGTCTTGGAAATACTTGTTTGGATTTGATACCAAAAGTGAAGGCAACAGAAGCAAAAATAAACAAATGGGACTACATCGAACTAAAAATCTTCTAAACAGCAAAGAAAACCATCTACAAAAGGAAGAGGTAACCTAAAGAATGAGAGAAAATATTTTCAAATCATATATCTGATGATGGATTAATATCCAAAATATATAAAGACCTCATACAGTTCAATAGCAAAAAAGAAATAAATGAATTTTAAAAACTGATTAAGAAATTGGCAAAGAAAATGAATAGACAGTTTCCCAAAGGAGATATACAAATGGCCAATATGTACACGAAAAGGTGCTCAATATCACTAATCATTAGGGAAATACAAATCAAAACTACAATGAGATAACACCTCACACCTGTACAATGGCTATTATCAAAAAGACAAATAACAAGTGTTGGCAAGGGTGTAGAAAAAGGGGAACCTTGTATGCTGTTGGTGGGAATGTAAACCGATGCGGCCACTATGGAAAACAGTATAGAGGTTCCTCAAAAATTAAAAGTAGAATTACTGTATTACCCAGAAACCCCACTTCTGGGTATGTATCCAAAGGAAATGAAAAGGGAATATCAAAGAGATATCTGCACTCCCATGTTCATAGAGGCATATTCACAACATCCAAGACATGGAAACAACCCGTGTCCGTCAACAAGTGAGTGGGTAAGGAAGCCATGGCATATATACATAGAATGGAATATTATTCAGCCATGAAAAGGAAGGAAATCCTGCCATTTGCGACAACATAGATGGGCGCTGAGGGCATTACACGGACTGACATAAATACTGCATGGCATCACCTACATGTGAAATCTTTTTTAAAATCCAACTCATAGAAATAAAGAAGAGAAAAGTGGTTGCCAGGGGTTCTGTGATGGGGCAAACAGGGAGAGATTGGCAAAAGAGTGCAAACTTGCAGCTGCCAGATGGAAACAGGCTAATGCAAAACACCGCAACTATAGTTGATGACCCTGTATTGTATCACTGAAATTTGTTAAAGAGTATAACTTAGCTGTTCCCTCTCTCACACACGCACAAAAAGATAAATGGGTTTCATTAACTAGGTGAGGGAAATCCTCTTACAGTATATATATGATGTACACTTTAAATATCTTATAATTTTGTCAATTACACCTCAATATTGCTGAACTTCCTAAAAAATGAAGTTAATTCACAATTTCTGTTATATTGACAGACATTCTGAGGATTATCTAAATGTCCAATGCAGGTTTTGTACCCTATAGCTAATTCCAGGTTCTTCTAGAATTGACTTTCTTGCTACTCTTGTTAACTAATGTTATTTTCTATTCCTTCTTTTTAAAATGACTATTATTGTTCTCAAATTATTACCACATAAATGTACTATTGTCTATATTAGATTTTCAGTGTGGGCTATTTTTTAAATGGCAGATGGTGTCTGAATGTAGAAAAGCTTTTCAAAATGTGACTTCAGCAGTTTTTCTGAAAAGTTTAACAATCATCTTCAAATTTTGACAGAAGACTTTCTTCTCTCTCATTTTTCACCCTTTTAAAATCAATGACTATTTTTATTCTGCTTGGTCGGACAAATAGGCTTTTGATTTACAACAGCTGTATCCTAACAGTACACACACACATATATTTTCTTTTTGCCTTTATAAGTGCTTTAAAACCATCAAGTAACAAGATGTAGCTTGGTCCAAGGATTTTGAAATCATTCAGGTCTTTCAAGCTACAATAATGAAGTTATAGAGTGGTTTTACTACACGTCTCATTACTACAAATTTGCTTAGTTCTAGGTTTAACGATGAGATGGCTAAGCATGGACATAATATTTTCCTTCCCTTTATTTCTGTCTCCATTTTATTTTTAAACTCAGAAGATTATTGTCATAAATTCTTTATCCACTGGCAATGTATTTGAATTTAATTTCAGCTGTTCCAAATACCCTTCAAATTTTTGTAATTATAAAAATGTCCTGATGGGAATCAACTGATAACTATAAAAAATATATATTTGCTTTCAGCAGTGCTCTGGAACTAATATTGCTAAGGCTTCAGGAGGGAAAATATATGCTCTTGTGCAATAAAACTAACAGTAACCAAAAGCTGACTCTCAGGGATAAGGCCAGTATTATTATTTATTAATTTTTCTCTTCTCCCAAAGTATGTAAAAAGGCAATAATGAATGTTAGGATAAAATCTATAAACACACTACATTAAGATTCCAGGATCTGCTTATTACAGATCTGCTTCACGCGAGAAGGCTACAGTAGGCAGGTGCTTAATAAAACCCTTAATTCAAAGCTGGCTGGAGCTTTTGTTAGCCAATCGGACCGACTTTACATACTAAACATGCCTGTTAACCCCACGCTGCTATATGCCCAGACTCTACGTGGGTGCCCTCTGTCAAGTTTGGGTCACAATATATGGCTCCTTATTCAAAGAACCGCATGTTAACATGTGTTTCTTTCTCTAAGGCCAGGTCTATGTTCACTTGGCCTGCAACAGATTGGTGAACTCTGAAATGCTAATAAGAAGCTCCATATTTATTTAGTTTAATAAAAAGCATCCTGTGCTTCGTAGGTAATAATTAATTCCACCAACAAAAAGAAACCAAATGAGACAATCTGTCTAAATCCATTGCTGATTTGATCTATAAGACCAGGAAAAAGATTTAACTTCCCCTTGCCTTGAGTCATCTGTTAGCTCCTGAATGGATATGTTGGGGCACTGGAGGAGGTCCCTTCCTACTCTCATTTCTTGTCCCTGAATAACAAGAGTGACGGTCAAGTTTTACAGGAAGGCCAGCTCCATCCGAAAGAATCAACTGAACGGCCAATGTCACTTCAGCCACTGTATCTTTCTACAGGCTCATCTCAGGAACAGGGTGGGAACCTAATTTGTCTATTGTATTACGTTTCTCCTAAAATATTAAGACTAGAGAGTTGAGTAAATAATTGGCAGTCAGTAAAGAAAACTACTATTATCTCTTTAGTCCACAAAGATCTTAAAGGAAAAAAAAATTAAGGTAAAATTATTTATTAATAATTGTGGTTTTCTGAACAAAAGTCCTCAATATTAAAAATGTATAGATCACAGATCATTTAACATTAAAAAATGTTGACACTGTCAACATATAATATTAACCATGTTTATCAGATAGTGTCCACCCCACATCTTTTGGTGAAAAACATGGGTTAAAAATAATGTCAGGTTAAAGACTTTAATCTTGCAGATTTGTATTTTAAAACATTATTTCCTCATTTCCAGGAGAGTTACAGTGTACTGATGCTAAAAATCAACAAATTCTGATGTAACTTTGAAATCAGATAACAAGCTCTTGTTTCCCACTGCTTCCCTCCCCTGTGACATCGCAGCCAGTTCGTGAATAGTCACTGACACGAGAAACAGAAAAGTCGAGCTTCGTGCGCTTACCTGGCACCCTCTTGGCCCAGTTGATCATGTGCACCAGCTCCCTGTCCGCGAGGTTGGTGAGCAGGCCCATCATCGAAGCCTCGCTGAAGGGCCGGGTGGGGTCGTACTCGGAATAGATTAGGGGGGGCTCGGCCTCCATCAGGGCACTGACCATCTGATCGGCCGTCAGGGATAGGGCGGGGCTGTTCTTCTTGGTGTGCTTGATCAGGAGCGGGCTGGGCCACAGGCTGGCGGCCCTCACGTCTCCCGAGGAGCCCGCTTCGCTCCTGCCCTCCCCGTCGTCTCTTTGGCGCTTGTGTTTCAACATTCTCCCTCCTCTCCGGTCTTTCCGTATCCCTGATAACACAGAGGAAAACGCAGCTTATTCTTTTTCACATGCACACTTTCATACCGAAACCTTCTTCATTACTAACAACCTTTTATTCTATTTAAAGAGACGCTTTGAGGCACAGGTATGCTGGTAAGTGTTTGACAACCAGCTGTTCAAGAAAAAAATTTTAAAGGCTTTGATTTGTAGCCTTCGCCAATTTCCATTGTGTAAATACTCCTTCCATGGCAAATTTCAAGCTACTTGTCTGACATCAAGCAGCTTACAAAACTCCTGAAAATTGAACAATAGGCTTTTGTGAGCCAGTACAAACTGGCTCTGACAAACTCTGTGTGTGTGTGTGTGTGTGTGTGTGTGTGTGTGTGTGTGTGTGTGTGTGTGTGTGTATAACAGACGCTACAAAAAGAACAGAGTTATAATTAGTTAACCTTGTAATATAGCTTAGCAGCAAACACTGCTTCTGCTATGACTGTTATTTAATAATAAGTTAATGCAACAAGGAGCTGGTTCTTTGAAAAGATTAACAAAATTGACAAGCCTCTGGCTAGACTCACTAAGGGAAAAAAAAGACTCAAAATCAGAAATGAAAGAGGAGAAGCCACAGACACAAGAGAAATACAAAGGATCATACAAGAATATAACAGACTGTATGTCACCAAATTCAATAACCTAGAAGAAATGGATAAATTCCTAGAAATATATAACTTTTCCAGACTGAATCACAAAGAACTGGAAAATCTAAATAGACCAATCAACCATGAGGAAATTGCAACAACTATCAAAAACCTCCTAAAAAGTAAAAGTCCAGGACCAGATGCCTTCACTAGAAAATTCAACTAAACATTCAAAGAAGGTTTAATACCTATCCTTCTCAAATTCTTTTTTTTTTTTTTTTAATATATCTTTATTGATTTCAGAGAGAGGAGAGGAGGGGAAGAGAGAGGGATAGAAACATCAATGATGAGAGAGTCATTGATCGGCTGCAGCCCACAACCCGGGCATGTGCCCTGACCGGGAATCGAACCCCGATCGCCTGGATCCTAGGTTGACACTCAACCGCTGAGCCACGCCCGGCCAGGCTATCCTTCTCAAATTCTTCCAAAAAAATTAAAGAAGAGGCAATGCTTCCTAACACATTTCATTAGGCAAACATAACCCTGATACCCAAACTTGGCAAAGATCACGCGCGCGCGCACACACACACACACACACACACACACACACACACATACTACAAGCCAGTATCTCTGATGACTACAGATGCAAAAATCCTAAACAAAATGTCAGCAAATTTAGCAACACATTAAAAAGACAATACATCACAATCAACTGGGGTTCATTCCAGGGCTACAAGGATGATTCAACACACACAAATCGATCAGTGTGCTACACCACATGAAGAAAATGAAGGGTAAAAATCATATGATTATATTGATAGACGCAGAATAAGCACTTGACAAGATACAACATCCATTTATGATGAAAACACTCAGTAAAATAGGAATAGGAGGAAGGTACCTCAACATAACAAAGACCGTGTATGACAAACCCTCAGCTAACATCGCGCTCAGTGGCGAAAACCTGCAAGTGCTTCCTCTAAGATCGGGAACCAGACAAGGACACCCACTCTCACCACTGTCGCTCAGCATAGTTCTGGAAGTCCTGGCCAGTGCAGTCAGGCAGGAGAAAGGAGTAAAAGGCATCCAAATGGGAAGGAAGAAGTAACGCTATCACTTTTTGCAGATGCCATGATTCTTTATATAGAAAATCCTAAAGATGCCACCAAAAAACTATTAGAAACAATAAACAAATACAGTAAAGTTTCAGGATACAACATGGATGAACAAAAATCCATTGCCTTCCTATGTACTAACAGTGAAATTTCAGGAAATTAAAAAAATAATAATCCCTTTTGCAATTGCAACAAAAAGAATAAAATATCTAGAAATAAACTTGACAAAGGATGTGAAGGGCCTATAAGACTTTAGAAGAGATTATACAAAAAAGCTACAAGACTTTATTGAAAAAGAATGAAGAACACAAAGAAAGGGAAAGATATTCCATCTTTAAAGGTAAGGACAGGTAGCTAGAAAGTTAATGAAACAAAATAAAATGTAGTATTACCGCCAACTTTAAAAGGTCCCAGTGTCATGCTATAGACAATCTAATTTCCAGAAAAAGAAATTTGGACTCAATTCAGGTACTACTAGTGAGAGTTAACAAATTTGTTTATCAAAGTATTTGTCCATTTGGTAAAAATCTGCCCAATACTTACAATGCACAGATGATGCAGCGGTAAACAAAGACAGATCATGTTACCCTCCACTAAGTTTTCAGCTTGGAGGGAAAAGACAATCGAACGTTATTGAGCATTCATTGAATGAATGAATGAATGAATGGTCCATAACATTCAGGATGAGTAATACAACAGAAGGGATGAGTAATACAAGAAGGAGACGAAAAACCTTCCCTAAGAGATGAAGTTACATTTGAGCCAAATCATGAAATTTCCTTTCCTGGAGAAATTTATAAGTAGACTAGCAATCAAATAGTTTAGATGTAGTACTACTTAAAGCAGAAAGTTGAACCGCCACACCTCTTTGAGTCTCACAAATATGTGATTCAAGTTGTTAAACATAAGTCAAAAATGACCATAGGTTTGGGATGTAGGACAATAAAATACAACTGGAGGGATGGAAGAGAGAGTTGAATATTTATAAAATTACCCAAGAGTCATTCAGTTAGCATTAACAAATGTTTTCTGTAATTTAACCCCAGGAGTGTTATATGTTTCAAATATCAAAGTCCCTTTAAAATGTACAAACAGAACAAAAATATAAAATGGTACATATTATATGGCCAACTGCACATGACAGGATCCCAGGAATGGCTCAGTGAGCAGGCATCCTTTTACTTGTAAGTAGTAACCATCACATTACCAGTGACATACCAGTGTCATTACCAGTTATAATATTGCACAAATATTTTACAGTAGTTCAAAACAAATCAAACTGGAATTGAGTAGAGGAAGGTGAAAGATGACCCAACTTCTTCTATTTTAGCCTAGGTTACATGAGAATTGTTATTCAGAACGTCTGATTACTAGCTGTGTCTCAGTTCTTAGTTATATAAAGAGATGGGACATAAAAGTGGCATGCATAATTAAAATCCAAAGATAAAATTAAAAATTCATTCTCTCCTCCTTACCAAGACATCTTCCAGTATTGCTTGTAGAGCAGAGACACAAATTGATATGTATTTTACTTAAGCTCATTTCCCTTTACCTAACTTATTTTAACTATCAATGAAAAAAAAAAAATCAAACTACCATCAGTTCACAGAGCAAAGGGCAAAAACCAATTAGCTTAAATGATGCAAATACTAAACAGACAGCCTCTTGATAGTCAAGACATTTATTTGTAGCAAATAGCATTTTTTGCTAATAATGCCACATAAACAAGAAGTATTGTCATTCAGTACACAAAAATGTCATCTTCTCGAATAGTTAGGTAAACTATTCAGCAGTGCAACACAGCTGTTGTGCAACGGGTATGCTAGTGTTCACACATTATTAGCTCTCAAGTTGTGTCACTCATTAGACAATATCGGCGTCAAAGCACATTGCTTAATTCCCTCTTTTTAAATTTTTAAGCTTACAATAATTCAAGGATTGCCCCATGGTTTCATGTGAGAGATTGAAAAAACAACTCTCTCTCATGCAGCAAGCCCAGCATACGTGTGAAATGCACCAGTTTTACATGCCGTTGGGTGAGGCTTCTCTAATAGCCTCGTCACCCCGTTGCAAGGGTTTGGAGAAGCTGAGTAGAGAGCCCCCATTTAGGAGCACTCAGTGTGAACCTGTGTGATTCCAATCCTCTAGGAAGTGTTAGCTTAAGGGAATTTTGTTAAACTGACAAACCCAGGCAATTGGACTGAGAATGAAAGGGAGGGAGGTGGCCCACAGGGCGCTCTCTAGGGAAGGCCTCTGGAATTTGGGAGGCATGCGGCGACACAGCACAGGGACTGACTGAGTCCTTGCAAGGAGACAGAAGCTGAAGACACTTCAACTGCTTCAACAATTACGTTCTGACCCTAAAATAAAAAGATCTGTCTTAATGTATCAAACCAGGTGTTTTGGAACACAACTTCTAGTTACTTTAGAGTTCATTTCATCATTTCTTTTTTCTTTTTCATTCTTTATATTCTTTGGCTTGGCCATTGTATCTCAGGAAAATTAATATACTACCTGAATATTCATTACTTAATATAATTCATTGGATGATTTGCTTCTAATGCATTCTACTTTTTAAATTCTCTTTTTTCTGAAATGACCTTTTTTCTTCTTAATACTATGTGCCTCTACAAGAAGCTAGTACGACTTCAGTGAAGTTATTTTTCCAGTTCCCTAAGACTACTTTAACATACTGTTAAATATTTCAAACACTTGCATAATAGCCTTTGTTTTGTTTCTCAATAATTCCGCATTATTCATGAGATACCGAAAAGCCAGACAAAGTGATACACTAAAAGCTTCTAATTCAACGTGTTGAAGAAAACAGGAGTGCTGATTAGTTAAGAATTAAGTAAAGGTAAGAACTAATGAAACTTGCTCTAGGAAATTCCCTGTCAGCTCTATTTCGCCTTCAAACACTAGCAGTGAATCCTATAAGGCAGGAACTGTTAGGTCCCCCATTTAACAGAGGAGAGAAGTTTAGAATAACTATCAAGCCCAAGGTCATGCCAAGGGCAGGACCTAGGTGAAACTTGAACCTAGGTGAAATATGTCATTATTGATTATTATTAACATTCTCCTAGCCTCTGAGCGCATCGGGTTAAGGGCACTGTGAATTACCCAGTTCGTTTTACTTAATGTTCTTTCCCTTCCTCTTTCACACCCGAAAATTCCCACAACCTAGAATATCCTCAGGGTCTTTCTTTAGTCCCTTCCTTACGGCTGCCATCCTAGTTCCCACCGCCAACCCTTCTTGCCAGCGTCAATGCCACAGCCCCTAACTTGTCTCCTCGCCTCCCTTCCACCTCCCTTCCAACCCAATCTACTGCCAACTGGTTAATCACACCCTTTGATCCCCTATTGTCTAAGCCTCTCGAGGACTTTCTTAGCCTGCAGCAGGGGCTGTTTAGCGGTGCTCTGAAGATGCCTGTGTCCTATGGGGGCATCACAGCTGGTGCAGTTGGGGGCATGTTTTTATATGTGGTGCTTGTATTTGGATGGGGGAATGAGTAGTAGAATTTAATCTAAGGAAGCAGTTTTTGTTACTCAGCTCCAGTCATACCAAGGCCCTCCCCGTGACCAATCATGTTACCCAAGCCCAGCATGGGTTCTCCTTGGTCTCAGGCCCCAGAGCTGCGCTCCTATTTGCTGTGACAATAGGGCCTCAGCAGCGATGGAAGGGAGCAGCTGCAGCAGTGCGACTGCAGAGCACTTCATTAATATGCTGGGCATGCCGGGCCCACCGCAGAGCATGTGCCCACGAGTCCACAACAACCCACGTTCCATCTGCCCCGTTGAGCTGATGTTGTCTGACCAAAGAAGAACTTGAAAACACAACTGCAGAATAACGTAATGATTCTTCTCTGCAATTAGTATGTTTTATAATCAGGAAAACAAGGCCCATATGTGTTATTGTTTTTTAAATTAATTCTTCTGCAAAGCAAGTGCATGGAGAGTATTAATCTCTCTCTTTGCCAAATCATAGTGGAAAATTATAATCTACTTGGATGATATTTGTCTCAAATTTACTTTTAAAATAGATTGCATTGTTCTTGTTCTGACTTGTTCTACTGTTGTAAAAATAAATAAATAAATATATATATATCCATTGTGGAAGCTGAAGCCACCGAAGAGATAGCCCTCATATAAGAATGCAGTGTTCTGGAATTTTCCCAGAAGTCTAGGCAGAGAGGGAAAATCAATCACAGATTACCACACCTTAAACTGCATGTCAAATCCCACTGCCTTATCCCAGCACCAAAACCAAGAGTCAGAGTCCAAGTCAAGTAAGGGGTAAGTCACAACGCACATGTGTTCTCAATGACACACATTTTGACTTAGAAGTATAATATTCGCTCTTAAAACTACTGTGCATTTTAATAAAAACTGCTAATAAAACTTTGCTTCTAGAGACAGCTGTGGCAGGCTGTTCTATAAGAATCTGATTTATTAATAAAATTTACAGCGTGAGGAGAAAAGCAATACTTATTTTTCTTGCCTGGCTCAGTTCCCCTGCAATATCTTAGTGATGAGTCTCCTGCTGGCAGGCATTCTGTAGTCAAGAGGAAAAAATAAGACACTGAGGTTCAGCCTGTGGAGCTCTCTCTCTCTCTCCTATTCCTTAGCACTTCTGTAGCTCAGACTCACAGTTTTCCTTCTCAAACATGTAAAAGAAACAGTTTGTCTCCCCACCTCCCCATGGGTCTCTCCTTCATCTCATGCTGGTCAATGCAGAGTTAGATACAAAGTCCCTGCTGTCTCGAGTATGGACACGAATGAGTCCTCCCACCCTCACTTGAGTCACCAACAACCAATTACATTCTCTTGAACCGAAGTGCCTGCCAGTGGGACAGTCATCATACAACAGTCCCACAAATGGGTCACAAGCGAGTTCACCCCAGCAAGAGCTTTAGCAAATCCTCAAGTGGGCACATGTTATATTTCTCCAGACTTACAAGGGGTTATTCCTTTGTATAAACTCTCATTTGTAAACTTTGTCACCCTAAATATGTTAGAGATCTCTGATACGCCCTATAACCCCAAAACCCAGTGCTGGGTAAATTAGGGGCTCAATAAATACATGTTACACAATGAATTTATGTCTTATCCCTGTGGCGATCACAAATCATTGGGGCTCCTTTCTTAAAACATTAAGCTGAACAAGTTCTAAGACTAGAGAGTGACAAAATTCAAAATTATCAAAAGCCCTAATGATTATGAAGTTCTACCACCTTATTTTAAGAGAGCTCAGCAAAAGGAAATATCTCATTCTTATCACTGATACATCAGGCACAATTCTATCTCACCACGCTATGCCAAAGGAGTTCC